>NC_064634.1:514463498-515063498 GCF_023864275.1 Schistocerca cancellata
GCTCAAATGTGAGGATTATGAGTACTGAAGAAACACTCATGGCTGAAGGACTCCTCATCAAAAAATGCAAAGAAAATGGTTCAAATGGCTCTGAGCCCTATGGGACTTAATATCTGTGGTCATCAGTCCCCGAGAACTTAGAACTACTTAAACATAACTAACCTAAGGACATCACACACATCCGTGCCAGAAGCAGGATTCGAACCTGCGACTGTAGCAGTCGCGCGATTCCAGACTGACTCCTCATCCATAAACAATGTAGCCACATGACACAATGCTGAAAAAACTGCTGCCCAAACTATATACGTGGGGCAAAATCATGGGCTCTCAGCATTTACGCCTTCTTGAAATGGAATGGATGCCCTCCCTCCTCATGCATCACTCTCCAAACTGCTATGTGATTGCTTTGCTATGTATGTGCCACAGTATGAGTGCTGCATCAAATCTCTGTAACATGTCCTCTTTAAATAAAAGTGTGCATATGCTTCATGAATGGCATGCTCTGTTTTCATGTCTATTGATATTCGTTTCATGTAGATAATGATGAATAGTCGTGAAAGTAGAACAATCTGGTTGACACATATTTGAATATCTTTACCCATAGGTGTATAAAGCTGCGTGCTAATTTCCTCTCACTTCACCATACACGGAATGCATACACACTGCTAAGACCAAGTGAAGTTCTCCACGATGTGGCACAACTGCACGAGACAAACTGCTGAGAAGCATTGTGTTTCTACTGCATACATTCATGCATTCTGTGCTACCACCACTGTTAGCACTATCTGCATTGTTGTGACAGACGTGGATGTGTTTGCACCATCTAACATCCACAATGCTGTCTTGTCTACGATGAGACATTCTGCCTGCTGTCCGTCAGCATACAAAGTCACGTTTGCTGCCAAAAGGGTGGCCTAGCGGCAGGAGCTGGCATCTGTAACTTTGACACTCAATAGCATCATTGCATGACATTTCCAGACACTGGCTCTTACACTCAATTTGTTCCTCAAGACACCCTCTACAATCCCTCAAAGTTTGTTGGAAGAGTTCTGTTGCTCCTTGTACATTAGCATATATAAGGAAGGATATCACTTCCTTCAACACTGTAACTCGATGTCTGTAGCCAAATGCGTACACTGAACAAATGTAACTCTCAACATTATTATCATTTATCATAGGATTTCACGGAGGCTTTTATCCCTGATGTGCCAGTAACTGACATTTAATGTTAAGGAATCATAACATGTTAACATGTTTGTGATGAATCTTTAACGCGCCATTGCCTCGAGATGGCATACTGCCGTAACACGCTAGTTACAATGCAAAGGCAATGAAATACAATGAAATCAGTGTGGCATCTCCAAAGCTGTCTTCTACCACGGTCGCATCAAGTGCCACATCCACTATCCAATTATCCGAGCACCTCACTAATGTGACCCTACCTGTATGACCACACTATACCATTGCAGAGCATGCCGAGATCATCCTGTATCCTCTACCTTCCCCCATAGAACCCTCTTTCTGCAATAGTTTTTCTATACAGCACATTCATCCATGAAGAGAGGCAAGTGCTCACTCTCCTGGAATCTGAAATACAGAGTTTTACATCATTTCAAGATTTTCATGCACTTCGATTTTACTACACAGCAGATTTAGCATAGCCATTTCTTTGGTGTGGTGTCACACTTGACACATTATTGCAATAAAGGCTAATTCATCAACGTTTTATAAGAGAATTTCTGATGATGTACGTTGTTTCTCCACTTGAAGAGTATCAGTGGTGTTTCACAACTCTTCCACATGACTGATTTAGTCATATGATGATGTTGTTTCAGATCAGATTTCAGGTCATTAAAACAATAAAGGAGGCATTAATAATACAAAAAGATTTACTTTACATTTACTAAATAAGTCCATGGATATAATAAAAATGGAAACATGTGTGTGTTTGTGTTTGTATATGTGTATGTATGCACATACGTTCCACATCTCCTCCTAAACCACTGGACCGATTTCAAGCAAACTTGGTACAAATATACTTTACTGTTAGGCAACAATCAGTGCAGGGGTAAGAAACACTTACCTATCAAAGTGGTATGGGTGACAAAGAAGTGCAGCCTGTGACACATGAATTACCAGACTTTATTAATACAGTGTTTGAGAAAGAGTGCACTTAGCGACTTGTAATAAAATTTACATTCAAACTTTTGCGAGATTTTTTCTCGCTGACAAGTCATACAAAATGATGACTGGAAAAATATTTATCAGCTACTACTTTTCCACAGTTCATGTGGTAAGATTACCGCATTAGGCATGACGTTACAATTTATTACTTCTTAACCACTAACTTCATTCGTGACACATTTTACAGACAGTATGCATGTATACTTCTGAACATAAGTGTAAACTGATATCATTGTAGCAAACTGATATCATTGTATGACATATAGTTCAGGAGATATAACATCATAAACTGAGATTTGTAAAAAAGTACCACACCGGGCATGATGTTTAAATTTATTACTTCATTGCTACTCACTCCATTTGCAACACATTTTGCAGACGGTATCCACATATGTCACTAAATGGACCTACAAAATTACGTCATTGTGTGACACATAGTTCAAGAGGTATGACATCATAAACATTAAGTACAAGGCCAGATGCCATGGGGTACAGGTGTGGCTGCACAGCTATAAATACCTTGGCAATGCTGGGTTTCTCCACTAGTATGCTCACGTTTTAGGTATCAAAAATCTACCTTCACAAACCTGTTGAGTGGGTAACTGCAAATCATTGAAGGTCAATAAATTTACTGCAGCTCTTGTCAAATTTAGTTCCTGGAGCAAGTTCACTGAATCAGTTGTACTGTATATAAAAACTGGCAGTATTTTAATATTTCTCCATCTTGCATAAATTTATGCAGATGCTCATGCTAGATAGATTTAGCAGATTTTGTATATCCACAAGGAAAAACTTCATAAAGATCTTAAATTGTGCGTAAAATTTGATGGAAGTCACTAAGTGCTTTCATTCTCAAATACTTATTGAACGTGAGTTATGCTGCTTCAAGACATCTACACAGTTTCTAACTGTAATAATAGCCTTATTGTGTTAAATCTTGAACATGAGATTATACCTCTTAATGAGTAGATCAGCACATCATTTTTAATTCAGTCAATAATTAATTGAAATATTAAAAAATCATTTTATTTATTTATTTTTGTCCATGGAAGCCATAGCCAGACATCGTGAAACTGAGACCGCGAACTGTGAAACAGACTAACCATTTAGTAATATAGATACAGCCAAAAACTCTATATTTGGTATGTTTGTTTTAATTTTGAAATAATATTAATTGGCTAATATTCAGCTTCAATGCATGCCCATTTGTACCGGTGATTTATTGTTGAACTAAAATCAGAGTAAAGTAAAAATACATTATTAACTTTTAGCAATGTTATATCACTACACAACAGCAAATTAAACTTCTGAACTCTGGAAAAATCAATGTTTTTATTACAAAATATGTATGTATCGAGCACTTCACTAAGTTCCAGTCTCCTGTCAAAAGTGTCAGCCACAGTAGTTCAAGCATAGCAGTTATCTTTATTATTGTGAGCAGTTGTAGAGTAAGTGTTGACTACATGCCGTACTGATCTTCCTGCAGCCCACCAACTGGGCCCTGGGCGGCGATGGCTGAGCTGACGCCCAACACCATGGATGTCCTGCTCGACCGCCTCGGTGGACTCCGCAAGATGGCTGACCTCGTTAATAAAAATGTCACTGCCTGGTAAGTGTCTGCATACTGTCCTACTTTCCTCCTCATACCATTATTTTATCCTACATTATTATCAGCAAGCCAAGCATCATTGGGAAACAGGAAAATGGGAAGCAATCACTGCAAAGTCACAAATAATATTTCCCATAAACCAGAAATTCTTATGATTTTTATATTAAGGCATAATCCCTACTTAGAAATGACATATAATTCAAAGATAATAAAAAACATATCTGATTCAACTTCTGAGTTGCACGGTCACATTTATTATTAGCAGTGCACAGTCTCTCAATAAATGTGACATCACCGAGTTGTTATTTGGACTCTTTTTCACAGAGTAGAAACCTAAGAGATATTGAAGCAGGTACAACACAAACTGTACTGTTAAACACACTGGTAGCAACCAGTCTGAGGCTCTGGCTACAATTCTCACACTCGAGAAATGTATGCCATAGGCCACAGAAAGATTGAGTGCAAACAGATGTGTCAGAGAACCTATTGGCTGCTAGAATGTGCACAAAATAGCTTGACACCTGCCTGTGTAGCTGGCACAGTAAAGGAGGGAACAATGCTAGTAGTGTGCCCTCTGCACAATAGGGGAAGTGCATCTCAGCAGCATAAGCTACTCACAATTAGAACTTTTAAGCTGCAGAAGCAAGTCTCAAGTCTGCAAACAGTCATACTATCAGTTGGCTAATGTGACCAATAAAATCTGACAGGTCAGTTGTCTCTTATTAGAAAATCAGTACATCGACAACTGAGATAAACTCTTCTAACAGGTGGAGCACACAGCTCAGGAGACAATAGTAAATCAAGACATGCGCTCCTTCATAAGAATGCAGTGGACATGCTTTGTACTGAGAAAGAGAATTCTTTTCTGTGCAGGTGCAAAGTTAATTTGCATGAGTCCCTCCAGAACTCCACACTGCTGACTACCTCATGAAATGGGATCCAAAACCAGTGAAGTTCTGGAACAATTAATCTGCCCTCGCAAAGCTTGCACAATTTTATTGTTGAGTGAGTGTGGGGCTAGGCACATGCATTATTGATGTAGAATACATTTCGATGTTTCCCTTATTTTTAAACAAGTATAATTAATGTTTTGGTGACTTCTGCCTCTGAAATGTCTGTTGATTAAATTTTACTTTGTTCTGTCACACTTTTGACATTCTATTAATTAAATACATTCTTGTAACTTTCATACCAACATTGCCTGTGGTGAACCCCTTCACAATGTCACTCATCTCATGCTACAATAGCTCATATTACAATGCAGCTGAATGTGTAAGCACTTGATAACTATTTTTGTGTATAATATTTTTAACAACTATTTTAGTTCCAGAATGAGATTTTCACTCTGCAGCGGAGTGTGCGCTGATATGAAACTTCCTGGCAGATTAAAACTGTGTGCCCGACCGAGACTCGAACGCGGGACCTTTGCCTTTCACGGGCAAGTGCTCTACCATCTGAGCTACCGAAGCACGACTCACGCCCGGTACTCACAGCTTTGGAATGTAGGAGACGAGATACTGGCAGAAGTAAAGCTGTGAGTACCGGGCGTGAGTCGTGCTTCGGTAGCTCAGATGGTAGAGCACTTGCCCGCGAAAGGCAAAGGTCCCGAGTTCGAGTCTCGGTCGGGCACACAGTTTTAATCTGCCAGGAAGTTTCATATCAGCGCACACTCCGCTGCAGAGTGAAAATCTCATTCTGGAAACAATCCCCAGGCTGTGGCTAAGCCCTGTCTCCGCAATATCCTTTCTTTCAGGAGTGCTAGTTCTGCAAGGTTCGCAGGAGAGCTTCTGTTAAGTTTGGAATGTAGGAGACGAGATACTGGCAGAAGTAAAGCTGTGAGTACCGGGCGTGAGTCGTGCTTCGGTAGCTCAGATGGTAGAGCACTTGCCCGCGAAAGGCAAAGGTCCCGCGTTCGAGTCTCGGTCGGGCACACAGTTTTAATCTGCCAGGAAGTTTCATATCACCACACACTCCGCTGCAGAGTGAAAATCTCATTCTGGAAACACTCCCCAGGCTGTGGCTAAGCTCTGTCTCCGCAATATCCTTTAAATTCAGGAGTGCTAGTTCTGCAAGGTTCACAGGAGAACTTCTGTTAAGTTTGGAATGTAGGAGACGAGATACTGGCAGAAGTAAAGCTGTGAGTACCGGGCGTGAGTTGTGCTTCGGTAGCTCAGATGGTAGAGCACTTGCCCGCGAAAGGCAAAGGTCCCGAGTTCGAGTCTCGGTCGGGCACACAGTTTTAATCTGCCAGGAAGTTTCACTAATTTTAGTTGTCTGGGACAGTCATCAAAGTATTTTATGTGGAGATGGAATTGTCAGCCAATGAACTATCAATTACATCAGGATATTTTGTTATTATATTATGAAAAGGAAAGTTGTACTCACCACATAGTGGAGATGCTGAGTTACAGATAGGCACAATAAAAAGACTGTCACAAATAAAGCTTTTGGCCATTAAGGCCTTCGTCAAAAATAGATCACACGCACACACACACACACACACACACACACACACACACACACACACACACACACTCACACACATGACTGCAGTCTCAGGCAACTGGAACCACACTGCGAGCAGCAGCACCAATGCATGATGGGAGTGGCGACTGGGTGGAGGTAAGGAGGAGGCTGGGGACGAGGAGGGATAGTATGGCAGGGGTGGCAGACAGTGAAGTGCTGCAGGTCAGACGGAGGGCATGGGAGAGATGGGAGGGGGTGGGGGAGGGGTGGTAAGTATCACAAAGCAGAGAATTAAAAAAACTGCATGTGGTGGTGGAATGATGACTGTGTAATGCTGGAATGGGAACAGGGAAGGGGCTGGGTGGGTGAGGACAGTGACTAACGAAGGTTGAGGTCAGGAGGGTTATGGGAATGTAGGATGTATCGCAGGGAAAGTTCCCACCTGCATAATTCAGAAAATCTGGTGTTCGTGGGGAGGATCCGTATGGCACAGGCTGTGAAGCGGTCATTGAAATGAAGGATGTCATGTTTGGCAGTGTGTTCAGCAACAGGGTGGTCCACTTGTTTCTTGGCCACAGTTTGTCAGTGGCCGTTCATGCAGACAGACAGTTTGTTGGGTGTCATGCCTACATAGTATGCTGCACAGTGGTTGCAGCTTAGCTTGTAGACCACACAACTGGTTTCACAGGTCCCCTGCTTTTGATGGGATAGGTGATGTTAGTGACCGGACTGGAGTAGGTGGTGGTTGGAGGATGTATGGGACATGCCTTACATCTAGGTTTATTACAGGGGTATGAGCCACGAGGTAAGGGGTTGGGAGCAGGGACTGTGTAAGGATGGATGAGTATATTGTGGGGGTTCGTTGGATGGCAGTGGAAAGGATAGTAGTCAGACCATTTCTCATTTCAGGGCACAACTAGAGGGAAGATTTTACAGTGAGACTTGCAGGAAGTGGATTTGCAGATCATGAGCCACTACTGCTTACACTCTGTAAGAGGCAGCCAGTTAAAATGGAAGAACCTAAAGTAGTAATGGTACAAGGACAAAAGGAATAATACATAAATATGTTTGTTGATAGATTAGGAAGTGCAGAGTGGGACTTTATATATAATTGTCAATCTGGAAAAAGGGAAGCTGAAATTACCTTTGATAACTTTTTAAAAAGTACACAGATTTATGGTATTCTTGTTCGACAGTAAAAAAAATTAGATATCCTAGTGAAATGAAAAAGAAAAGTCTGAACTAGTTTACAGAAGAACTGGCAGACATTAGAGGAAACATGCATATGGTACTAGATAAGCAAACCGCCAATCAAGGGGCAAAACAGAGCATGAACATTCATAGGTCATGCTCCATTAAGTTTCGGGAATGCAGCCGCATGAATTCTGCTTCTTCTTCTAATATTTTGGCTGTATACCTTTCAGCCATCTTCAGAGAGAGCCGTACGACTGACGCTCCAGCGCTCGCTCCATCCTTTTAAACTCGCGGACTGCACCACTGCGCATGCGGCCACAGATAAGCTAGGCGCCAGTGATGTTGATCGGTGGCAAAGACGTACAATATGCATGAGTTACGTCTGTGGCTGCGCAATCGATCCATGCTGGGAGGTCGATGTATTACTGGGAGCTGAACTGTAGCGACGTCTTTGTAAGTTCAATATTGAAAGTGCCGGATTCCATGATTTATCTAAGGTGAAACCGCTGTCTCTATTAATTAAATTCTTCGTCAAGCGGATTTCAATAGCCTCTTTTACTATGGAGTCCCAGAAAGATGAAACAGAAGCCAGAATTTCGACATTTTCATATACCATAGAGTGACCAGAATCAATACAATGCTCTGCCACAGCCGATTTACTGGGTTGTAAGAGCCGAGTGTACCTGCGATGTTCCGTACACCTCTCTTGGACTGTACGATTCGTTTGTCCGATATATGAAAGGCCACATTCACATGGTATCTTGTAAACTCCAGGCTTGCGGAGTAGTAAGTCATCTTTAACGGAACCCAGGAGTGCAGCCGTCTTCGCCGGTGGACGAAAAATCACTTTTACTTTATGTTTAGTGAGGATCCGTCCTATTTTAGATTAAAGGCTTCCCACATACGGCAGGAAAGCCATGGATTTAAATGTTTCCTCGTCATCTTCTGCATTCCTTACGGACACCTTAGGTTTTATTTGTAGTGCCTTACGTATCTGTTGTGGAGAATACCCGTTGTCCTCAAAAACTCTCTTCAGATATAAAAGTTCATCTTTTAAACTACTTTCATCAGATATGACGTGTGCTTGGTGTACCAAAGTTCTTAGAACACTACTCGTCTGCGAAGGATGGTGACAACTGTTTGCATGTAAATATAAGTCCGTATGGGTCGGTTTCCGATATACTGCATGACCCAAAGTGCCATCTTCTTTGCGCCAAACCAAGACATCCAAAAATGGAAGACATCCCTCCTTTTCCACTTCCATTGTAAACTGAATCTGTCCATGGATGGAGTCCTGCAATTTGTCCTCGCCATGGGGCCACACCACAAAGGTGTCATCAACGTACCTCCAAAAAACTGTAGGCTTCAAACTAGCAGACTCCAGGGCCTTCTCCTCGAAGTCCTCCATAAATAAATTGGCCACCAAGGGTGACAAGGGACTACCCATGGCAACACCGTCAGTCTGTTCAAAAAAGTCGTTATTAAATAAAAAGTATGTGGAGGTCATCACATGGTGAAACAAAGCTAAAATCTCCTTATCAAAACTTTTTCCAATGATATCTAAAGATTCAGAGAGAGGTACCTTAGTAAATAGCGACACTACATCAAAGCTGACTAATAGATCAGAGGTGTTCAGTTTCAAAGATTTTAATTTGCCAATGAAATCTGCAGAGTTCCTTATATGATGATCACATTTCCCCACAAGCGACCTCAATAGTGACGCCAGGTGTTTGGCACAATCATATATCGTCTGCACCTGAAGATGCCTGTGGAGTTACCCAGCAACTCTTGGAACTGGATAGATGGTACAACATGGGCCAAATCGGACTGGGTTCGCGAGGTAGCGACATCAAGACAGACTGCGAAGTTCAGCCGACTTGAGCCATCTCCACAGCAAGAAAGTATCATTCGACGCTCCGTCATTAATATGACGGGTAGAGATTTGGACGATGCTACGATGATGGTCTTAAGCAAAGGACTGAATTTTGCACCCACGCCAAAGGTTTTGCCTATACCTGCATTCATCAGCGCCGTTGAAGAAGCTGTTCGACCACTCTCTACGGATTCTGCAGATGAAATAAGACGCGAAACTTGTCGAGCTGTTATGAAGGCTCGCCCACAAAGAAGCAATATATCTGTGGCAGAGAGGACTGCACTACGTATGCTCCGCCAAGATACCGAAACGGTGGTTCTCCCTGCTGATAAAGGTAATGCCACTGTTTTAATGTCACGTGACGACTATCATGATAAGATATACAGCTTACTGAATGATAGTATGTACCGGAAGATCAGTAAGGACCCCACCAACAACGTGGTAAGGAAGACGGCGTCGCTTTTGAATGCCTCCCCATTTCCACCGGAAGTCATACGAAGACTGAAACCAAGTGGTGCAGTACCTCCAAGGCTTTATGGACTCCCAAAGATCCATAAGAAAGACGTTCCTTTACGTCCTATCGTGAGCAATATTGGTTCTCCCAACTATGATTGTGCCAAACACCTGGCGTCACGTCACTATTGAGGCCACTTGTAGGGAAATGTGATCATCATATAAGGAACTCTGCAGATTTCATTGGCAAATTAAAATCTTTGAAACTGAACACCTCTGATCTATTAGTCAGCTTTGATGTAGTGTCGCTATTTACTAAGGTACCTCTCTCTGAATCTTTAGATATCATTGGAAAAAGTTTTGATAAGGAGATTTTAGCTTTGTTTCACCATGTGATGACCTCCACATACTTTTTATTTAATAACGACTTTTTTGAACAGACTGACGGTGTTGCCATGGGTAGTCCCTTGTCACCCTTGGTGGCCAATTTATTTATGGAGGACTTCGAGGAGAAGGCCCTGGAGTCTGCTAGTTTGAAGCCTACAGTTTTTTGGAGGTACGTTGATGACACCTTTGTGGTGTGGCCCCATGGCGAGGACAAATTGCAGGACTTCTTAAACCATCTGAATTCCATCCATGGACAGATTCAGTTTACAATGGAAGTGGAAAAGGAGGGTGTCTTCCAGTTTTGGATGTCTTGGTTTGGCGCAAAGAAGATGGCACTTTGGGTCATGCAGTATATCGGAAACCGACCCATACGGACTTATATTTACATGCAAACAGTTGTCACCATCCTTCGCAGACGAGTAGTGTTCTAAGAACTTTGGTACACC
Organism: Schistocerca cancellata; assembly: GCF_023864275.1. NCBI lineage: Eukaryota > Metazoa > Arthropoda > Insecta > Orthoptera > Acrididae > Schistocerca > Schistocerca cancellata. The sequence continues at coordinate 514,474,111 of NC_064634.1, forward strand.
GAGCACACGTCATATCTGATGAAAGTAGTTTAAAAGACGAACTTTTATATCTGAAGAGAGTTTTTGAGGACAACGGGTATTCTCCACAACAGATACGTAAGGCACTACAAATAAAACCTAAGGTGTCCGTAAGGAATGCAGAAGATGACGAGGAAACATTTAAATCCATGGCTTTCCTGCCGTATGTGGGAAGCCTTTAATCTAAAATAGGACGGATCCTCACTAAACATAAAGTAAAAGTGATTTTTCGTCCACCGGCGAAGACGGCTGCACTCCTGGGTTCCGTTAAAGATGACTTACTACTCCGCAAGCCTGGAGTTTACAAGATACCATGTGAATGTGGCCTTTCATATATCGGACAAACGAATCGTACAGTCCAAGAGAGGTGTACGGAACATCGCAGGTACACTCGGCTCTTACAACCCAGTAAATCGGCTGTGGCAGAGCATTGTATTGATTCTGGTCACTCTATGGTATATGAAAATGTCGAAATTCTGGCTTCTGTTTCATCTTTCTGGGACTCCGTAGTAAAAGAGGCTATTAAAATCCGCTTGACGAAGAATTTAATTAATATAGACAGCGGTTTCACATTAGATAAATCATGGAATCCGGCACTTTCAATATTGAACTTACAAAGACGTCGCTACAGTTCAGCTCCCAGTAATACATCGACCTCCCAGCATGGATCGATTGCGCAGCCACAGACGTAACTCATGCATATTGTACGTCTTTGCCACCGATCAACATCACTGGCGCCTAGCTTATCTGTGGCCGCATGCGCAGTGGTGCAGTCCGCGAGTTTAAAAGGATGGAGCGAGCACTGGAGCGTCAGTCGTATGGCTCTCTCTGAAGATGGCTGAAAGGTATACAGCCGAAATATTAGAAGAAGAAGCAGAATTCATGCGGCTGCATTCCCGAAACTTAATGGAGCAGTCTTTGCGCCACAAAAACCTGAAGATTCACATTCATAGGTCATATCTGAAATGCAAAAAATACTACAAAGCTAAACTTCTTCTGGCAAAAAAGTAAGCAGTGGAAAACTATATAGAAAGGGCTCCCAATAAATGCAAGGCAGCATGGCAAACAATAAAACAAGAGAATACACCAGAATGTACAGAAACAGCTCTACTTGAACCTGAGGAATTAAATCAATACTTTTTAAACTCAGTTAAAGAAATAAGTAACAGTATTAAAGCAACAAATTCATCTGCAATGGACCTTGTTGGAACACCACTGTCTGTTAACCTGGCATTTCAGTGGAGGGCTGTCACACCTGCTGATGTTATAAAAGCTGTATCCAAATTTTCAGGTTCTAAAAGTATGGACTGTTATTGGTTATCAAATAACATAATTAAAAAGACAATACACTCAATCGCCAAACTATTAGCTTTTATTTTTAATAAATGTGTAGAACTTGAGAGTTTTTCCAGATGCACTTAAGGTATCAAAAGTCGTCCCAGTTTTTAAAATTGGGGACAAAAATCTTCCCCAAAACTAAAGACCAGTCTCCATTGTTCCAATATTCTCAAAGATATTTGAGGCACTGATACACACACAAATAAGCAACTTCTTTGAAAAACACAATATCCTATGTATCAATCAGTTTGGTTTTCGCAAAGGGAAAAACAAAACAGTGGCCATCTTGGAAATCATTGACCAAACCTTAACAGCTTTTGAAAACAGTAACATGGTATCACTGGTATTATGTGACCTAAGCAAAGCTTTCGATTGCATTCCTGTTGGTGTACTACTGGGGCAACTAGAGTTTCATGGGGTGACAGGAAGCACTTTAGCAGTGATAAATTCTTATTTGAGTAACCAAACCAATTCGTTTCAGTCAGAAATGTAAATTCTTGCATAATGGAAATCAGCACAGGTGTACCACAAGGGTCTATCCTTGGACCCTTCTTCTTCATTGTAGCTATTAATGATTTACCTAAAAGCCCACCCTGTCGTGTGTTGTGCTGACGATACAGCACTACTTACCACACATCAGAACATTTCAGATCTGAATAAACTAACAAAAGAAACACTTGATAAGGCCCTGGACTGGTTTCCAGCCAATAAGCTCCTGTGCAATCCTGATAAAGCCCAACACCTTTTAATGAGAACATCAAATGAAGTAAGCAATAAGTTGGTAAAACTCTTGTATATTCACATTGACTCTAAACTCTACTTGGAGGAACATGTCAATTATGTATGTGAAAAAATATCTCGGGTGGCATACCTTATCTTGAAACTAAGGGCAGTAGTGAGCTTAGAGTACCTTAGGGTGACATACTTCGGGCTATTCCAGTCACATATTTCATATGGTCTGACTATATGGGGGCACTTCCCTCACATCAGGAACATCTTGAAATTATGCATAATATGTAAAAGAGGTCATAAGGAGCACTGTCGTCCTCTTTTTTTCCAGACTCAGAATACTCACCATTATAAATTTATACATCTATGTGTCTGTACCCTATATTAAAAATAATATTTCAGAAATTATTGCCAGAGGGGAAATACATGAACACAACATCAGGGCTAAGTGTAATTTAGACATACCACACCACAGATTAGCAAGAACAGGAAATTCCCACAAAGTTAACCCACTCAAAATGTTCAATAAACTGCCAGTTCATGTTCATTCTATGGATATCATTTTTTTTTTTTTAAATTAAGTGGTACAGCTGGCTGTCAGATCATCCATTCTATGAAATTAAAGAATTCTTTGAGATGCCTGAGGAGGATATTAGCATCTGTCTGTAGTTAAACATATTATTATGTGCTGTGTAATTACATAGTGTAAACAATACAATATTATATTAGATTATAGTATAGCTTATTGCATTGACTTTTAGAAGCTATCCTGGTGTAATTTGGTACACTGCCATGCTTGAAATGTATTCTATAATGTACTGACACTTGTTTATTTTGTTATTCTGTATGAGAACGCCAATATCGTTGTAAAATGATCTATGGTGAATAAAATTCTTGATTCTTGTAGTTGAAAACCTGACAGAGAATGTAATTCAGTTGCTCCAGTCTTGGGTGGTACTGAGTTATGAGGGGAATGTACCTTTGTGGCCAGACGGGCCAGATGGTGGGATTTTAGAAGGGGGTGGGAGACTGGAAGATAAGGCACAGGAGATTACTAAAATTATAACATGCTGTGTTAATTATTCTGGATATCTCCATTTCAAGATCCTGTGATTAAATGTGGTATTAAGACGTCCTATTTACATTTCCACTGAAGATCAGATAGGTTTTAAACAATTATTCCAATATAAGCAACTGGCCTAGAATACTCCATTATGTCTGTGGAGTAAGTCATAATTCAATCATTCTCGATTCTCACTGAGTTCACACCTTTCTTGCTATCTTGCTAGTCCTTCAATAATTTATTTTGTGTAGCGGAGTTGTGGAACATGTAGTCTTTAAGATACAACAAACTGTAATGTGCCTGAGTGGCTGATGATTGTGATGGTAAGATTTTCAACTTCAATGAGTGTTTGTTACACCTCATTTTACCCAGTAATGTTGTTGAATATGTCCAAATACTAGTAAAGAATTGGCCAATATGGATTTTTGGCCTTCACAGTAGCAGAGAAATTGCAGCTACAAATTGACACCACGAAATGATTTCTGACACTTGAAAAATTGTGCCTGCAAAGAGAACTTAGACCTTCACATGCCTACTGCTGCTACTACTAGTTGTTAATTCGTCCACCACCCACACCTAGAACTTAAATATCCCAGCCATCCTCACAAGTCCTGGTAAAATGTTATGCTGTAAACTTCTCGTCTACATGCTCTTAGTCAACTCACCAGTTCCTTACCGGTCATCAGAGCTGTGGCATACCGGCTTTCACAGCCCAGGTTAGCATTACAGAGATCAGGGGTTTGATCCTGCCTGTAAATGTGTGCAATTGGAACATGTACTGTCATGTCCTGTTGAGCCAAAACATTATGACCATGCGCCTTAATAGTGTGTTGGTCCATTGTTGGAAAGCAGTACAGCAGTGATTGTTTGTGGCATGGATTTGACAAGTCTCTGGTAGGTTTCCAGAGGTATAAGGAACTCAACGTCAATGAACAGGTACATAATTCCCACAAATTGAGGCCAGTGGTTTAGTAGCACACACTAGCCTTCCAGATGTGTTCCGCTGTGAATTTGGCAGCTGAGACATCAGTGTGAGTTCACTGTCATGCTCCTCAAACTATTGTGGCACAATTCTGGCCCTGTGACATGGACAGTTATCCTGACAGGAGATGCTACCACTGTTGACTGAGCACATTAACTGTGAAGTAATGCGGAGTGGTCTGCAATAATGCTCATATGGCTCACACTCATCATGGTGCCTTCAGTTAGTTCCACAGGTACCACAGCAGCCCTGGTGAATGCTCCTCTTAGAATAATATTGCCTTTTCTAGCCTGTGCCTGCAGTACAGTGTGTTTCAAGCAGCCGTTCATCTGGATGAAAGAATATCCAGATACAACTATCAACCTTGTACAACAAGGAGACATGTTTCCATTGATCCACAATCGAGTCAGGATGCCATGCCCACTATAATTGTAATCAATCAGGGATTCATTAAATCAACATGGGAACATGTAGGATTCATCTACAGTGGAGATCTAGGTTCAAATGCACTGGCCTGTGTGCCTTGAAACACTTGTTTAGTTTATTTTTTGTCCGTAGATCAAATGGTGCTATTATATTAGACATGCCATGTTTACAGTTTTGTATAGAATAAAAGAAATTTCTTAGAAATTTGTCATTCTCAAATAAAAAGAGTTTTTTTTCTAATTAATGCATTATAGAGGATCAATATTAATACACAATGATGAAATATACTTATAGCCTACATTCATTTATGCAGCAGTCTTGCATACTTAAGGAAAGTCTGCAAAGTTACATATTTTTGCCATGCTGCCTGAAAATGCTAATATTTAGACAAAATGAAAACTAATGTTTTAGATCATTTAAGCTGACCATAGTGCAGAAAATATTTAGACATATACACATAGTAAAAAATCATTTAAATGATATTTGCACCCAATACACTAAGACTGTACATTTTCTTTCATATTTTCAGAACTACACTGTTTTCCTTCTCTCAAGAACTTTGTCTACAAGTGAAAAAGAAAGTGTTTTTCTGCATTTCCAACTTTACATTTGTCTTATGGATTTGCCTACAACTACTTCTTCACCTAGCACCAACATCTGGAGATGAGATGTTCCTTCAGTTTTGTTTCTGGTGCTCACTTCCTCTATGTTCTTTATGCTAAGTGACAGTCTGTTATAAAATAAGCTTCCTGCATTTGTAGGGTTTCTGTTTGTCATTTTCAATCTTTTGCTGCAAATATGGTAGTTATCTCTTGTTCTTGTGTTGTGGTCCTATACCGGTATATCTCTGTTTTGATGTGCTGTGCAACTTACCATTAAAACAAGTATTGTCATATATGTACAAACTTGGTGCAGTCAGTATCTGCAATTCTTTGAATTAGTCTTTGCATAATTCCCATGATGTTAGGTTAGGCATCTGATGCCTTTTTTTAAAAGTTTTAATCTGCTGCTCCTCCCAATATTGGTATATAGTACATCTACATCTACATCTACATTTATACTCCGCAAGCCACCCAACGGTGTGTGGCAGAGGGCACTTTACATGCCACTGTCATTACCTCCCTTTCCTGTTCCAGTCGCGTATGGTTCACGGGAAGAACGACTGTCTGAAAGCCTCCGTGCGCACTCTAATCTCTCTAATTTTACATTTGTGATCTCCTCGGGAGGTATAAGTAGGGGGAAGCAATATATTCGATACCTCATCCAGAAACGCACCCCCACGAAACCTGGCAAGCAAGCTACACCTCGATGCAGAGCGCTTCTCTTGCAGAGTCTGCCACTTGAGTTTGTTAAACATCTCCGTAACGCTATCACGGTTACCAAATAACCCTGTGACGAAACGCGCCGCTGTTCTTTGGATCTTCTCTATCTCCTCCATCAACCCGATCTGGTACGGATCCCACACTGATGAGCAATACTCAAGTATAGGTCGAACGAGTGTTTTGTAAGCCACCTCCTTTGTTGATGGACTACATTTTCTAAGGACTCTCCCAATGAATCTCAACCTGGTACCCGCCTTACCAACAATTAATTTTATATGATCATTCCACTTCAAATCGTGTCGCACGCATACTCACAGATATTTTACAGAAGTAACTGCTACCAGTGTTTGTTCCACTATCATATAATCATACAATAAAGGATCCTTCTTTCTATGTATTCGCAATACATTACATTTGTCTGTGTTAAGGGTCAGTTGCCACTCCCTGCACCAAGTGCCTATCCGCTGCAGATCTTCCTGCATTTCGCTACAATTTTCTAATGCTGCAACTTCTCTGTATACTACAGCATCATCCACGAAAAGCCGCATGGAACTTCCGACACTATCTACTAGGTCATTTATATATTGTGAAAAGCAATGGGCCCATAACACTCCCCTGTGGAACGTCAGAGGTTACTTTAATGTCTGTAGACGTCTCTCCATTGATAACAACATGCTGTGTTCTGTTTGCTAAAAACTCTTCAATCCAGCCACACAGCCACAGTGTGGGAAGATAAATCTTAAGTACATTTCTAGCTCATAGGTTTCAAGATGGCGCTGGTTAATGTTGTTAGTTAAAACTGTCACAGCAAAAATGCAATTAAAAGTGATAATGAGTGTAAAGTGGGAGCTACGAAGGTGACAAAAGGAATTCAGTGCACAGAGTGTTGACGCTGGTTCCACGAGAAATGCTCAAAAGTGTGTGTAGAATTTGTAACGGACTTTACTTGGACATGCTGAACCTGTGTTGCAGAAATACATGAACGAGAAATCATAAACGCTTCAGGGACAAAGACGAAATAATAAAAATGCTTCAGACTGATATTGGTGCTTTAAACAATAGGTACATTGCTCTCAGTGAAAAATACAGTGACAGAAAAAATACTGTGTGGAAAAGAATCCCATCCTAAGACTTCCACACTTCAAGTACAGATACATGGCACCGAGCAAAAAACATCGTCTCCTCGAGTATTGTGCAGGAGAAAATCAACGAGAGTAAGCAAAATAACTGTGACCAATAAATTCACTGCACTGGATCTTGAAGAATTTTACAAAATACCGCGTGAAAAAGAGACTGTTCAGCACTCGATTGCTAACGAATACAAGATGATTGACTTGAAAGTGCAGCAGTGTTCGCAGAAACACGAGGTAAAATTATTTGGGGACAGCCGTGCACAAAACATCTCAAATCTAATGTCAATGCAGGCTGGGAACAATATAAGTATTTACAGTGAAGAAAAACCAGGGGCAAATTTCGACACAGTTACTGCTGGTATAAACAATGAATGCTCCAAACACAAAAAAGGACTGTGTAGTTCTGATCGGAGGTGCAAACGACGTAAACAAAAACAATGCCAGCAGATTCATCAAGAAACTGATCTTAGTAATACAATACTTACATTTCACCAATTTTATTGTAGCCACTCTGCCCCTCAGGTATGACCTACCTGATTGGCCAAGTGTCAATAAAGAAATTAGGCAAACTAATAATAAACTGAGATTTTTTTGTGCTAAATTTACAAACGTAAAATTATATATATATTAGTGGCTACGAAAGGAACAGTTTCACTGGAGATGGTATGCACCTGAATCAGCATGCCAAAGGGAACTTATCACAACTATAAACCAGGCTACAGAAGAAATATTTCACGAAAACAACATCATAATTGTGCTAGGTGCTCCTTTACAGGGAAAGTGCTAAAGCAGACCAAATCTTACAGGATTTTGTCCAAAAATAAGGACAAGCTTCCTGAAGAGAAAGTTAAAACACACAAAAGTAAAAGTAAGATATTAATGGCTCAGAGAGGGAACAAAATAGATGTAAAGTAGGCCCACATACCATCCAGCAAGTCAACATTTGCAGCATTAGGAACAAGCTGTTAGAGTTGGAACATTTTTGTAAAATAAAAAAAAATGTGATGTACTATGTGTCTCAGAAAATTGGCTTACAGAATATCAGGTAGATTTGTTCATACCCCATGAGTACATTCTGGCAGCTATAATGTGTAGAAATGAGAGAAAAAATTGAGAGGCCGCAATATTTATCAGACGGTGTATACAGTTCTCTAAAATAGATCTAAGTTCATACTCCTCAGAATTAAATAGTGAATTTACTTATATAAGACTAATAGACCAAAATATTGTAATTGTTAGCTTGTATAGATCTCCAAATGGTGATGTTAACTTATTTTTAGAGAAATTTGAACAGATGATGAGAAAAATCTTAAAACTCAATACGTTGTGATTTCAACATTGACTGGCTAGACACATAGGAACTCAATGCAAAAACATTCTTAAACCTACTCAGATCACTTAATCTTTATTATACTAACAATAGCCCAATACATGGAAATGCCTGTTTGGACAATATTATAGTTAATTTTTCAAGAGACCTATACAGTGTAAGCATTGCAGAGGAATGTTTTGCAGATCACAATCCTCTACTCCTAACATACCAGTATACACAGTCAGATAAGAATTACAAGGTTGCAAATAAGTAGCCAAGCATAACATGGGTTAGAGGTCATAAAGAGGAATATGTTAAGCTATTCACAGACGCCCTCAGAAAGTATACTGGGACTTTGTTTATGAATATGACACAGATCAATCAACTGTTGAAACTGAATTTAATAATTTCTTTAAGACATATACTGGTGTATGGTACCAATGACAAGAAACAGTACTAGGTAAATGAAATAGAAAAGGTCAAGAGCTTAAATGGTGCACTGATGACCTTTCTAGTATCTGGGAAAAAGATTCTTTCACTGTACAAAACATATAAAAACAATGGCAAATGTGGGACAGAACAAAATGATACTTATTATAAACACTACCTGAAATGTAAAAAACCTTAAACTTACCAAACAAGCTGCCTATGAAAATTACATAGGAGGAGCCCCAAACAAATGCAAGGCTGCTTGGGATTTTATAAAACAAAAACATACTTCTACCCAAACACAAGATGTTCTACTCAAGCCAGAAGAGGTCAATAAATATTTTACAACTACAGTAAATGAATTAAAATCAAAAATTAAACAGACATACCAGCAATTGATATACTTGCTGATCAGCTACCTAAAGGTCATGAATTTCACTGGGACCCTGTCACACCCACAGATATCATAAATATTGTTAGAAAATTTTCAAACTTGAAAAGTATGGCCTACTACTGACTAGTTAACTACACAGTAAAAAGAACAATATACCTCATTTGCAATCCACTTGCTTTTATTATTAATAAATGCCTAGAATTTGGAGTTTTCCCTGATCAGCTCAAAATTTCTGAAGTTACACCTAAATACAAAAGGGGGGGGGGGGGGGGAACACCTCCCTGAAAACTATAGACCAATGTCTATTGTACCAGTCTTTTCCAAAATATTTGAAGCAATTTTCCACAAAGTAACTATTTTGAAAAGTATGACCTTCTCTGTAATAGACAGCATGGTTTTCGACAAGGGAAAAATATCCCCTTTGCTGTCCTTGACATAATTAATCAGACATTAACTGCATTTGAAAATAAACAAAGAGTCTCACTTGAACTTTGTGATCTGAGTAAGGCATTTGACTGTATCCCATTTGACATCCTACTAGCCAAACTAAAGTATTATGGTATAAATAATACAGAGTTAACATAATCAACTCTTAGCTAAATAACAGGAGACAATTTGTGCCAATTCAAAATAGACACTCTTCTATGAATAATGTCACATCTGATGTACCTCAGGGTTCTGTGCTTTGTCCTTCCTTCTTCATTGTTGCAATTAATGATTTGCCATCTTATGTTGGGCCCAAGTCAATTATCTGCTAAGCCGATGATGCAACCTTAATCAGCACAGATCGAGATTTATCAAAGCTACACCAAAAATTGCAGGACACTCTCACCTTAACACTAAACTGGTTCTCAGCTAACAAACTTCTATGTAATTCAGAGAAAACTCAGCAACTGCAGTTTGGACTGGCTAACAAGGTAGAACCAAAATCCATAAAACTGCTTTGAATACACATTGATTCCTGACTTAAGTGGCAACCCCATATCAACCAGGTCTATAAGAAGTTATCAAGGGTGTCCTGTCTCATCTGGAAACCATCTGATCTAGTGAGTAACAAATATCTCAGAACAGCTTACTTTGGACATTTTCAGTCTCATATACCTTATGGGCTGTTATTATGGGGCCACTGATGTTATGTCAGTAATGTACTACTGCTGCAGAAAAAGGTGCTACAAATAATGTAAAAGGTTGATCCAAGGGAACACTGCCATCCCCTATTCATCAAAATGAAAACAATGACAGTAATAAATATTTATATTTATGCATCACTGGTATATGTAAAAAAGAACAGAACAAAGTTTAACACCAGAGAGAACACACACTTTCATGACACCAGAAACAAAGAGAATATTGACATTCCTAGGCATAGGCTGACAAAAACAGGCAACTCTCACAAAATGAACTGTTTGAAATTATTTAACAAATTACCACATACTGCACTCAGTACGTCTTTCATTAATTTTAAAAGTAAACTACACAAATGGTTCATAGACAATCCATACTACAGTCTTACAGAATATTCTTGGCCACTTGTAACATAGAAATTGAGTTTTAAGTCTATGATTGCAATACTGTACAACTGATTAATGTAGCATAAATAATTTGTACTTGTAATGTAAACACTAACTAATATACCAGGTGATCAAAAAGTCAATATAAATTTGAAAACTGAATAAATCATGGAATAATATAGATAGAGAGGTACAAATTGACACACATGCTTGGAATGACATGGGGTTTTATTAGAACCAAAAAAATACAAACATTCAAAAAATGTCCAACAGATGGCGCTTCATCTGATCAGAGTAGCAATAATCAGCATAAAAAAGTAAGATAAAGCAAAGATGATGTTCTTTACAGGAAATGCTCAATATGTCCACCATCATTGCTCAACAATAGCTGCAGTCGAGGAATAATGTTGTGAACAGCTCTGTAAAGCATATGCGGAGTAATGGTGAGGCATTGGCGTCGGATGTTGTCTTTCAGCATCCCTAGAGATGTCGGTCGATCACGGTACACTTGTGACTTCAGGTAACCCCAAAGCCAATAATCGCACGGACTGAGGTCTGGGGACCTGGGAGGCCAAGCATGACGAAAGTGGCGGCTGAGCACACGATCATCACCAAACGACGCACGCAAGAGATCTTTCACGCGTCTAGCAATATGGGGTGTTTTTTTTAGTTCTAATAAAACCCCATGTCATTCCAAGCATGTGTGTCAATTTTTACCTCTCTATCTACATTATTCCAAGGTTTATTAAGTTTTCAATTTTATACTGACTTTTTGATCACCCAGTAGTAACTTCTTATGCATCTTGACATCATTATAAATCCTATTTCACTGCATGTGGTCAACGGCAAATAGGGAATCTGAATCAGAAGCAATGTTTGTATGTTCATTGTACAGCACATTCTTTTCATTAAGAATATATTTGTACTTATTTTTTAACAGATTTTATCGGTGTGATTTCCCCCATCAGAAATTTGTCCACCTCTGTTCCCAGAAACCTATTACAGTCCACTTCTTCTAAATTTGCATCTTCAATGCTCAGAATAAATTCCTCTGGGCCATTAGTTCTGTTTGTTTCAAATTTTGTACACACAGTTTTCTTTCCGTTGATCAATAAATTATTTTCTCTAAAATACCATTCTGTCATTTCCAGATTTTCACTGGTTCTTTTTCCCAAATCCTCCATTAAGTCATTACATACTATTAAAGTTGTGGCATCGGCATACATAATCACTTTTTCATATACTGCAGTGGGCATGTCATTTATATACTAGATAAAGAGCTGAGGCCCTAGTATTGAACTCAGAGCTTCTCCATATTTTACCTCCAGGAAATCAGAGTAGACATTTTCCTGTGTATTTTCGGATTTAGGTTTTATTTTGACACACTGTTGCCTGTTTTCAACAAAGGTTTTTATAATGTCCGCAGCTTTTCCTTTTATGCCATAGCAATCTAGTTTTTCAAAAAGAATTTTGTGACAGACACAATCAAAAGCTTTTGAAAGGTCTAAATGTACACTAGATACTTTCCTTTGATGACCCAGTTCCTCAGTGGTGTGTGTTACAAAATTTGCTACTACACTCTTGGTGGATCTCCCCTTTCTAAATGCATATTGTGCTATATTTAAAATATTTTGTTTCTCTATGAAGTTTATAATTCTGTCTTTAATCACTGCTCCTACTATTTTAGACTGAACAGTTGTGATTATTATGGATCTATAGTTACCTCTGTGCCCAAAACAGCAATGTATTTTACCATCAGACCTACCGCAGACTGCTGTTTATCCTGCTTTACAATGTGGGCAAGTCTGCAACCTCCACATTCCGTGGTGAGATGTGGGTGTCCAGTACCTTCACGCCTACTCATGTTTCACTCAACCTTCAGCTACTTTCTATGGATGCTCACTAAAGAAGCATGTGAATAACTTACCGGATCTGTTATTTCCGGGTGCTGAGACATAACTCTCTGACATTTGTCAAAGTCACTTTACATCAAAACACTTCCCCATTTGCAACCTGTTTAGTTACTAGAATGATTCCTTCATCACCTCTGCTCCACTTGTTTCGTAGTGGCAAGTGCCTCCAGTACCACAAGGCAGCATCTTTCTAACAGTGGAAAGTGGTCATAAAGCTTTGGCTCATCCATGTAAGAGATCGAATGTCCATGTTGTGGTATGGGTGTTTAGATTGTGTTGTGATCAAAGGAAATAACTATACAGTAACCATACCCAGGGACCTGCAATGATATTGTATTTATATTAGCTCAGTGCATAAGTTTGTAGAGTTTTCATTTCACATGTTGATATTCTGGTTGCTATGGGTTCAGGTATTGATGTTTCTATTTGAGTCCACATACTGTCATTTGGTCATTTGGAGATACTGACTGGAGCTGTGGATGCTAGAAAATGGAGTGCCAAGTGGAGAAATCAGAACATTTCTGACATATTACTCTGAATTCAATAGAGAGGTGAAAGCAGTGAAGGCAGCCGCTGTGCATGTGTGAGGATAACGCCACTGGACAGAGCACGGCAAGAAAATTGTTTTTTCATTTTAAGGATCTTTTGACATTAGTGACCCTCCACATTGAGAAGGACCTGCAAGGGTCTGTGATCATTCCACGATTGTGCAAAATTTGCATGCAATGGGGAAGGTTCAAAAATAGGGATTATTGGTACTGCATACGACATGATAAGACCCATATTCTGATAGACTGACAAAAAACACTACAGACAAGTTGGGTCAGGGGGCCATTCTGCACCTATTTCATTCAGCTGATCTTGTGCCCTAGACTGTCACCTTTTCTGCTCTTCATCAAACAACCTTCAAGGAACTTCCTTTATGGCTGAAACTACACTCCGAACATGGTTCAATGAGTTCTTCACCTCAAAACCACCCGATCTCCACAATTGTGGAACTGAGAAATTACCCCAGCATCGGTAGACTGTTGTAATAGTCAAGGAGAATATATTATTGATGACTAAAGTCTCTGTTATGTGTATCTGTTATGTTTATTAAACTTATGGAAAAACACTACAAGCTTATGTACCAATCTAATAGCTATAATAATGATTAATAACTCTAGAATACAACTCTAAATATGACTATAACCAGTTTTAATCAGGACTGCCTATCTGCAGTAGCAGAAGTGTGTGGTATGAACATAGTCTTCCTGACCTGTCAATGACATTATCTGTGCAGGTACCGTGGAAAGTGGGGACAGACAGTGAATGCCGTGGCAGTCGACTTCTTCCAAGGAACGGCTATTGTGGAGGCCGCCATCGAATGGAATCTGCAGCGTGCTGCAGAGGCCCGGAAGGCCAATGTCACAGTTCCGCTATGTTCCTCGGCACCGGGAAGGACAGGAGAGCTGTGTCCCTCGACACCGGGAAGGCATCTATGATGACATGGGCGTAAAGTGCCAGAGACTGTTCCTCAGTTTCTGTGCCTCCTACAGACAGTTCCTATATCCCCTAAATGCTAACATGGACAGAAAGTGGGAAACCACATCACTACAAGATGGTGACTGGCACAGTTCTGTGCACTGCCTACCATAACTGTACAGCAAAATAGCAACAGAGATCAAACATCATAATAGTGCTATTAGATATTCTGCCACATCTGTGACACCACTGTCATATCGTGCAGCCACATCTTGCAACTCTGACAGTTTTGAGTGATCTAGTATTACACAATGACATGAAAACATGGCCGTACTTTGTGGTACCTCAGATTAATGTTCCTGATTGTGTGGTTACCTTGAAGATAAGGGATTGAATTCACCATTTTCTGCATTGTATGAGAATCGGATGATAAATCTTGTGCATATATACTTCATGAGCTATGTCTGCATATCTGCAGCAGGATAAAATGATAATTCCTGTAATGTATCATCCATATGTTTGTATGAGTTACCAGACATTACATTATAAGAAACAATTGGAACTGGGTTTCTTTTTACAGTAGTTGCATGTTATACCTAGCAACGATTGTCATGAGGAAAACAGACCTTATTGAGATAAAAGTAAAAATTAGAAGAAAACTAAATAGAGTTTGATATCAGTTTTCTACTGAAAAGCTCAAATGCTAAAGACTCTAACTGTTGCAACTCCTGACAATATATGTTAAACTCATTCTTAATGTTTACAGTCTGATGCGGCCTTCAAACACAGAAGTTTCAGAGCATTAAATAGTTGTTTCTCTAGGTGAAAGTTACAGGACACAAATATCCACTGACAAAAAACATGCTGGAATAGTTCATATTTGTCCATAGTTCTAGCACTGTCTGTATTTTACTTGTTGTTTTGAATCACAGATCCTACAAAATAAGTGCAGTAATTTACTGAAATAAGCAGGGTACCTGCTTTGTCACAGATTAAAAAAAAACATAGAAAACAGATTCTGTCCATTGATTGATACTACAATTTATATTTCCACATAAGTTTATACTGCTTTCATAAACTACATCAATTTTCCACACTTCATCAATTATAGTCACCCTTGAAGCAAGTTTATGTTCAGTGAATACATCAAGACTGAAGACATAAATTCTTGTTTTATGAAACTCATCACAGGTCTACAGTAAGGTTGTTCATAAGTTCCTCTAGGACTTCAGAAGACAACCGGGTGGAAACTCCAAGACATACAGAAAACAGAGATACATAAGTGGGAAGAGGCTCTCTCCAAGTTTTTAAGTCACATTACAGTTGCTGAATAGGGTACCATGTGTGATGCACCAGTCATCAATATGATAATCTCTATCCATACATATCAGATGAATATGTAGTTGCAAATAATGACTACCATCAGCTGTAGAATGGAATGATGACAATGAAAATTTGTGTCGTACTGGGACTCGAATGCAGATTTCACATTTATTGTAAGCAGGAAATTCACGGTTGAGTCCTGGTCTGGTACAAATTTTCATTGTCATCACTCCGTTCTATAGCTGATGTTAATCATTATTCGCAATTGTGAATTCATCTGATATGTTCGTAATGGCTCTGGTCACTGCAGTGCATCGTCATCAGAATAACAGGCACTGCAGTATGATCTTGTCATACAGGTCCCAATATGCCACAGACAGTATCAGCAACCACATTAATTACCCTGTCATGTAACTCTCCCAATTAAGTGGCAATGGAAGCAGGACTTTGACATAACTCCACAAGCAGAAATCACACTTAGTTACATCAGGTGACTATAGGAGCCATTGAAGAAGAGGAATAAATATTTTCCATTGTAAATCTGTTCCACATCAATGCATTAGCATGTCTACCAAGTTTTGCTTCCATATGATAACTGCAACCCACACTGGACCTCTGTGAGTAGCTGCATTATAAATTATAAGCCTCAGTGGGCACCGTCTCCCTCAGGTAGGAAGAGGTACTTTAGTACCACTGTTCTGGAGATGGGTCCTTCAGAACTAGCAATTTTCCTACATCTCATCTGGTTGAAATAGGTTCCATTTCTTTCTTTTTTTTAGTTCTATTGTGTTGTATTAGTACACTAACTTTGTTAAATTTGCTAATTCAAGACAGATGTGATGAAATGGATCACATGCAACATCACATGAGAATCAATCACTTGACTCCATGAACAAACAGGGATGAGATGTCCACTCATTGGAAAAAGTGGGTGTACAAATAGAGATCTTATATGGCATGATACAACATAAATAGTGTAACTGTTTAAACAGAAAATCTAAACTTGTCAGAAGAGACTGAATTTTTGATTATAAAAGTGAGACAGAGAGAAAGCGCGTGCAAAATTCATTGTGTGGCAGTTATCATACGATTTAAAAACATCTTGTTCTCTTTCTTCCAGTTAATTTTGCTTCTCTATCCCTCTTTCTGTTTTGAACACAGACTGCATTAAATAACATATCGAATAACATAGTCCACACTTAAGTATTTTGAGACTTGCCATTAAGCAAGCAAATCTATTTAAAAAAAATAAAAGTGAGTGCATCTCTCTCTGCATCCGCACAGTTCAACAACCACCATGAGAAGAATGGTTTCACCTGCACCTGCATTTTTCATTTATATTAAGACAGCTGAAAATGAGATAGCAGCAAAGATAAAGCTGCTCAAGTCAGTGCCAAATCGACAGAAAGGATGCCTGAAAAGAAAAATAAGAATGAAAATGTTACACAAAACTAAACGTAAATGAGCCGTGCATGGCTTGTGTTCATGCCATATCTCATTTGACATCCTGCTTTTACTGTACTACCACCTCATTATGTTAATTACAATTACTGGTGTCACTGAGTTGCCACTTTGCCTGCCTGTGAGCGGCAGCAGTGGCGCTTATCGATATAAGTCCTGGCATATTATCTTTGCTGACTGCTATTACTTCCTGGTTGTCATGTGTTGGCAGGGAGTTCGGATCTGCCAGGAAGTGGGAATGCACCTGTAGTGCAGTTCGGACCTGGCAGGCATATAGCTGGGACACGGCAGAAATCGATTGGGTTGGAGCAGTAGTGAGGCTTGGATAGCCATGACTCACCTGACCATTGGCGGCACACATTACTTGAAATGGGGATGGTCTTGGTTGATCGTTTTACCAGATGATGTGTATTTGCTCGCTGGTCGCTTACGGGTTGGCGGTGTGTGTCTCAACTCGTGGTTCGGTCGTGTCATTGCTTGGTCACCGCTTTTATCATTGGTTGTATTCTTTGTCCTGGTGTTTGTGAAATTGTCTGTAGCTTATGATGTCGACTGCTCAGTTATTTTAGTGCTGCCTCCATGCTGGTGTGAGAGGAGTCGGTCAGTTGGCACGCAGCAGTGAGGAAATCTATGCATAGTTTGACCGAGCCCGCTGGCGGTCTCTACGCAGTGCCTGGGCTGTCCCCATTGCTATGAAGTCCGTGGCTCACTGACCCTGGACACGAAAGTTGAGTTTGGATTTAATTTACCAGCAAGTCAAGACTGTTCACATTGCACCGTTTGGTTCTCATTGCTGGCTGTTGGGACATTCCCGCAAGCAACAACATGTGTGTTCAAATTTGGCGAAGGTTTAGCCTCCGTCCGGTGGAGTCTAACTGTATTTCATTATTTGCAATTGAAGTGCACCAGCAGAATTTTCTGCCTTGTGGCCATTAACGTTCCGGTTACCTGCACTGGCCATTAACGTAAATTCAGGCAGTGTACTTTCCTCACTGTGTTGTCGCTGTCCAGCAAGGTGTGTAGTTTGACAGCTTAATGTATGCTTGGCTGTGAGCTACCATACCTTTTACATTTTGCATTGAACTCCCAGTTGTGTGCTGGTCAAGTGGAGTGCAAGTTACCTTGATGGTGGGTCCGTTGACTGTCTGTTGGTTGGGTTGTCGTTGGATTGAGAATGGTTGGGCCAACTGCCTGTCTCACCTAAGTGATTGTTAGTATTTCAAGTGCTAGACAACTCCCGAAACTTCTGAGTGCTGTTAGCTGCACTGCCTTTTCTTATTTTTGTTGAGTATATTTGTATGGCTCATAGCCGAGTGGTTTTGAATTAAAGTTGAATTGTTTTTAGTGGTGTTTTAAGTCACGGGCCTTCAGCCGCTTTAAAATTAAAATTCCTTGTTTGTCAAGTGTTGGATTGTTTGGGGCCTTCAGCCTAATGTAAGATAAGTCTTTGTTGCTTAAATTTATTTTACCTTGAGTCTTAAGCCATGGAGCCTTCAGCCGTTTTTAAATTAAGGATCTTTGTCTTTCAAGCATCAGACTGCTTGGGGCCTTCAGCCTAATTGAAGATAAGGCCTTCCGCTTGTGTTTTTTATTTAATTTTACCTTGAGTCTTAAATCACGGGCCTTCAGCTGTCTTTAAATTTTCACGTGTTAGATTTTGGGGCCTTAAGTGGTTGTGCCCTTAAGGCATAAGATAGTGTGGTGTATTCAGCCAATAACTAAGTTCAAGAATTTGTACTGTAATGTTTGGTCAAATAAATAAAGTTATATGTGTTCAAGTGTAACTGACAGTTGCTCATTTTGGCCCCTTTCCACAATTCCAACTACCTGTTCTGTCCTGCAGGTTTAGCAGGGCATCTCAGTAAAAGTTATGGGACAGCAGTGGGATGTGTGATCAGTATGAACTGCTGTTTTGTTCATTTGTGACATCACACAGAACTCTGCCAGTTAAAAAGCCTGTCAGAAATTCAGGGGAAAAGACACTGCAGCCAATGTTGCAATGGATGTCTTTTTTGAAAAGATGCTACATGAAGTCAGGAACTAAATTAAAACTCAATCATGTTCTCATGCTCAAAGGCCTGTTCAGCAGTACAACTTAAATCAGTTTCTGTACAACATGAATATGACTTTAGTGGTGCTGAATTGTGGACAAATATGAGGGCTGTGCTAGAAGTACCTGGTCTAACAAAGAAAACACAAAAAGTTTTGAAAAGAAATTTTTATTTCTCCACGTTGTCTCCTTTCAACTTGAACCACTTTTCACAGCGATTTTCAGGAGCTTCAATTCACCATTTATAGAGTTTTTTATTTTTTATTTTTATTTTTATTTTTTTTAATTAAGACTCAATGAGCTCATCAAAATAGCCACCTAACTGCAGACTACACCTCTCCATTTTTGGCAAATCTTTTACCACTATGCCATTTCTTCAAGTTCATTGCAAGTTGTCATGCTCATTGCTCAGCATCATGACCCCATGAACCAAGTGTCTCCATCCTGAGTGGTTAGCAGCTTCTCTTAAAACCTGCTGAAGAAGTAGACCCCAAGATCTTCTTGATTTGATCAATTCACCCATTCACTGCTCTTCCTCTTGGTCTCTTGCCCTCAATATTCCCTTCCAGGATTATTTTCTCAGAGCCAGCACTTGTCTTCATAGCTGTGAAGTTATTATTGTATAGATCAGTGCTGTCAGATGTTAAGGGACACTGAACTCTGCAATCATCTGCCACAACTTTTCCGACACAACGCAGTCAAAGGCTTTCCTATAGTCAAGAAAGAAGATGAAGACAGGAAGTTAGAAAACTGAAAATAGTTACAGGAGGTTATACTTGGGGCATAAGGCACACAAGAAAGCAATTCGAATTTAAACTCATTAATTTTGGCCATGGTGATAATAGATCTGTGAATTGGTGAATTGTCATAATGGAATGAAAATTTCTTTTCCATCAAATACGACCATTTTTGCTTGATTTCATCACTCAAACACTGCAATGAGTGCACCTAATACTTAACATTATTTTTCCTTACATGAAGATAACCCATGAAATTCATACCATGTGTATTCCAAACAACTGGCACCATGGTTTTGCTTGCAGATGGAACTGCCTTTGGCTTCTTTGGAGCTTATCCTCCCCTTTCAGTCCACTTTTTTTACTGTAATTTTGTCTCACACTTGAAGTGATGGAATCATGTTTCTCCCACAGTCATGAATTGATGTAAAAAGTCAGCTTTATTGCAGCAAAACATCTCGAAACAGTTGACTGAAACATGCTTGCATCACTGTCTTTGTTCCATTGAGTGTAAATGTGGCATCCATATTGCACACACTTTCTGATGTCCAGATTTTCAGTCAGTATACAATGTAGAGCATTTTTGAAATGCTTATGATGTTTGCTAGCTTGTGCTTTTTCAGTCAAAGGTCATCCAATTTAATTTCGTGGATTTTCTTCACAATTTCTGGCACTGTCGCTTCATTTGGTTCTCTACTGTGATGTTCACCTTGGCAAATGGACCCTTAAATTCTGCCACCCTATATTTTACTGTTGTAAATGTAGAAGCAAACTTCCCCAGAGTAAAATCTAACACAGCTTTAATATTGGTGGGACTAAGATCTTCCAAGTGGAACTATTCTATCCCATGATGGTGACTAGTTTTATCCATGTTTACAAATTTACTTGTTGGTGCTTTCTACCATAGTCATTTGATTGAAACAAGAACCATTAACTATGGCTCAGGTTGGGTACTAGTTTATCTTTCATCACTTGGTTTCAGTGTATAATTAGGCACGCTTGGACTTGCAGGGTGAACAACAATCTGGTTGGGAGTCCAGACAGTGACAGCAGTTCTACGATGGTGATTGACACTTTACAACTTGAGGAGACACACGCTCAGTGCAAAGTTGCTACGCTTCAGTAACAAGTCATGTGCATGGGGGCAGTTTGCAAGATCAGGGACCCTGATGCAGTGAGACCAGCCCTTGGCTTACTAAGAATAGGCAAGTTATCAGAGCAAGGCCATCAACTTGCGAATAGTGTCAAACTCAGCGTCATAACATGCTATAACCCCTGTGATGTCATTCTTGCTCAAACAGCAGTCATCTTACACATTTCATCAGACCTAATGAGAGCAGAAAACCAACAACAATGCAGTCTACAAAAATGCACTGAATTCCACCATACTAAGTGAACCAAAGAATCACAGTCAAACCATGAGGACTCATTGGTGGAAGAGGAGCAACGCTCAACAGATGAGGATTCTGCCAATCCTCTGATGACTGCTTTGAAAATGACTCTAAAAAGCAAGCATGACATTGAAATCACAGAAGATGAAATTCCCCATCTTACTGACTTGCAAACCTACTAAAGAAGACATACAACCAGGACACAAACCACAGAAAAACAATGTGGAGCCCTCCAAATTGTTAACACGATAAATAAATAAAGCCTGCACAATTCAACACAGCAACACAGAAGATGATGCGGAGTTCTTCCTTTAATGACTCCGAATGGTACAAGACAAGTGATATGAGGACACAAACTACAAAAACAGGTTACTGAAGCCTTCCAGATAACCATACCTTGAAATAAAAGTCCAAATCAAACAACACAGGACTGTAACCAACAAGAGAACTCAACTATGAAGATTCACATTTTAAATATAATTCTTCTGAAAATCTGCCAAGAAAGATGATGAACCACGTCAAAGATGACAGCAACCCACCACCATTAACAGTACCAACAATACCACATCTGGTGGTTTACCATACCAAAAATTACCTGTAGCACTATAATGCACTTAAAGAGACCATCCCATGGTCATCCTGCCACAGGGGACCACACTGGAAAAAATTGATAACAAAAGATATCTTTTACTGGCAAGAAGCAGGATAGAAAAACCTACAAACCTAAAATTGGACCAGCACAATGAAAGAACTGCCAAGGATTATTTTGTGCCACCAAATATTGTCATACACCAGTATGTTGTGTTAACTGCAGCTTCAAAACTGGGTGAACATGACAAGTACCTCCTCTACCATGGGGCAAATCATGGTGTTGATATGTATATCGTCAAGAAGCCATCCAAAGATTAGAGACTAGATTAACACCAATTAAAATAGGAACATAAACATCACAATCACCACTTACAAGCTCAACAATAACCACCACAACAAATCAGACTCGACCTTCAACCAACTTCACAGAATACTAAGACCTGGGCTTTCCTAACTAAATGACCACAATACTAAAACACTGACAAACCTGCACAGCATACCTACCTTGAGACAGTTCTAAAGGAAATAGCATGAATGGTGTGGTGAAATCAGTTATCAACCTTGGGATCATCTCTAACATTTTCAATACAGCCAGCAAGATCAAGATGCGAGAGATGACACTGAACATCTACTAGCCCTCTCTGAAGGTATTGTAACCTTTATGGTATAAAACTAACAGAAGCAGAGTATATTTTATGTGAGACATGAAATTTATTGTATGGAATGCCAATGGTATTTAAAAAAATGAAATAAGACTGTTTCATCACCCAACATACCACCGACATCGGTTTGATCTCAGTAACTTGTCTACTACGTGGAGACACCTTAAAATTAAGGAACATGATCTGTTACAGAGCAGACAGAAGCAAAAAAAAGAGGAAAGGGGCACTGCAATTTTTGTACACAAGTCTCCCCACAGTGAACAGATACCATGCCTAAAAGCCATGGAAGCCAAAGTAGAAATGATTGCAACCAGTACCAGATTAGATTAGTTTTTCGTTCCACTGATCCGTGCTGAGGAGATCCTCGTGGATGTGGAATATGTAATTTTTTTTTAAGCTGAAATAACAATACTAATATTATGAATATATACAATACATCACTTGTTTCTATTAAAAAATTCGTCAATGGATTAGAAGGAGTCGGCCACTAGTAAGTCTTTCAGGCTCCTTTTAAACTGATCTTTATTTGTAACAAATTTTTTTTATGTTTGCTGGCAAATTATTGAAGATGAGTGTTCCTGAGTAGTGGACCCCTTTTTTAACTAAAGTAAGTGCTTTTAAGTCCTTGTGCAGATCATTTTTGTGCCCGGTATTGTATGTATGAACTGAGCTGCTTGTTGGAAAAAAAGAGATATATTATTTAGGACAAATTTCATTAAGGAGTAAATATACTGAGAGGCAGTAGTTAGTATAACCAGTTCTTTGAAGAGGTTTCTACAGGATGTCTGTGAATTTACTCTACAAATAATACATATTACACGCTTTGGGACTCTGAAAACATTTGTTCGACTTGAAGAGTTACCCCAAAATATTATACTATATGACATTATGGAATGAAAGTAGGCAAAGTATGCAAGCTTTTTCATTTTTATGTCGCCTATGTCTGCTAACACTCGAATTGCAAATACAGATTTGTTAAGGCGTTTCTGCAGTTCTGTGGTGTGCTTCTCCCAACTAAATTTATTATCAAGTTGTAATCCCAGGAATTTAAGACTCAACCTCTTCTATCTGCTCTTCTTCATACTTTATGCATATGTTGGGTGGAAACCTCTTACGGGTTCTGAATTGCATATAGTGAGTCTTTTCAAAGTTTAATGTCAGCGAGTTGGCTTTAAACCATTTATTAATATCCCTGAAAATATCATTAGTAGATTTTTCTAGAGCTACACTCGACATACTATTTATTGCAATACTTGTGTCATCTGCAAACAAAACGAACTCTGCTTCTGGCAGTGTAACTGATGAGAGATCATTAATGTACACAACAAAAAGCAATGGCCCTAAGAAGGATCCTTGTGGAACACCACATGTAATTTCTTCTCATTCTGATGATGACTGATGACTTAATTCACTGCTCCCTTGCACTGACACTCATTGTTTCCTGTTAGCGAGGTATGACTTGAACCATTTTGCAGCACTGCCCATGACACCATGGAATTCTAATTTATTTAAAAGGATGTTGTGGTTCACACAATAATCAAATGCCTTTGACAAATCACAGAAAATACCTGCTGCTTGTAATTTGTTATTTAATGAATTAAGTACATTTTCACTGTAGGTGTAAATACCCTTCTCGATATCAGAACCCTTCAGAAATTCAAACTGTGTTCTTGATAATATGTTATTTGTGGTCAGATGGTTGAAAAGCTGCCTGTACATTAGTTTTTCTAAAATTTTTGAGAATGCTGGCAAAAGTGAAATTGGTCTGTAGTTTGATGGTATCTCTTGATTCCCTTTCTTGAATAGAGGCTTAACGTCTGCATATTTTAGCCAGTCAGGAAATGTCCCAGTTATAATTGACTGGTTACACAAGTAACTTAGAATTGTACTAAACTCACAAGAACATGCCTTAATTAACTATGTTGATATTTCATTGTAACCACTAGAATGCTTTGTTTTTAAAGATTTTATTATGGAAGTTATTTCTTTTGGTGAAGTGGGTGACATATTCATGTACCTGAAGCTATTTGTAAAGGCTAGTTTCAGATATTCAAGAGCATTATTTACTGATCCTGACAATCCCATTCTATCAGTAATGGATATAAAGTACTTGTTAAATAGATTTGCCACACTTTGCCCATCAGTTACTAATGTCATCTACCCTTAATGCTATTTGCTCCTGTTCCTTTCTGGTTCTACCAGTCTCCTCTTTCACTATATCCCATATTGTTTTTATTTTGTTCCCCGACATTGCTATCTTCTTCTCATAGTGCATTTGTTTAGAAGTCTGAATTACTTTTTTTTTTTTTTTAGATTTTACAGTATTCCTTGTATTTAGCTGTATCATCAGCATTGGAGCTATTATTGGCTGACAGATACATTTTCCTTTTTGTCTTACAGGAAACCTTTATTCCTTGTGTAATCCATGGTTTTATTATAGACTTCTGTTTAATTTGAGTAACTTTTAGAGGAAAACAGTTTTCAAACATGGTACTGACATTGTTCATGAATGTGTTATATTTTTCATTCATGTCATGAACAATATAAACATCTTTCCAGTTAATATCTTTGAGCATTTTTCTAAAACACTCAATTTTTGGTTGATTGACTACTCTCCTGTACTCAGATTTAGTAGTATTGATAATCTGCTTAGACTTTACATCTAAAACAAGGAGCTGCATGTCATGATCTGATAGTCCATTTATTACAGGTTTTATGAAATGATTTTGTTCCTTTGAATTGTCTATAAAAATGTTATCAATGGCTGTCCTTGAGGATTTAGTGTTCCTAGTTGGAAAGTTTACAGTGTGAGTTGAAATACAACATTACTAACTACAGTAAATGTTTACTGGAAGATTGCATTAGAAAATCTGTATTAAAGTCACCAGCAATCAAAATTTCTTTGTTTCCTCCTGTTAATAACCCAAAAAAGCTTCTAGATAATTTATGAATAGATTATAATTTCCTGCAGGTGCTCAGTAAATAGTTACTATTATATAGGATCTGTTATGGAACTCTACTTCTGTTGCACATGCTTCTAGATGCTGCTCCAAACACAATTTATTAATGTCAATGTTCTTGAATTTTTGGCAGTTTTTAATAAATGTGGCAGCTCCTCCTCCATCCATATCTACTCTGCAGAAGTAGGAAGCTAGCTTAAATCCTGAAATGTCTAACATATCTATACCAGTGGTCACTTGACGTTCAGAGAGGCAGATTATGTCAATTTGGTTAGATGAATTCATTTCATCAATACAAATGAGTAGTTCATCAACTTTATTTCGGAGTCCCAGAATGTTCTGGTGTAATAAAGATAACTGATACGGCATACTACTGGGATTATAACTGCTTTGGCGAAGATGAACTGGCAGTTTCTGATTATTTTCTGTTAAACATTGTTTAAATAGAGGCTGTATACTAAAATCTGACTCCTGTTCATCTGTTTTCTCAAACTGAGTGTGTCTGACAATCTCTCTTAAAACTCGTTTTCTTTCCCCCTTCCCCATCCCTCTGACACCTGTGGCCACTGGTATTTTACCAGTTGTGACAGTGTCCCCCCTTAAGTTTTCTGCAATCAACCCAGACAGTTTTCTCTTCCCTTTCCTATTGAGGTGAAGGCCATGCCTAGTGTAGTCCCACCTACCGATAACATCCACAAGAATCAAACCAATATGGGACCCTATATCCGTCCTAAGCAGCCACTCCAACTCCAAGTTGACCCTCCCGACGGAAGAGTTCAAATGAGGCCGATCATGGCGTCTCAACACAGACACAAATCCTACACTCGTATGCTTCGTTGCTGATGCTATCTTCACCAGGTCACTCTCTATGGAATATTCTGAGTCTCTGTCAATGCTATTTCCCGGACCACCCACTATAACCATGGCATCCTCCTTTGTGAAATCCTTGCATAAAGAACCTACATCCTCTGTTACCTGACCCAGATCTGCACTAGGCTTGAAAAAGTTTGTGACCTGGTACTCTGGACCTAGATTTTCCTGCAGTAGTTGACCAACACCTCTACCATGGGAACTACTTAACAACAGAA
Organism: Schistocerca cancellata; assembly: GCF_023864275.1. NCBI lineage: Eukaryota > Metazoa > Arthropoda > Insecta > Orthoptera > Acrididae > Schistocerca > Schistocerca cancellata. The sequence goes on from NC_064634.1 coordinate 514,500,408, forward strand.
CTATATAAGACATAAGAACTATATAAGAACTATATAAGACATAAAAAATCTGAACAGAACCTATAAGTTTAATTCACTGCTTACTTACTCCATGTTACCTCTCTGCTTGGTACGCACCTTCATTACAGACACCATTTTTAAGGCTACCGTAGTTAGGACAGTAGCAGTCTATCTGTGAGTGAGGAAAGACTTTACCAGGATAGATGCAGAAAACCTCACAAATCTTGGTAACTATCTCTTTTGGGATCTGCCTTAAGTTCAAAGCATGTCTCTTGGAAATTTTGTCATACCAACAGAAAAGGTCAATTGCTCTACAATCTGGACGACGACGTACCCATAGACGTCAAGGCACTGAAGGAAGTGATATTAGTTCCATTAAACCATTGATGGTATCAGACATTCTTGACATTTTCATCTGCAAAAACACAGAAGCTGGTATCAATTTGACCATGATCAATGAATTAACCTCAGACCACAACCCAGTCTTTAGGATTCTGAAGAGAATTCCAGTTCCACATGACAGGTCTGTAAAATCAACAATGGAACCAACAGTGCTGCTCCCTCACAAATAACATTCAACTCAACCTTTAACCTCACAGCACAGACAAAATTTGACTAAAAAGATTCAAACTGCACCAAAAAGATCCACATTAAAGATGGCACTACCTTCACAGTACCAAGAAGAACTGCCACCTCTACTCTTAGAACCAAAGATATAGAAAAACAAATATTGGAAATGGTAGCAAAGACCAACAGATAATGCATTGCTTACAAGGTGAACTCCGCAGCAGAATTCAAGAATGGAAATATGTTAAGTGGGAGGATGGTTTGGAGTCCTTTCCCCTACAATCTAAAGCAGGATAACAACCAACAAAGACCATTATAAGACATAAAAAATCTGAAACATTCAATACTCACACCACAGGGAGTCTCATATGAGCCACACATAATTGCAGAAACTTTTGTGGAGATGAATAAGGTCTCTGATATACACTTAACACCTCAAGAATCAGAAAAAACAGACAACCAACCAAACAGCAAATGGCTTCCATTACTATCCACATGGACAGCAACCTGAGCTCACAACCCTTGGAGAAATAAGAAAACTAATCAAATAAATGGCAGTACAATCTGCACCTGGAATGTATGGCATAGTCAAGGATAACCTTTAACAACTAGCAACCAACATATGAACAAATCACTTCAACTTTGCTAGTTCCCTGTGCATTGGAACATGCTAAGGATAGTGACAATTTCAGGGCCAATTAAAGGTGGTAGATCATTACAGGCCCATAAGCCTCTTCGCCAAATTTTTATCCTTGACTTTACAAAGACAACATTATTAAAACAGGAAACTACCAGAGAGGAGAAATTTTGATTTAAAAGAAAGTTATATGCTAAAGTGCAGTTTATGGCTTGCTGAACATACAACACATGACATCAACTTCATAAAATCCACAGTGGCCACATTCATGGACAGGGAAAAAGTATATGATAAGATATGGAGAAATAACCTTATCAATAATCCCATTACACAGACCAAAATCCTAGTCTGCGATCTGAAATTATGTAATTATTTATCCAGGACAGTCACAGTCTCCATGACAAGAATTGCTTTAGGCCACAAAACACAACAGCTATCATTTCACAGAGCTCTGTCTTATCATCAGTTCTCTTTAACATCTACATCAATGACCTGCCCCTAATGCCCAGAGTAAAGCTTGCCACAGATGTGGATGACACAACACTATACACAAGTGGATGCCAACACTTTGCCTATATTTCAAAGATCCATTGACACCTATCAAAGACTGAAACAATGGTGCTGACTTAATAAAATTCAGCACAACATGATGAAGACCAAAGCAGTATATTTTACAAGAAAAGAATCTGGAGTTCTATAAAAACTGGTGAGATGCCAAAACCATCACCCCACCATCACCAAAAGTACAATACTCTGGAATTTTTGTGGATCAGCAAGCGAGGACTAGATTGCGAAAAAGTTCCATAAATGCCTACCGATGACTACGATGCTCGTACCAATGGATCTTCGAGACCTGCCACGGGAACAGATACTGGACACCCAAAGCACCTTAAACACAGAAAAGCTTTGAGAAAAAAATAATTACCACCACCAAGAATCACCATCAAAAAAGCAATTCCTTCATGGTTCAATCCCCATCATTAGGAAATTTTTCATACTGTGACATAATGACAGTTCTGCTTTAAGGTCTCAGTTGGCATGCCCACAACCTAACAGGTACGTAGGTATAAAGTGACAGAAACTCAGCAAGCAGAACAAGAAATAGAAAAGCCAAATGCTAACTAACTGACTAAGGAAAACACCACAGAAAGCCCAGGTGGTAGGGGCCCCTACCCAAAAACAAAGCAATAATAAATGGCACCCTCAGACTCAAAAAGATGATGGAATAATATTGACTACATTACAAATGTGTTATTTGCGTATACGTTCAGATTTGGACTGTGACTAATAAATTTCAGTTATCCTTTGCAAGACATTAGGACAAAACAATTAATACATATCCATCACTATAATAAAAAAATAAGAAAATGATAATATGCCCATAGCATTACTGCAAATTTCAGGGTCATTTATCCTACGTTTCAGATTATGTTACACTGGGATAAGTGGAACACTGGCAGGCAGACTTAAAGGAGTGCTGTAGCTCATGTCATTAACAGACACCAGACTATCTCCTTGCGGCATAGCCATCGCGTGATGCCACAGCACTTTGGATGGGGCAGCCCCACAAGTCGTGCCAGCCAAGTCTCACAGTGGCATCAGGACTGGACTGGGCTGTGACATGTGGCGACCGGCTCTGCCGATTCCTGACGGCACTATTGCTTACATGCACAAGCAAAGTTGTGATCGACATCCCAGCAAAGTTTGAAGCCTTACATCAAAGCATCTCCTGTTAAGCCATAAAAGTCAAGTGTCCCACACTAGAAGGATCTTGGCCCCTAGCTATTTGCAAAACTATTGCGGATGAGTCCACACATTCGAACAGCCAGCTTCGGTTCGTCATTCCAACAATCCTACTAATTTTATGTCAAACGTACAGACGTGATGTTTGACATAAAATATGACTGTCAGCATGCTAAGACAAATTGGTTATACAATTGTGGATAATTTTGATATGGTTCAGTTTCAAAAGAATATGGCATGTTTTTAACAAATCTGTTGTGCCCTACATCCTGGATGATAGTTAATAACAGAAACCGGTAGATGACTAAAGGTACGATAAACAGCTGATGGTTAAAATGTGTTTTACAAAACACTCCACGGCTGTTGAACCTCACCTCAAGGAAACATTACATATTTTCAAAACCCTTATTTCACTCCCTTATGGTTGGAATATCAAAAAATCCCACCTTAAACAATGTCTACAGTACAAGATCAACACCCTCTGCAAATTTCAAGTTTCTATCCTTAGTGTTCTCCGTTGGGCAATGTCAGTCACTCAGTCAGGACATTGCCTTTTATATACAGATTTTTTTTGTACTGAGGCCAAAAATTGAAGCTAATTGTTCCTGTCAAATAAATAGTGTCAAAAGGGAGGCAAATCTGGACCTCTAATGAGGCTTATATTTACAACAACAGAAACCAACAGCACAGCTCTCCCAACCAACAGGCATTGAGTCAGCAAGCATCATTGTTCAAGACTGTAGATTGTATTTTATTGGTCCTGTTGTCTACATAGCAGCTTATGCATAAGACATTGGACAAGTCAAGTTATAAATATACAGGCTGAAAGTAATTTCAAGGCATACATATTTAAGCTTACAATAATACACTTTACACACAAGTATTTATATAACACATTTCATAAATTTAAATATTCTTCAATGGAATAAAAGCAGTGATGCTGTAAATATGACTTTAGAGATTTTCCAAATGTATTGACCTCAGTGATAGCTTTTATGTTTTCAGGAAGTTTGTTATAAAGCTTAACTCCCATGTGAAAAGTACCTTTTTGGCACAGTGCTGTGCTGATTTGAGTCATATGTAAGGCCTGTTTTGTCTGGTAAAGTGCTCATGTATATCACAGTTTTTTGTAGCCTCTGGTCCTTGCCTATTACATTTAATTTAAAGAACAAAAGGGTTTCCATAATGTATACACACGGTAATGGGGGAATACCAGAATTCTTAAACAGGGGTTTACAAGAGTCTCTAGGCTTGCACCCAAACAAGATTCTAATGGCCCTTTTTTGTAGTTTAAAAGTGCTATTAGCTATTTTAGAGTTTCCCCAGAAGGTGACCCCATATCTAAGACGAGAATGAAAGTACGCATGATATGCATTCAATACTGTTTTCTCACTACAGCATGATTTTAATGAACAAAGAAGATAACATGTTTTGCTCAGTTCTGCATTGAGACATTCAATATGCTTATTCCATCTGATGTTACTCTGCAGCCAAAGTCCTAAGAATTTGGTTTCAGTACTGTTACCAACTGGTTCGTCATTGATAGAGACTGATGGGATAAACATGTCCTTGTTAGGAACATTGTGGAATTTTAGAGCAACGGTTTTCTTACTGTTTATTACAAGCTGATTACTCTGTGCCCAGCTGCTAAGTTGTTTCGTGACCGTGTTTACTGTCTGCTGTAACTGTTCATCGTCGTCTCCTTTTAGTAGAATCGTGGTGTCATCTGCAAATATGATTGATTTGTGTGCATCAATATTTAAGCTTAGATCATTTATGTACAGAAGAAACAGAAGAGGTCCCAATACGGATCCTTGGGGTACACCACATTTTATTTGTTTATAGTCAGATAAGTGATTAGATACAGTTTTTAGTTCAATATTTGTGTGCTTGACGCACACTGCCTGCATACGATTTGTCAGGAAGGAACTGATCCACTTGTTGGAAAGACCTCGAATACCATATCTTTCTAGCTTTGATAGCAGAATTTTATGGTCCACCATGTCAAAAGCTTTTGACAAATCAATAAAGACTCCTATTGTTTCCTGTTTTTTGTCCAACAGGTTTAGGATGGAATTGATGCACTCATAGACAGCAGTTGTCGTTGACCTCTTATTTCTGAATCCATGTTGTTCATTACATAGGATGCTGTTTTTATTTATAAATTTCATAAGTTTCTCATACATAACTTTTTCCAGTACTTTAGAGATGCAGGAGGAAATTGTGATGGGTCTGTAGTTATTTACATTGTCTTTATCCCCTTTTTTAAATACAGGAATAACTTTTGATGTTTTTAACACATCAGGGAAAGTGCCTGCCTGAAGTGAGCAGTCGCATAAATGTGTGAGTACTTCAATTAGGTTTGATGCGCTCTTCTTTAACATTGTTGCAGGTATACCATCAATACCTGCCGATTTGGAATTTTTTAGTCCTTTTATTGCTTTAGCTACTTCATCATTGTGAAACAGAACTGATGTACATTGATCCTCTACATGTAGTTATTTTATATTCATTTGCCTGGATGCTCTTAAAGTTTGATTGTAACATATTTTCAGCAACACCTGTGAAAAAGTTGTTAAATGTGTTAGCTACTTCTAAGGGGTTTGTTACTTTTTTATTTTTATGTGATAGTGTTATATTTTTCCAAGGTTGTCTGTATTCTCCACATTCTTTTTTTATAACACTCCACATAGCCTTTGATTTATTAGCTGAATTATAAATGATTTCATCATTATGCATTATTTTTGCTGCTGATCAGCAGTGTGTAAATATTGCCTAAGTATTTGTATTGTAGTGTTGCATTCTTTTTTAAGTGTGCTTTGTTCTCATCTCGACCCACGAAATAGTTGTGAATAACAGGAATCTGAATCTACATCTATATCTTTATTCTGTAAACTACTATGAAGTGTGTGGCAAGCGGCACTTCCCAGTGAAATATTCTGAGAATGCATGCTGCTACAGTGTGATTACCTGTAAATGCCACATTAATGCAATAAATCCTCAAAATGATGCCCATCAACCTCAATGCATTTGGCAGTACGTGTAACGACATTCCTCTCAACAGCAAGTAGTTCGCCTTCCGTAATGTTAGCACATGTATTGACAATGCGCCGACGCATGTTGTCAGGCATTGTTGGTGGATCACGAAATCAAATATCCTTCAACTTTCCCCACAGAAAGAAATCTGGGGACGTCAGATCCAGTGAAGGTGCGGGCCATGGTATGGTGCTTTGACAACCAATCCATATGCTATTCAATACCGCTTCAACTGCACGCAAGCTATTTGCTGGACATACAACATGTTGAAAGTACATCGCCATTCTGTCACGCAGTGAAACATCTTGTAGTAACATCGGTAGAACATTACTAGGAAATCAGCATACATTGCACCATTTAGATTGCCATCGATAAAATGGGGGCCAATTATCCTTCCACCCATAATGCCGCACCGTACATTAACCTGCCAAGGTCACTGATGTTCCACTTGTCGCAGCCATCATGGATTTTCCATTGCCCAATAGTGCATATTATGCTGGTTTACGTTACCACTGTTGGTGAATGACGCTTCATCGCTAAGTAGAACGCGTGCAAAAAATCTGTCATCATCCCATAATTTCTCTTGTGCCCAGTGGCAGAACTGCACACGACATTCAAAGTCGTCACCATGCAATTCCTGGTGCATAGAAATACAGTACGCGTGCAGTCGATGTTTTTGTAGCATTCTCAACACCTACATTTTTGAGATTCCCGATTCTCACGCAATTTGTCTGCTACTGATGTGCGGATTAGCTGCGACCGCAGCTAAAACACCTACTTGGGCATCATCATTTGTTGCAGGTCTTGGTTGACATTTCACATGTGGCTGGACAATTCCTGTTTCCTTAAATAACGTAACTATCCAGCGAACAGTCCAGACACTTGGATGATGCTGCCCAGGATAGCGAGCAGCATACGTAGCACACGTCCGTTGGGCATTTTGGTCACAATGACCATACATCAACACGATATTGACCTTTTCAGCAATTGGTAAACAGTCTATTTTAACACGGGTAATGTATAACGAATCACATACCGTCTGCACTGGTGGAATGTTACGCGTTACCACGTACTTATACGTTTGTGACTATTACAGCGCCATCTATCACAAAGCGAAAAAAGTGGTCCAACTAAAACACTCATATTTCTTTACGTACTACAAGAATATGTAATAAAAAATGGGGGTTCCTATTTTTTAAAAAAGCGCAGTTGATATCCATTTGACCTATAGCAGTGCCATCTAGTGGGCCAACCATAGTGCCAACTGGTTTCCCCCTTCAAGCTAGATGAGTTTCGTTCTTTGTAGTTTTTTCATTTGATGCATATTTTGTGAGATATTTGGTCTGGTCACTATCAACTGAGCACTGTGTACAGTGTTAAGCAAACAGTTCGGGTGATTTACACCAGTAACTGCCTGTGTTGCGCTATTACAACTTTATTGTGTAATTGTGTCCTCATATGAGATAAACAAGCTTAGCAACCTCATCCTGTGACCACATAACCACCTAGTTTTGATAGAGCCTCTGTCTGATAAAATTTCAAACTTTTTTATCTTTTTACAATACTGAACACTTACACCAGACAATTATATCTTTTGTGGTGAACATTTCAATTTACCCATTTCAATGTCTCAAACTATTCTACAATATATATTGCAATAACAAGGTATCTAGGGCCGTGGGCAAGAGCAGGATATCATCTGAAAGCTAGACTGCAAGCAACTGAGGCCTGGAGTCAAAAGACCCTTGAAAGACTGCTACAGAAAATGTCAATATATTGTGAAAATTACAATATTAATTCAGCTATCGCCTACAAAAACCGGAGACAATACTACTAACTTCCAATTACTTTACATGTTTTATTTTTGTTTAAATGTTATATATTTTTTGATGTGATTGAGTAAGATGGCGGACAGTGCAGAGCATCGTATTGAGAACGCTCTTGTGATGATCGGAAAAGTGGCAGAAGGAGGGGGATATATGAAGAAGGAAATGAAGAACAACTTACTAGAGGCAGTGAGTGAAATAAGAAAATGCTTAGAATCTTTGAAAAACGAAACAAAAGCAAAGAAGGTGGAGAATAGGAATCCTACAAGAGAGGTTAGGAACATCCAACAAGAGGAGTCGAGCGAGGGAGAAGACAGCTGCACTGGTGGACAACTAGCGACATCTATTGGAGAAACGCAGGAAACATCACATAGCAGACAGTGGCCTGCTGGGCACCTAGCGACATCTATTGGCGAAACACAGGAAACAGCACATAGTGGACAGTGGACTGCTAGTATCCTAGCGACATCTATTGGCGAAACGCAGGAAACAGCACATAGCGGACAGAGACAGACGGAAGAGACACCTACAGGATCTGAGAAGAACTTCAACAGAGGCATTGGTGTGGGTAGCTTTCTGGAAAAAGCAAAAAAAGACAGAAATAAGACGGAAATGAGAGAACTGAGGCATAAAGTGGAGGAGATAACTGATTTCCTAAAAAAAACCAACTAGGGATATTAATACAAGAGCAAATAAAGAAAACTCTAGAAAAGGAAAGCCACCTAGACACAGAGAAAACCAAAACTGGTGGAAACGACATACAAACAAAATACAACAACAAAGTTAAACCAGAGGGAACGACAGTATACAGTAATCCTCTGCTCCAGCAACAAAATCAGCTACAAGTCCAAATTAATGCACATGAGCAACATAATAAAACTCAAAATCAGGTTAATGAATTAGAGGAACCGACTTGGAGTACTGTGCTAGGGAGGAGCTGGTACAGAAGAAACCAGAGTAATAATAAAACAATAATGGGTACAAAAAAAGACGAAGAAATGCAAGCAGCAGAAACAACAGCGTGGCTATACATCGGTAACTTAAAGAGAACCATCACAACTGCTACAGTAGTGAAATACCTTAACAAGAATGGAATACTGGGACAACTAGACTGTGAAGAATTGCTCACACTGGGCGACAAAAAAGCTTTCAAAGTAGGCATTCCGTTTGAAAAGCTACAAATCACACAAGAATCAGAATTCTGGCCAGAAAACATAAAAGTACGTCAATTTCGTTTCCCAAGACGATCGATGGAAGAGGGAGCAGAGCTCAACTAAACTAAGAAGAAAACCAGAAGAGCAAGAAATAAAAGCAGTCTTGTGGAATACACAGGGAGTAAAAAGTGCTCTTAACCTAACACCAACAGACATTCTGCAAAACTCGGATCTTGCAATTCTAACTGAAACCTTCCTGATAAACAGTTGGCAACATAAAGATTTCTATAATTATCACCTAATGGCAAAGAAGGGAGAAAGAGGACGACCCATGGGAGGAATACCTATCCTACTGAAACCCTGGATGACACCCACCAAAAAAATCATAAAACAAGAAAATAGTATGCTAGTAGAAGCAGCAAACATAAATATAACTGCAGCCTATTTTAAACCGCACACAAATGCTGTAGAAATAATTGACGAAATAGTCACACTCATCAAACAATGCGACAGCAAACCCATCATTATTGCAGGCGATCTCAACTTCAGAATAGACACAGAAAACTATGAAAAAAAAACTAGTCGTTGAAACCCTAGAAGAAGATGGTTTCACCCTACTTAACGATCGGCAGATACCTACATACATATGCCACAATGGGAAAAGCACCATTGATATCGCTTTAACAAGCGGAGAAATATAAGGAAGTATTCAAGCAATATGGCATGACTCCATTACTCCTATACGAAAGCACATTCCAACGAAGATAAAAATAAATATCGTCACGTCACCGCCAGTGAGGAACACCCACCAAATCACACAAAGAAAAATTGATATAGAAAAATTAACAAACGACCAAGAACAATTAACACAAATTGAAACTTTCAGAGAGGAAGGAGACCTTGAAAAAGCAACAGACCAAATAGAAGACCTCCTAAAAAAATCAGTGATACAAACAATCCCCAAAACAAGGATGGCAAAAAGATGGTTCGATGCTGAATGCTACAGTAAAAGGAACACTGTTCTAAGAACGCTCCACAGACTAAGAAACCAGCATGACGAGGAAACATACAAACTGTACACAGAAGAGAGGAGAATCTACAAAAAAACTAATAGAAGAGAAGAAAAAAAGAATACATACAAAGAGAGGCAAAAAGAGAAGCGGATGAAGCAGGGAAAGACCCGTACATAGCAGCAAGACCAAGAAAAATGGCTCATACACCAAACATAGACCTGAAGGAATGGGAAGACCACTTCAGTAAGATACTGAGCAAACGAGGAATCAAAACACCCCAAAGAAAGAGAAAAAACATCAAACTAAGGAAAAAGACAATATATGGGAACCTCTAAATGAAGAAGACGTGAAAGAAGTAATAAAAACACTGAAGAACAAGAAAGCAGCAGGACCCGATAATATATATATAATGAACATATAAAAGATGCAAAAGAGGCCCTCCAACACATATGGACCAAACTATTTAACAAATGCTCGGAACTTGGAAGAATCCCGACACATGGAGACACTTGACAATAAAAGTTCTCTACAAAGGTAGAGGAGACCCAATGGCCCTGGAAAATACTCAATTCAAGATGTTTTCAAAGATAATAACACAAAAAATCCAAGCCTCTGTGGACAGTCATCTCCAAAAACGACAAATGGGTTTCAGATCTGGAAGATCAACACTTACGGCAGTCAGGCTTCTTCTAAACAACATCGACGAAGCGCTACAAAAGAAACAAATGTTGTACACAGTGTTCATAGACTTTACCAAAGCCTTTGGCCTATTGGAAAGAGATCTCATAGTCCGAAAACTGAAAAACACAATGGGAGAAGATAGCGTATGGGCAAGAATAATCAAGTCAATCCTCGAATACAACTTAATTACAATATCAGACAACCTCTCTCTTTCGAACCCCATTCTGCAATCAAACGGAGTCTTACAGGGTGACCCAATGGGCCCTTGGCTGTACATTCTTGCCACTGAAGAAGTATTCCAAATTGGAGAAAATGAAGAAGATGTGTGTGTATATGCATATGCTGACGACATAGCCGTAGGTTCAACAGATATACAGAAGCTGCAGAGAATCATTGAGAAAATAGACAGATGGTGCAGTGAACACGAACTACACATAAACATAACAAAGACAGAAATGGTAATTTTCAGAAAAGGAGGCAAAACACCCAAGAATGCGGAAATCAGCATCAGAGGACAAAAATAAAAATCTCATCAGACTTTAAATACCTAGGAGTGACATTGCAACCAACAGCCAAATGCTTCACAAAACATACAACAGAACGTGCAGCCCAAGCAATAATAGTAATACAGGACATCAAAAGCATCCACCTACTCAGTCTAGAAACAGCCATGAAATTATTCAACACAAAAATCTTGCCAATCCTGGCCTATGGGATGGAGGTTATATGGGACCACCTGACAGAAAAAAATCTAGAAACACTAGAAAAGGTAAAATCAACCTATCTAAAAAGAGCACTAGGTCTCTCAAAGACAGCAAGATCTAGACTAGTGTACCTGTTAGCAAGAGAGACATTCCTAATTGAAGACATCAGACTTCGATATATGATGCCACACACCAGGGCTTCTACAAAGCAACTGAAGATCATGGAGGACAAACGAGAAAAAATATGGCCGGAGTTCTATGGCACCGAAGCAATGACGAACCGCTCATGGACAGCACCAAACTTCGAACAGCGACATGTCGTAACTAGACTTTCTATTCATGGCTTTCATCATCTAATCTGCAAAAACAAAACTTATCACGACCCAACCACAACATGTGTATGTGAACTGTGTAACGAAGCCTGTGAATGATATCACATAGAACTGTGCAGTAAAAGAGTGAAATCGATAAATAAATATGCAAAAATGTAATTGTAAAATGTTAAGCAAAGTAACTGTATACGGCTATTTGGCTGCAATTTTATTAAATAATCTTTTTTGATGTAGTGCTCCTTGAAGCAATGTGATACACACTGCAGCTCATCATGGGAGTCCATATAAATTTATCTGAGAGGTGGGTGGGGTGTAAGGATCGAGAAGTGCCTCTTTCATATAAGTTACTAGTTAAGTTTAAGAACATGCCATGCCCCAAAAATAAATCTGAGAAGATGTGTACAAAGTTGATTGTTTCTTAAACATTTGATAGTTAGCAATCAATTTTAAGGTAGGTTACTGTTATACCTTAAGGGGAGCTGGAACGATCCATCTCCTCCATGTTAATTTTAGCAAATAGAAGGAACATTTTTTCTAGAACCATTACACATATTGCTCTGAAATTTGGACTACATGTTCAGTGAATATTTCTCAACAAAGTTACAATGCCATGTTAAGAAATATTTATTGGTGTTTCTTTTACAATTTTTTTAAACAGATGCTTATTTTTTCTCTAAAATTTTGCACATATTCTTCTATAACTCTTGAATTATACAATATTTTTTTTACAATTTGTTATAAAAATGAAGGAAAAGAAGTAAACAACATTGTGTACAAATTTCATTGACATACTGTTAGCAGTTTTTGAGAAAATGTTCCTCAAAGATGAAAATTTTAAAGTTACGGAAAATGGCTTCCAAAGATTTTTAATACGTTCCTGCCCCATATGATGGATTATCAGCATCCTCTTCTTTTTCCAGTGTTAGTTTCCATTTCACTGGTCTTTTCTTCCCTTTTGCTGCATGTTGTAGGCTTTTGTCTCTTCTTCCTGCACCTCTTAATCTTTCTTCATCAATTAGGCGCATTGTGGGAATGGTGGTGTGTCCTGGTTGGGAACCTACAAGTTTCAGTACATCACATTTGATAATGTTTCCTTCATTGTATGTTGCCACTGCATTATACACTCCAAAATGCAATGTTTTTATCTGTACAAACACTCTTTTGGGAATCCTAATCCAAATTAAATTATTTACACTTTCATTTGGATTTTGTATTTTCCCGTGTAAACACTTTTCCAATAAACTTGGCTGTGATAAAATCTCTGAATATGGGCTTAATTGCATCAATTACAGCATTTGGCAAACTGTTTTAATGGGCATATTCCTTTCCTGATTGGTACTTGCACTATGAGTCATCACCTTTGGGGTACAGTGCATGTTGTGGGTGCTCATTTGTAGAGTACGAAAAATAATGCCCATTCTGCTCTCCTCATATGCTCAATTCTTCTAGTATTTTGCCTAACTGCACACCCATAATACCTCCGCAATCTATCGATTGCTTCATTTGTCAATCTTCCTCTTCCTCCAAGGGTTCACAAGTCCAATGCACTCCTGTTTTTTAATGTGAATTTCATTGCCTTAAGGTTTGAGCTCCTCTACAGCTTTATATCCCTTAGAATCACCACCTCCTAGATAGTTAGTGTACTGTACATTATACCACTCCTGTCATCTGGGAAAAATTGCTTTCACTCCCTCTACGTCCATCGCTCCACTCATACCATGAAAATATGTTTCACAACTTTCACTATGTATGTCCTTGGTATTGCCCTTACGTCTACAATGTTTTGAGAGAATAGTAACATCAATTATTTTTCAACTGTCTCCACTGGCAGCTGTCACAACTCCATTTAGAGATTTATGACCTCTACGTTGCCATGATCCATCTAAAGCAACAGTTAAATCTCTACAATTCTCATTATCTGTCACAGCTTCTTCAACTGCTTTCTTCATTGTTGCTTGAGCAATACCTTCAACAGACTATCCCACCAATTCATTATAAAATCCAAACTTGGTTGGTGGTTTTGGCAAGTTCATAATTCCACATAACATTGTCCCTGCAGCGTTGCCCTTGCCAATGCAACACAAGCCACACACTAGCCTAACATTTATGTCATACACCTTCTTTCCACTATTTATACTACAAGAAATACTGTTAGGATTAGAAAACAATAACTTCTGCAGCACATTTGTTACACTTCAATAACATTTTACATGCCAAACCAATGTGTGAAGTTATTTTCAATTCCATTCTTTTTAAACACTTCATTGCTGAAACGGGGTACATTGATATCCACAAATCAAATACGTAAAACAGGTATGAGCAAAATTCATCAAATATGCAAAATTGAACAGCTAAACTACACAAAGCAAACTCCACAAGTCAACACACACGGTATAGCATTTATGTTTACTGATATGAACAGTCACTTGTCACAGAGATAAAGTCATACAACGTTGGAAAACAAAATACTGTATAATTCTGCAAAGATACCCTGCTTGCAGCCAGTGAGTGGCGCCGTCAGAGGTGACACACCAAGTCGCTACAACCGTCTATGCGGCGCGTCAACTTTGCAGTGATAAAAAACACTTTTAGAATTCACTTAGAAGGGTGAAAATTGATTTGTTTTATTCAGAAAACTACAAATAATTTTATAACGAAAAAAAAAAAAACAGAAAACATTAATTTTGACATTTTCATCGTTCCGGCTCCCCTTAAAGGTAAACATATTTCATTAGCAAAGCCAAAGTACATCATTTTGTATTATTAATATGAAAATATAACCATAAAATTGGGCTCTACGGTGATCCTGAACAGCTAACTCAATAGCTTTATTCCACCATGGCACCAGCTGGTGGTTGACGCTGTCTGTAGAAAGGGGAATAGCAGTACTGGCAGCATAGGTGATTGTGTCTGAGAAGGGGTGAAGGTAACAGTAAAGGTATAAATCTGCCAGCTGCCTCTTAAAAGCACTCAACATGGAAGTCGGTCGATCTGGCAATGGCAAGGAAAATTGCCATGATCAGTGCAGCGAAGTCATGAGATTGGGGAAAGAGATAATAAGATCAGCAGCCGAAAAGGTGTCATTGACAGCACTGTGGAAATACCATCATTGAGACACAGATTACAGTCGATAAAAAGCTGATCAAGTAGAAGGTACTCTTCCACAGGGGGTGGTATGCATTATAATCACCAGGTTGCTGGATTAAGGTCATCAATTCAAGGCATGTTATACTCTGATGAATATTACTTTTCGACTGAAGATTGCAATGGTTTGCAGCCAGCCACACTAGGCAAGGCACTGCATGCACCTACAAAGCAGGCAACGCAGCGAGCAAACGTCTCTCGAGAAAACTACAATTAGCTGGCGGCTGGCTCCTACTACTCAATGAGTTGAGTAGTAGGAGCCAGTAATTTTAAATCCAATATAATGGTCTACCTGGTGCTAAATAAACACTGCAAATTGTGATCACTGAGATTGTTTTCACTGGCATCGCTATTGTTTCCAATGTGGTATGAAGGGGAATCCATTCATTGACCACATCTGTACGAACCAATGTACAAACCCCCCAGGTGCCCCCTCAGGGTCAGTACGGATCTGACAGAATGCACGATACCAGTGAAGCATTGCAGAATGCTCATCAGTGAAGTATGTTTCTTGTAGAGCAATGCAAATTACAGAAGAGGAGGAAATAAGGTGGTTGTGTTCCAGCAGGTGACAAAACATCCATTATATTCCCACTGAATTATCACATTATGGGTGTCCAAGTTAGGTGTGAAGAAGTCAGAAAGAATGGTCATGCTCCAGGGTCACTGTCTGGCAGCAATGAGGATGGAACCATATCAATGATCAATGGTTCAGAATCCAACAACATGGGGGAGATTTGCTGCTTCCTGGATCCCCAGAGTAGCCTTGCCCCAATTCTTCTTCTTTTCCTCCTCCTCCTCCTCCTCCTCCTCCACAGCCTTTGGTGGCTACAATTCTTGTGAGGGCCTATCCATGATGAGCATGGGGCAGATGAAGAGCAGGCAGTCCTGGAACCCATGGCCTACAGTTCCTTCAGCCATTGGCTGGCTTCAGGCCACTGATCTGTGGGTTTCTGGGGAGAGGGGTCCAAAGAGTAAGAGCCATCGCTGGTAGAAGCTGGAAGAAGAAGCTATTCCACAAGAGAGAAAGGTGGTGGGAGAACTGGTTTGGGAAACACTGAGCTAACGGGAGTGACAACTTTGACTTTCAAATAATTGGTTGTCATATCAAGAGTATATAGGCACTAACTTTCTTTCTTTTTCTTGCCTCAATATATCACAAGTGGTCAGTATATTTATACTGCTGTAATTTCTTTCCTTTCTTGGAGACTAGGCAAACTTGTGAAGTTAGAGGATGGTGTTCCATGCCATTAACACATGAAGATAGTTAGTTCACCAGGACTACCTACGTGGAATGATCATGTGCAGTTACCACAAACTGGGTCCACTGTGCAGTGAGATGATATATTACCAAACCATAAGTATTGGAAGTGGATGAAGGTTTCATGTCATACCTGGACACCACGGCCAACTTTTTCTGTGAGGACATTCACTTCAAAGAGTATTTGTTTTGTTATCCTTGGGACATCTTTGAGCGCATCAGCAAAAGAACCTTGCCCTCCAGATTATGATGTAGCTTCTAGTCTGGTTGAAGTGTTAAGGTGTACGTGGAGAATGATTTATACGACCATATTCAAAGTCCTGTGTAGAGCAATGGTCACCGATATGTCAGCCAGGTGTTCACATGCCAGAAGAGCTGTAGACTGGGCAGTGGAGGAGGCTTTAATCAACAGCGATACATTGTGTATTTTTCAAATGACTCAACTTCTCCATGTAATGTGGGGGATCTGGCCATCCCCTCCTTTGGCAAGGTACAGACAGATTTCACCCTGTACCACAGGGGGTGGGGGGCAGGGGGGGGGGGGATGCGCAGCCCAACGTATTCACAACAAAGCAATCAATTTGGGCCGTCCACACTGTGGGTGGGTAATACGAGCCTCGAAGCAGCAGTGGCCTCAACAGCAGTAAAACGTCAGCACTTCCATCTGCAGGGTTGGGCCATGGGCCAAAGTACAGACAGACATCTCCAATTTTCATAGCCCTTTCATCCTCAGTTGCAGATTACCCACTGAAAATGTTTTGCAAAGAATAAAGGCTAAACACGTACAACACAGAAATTGAGACAAAAGTAAAGCATTGTTCCAGAAAACATTACAAGAAATACTAGTTAAAACTGAATTCCAAGAAGGCAAAACACTCATTTAGCGATAAATTAAAGGAGATGCTTCTTATACTGAGATCCAAAAATTAAAATTAATGTTCCAATATCATGAACAGTGTCAAAAGTGAACAAATTTGAACCTGATATTCACAGCAGCACAAAACAAAAATTACACTCACTTTGCCAACCAATGGACATCAAGCAAAGGAATATGGCAGTTCATAATCAACAGCAATGTGTTAATATCCCCTGAAGTACCTGAACCACAGTATTGCATTCATTTGTTAGTGTAGTTTGTTCTCATCTTTCAAGACAAACACCTGTGAATAACAGGTGCACAAAACCAGACTTTTGAGAGTGTGATGTAGTGCACTATATATACACATAAACAAAATTTTGCATCACCCCGATTTCCATAACTCCTGACGGTAGATATTGACTGTGGATATTGTATCACAGAACAGTTCCTTTGACTGTTCAGAGATGTCAGTAAACCTGCGCAAAGATGTAAACAATTATGCATGAGAAGCGCCTATTAGACGGAGGGGGTCCAAAAGCCAATCAATTACAATCATCCCACCAGGAGGGCAGTACACGGCTCATGCTGTCTGTAGTTCAACCATGCCTAGACAGTCAAAACTGCAGTTCGATCGCGTCCGCATTGTTACTTTGTGCCAGGAATGGCTCTCAACGAGGTTTTTTTAGGTTAGAAGGCCTCGGGAAGGTACGGGGTGGGCTGCAATCTCAAAGGATGCATGGCAAATACAGGATGTGCTTGGATCAAGGAACAGTTGGAATTGTAGTTGTAAATTGTTGTAGTTAAGTCCCTGAGCTTCAAGCTCTAATAGAAAGCACAGAAGCTGAAATCGTTATAGGTACAGAAAGCTGGCTAAAGCCTGAAATAAGTTCTGCAGAAATTTTTACGAAGTCTCAGACGGTGTTCAGGAAATATAGATTAGGCAGAATTGGTGGTGGAGTGTTTGTGTCTGTCAGTAGTGGTTTATCTTGTAGTGAAGTCGAAGTAGATACTCTGTGCGAATTGGTATGGATGGAGATTATACTTAACAGCCGAACTAAGTTAATAATTGGCTCCTTCTACCGACGCCCAGACTCTGATGATATAGTTGCTGAACAGTTCAGAGAAAATTTGAGTCTCGTAACAAATAAATACCCCACTCGTACGGTTATAGTTGGTGGGGACTTCAACCTTCCCTCGATATGTTGGAAAAAATACTTGTTCAAAACTGGTGGTAGGCAGAAAACATCTTCCGAGATTGTCCTAAATGCTTTCTCCGAAAATTATTTCGAGAAGTTAGTCCACGAACCCATGCGAATTGTAAATGGTTGCATAAACACACTTGACCACTTAGCCACAAACAATCCAGAGCTAATAGAGAGCATCGTGACTGATACAGGGATTAGTGATCACAAGTTCATTGTAGCTAGGCTCAATACCATTTCTTCCAAATCCACCAGAAATAAACACAAAATAATTTGATTTAAAAAAGTGGATAAAGTGTCACTAAAAGCCTTCCTAAGAGACAATCTCCATTCCTTCCAAACTGACTGTGCAAATGTAGACGAGATGTGGCTCAAATTCAAAGATATAGGACCAACAACAATTGAGAGATTCATACCTCAGAAATTGGTAAGGGATGGTACACAAAACAGGTCCGAACGCTGTTGCAGAGGCAACGGAAAAAGCATGTGAAGTTCAGAAAAACGCAAAATCCCGAAGATAGGCTAAAATTTACAGATGCGCGGAATTTGGCACGGACTTCAATGCGAAATGCCTTTAATAGGTTCCACAATGAAACATTGTCTCGAAATTTGGTAGAAAATCATAAGAAATTCTGGTCGCATGTAAAGTACACAAGCGGCAAGACGCAGTCAATACCTTCGCTGCGCAGTGCCGATGGTACTGTTACCGACGACTGTGCCGCTAAAGCGGAGTTATTGAACGCAGTTTTCCGAAATTTCTTCACCAGGGAAGACGAATGGAATATTCCAGAATTTGAAACACAGTAGCTGCTAGCATGAGTTTCTTAGAAGTAGATACCTTAGGGGTTGCGAAGCAACTCAAATCGCTTGATACGGGCAAGTCTTCAGGTCCAGATTGTATACCGATTAGGTTCCTTTCAGATTACGCAGATACAATAGCTCCCTACTTAGCAATCATATACAACCGCTCGCTCACCGATAGATCTGTACCTACAGTTTGGAAAATTGCGCAGGTCGCACCAGTGTTTAAGAAGGGTAGTAGGAGTAATCCATTGAACTACAGACCTATATCATTGACGTCGATTTGCAGTAGGGTTTTGGATTATGAATCACCTCGAAGGGAACGATCTATTGATACGTAATCAGCATGGTTTCAGAAAACATCGTTCTTGTGCAATGCAGCAAGCTCTTTATTTGCACGAAGTAATGGCCGCTATCGACAAGGGATCTCAAGTTGATTCTGTATTTCTAGATTTCCGGAAAGCTTTTGACACCGTTCCTTACAAGCGACTTCTAATCAAGCTGCGGGCCTATGGGTCTCAGTTGTGTGACTGGATTCATGATTTCCTGTCAGGAAGGTCGCAGTTCGTAGTAATAGATGGCAAATCATCGAGTTAACTGAAGCGATATCAGGTATTCCCCAGGGAGGCGTCCTGGGACCTCTGCTGTTCCTGATCTATATAAATGATCTGGGTGACAATCTGAGCAGTTCTCTTAGGTTGTTCGCAGATGATGCTGTAATTTACCATCTAGTAAGGTCATCCAAAGACCAGTATCAGTTGCAAAGCGATTTAGAAAAGATTGCTGTATGGAGTGGCAGGTGGCAGTTGATGCTAAATAATGAAAAATGTGAGGTGATCCACATGAGTTCCAAAAGAAATCCGTTGGAATTCGATTACTCGATAAATAGTACAATTCTCAAGGCTGTCAAATCAAGTACCTGGGTGTTAAAATTACGAACAACTTCAGTTGGAAAGACCACATAGATAATATTGTGGGGGAGGCGAGCCAAAGGTTGCGTTTCATTGGCAGGACACTTAGAAGATGCAACAAGTCCACTAAAGAGACAGTTTACACTACACTCGTTCATCCTCTGTTGGAATATTGCTGCGTGGTGTGGGATCCTTACCAGGTGGGATTGACGGAGGACATCGAAAGGGTGCAAAAAAGGGCAGCTCGTTTTCTATTATCACATAATAGGGGAGAGAGTGTGGCAGATATGATACGCGAGTTGGGATGGAAGTCATTAAAGCAAAGACGTTTTTCGGCGCAGTGAGATCTATTTACGAAATTTTAGTCACCAACTTTCTCTTCCGAATGCGAAAATATTTTGTTGAGCCCAACCTACATAGGTAGGAATGATCATCAAAATAATTTAAGATAAATCAGAGCTCGAACAGAAAGGTTTAGGTGTTCATTTTTCCCGTGCGCTGTTTGGGAGTGGAATGGTAGAGAGATGGTATGATTGTGGTTGGATGAGCCCTCTGCCAAGCACTTAAATGTAAATTGCAGAGTAATCATGTAGACGTAGATGTAGAAGTGTCCAGTCGTCTCGGAGTGAACCAAAGCGATGTTGTTCGGACATGGAGGAGATACAGAGAGAGGAACTGTAGACGACATGCCTCGCTCAGGCTACCCAGGGGCTACTACTGCAGGGGATGACCAATACCCACCAATTATGGTTCAGAGTAACCCCGACAGCAATGCCACCATGTTGAATAACGCTTTTCGTGCAGCCACAGGACGTCACGTTACGACTCAAACTGTGTGCAATAGGCTGCATGATGCGCAACTTCACTCCCGACGTCCATGGCGAAGTCCATCTTTGCAACCACAACACCGTGTAGCGCGGCAAAGATGGGCCCAATAACATGCTGAATGGACCGTTCAGGATTGGCATCACATTCTCTTCACCTACGAGTGTTGCATATGCCTTCAACCAGACAATTGTCATAGACGTGTTTGGAGGCAACCCGGTCAGGCTGAACGCCTTAGACACACTGTACAGCGAGTGCAGCAAGGTGGAGGTTCCCTGCTACTTTGGGGTGCATTATGTGGGGCCGTCGTACGCTGCTGGTGGTCACGGAAGGCACCGTAACAGCTGTAAAATATGTGAATGCCGTCCTCCAACCGATAGTGCAACCATATTGGCAGCATATTGGCGAGGCATTCGTCTTCATGGATGACAATTCGTGCGACCATCGCAGACATCTTGTGAATGACTTCCTTCAGGATAACAATATCGCTTGACTAGAGTGGCCAGCACATTCTCCAGAACATGCCTGGCATAGATTGAAAAGAGCTGTTTATGGACAACATGACCCACCAATTACTCTGAGGGATCTAGCCCGAATCGCTGTTGAGGTGTGGGACAATCTGGACCACCAGTGCCTTGATGAACTTGTGGATAGTCTGCCACAATGAATACAGGCATGCAGCAATGCGAGAGGACATAATACTGGGTATTAGAGGTACCAGTGTGAACAGCAATCTGGACACCACCTCTGAGGGTCTCACTGTATGGTGGTACAAGATGCAATATGTGGTTTTCATGAGCAATAAAATGGGTGGAAATGATGTTTATGTTGATCCCTATTCCAAATTTCTGTACAGGTTCTGGAACTCTCGGAACCGAGGTGACACAAAACTTTTTTTTGGTGTGTGTATAATGTTAAACATAGACAGTTTGAGTGAGTAACAACGGTAACTGCTAATGTAACACTATTACAAGTTAACAGTGTAACTGACTTGCCTTATAAGGTGAACAAGCTTAGCACCCTCATACTTTAACCCCTTAACCACCTAGTTTTGTAGTTTTAAGAGAGTAAATAATTTAGGAGTAAAGGAGACAATTCACCGCATAGTAAAAGTGTTGAGTGATCGACAGACACATAAAGAGAATGGAATCTTGTTAGTTAGTTACTTTTCTGTTCTGAAGGAAATGAAAAAGAAAAAAAAATTCAAACTTTTTAAAATCTTTTTGCTTTGCTGAATGTTTGTATCAGACAGTTATATCTTTTGTGGTCAACATTTCAATTTATTCATTTCAATGTCTCAAAATATGCTACATGTTAAGATATGACATGGAGCAGTAAAATGAAAGTGAGAAAGCTGAAAAAAGTAAATAAACTGGTTATTATTTCAAATGTAAGTTCCATAAATGTTAATACATTTATCACACTGTGAGACAAGGTAGTCAATGTGTTCATGGACGAATGTTTGCAGTTACCTACAAAACCATGATGGTACCCAGGTGTGCACCTCATTATTCAAAGCAAATCGACAGCCATGGGTGTCTTTCTTCAGGGCTTCAGAAATATGGAACCACATGTTACCAAGGCTATTTCAAATCACTGGGAAGCCCTTACACATCTTCCATACAGTCCCAAACTCTCCCCTTGTGATTTCCATATTTTTAGAGCCTGGAGCAAGACATACACAGCCGTCAATTTGCTTCTGATGAAGAGGTGCATACCTGGGGACAATTATGGTTCCGTAGGCAACTGCAAATATTTTACAATTAATGTACTGATTATTCTGTCTCAAAGTGTGATAAATGTATTAACAGCTATGATGATTACTTTTGAAATAATAAACAGTTTATTTACTTTTTTCTATCTGTCTCGTTTACACTTGACTGTTCCTTATAGAATACTGAGATATCTAGGGCTGAAGACAACATTAGAATGTTGGTAGAAAACTAGACAGTAAGCAACTGAGAACTGGTCTCAAAAGACCTGTCAAAGGCTGACAGAGAAAATGTCAATGTGTTGTAAAAATTGGCAATGTTAACTCAGCTATTATTTCAAAAATCTGGGGCAAAACTTACTAGCTTTCAATTACTTCAGAAGTTTCATTTTATTTACATATTACATTTTCATTCTGGTACTTCTTGAAGCAATGTGATACACGCAAAGGAAAAAAATTCACGCTCTGGTGCAAATTACGAAATAAGTTTCTATAAAGGGTAATGTGTTTGTGTCAATATTTGCAAGAATGCTAGTTGCATCTCAAACATGCACCTCTGTGGCTATTGTACTGATTTACCAATGCTTGTAAGTATTTGGTATAATGTGAGACTTGTGGTGTGGTACCTGAACATTTGCAATGTGCTGGAAATAAACCTGTTCGGCTTCCCCATTTTACTGGTGGCTTTTCACCTTGCATAGTTACCTTAAACAATAACAATTACTTTCTGAAACTGAAAATATCATTTGGAGGTATTCTTTGCATAAAGAAATGAAATGTAAATGTGCAGAACCTATCAAATAATACATTTAAGAGGTGTATTTGTCAATACCACTTTCACAATGATTTTTTTTTTTTTTTTTTTTTTTTTTTTTTTTTGTGTGTGTGAATGAATAAGATACCATAGGCATCCTTTGAGGTATACATTTACATGAAGTCAAATTTGTGAATTAAGATTTTCTGCACTTTTCCTTTATGTGAGAGTGAAGGCAGTTTGGTCAACAAACTCATGGGAAATCCTTCACTTTGTTCCTGTCAGTAATTTTACAAAGAGCATTAATTTAAAGGGAAGGAACAAAATGGATGAGACTTGTATATATAATAAATAAAAGGAAAGAAATATATAAAATTACATGACAGTTACTTTTAAATCACAATCGCTGTGAATATAAAGCATCAGGTACAATACATTATCAACTCTCAATTGTTTAACAACTGTTATTGTATGATTAATATATTGTGGCTTCTGGCAATCGAAAAAATCTAGAGAAATTATTTAAAAAGGCTAACATGTGGTAGAAGTTGGTGGTCTTCTATGCTACTGCGGTAAGACCTTACAATTTGCTTTAGCTCGAATATGCCCTTTCTAAGGTGGACACGATTTGCAGATACTTTAAGCACATTAATACTGAATATGAGTATTACATAACAGCTTTTACACGCTTTCTGTGACTAGTATCTTACACCTTGTAAGAAACATAATCTGCATCACAAGGATTAAATTTTACACAACAGGTCCCCATTTTTCACTCAGTATACGATTGGACTGCCAAATTCAGATTTTTATATCACAACATTAATGTGTGGTGCGCAGTGCCTCATAGCTTGTAGCTGTTCTACATTTATGTCAGCACCATAAAGGACAAGTGTACGGAGGAAGGGCAGCTGCTGTGGCAGCTCCCGCAGACGGAGCAGTGACGCCCCACACTGGCTGAGGTCGAGTACTCGCAGCTCGTGGATGTGCGGCACTGCATCCGCTATTTCTCTCGAATGGACACGTGCGCAGCTCTCCAGGCTCAGCTTTCGCAGCTGGACACACTGCGAGAGTGTTCCCAGAGACTTCAAAAGTTGTGAGAGCGACAGGTCCAGCTTCTGCAGGTTCCGGAGACAGTGCAGGTACTTCAGTCCCTGAGAAATGTGGAACAGGGTTCAATTTGCTAATGTTATTGTTATTATTATTATTATTATTACTCTTCCTATTATTATTATTATTATTATTATTATTATTATTATTATTATTATTATTATTATTGTTTCTTTTCTCAGACGTTATGTCTGGTAAAAATGGAAAGTGACGCAGACCTTGATCAAGCGTGACTTCCTTTTAACTGTACGGTATATGTTACATAGCATTTAGGAACTTTTGGGTAATTGAACATGTATCAATAATAACAGATTTCTGTAGTTGTATATATATATGTTTGGATGTAGCTGTATTGCGTTGATGTACTGGTGGATATTGTGTAGTATGACTCCTGTAGTTGATAGTATAATTGGTATAATGTCAACTTTATACTGATGCCACATGTCCTTGACTTCCTCACCCAGTTGGATGTATTTTTCAATTTTTTCTCCTGTTTTCTTCTGTATATTTGTTGTACTGGGTATGTATATTTCGATTAGTTGTGTTAATTTCTTCTTTTTATTGGTGAATATAATGTCAGGTTTGTTATGTGGTGGTATTTTATCTGTTATAATGGATCTGTTCCAGTATAATTTGTATTCATCATTCTCCAGTACATTTTGTGGTGCATACTTGTATGTAGGAACATGTTGTTTAATTAGTTTATGTTGTATGGCAAGTTGTTGATGTATTATTTTTGCTACATTGTCATATCTTCTGGGGTATATTGTATTTGCTAGTATTGTACATCCGCTTGTGATGTGATCTACTGTTTCTATTTGTTGTTTGCAAAGTCTGCATTTATCTGTTGTGGTATTAGGATCTTTAATAATATGCTTGCTGTAATATCTGGTGTTGATTGTTTGATCCTTAATGCAATCATGAATCCTTCCGTCTCACTGTATATATTGCCTTTTCTTAGCCATGTGTTGGATGCGTCTTGATTGATGTGTGGCTGTGTTATATGATAAGGGTGCTTGCCGTGTAGTGTTTTCTTTTTCCAATTTACTTTCTTCGTATCTGTTGATGTTATGTGATCTAAAGGGTTGCAGAAATGGTTATGAAATTGCAATGGTGTAGCTGATGTATTTATATGAGTGATTGCTTTGTGTATTTTGCTAGTTTCTGCTCATTCTATAAAGAATTTTCTTAAATTGTCAACCTGTCCATAATGTAGGTTTCTTATGTCGATAAATCCCCTCCCTCCTTCCTCTCTGCTTAATGTGAATCTTTCTGCTGCTGAATGTATGTGATGTATTCTATATTTGTGGAAATGTGATCATGTAAGTGTATTGAGTGCTTCTAGGTCTGTGTTACTCCATTTCACTACTCCAAATGAGTAGGTCAATATTGGTATAGCATAAGTATTTACAGCTTTTGTCTTGTTTCTTGCTGTCAATTCTGTTTTCAGTATTTTTGTTAGTCTTTGTCTATATTTTTCTTTTAGTTCTTCCTTAATATTTGTATTATCTATTCCTATTTTTTGTCTGTATCCTAGATATTTATAGGCATCTGTTTTTTTCATCGCTTCTATGCAGTCACTGTGGTTATCCAATATGTAATCTTCTTGTTTAGTGTGTCTTCCCTTGACTATGCTATTTTTATTACATTTGTCTGTTCCAAAAGCCATATTTATATCATTGCTGAATACTTCTGTTATCTTTAGTAATTGGTTGAGTTGTTGATTTGTTTCTGCCAGTAGTTTAAGATCATCCATGTATAGCAAATGTGTTATGTTGTGTGGGTATGTTCCAGGTCCCCCCCCATGAACCATGGACCTTGCCGTTGGTGGGGAGGCTTGCGTGCCTCAGCGATACAGATAGCCGTACCGTAGGTACAACCACAACGGAGGGGTATCTGTTGAGAGGCCAGACAAACATGTGGTTCCTGAAGAGGGGCAGCAGCCTTTTCAGTAGTTGCAAGGGCAACAGTCTGGATGATTGACTGATCTGGCCTTGTAACAATAACCAAAACGGCCTTGCTGTGCTGGTACTGCGAATGGCTGAAAGCAAGGGGAAACTACGGCCGTAATTTTTCCCGAGGGCATGCAGCTTTACTGTATGATTAAATGATGATGGCGTCCTCTTGGGTAAAATATTCCGGAGGTAAAATAGTCCCCCATTCGGATCTCTGGGCGGGGACTACTCAAGGGGATGTCGTTATCAGGAGAAAGAAAACTGGCGTTCTACGGATCGGAGCGTGGAATGTCAGATCCCTTAATCGGGCAGGTAGGTTAGAAAATTTAAAAAGGGAAATGGATAGGCTAAAGTTAGATATAGTGGGAATTAGTGAAGTTTGGTGGCAGGAGGAACAAGACTTCTGGTCAGGTGACTACAGGGTTATAAACATAAAGTCAAATAGGGGTAATGCAGGAGTAGGTTTACTAATGAATAGGAAAATAGGAATGGGGGTAAGCTACTACAAACAGCATAGTGAACGTATTATTGTGGCCAAGATAGATACGAACCCCACACCTACTACAATAGTACAAGTTTATATGGCAACTAGCTCTGCAGATGACGAAGAAATTGAAGAAATGTATGATGAAAAAAAAGAAATTATTCAGATAGTGAAGGGAGACGAAAATTTAATAGTCATGGGTGACTGGAATTCGAGTGTAGGAAAAGGGAAAGAAGGAAACGTAGTAGGTGAATATGGATTGGGGCTAAGAAATGAAAGAGGAAGCCGCCTGGTAGAATTTTGCACAGAGCACAACTTAATCATAGCTAACACTTGGTTTAAGAATCATGATAGAAGGTTGTATACATGGAAGAACCCTGGAGATACTAAAAGGTATCAGATAGATTATATAATGGTAAGACAGAGATTTAGGAACCAGGTTTTAAATTGTAAGACATTTCCAGGGGCAGATGTGGACTCTGACCACAATCTATTGGTTATGACCTGTAGATTAAAACTGAAGAAACTGCAAAAAGGTGGGAATTTAAGGAGATGGGACCTGGATAAACTGAAAGAACCAGAGGTTGTACAGAGTTTCAGGGAGAGCATAAGAGAACAATTGACAGGATTGGGGGAAAGAAATACAGTAGAAGAAGAATGGGTAGCTTTGAGGGATGAAGTAGTGAAGGCAGCAGAGGATCAAGTAGGTAAAAAGACGAGGGCTAGTAGAAATCCTTGGGTAACAGAAGAAATATTGAATTTAATTGATGAAAGGAGAAAATATAAAAATGCAGTAAATGAAGCAGGAGAAAAGGAATACAAACGTCTCAAAAATGAGATCGAGAGGAAGTGCAAAATGGCTAAGCAGGGATGGCTAGAGGACAAATGTAAGGATGTAGAGGCTTATCTCACTAGGGGTAAGATAGATACTGCCTACAGGAAAATTAAAGAGACCTTTCGAGATAAGAGAACCACTTGTATGAACATCAAGAGCTCAGATGGAAACCCAGTTCTAAGCAAAGAAGGGAAAGCAGAAAGGTGGAAGGAGTATATAGACGGTCTATACAAGGGCGATGTACTTGAGGACAATATTATCGAAATGGTAGAGGATGTAGATGAAGATGAAATGGGAGATACGATACTGCATGAAAAGTTTGACACAGCACTGAAAGACCTGAGCCGAAACAAGGCCCCCGGAGTAGACAACATTCCACTGGAACTACTGACGGCCTTGGGAGAGCCAGTCCTGACAAAACTCTACCATCTGGAGAGCAAAATGTATGAAACAGGCGAAATACCCTCAGACTTCAAGAAGAAGATAATAATCCCAATCCCAAAGAAAGCAGGTGTTGACAGATGTGAAAATTACCGAACAATCAGTTTAATAAGCCACAGCTGCAAAATACTAACATGTATTCTTTACAGACGAATGGAGAAACTAGTAGAAGCCGACCTCGGGGAAGATCAGTTTGGATTCCGTAGAAATACTGGAACACGTGAGGCAACACTGACCTTACGACTTATCTTCGAAGAAAGATTAAGGAAAGGCAAACCTACGTTTCTAGCATTTGTGGACTTAGAGAAAGCTTTTGACAATGTTGACTGGAATACTCTCTTTCAAATTCTAAAGGTGGCAGGGGTAAAATACAGGGAGCGAAAGGCTATTTACAATTTGTACAGAAACCAGATGGCAGTTATAAGAGTCGAGGGACATGAAAGGGAAGCAGTGGTTGGGAAGGGAGTGAGACAGGGTTGTAGCCTCTCCCCGATGTTATTCAATCTTTATATTGAGCAAGCTGTAAAGGATACAAAAGAAAAATTCGGAGTAGGTATTAAAATCCATGGAGAAGAAATAAAAACTTTGAGGTTCGCCGATGACATTGTAATTCTGTCAGAGACAGCAAAGGACTTGGAAGAGCAGTTGAACGGAATGGATGGTGTCTTGAAGGGAGGATATAAGATGAACATCAACAAAAGCAAAATGAGGATAATGGAATGTAGTCGAATAAAGTCGGGTGATGTTGAGGGTATTAGATTAGGAAATGAGACACTTAAAGTAGTAAAGGAGTTTTGCTATTTGGGGAGCAAAATAACTGATGATGGTCGAAGTAGAGAGGATATAAAATGTAGACTGGCAATGGCAAGGAAAGCGTTTCTGAAGAAGAGAAATTTATTAACATCGAGTATAGATTTAAGTGTCAGGAAGTCGTTTCTGAAAGTATTTGTATGGAGTGTAGCCATGTATGGAAGTGAAACATGGACGGTAAATAGTTTGGACAAGAAGAGAATAGAAGCTTTCGAAATGTGGTGCTACAGAAGATGCTGAAGATTAGATGGGTAGATCACATAACTAATGAGGAAGTATTGAATAGGATTGGGGAGAAGAGAAGTTTGTGGCACAACTTGACCAGAAGAAGGGATCGGCTGGTAAGACATGTTCTGAGACATTAAGGGATCACCAATTTAGTATTGGAGGGCAGCGATGAGGGTAAAAATCGTAGGGGGAGACCAAGAGATGAATACACTACGCAGATTCAGAAGGATGTCGGTTGCAGTAGGTACTGGGAGATGAAGAAGCTTGCACAGGATAGAGTAGCATGGAGAGCTGCATCAAACCAGTCTCAGGACTGAAGACAACAACAACAACATGTTCCAGTAATATTGTATCCATAATTTATATCTAAAAACAAAGATGATGTAACTTACCAAACGAAAGTGCTGGCATGTCGATAGACACACAAACAAATACAAACATACACAAAAAATTCTAGCTTTCGCAACCAACGGTTGCCTCGTCAGGAAAGAGGGAAGGAGAGGGAATGACAAAAGGATTTGGGTTTTAAGGGAGAGGGTAAGGAGTCATTCCAATCCCGGGAGTGAAAGACTTACCTTAGGGGGAAAAAAGGACGGGTATACACTCGCGCACACACACACATATCCATCCACACATATACAGACACAAGCAGACATATACAGAGGCAAAGAGTTTGGGCAGAGATGTCAGTCGAGGTGGAAGTGCAGAGGCAAAGATGTTGTTGAATGACAGGTGAGGTATGAGTGGCGGCAACTTGAAATTAGCGGAGATTGAGGCCTGGTGGATAACGGGAAGAGAGGATATATTGAAGAGAAAGTTCCCATCTCCGGAGTTCGGATAGGTTGGTGTTAGTGGGAAGTATCCAGATAACCCAGACGGTGTAACACTGTGCCAAGATGTGCTGGCCGTGCACCAAGGCATGTTTAGCCACAGGGTGATCCTCATTACCAACAAACACTGTCTGCCTGTGTCCATTCATGCGAATGGACAGTTTGTTGCTGGTCATTCCCACATAGAATGCATCACAGTGTAGGCAGGTCAGTTGGTAGATCACGTGGGTGCTTTCACACGTGGCTCTGCCTTTGATTGTGTACACCTTCCGAGTTACAGGACTGGAGTAGTTGGTGGTGGGAGGGTGCATGGGACAGGTTTTACACTGGGGGCGGTTACAAGGGTAGGAGCCAGAGGGTAGGGAAGGTGGTTTGGGGATTTCATAGGGATGAACTAAGAGGTTACGAAGGTTAGGTGGACGGCGGAAAGACACTCTTGGTGGAGTGGGGAGGATTTCATGAAGGATGGATCTCATTTCAGGGCAGGATTTGAGGAAGTCGTATCCCTGCTGGAGAGCCACATTCAGAGTCTTATCCAGTCCCGGAAAGTATCCTGTCACAAGTGGGGAACTTTTGTGGTTCTTCTGTGGGAGGTTCTGGGTTTGAGAGGATGAGGAAGTGGCTCTGGTTATTTGCTTCTGTACCAGGTCGGGAGGGTAGTTGCGGGATGCGAAAGCTGTTGTCAGGTTGTTGGTGTAATGGTTCAGGGGTTCCGGACTGAAGCAGATTCGTTTGCCACGAAGACCTAAGCTGTAGGGAAGGGACCGTTTGATGTGAAATGGGTGGCAGCTGTCATAATGGAGGTACTGTTGCTTGTTGGTGGGCTTGATGTGGACGGACGTGTGAAGCTGGCCATTGGACAGGTGGAGGTCAACATCAAGGAAAGTGGCATGGGATTTGGAGTAGGACCAGGTGAATCTGATGGAACCAAAGGAGTTGAGGTTGGAGAGGAAATTCTGGAGTTCTTCTTCACTGTGAGTCCAGATCATGAAGATGTCATCAATAAATCTGTACCAAACTTTGGGTTGGCAGGCCTGGGTAACCAAGAAGGCTTCCTCTAAGCGACCCATGAATAGGTTGGCGTACAAGGGGGCCATCCTGGTACCCATGGCTGTTCCCTTTAATTGTTGGTATGTCTGGTCTTCAAAAGTGAAGAAGTTGTGGGTCAGGATGAAGCTGGCTAAGGTAATGAGGAAAGAGGTTTTAGGTAGGGTGGCAGGTGATCGGCGTGAAAGGAAATGCTCCATCGCAGGGAGGCCCTGGACGTGTGGGATATTTGTGTATAAGGAAGTGGCATCAATGGTTACAAGGATGGTTTCCGGGGGTAACAGACTGGGTAAGGATTCCAGGCGTTCGAGAAAGTGGTTGGGGTCTTTCATGAAGGATGGGAGACTGCATGTAATGGGTTGAAGGTGTTGATCTACGTAGGCAGAGATACGTTCTGTGGGGGCTTGGTAACCAGCTACAATAGGGCGGCCGGGATGATTGGGTTTGTGAATTTTAGGAAGAAGGTACAAGGTAGGGGTGCGGGGTGTCGGTGGGGTCAGGAGGTTGATGGAGTAAGGTGAAAGGTTTTGTAGGGGGCCTAAAGTTCTGAGGATCTGAAGGCTGACCGGTCTATCGTCATTCTTCCTGCGGACAAGGGTTCCACGACCGTGGTACTTGATCGTCGGGAGTATGTTGCTGAGGGACTGCGGCAGCTTTCAGACAACACCACATACAAAGTTTGCCAAGGTAATCCCATTCCTGATGTTCAAGGAATCCTCAGAACCTTAGGCCCCCTACAAAACCTTTCACCTTACTCCATCAACCTCCTGACCCCACCGACACCCCGCACCCCTACCTTGTACCTTCTTCCTAAAATTCACAAACCCAATCATCCCGGCCGCCCCATTGTAGCCGGTTACCAAGCCCCCACAGAACGTATCTCTGCCTACGTAGATCAACACCTTCAACCCATTACATGCAGTCTCCCATCCTTCATGAAAGACCCCAACCACTTTTCGAAAGCCTGGAATCCTTACCCAGTCTGTTACCCCCGGAAACCATCCTTGTAACCATTGATGCCACTTCCTTATACACAAATATCCTGCATGTCCAGGGCCTCGCTGTGATGGAGCATTTCCTTTCACACCGATCACCTGCCACCCTACCTAAAACCTCTTTCCTCATTACCTTAGCCAGCTTCATCCTGACCCACAACTTCTTCACTTTTGAAGACCAGACATACCAACAATTAAAGGGAACAGCCATGGGTACCAGGATGGCCCCCTTGTACGCCAACCTATTCATGAGTCGCTTAGAGGAAGCCTTCTTGGTTACCCAGGCCTGCCAACCCAAAGTTTGGTACAGATTTATTGATGACATCTTCATGATCTGGACTCACAGTGAAGAAGAACTCCAGAATTTCCTCTCCAACCTCAACTCCTTTGGTTCCATCAGATTCACCTGGTCCTACTCCAAATCCCATGCCACTTTCCTTGATGTTGACCTCCACCTGTCCAATGGCCAGCTTCACACGTCCGTCCACATCAAGCCCACCAACAAGCAACAGTACCTCCGTTATGACAGCTGCCACCCATTCCACATCAAACGGTCCCTTCCCTACAGCTTAGGTCTTCGTGGCAAACGAATCTGCTTCAGTCCGGAACCCCTGAACCATTACACCAACAACCTGACAACAGCTTTCGCATCCCGCAACTACCCTCCCGACCTGGTACAGAAGCAAATAACCAGAGCCACTTCCTCATCCTCTCAAACCCAGAACCTCCCACAGAAGAACCACAAAAGTTCCCCACTTGTGACAGGATACTTTCCGGGACTGGATCAGACTCTGAATATGGCTCTCCAGCAGGGATACGACTTCCTCAAATCCTGCCCTGAAATGAGATCCATCCTTCATGAAATCCTCCCCACTCCACCAAGAGTGTCTTTCCGCCGTCCACCTAACCTTCGTAACCTCTTAGTTCATCCCTATGAAATCCCCAAACCACCTTCCCTACCCTCTGGCTCCTACCCTTGTAACCGCCCCCAGTGTAAAACCTGTCCCATGCACCCTCCCACCACCAACTACTCCAGTCCTGTAACTCGGAAGGTGTACACAATCAAAGGCAGAGCCACGTGTGAAAGTACCCACGTGATCTACCAACCGACCTGCCTACACTGTGACGCATTCTATGTGGGAATGACCAGCAACTAACTGTCCATTCGCATGAATGGACACAGGCAGACAGTGTTTGTTGGTAATGAGGATCACCCTGTGGCTAAACATGCCTTGGTGCACGGCCAGCACATCTTGGCACAGTGTTACACCATCCGGGTTATCTGGATACTTCCCACTAACACCAACCTATCTGAACTCCGGAGATGGGAACTTGCTCTTCAATATATCCTCTCTTCCCGTTATCCACCAGTCCTCAATCTCCGCTAATTTCAAGTTGCCGCCACTCATACCTCACCTGTCATTCAACAACATCTTTGCCTCTGCCTTTCCACCTCGACTGACATCTCTGCCCAAACTCTTTGCCTCTGCATATGTCTGCTCGTGTCTGTATATGTGTGGATGGGTATGTGTGTGTGTGCGAGTGTATACCCGTCCTTTTTTCCCCCTAAGGTAAGTCTTTCCACTCCCGGGATTGGAATGACTCCTTACCCTCTCCCTTAAAACCCAAATCCTTTCGTCATTCCCTCTCCTTCCCTCTTTCCTGACGAGGCAACCGTTGCTTGCGAAAGCTAGAATTTTGTGTGTATGTTTGTGTGTCTATCGACATGCCAGCACTTTCGTTTGGTAAGTCACATCATCTTTGTTTTTAGATATATTTTTTCCCACGTGGAATGTTTCCCTCTATTATATTTGTATCCATAATTTGTATTATTTAGCATGTTGGATAGTGGGTTCAGAGCAAGGCAGAACCAGAAAGGACTTAATGAGTCTCCTTGGTATATTCCACGCTTAATCTGTATGGGTTGTGATGTGATATTTGAATTTGTTTGGATATTAAGTGTGGTTTTCCAAATTTTCATTACTATGTTTAGGAACTGTATTAATTTAGGATCTACTCTGCATATTTCCCATATCTGTAGTAAACAAGAGTGGGGTACACTATCAAAAGCTTTTTGGTAATCAATGTATGCGTAGTGCAGCGACCTTTGTTTAGTTTTAGCTTGATATGTCACCTCTGTATCTATTATCAGTTGCTCTTTACATCCTCGTGCTCCTTTGCAGCAGCCTTTTTGTTCTTCATTTATAATTTTGTTCTGTGTTGTATGTGTCATTAATTTCTGTGTAATGACTGAAGTTAATATTTTATAGATTGTTGGTAGGCATGTTATGGGGCGATATTTTGCTGGGTTTGCTGTGTCTGCTTGATCTTTAGGTTTCAGATAAGTTATTCCTTGTTATTATTATTATTATTATTATTATTATTATTATTATTATTATTATTTATTCTTTTGTATTCCTGTTTCAATGACACAATTACTGAAATAATTCAAAATATCATAATAATAACAAAACTTGTAAAAAAACGTTCTGTAGCCAAGATCACATAAATACTTCTTTATTTTTGACAACTGGTTTTGACAGAATTTGCTGCCATCTTCTGGTCTCCAAAATGTATTTGTTACAAAACTGTCCGTTATGAGTTGGAACCTCATTCAAAGTCGTCATACTAATGGGTAAAATGTAGCACAAGTTTGTCAGAAATAAAACATTCATTGTATTTGATCACCAATGAAGTGGAACATGTAAGCCAACATGAAAAGATGTGCTAATGTACATTTTACTGTATAAAGTGATTTCTAAGGCTTAACAATCATCTGTAAGTGATACATATACCGACAAGGCCACGTATATGAGGTGCCTTTTGACTTAAATGTTTTATTTCTGGCAAGTAGAACGTACTACATTTTATTCACTAACATGACAACTTGACATGAGATTCCAACACATAATGATAGCCCCTTCTCATTTCTCAACATGAGAAAATTCAGTAATAAAATTTTTAATTGTGTAAGTCCGATATGAAAATAACGATGAAAAACAACAACAAAAGTGGTAACAATGGACAAAAATGGAAAAAATGTCAGACACTGCCTGCCCGGGGGTTCTATCCCAAAATTCACATGAAACGATTTGACGAAACTATGAAAATATAAAATAAGATGTATTGCTGGACATGTTTTTAGACTAATAGCTCTTATGCTTAAAAATCAGCTTTTCTGACAAGGGCATCTTAGGGACTGGCCCTGTTCGGTTTTGTTTTGGGATTCAAAGGACATTTCCGAGTACTGTTAAGTACAAAACATTTAAGACAAATTAAGAGAATTATCAGTAGCTGAGAGTGTAGCATCAAGGCTTGGCAATTTTAAGTAGCTGGTTCAAATCTCACTAGTAGCAAATTTCTCCCTTTTTATTCAAATTCAATATTTATTAACAAATAGAAATGTTAATTAACAAATGCTGAATCATAATTTTAAATAAAAATAACACCTTGTTATTTTTACCTACTGGTCAAGTGGAAATAAATTAAAATTTGACACAGACATGCAAAATATCTTCTTGTTAAAGGAGAAAATATTACATACATCAATAATGCTGCTCAGTTTCCAGAAACATAAAAGCCTCTTTGTTTTCTGTTTGGCATCCTGCAGTTTGGCACCAAATTTTAATTTATTCTAAATACTGACATTGTCACGCAGTTGCCAGTAATCTACACTATTAATAAAATTGTAAAACCATCACGGCTGTCTGCCTGACCACACTAATCTCCAAAACTACTTAACGAATTTTTATGGGATTTTCTCAGGTAACTCGGTCATAGCTTGGGGCAATGTACTGGTTTTATCACCTAAACTAAATCACAGAGAGAGATATCCTGATTTAAAATTTTATCTTAAAACTGTCATGTCTGTCTGATGATGCTAATTTCCAAAACTACTATGTAAATTTTCATGAGGTTTTCACAGGTAATGTAAGTGTAGCTTAGTGCAACAAATACTTATTTTTTCAAAATCTGATCATAGAAAAAAAAGATATCATAATTTTACATTTCATTTAAAACCATATGCTCAGCTCAGTAGTTCAATGTCTACCTCAGTGACATGATCATCATGGTGTAGTACAACAAAGAACCAATAGATAGTGCTGCTAGTTTCAGTTTTTTTTTATTTTTTTTTTTTTTAACTCAGTGAGAGATGTCTTTTCTGAAGTTTATGTCTGTGACAGTATTAAGTGCCACAATGTTATCCTTCCAATTACAAACAAGCATTGGATATACTTGACTAGGATGTGTGTGTTTATAGATTTTGCTTCGTGTATTAAAAACTTAAACTTAACATTTCTTTTGACAGCTTTTATTTATATTCTTTGTTAGGAAACATGAATTTGTGGAGTTTACTTTGTGATTGGGGTGCCAACTCATTACATTTTGATTTCAGTTTGTTTATGAATGCCTACAAGGCAAGGAAGGGGGTGTTTCCTATGAAAATCGTGTGGAGCAATTTGCTGCTACTCAACAACATCAGACTTTAACTTGTTCTTTGGAAACTCCTTCAAAGCAAGGTGTAACATATAACTCTGATTGAGAGCATCATGTATTATTTCACTCTCAAGAACTGTTCATTCACAGAGGCTTAAAGTTATTACTCTCCAACATAACATCACAAAACAGAAATTTTGACAGGAAATGGCATAGGTGACTGAGTTTTTATACTCCTAATCCAACTAATTCTTAACAATTTAGCACTTCACTTTAAGTGTGTACAATTCCTGATGAGTTATGTTACACCATGACCATAAACAAAGTACAAGGCCATACCTTGAGTGTTGTGGGCTTGGACCTCAGTGCCGGTTGCTTTTCACACAACCAACTCTACATGACTCTCTCTCACAGTAGGGAATTAAACAAGCCTTTCATTCATGTCCACCCAGCACACTACTTCGAACATTGTATACAAGGAAGCTTTATAAGTAAAAAATAAATTCCATGTGTATGAAGTCTCTGGCGCAGCTACAAATAAGTAACCAGGTTCGCCTGTTTTCTCAGCTAGTTAAAAATTAAAATATGTTATTTTTATTAAACAATGTGATTCAATATTTGTTATTTAATATTTCTATTTGTTAATAAGCATGGAATTTAAGTAAAAGTAAAAAGAAGGAAAAAGCAACTTTGTGATTATATTTTTATGCTATGTGCTCAACTACCAATACTATGTTAACAAATTACTAATGTTTCATAACTAGCAGCACTTGGGAACTTTCTAAGCAACAAAAACGATTTTCCCAAGTTCATTTCAGAATGAATTGATGTCCAGGCACTGAGCTTCAGTTTCTATATGTAAGAAAATATATTTTGGTCCATCAAATCCTACATGTACAAGACACACAAGGATATTTGACAAACTTAAATTTTTTACAACGAAATTCAGTTTACACTATGATACAATTTTTAAACTATATACTATACAGTACTGCTAAACAGATTGGTTTCTGTGAGATAATATACTAATAACTGAGAAGCATACTTGAACAGACTAGTCTGCAGTCAAAAACCTAACTGACAGCAAGTTAGCAACAAAAAAATTAAAAATAAAACACAAAATCACAATTCAGCCCAACTATGTGCTACTTCATTAAACTTACGCATTTACATGTACTATAGGAGTATCACACTGTAGACTAAAACTAAACATGAAGAAGGCAGAGCAGTCCTTGTGAGTTACAATCACCACAACACAACCAGACGGGTTGCATAAGAGAGCCAACTCTTAGGCCTGTGAGTGACAAACAGACCCAAACTTTTTAATTTAGTTGTCATATAACAGAGAATCGGTGGTCACAAGGGCATTACAGAATCACTGAATACAGCTGTGAATAGGAATCTAAAGAAATGGAGCTCACATGGAAAGATATAGGTGTTCGTTTTTCTGCGCTTTGTTTGAGAGTGGAATTATAAATAATTATTGTGAAGGTGACTTGATGAACCCTCTGTCACATACTTAAAGTGTGACTTCCAGTGTATCCATGTAGATGTAAATGCATGCTACCTCATGATAAACATGCAGTTCCATAACCACTGTCTTATAGTGTTAAACTTTTAACGCAAGACTGTACCTCTTAATGAGTAGATCATGACAGCATTTTGGATTTTTAAATTCAATCAATAATTAAGTGAAATACTGAAAATCAAATTTTTGTTGCCCTTGGAAGCTGTTAGATAGGAAACCCACAACTGGTACATGGTCCCGAGTTCCAGGACAGTTTCTCAGTAATACGGATGTGATAGGCAAAGTTGTCACTGATAGAGAAGACCCATTGTGGTCTGACAGCCATGTAAGAGAATTGTTACAAAAGCAAAGAGTGATTCATTGCAAATTTAAACATAGCCACAGCCTCACAGACAAACAAAAACAAAAAAAAGCCAAAACTGGTGTAAGGAGAGCCGTGTGTGAAACCAATCACCTAATTAGAAATAAAATTCTATCTACCAACTTGAAGAAAATTGTAATTAGTTTTGATCTTATGTTAAATCAGTAAATGGGTTAAATCCATCTGTCCAGACACTCAGTGACCATGATGGCATTGAGGAAGATTACACTGTAGTACCTCCTTTAAATCTTTGCACAAATGAGAAATTAACAGATATCGAAATAAGTGGATGTGGTGTAGAAAAGCAACTGAAGTCGCTCAACAGAGGAAAGGCCACTGGAGCTGATGGCATACTAATACAAGTTTACATAGAGCATGCAAAAGAACTTGCAGCTGTTCTAGCAGCAGTGTAAGGTAGGTCTCTAGAGGAGTTCCTAATGATGGGGAAAAAAAGCACAGGTCTTTCCCATTTTCAGGAAAGAATTTTGGAACTTGTTTTATGCATGCATATTATATTTCTGGAGACCAAAAACAGCCTTTGTAGGAATCAACACATGTTCCAAAAACAACAGTCTTGAGTAATGCAACTCACTCTGTTTGTCCGAGAGACTTAGCGAGCAGTAGATACAAGCACCCAGGTACATGTCCTGTTTGACTTTTGATACAGTTCTACACTGTCACCTACTGAAGAAAATATGAGCACATGGAAAACTGGACTAACTATGTGACTGGGTTGAAGTGTTTCTAGCAAGCAGAACACAGGATATAATTCCCTCAACAGAGAGAAGTCCTTGCACGTAAAAGTAACTTAGGATGTATCCCAAGGGAATGTTATAAGACCGTTACTTTTCACAATTTATATAAATAAATTATTAGGCAATGTCTGAAATTCCATACAACTTTTCACAGATGATGTTGTATATACAGAAGTCTCAACTCTAGAAAACTGTAGCAAAACACAGGAAGACCTGAAGAGGATCAGGACTTGTTGCAGGGAATGGCAATTGATCCTTAACATATTTCAAATAATTTGACAGAACAAGCCATTATTGTATGATTACACAATTGCAGATCAGTCACTAGAAACTCCATATGATAGCTAGCAGCATTCACATGGAGCAATCTGAAGTGGAATCATAACGTAAAATTAAATGTAAATTAGGCAAATGCTGGAGTGAATTTCATTAGGATAATCCTCAGGAAATGTAGTCCATCAACAAAGGAAGCAGCTTACTAAACCCCCATTCAACCAATACTTAAATACTGTTTGTAATGTGACCCACACCATATAAAACTCATATTCTGTTATGTGTTCATTTAATAAGCATGGAAGCATCACAGAGATGATCAATGAACTCCAGTGGCAGCTGTTGGAAGAGGGACTTCTGCATCATGGTAGTATGGTTCATTGTTAAAGTTCTGAGAGTGATTGTTCCTAGTAGAGTTGTCAAATGTATTGTTTCCTCCTACA
This sequence comes from Schistocerca cancellata, assembly GCF_023864275.1. NCBI lineage: Eukaryota > Metazoa > Arthropoda > Insecta > Orthoptera > Acrididae > Schistocerca > Schistocerca cancellata. The sequence goes on from NC_064634.1 coordinate 514,540,101, forward strand.
TATAACTCGTAAAAAGACTGTGAACATAAAATTAGTGAGATCTGAACTCACAAAGAGGCTTACCCACAATTGTTCTCCCTGTCAACTACTTGCGAGTGGAATAAGAAAGGAGGAAAGTGAGACTGGTACACAAATCACCCTCTGTCACACTCCACAAGTGGTTTCTGGAGTATAGTTGTAGGTGTAGATGATGAGCAGGTTGAAATAACGCAGAGGTTTTCACAGGCTATACTAGCATGGAGAGTTGCATTAAACCAGAGTTCAGACTAAAGACAACAATACAACTAGAAAAACATGCACTACACATGCTAAAAGTCATATTTTTCTTATCACTATCCTAAATGTATAAGAACAGTTTTGTCTCAAACTATCTGCACAATAAAGAGAAAGGCGTCTTCATAAGCTCAAGGTGATGGCAAAGATTGCAGCACCCAAAACTTAGCAAATCCTTTGAATTGTCCCAAAAACTAACAGAAAAACTTCATGGAAAGGTAATCAAAATATAGGGGAGAGAAATAAAGTCCAATTGACCTGAGATGGCAATAGAGAACTTTAACTGCACCAGTATTTAATCAGCGTTGTTTTTGTGTTCTTCAGACCAAAGTGTGATTTGACGCAGCTCTCCATTACAGTCAATCTTGTGCAAGCCTCTCGATCTCTGCATAAGTAATGAATGCTATACCCATTTGAATCCGGTTACGGTAGTCATACCTTAGTCTTCCTCGACAATGTTTACCTCTTGCACTTTCCTTCATAATCAAATAAACAATACACAGTGTCCCACATAAAATGGATATGCCCTACTTACTGGTTAATATGCAGATAACTACATTTTTACTACTATCTATTCTTCCCCCCCCCCCCCCCACACACACACACGTCAAGCCGATTAGTGACATTAATACAAGCACTCATGAAATACCATACTAATGTACAACCATTAGATGGAAGAGGTGTTAAGTCCTAGTCTTACAGTTAAATGAATATTGTGCTGAGAAGGTTTAATTCCTACACCATATTAATGGGTTTCAAAAGACGGAAGTTAGTACTGGAAGTGTGCAGAAAACCAGTAGGAAATATCTTTAGTCTTGTCAGGAGTTAAGAATATTAAACAATGGAAAACCTGAGCTGCAATAACAATATGAATTTAGACAGAGTGTTGTTCACCACATATAGAAGGCATCAAAACAGCAGACAGGCACTTTTAAAAGTAGCCTTTAGATTATTAGGCTATTGGACAAAGTCCTTCATCAGACTGAGAAACACAAACACAGATTCATATATGCACAACTTACACAAACATGGCCACTGTTGCCTGTTGATCTGATAAATGATTTTGTCACGATAGTTAAAAAAATTAAGAGGCTACTTTTAAGTTTGGTGGTCCACTGTCAATACCTCCTCTATGTGGTGAACATCAATCTGTCCTTAGTCATAGAGCCGGGCACGACAAAAGACATGCAAACAAAACTAGATATTTGGCAACAAGAGTTCATGAAAATGGGTCTTAAAATCAGCAAAACCAAAACAGTTAGTTTGGCGTGACTAGCAACTCTGCTACAGTCCACCTATGAATTGTAGATGCAGAGAGAGATATGGTGGACAGCTTATAGAACTTATGTAGCATTGCTTCCTCAAACAACACTACAAATCACAAGACCACAAACAGAATACAAATTCCTCCAGAAGGTACATAAGACCCTTTGGTGTGGAACTACGCCACAACCTTCTCAAATCAAACTGTATAATATATACCTCCTGCCTACACTAACAAATGAAGCCGAAAAATACTAAATAAAAACCACCTCCTGGTAATGAAAAATAAGTTCCTCTGTTCTTGCCTGCAGAAAACAAAAACTTGATAAAATAAGACATGAGAATATCCTCCGACATCTAGGATTGTTTGGCAGAATCGGATCCTGGAGGACCTCAACATCTGATGTGCCAACTGCCATCAGATAAACAAGCAGCAAGTGTGGAAGGGCAAGAATAATTATAATGGGCTTATGTACAATCACAGCCAGTTTGCAGTAGTGAAAAAATGGTGGCAGATTTTAATGATGATTTTCTGTCAGATAAATCTGACTGGAAGCATCTTGAGTTTTGTTAGTGCACAGCTTTGGATTATTTCCTAGAGTAAAGCTCACAAACAGGATTAAATTTCATATTCTAACAGCCAATGACAATTTGTTTTGCCCCCCTCCCCATGCCTCCTCTCTATCTGCCTATATGTCAGCATTGACCTCTGATCATTTTTACCAACTTTTTTTAGGTGGGTGTTCCAGCATAGGGCCCAATTATTTTTCTGAGACTTCAATTTACAGTGAGGAACTATTAGCTAGCTGGATTTGGTGTTATTGAAAGAAATTTACAGGGCAAGGTTTGCTTAAAATTGATAAATTCCTCAGGTTCCTGTGGAAACATTTCTTTTTTTTTTTAATGTGACTATTGACCTTGTAATGAAATGGCTGTATTGGGTCCTGTGGAGCACCCAATAGAGCAGGTTTCATAGTGTGTGATACACGCTAAAACAGATGTGGGACACTTAGTGAATAAGATCACTTAGTGTAACAGTGTGAGAAGTTGTAACGAAAATGTTAAACCGTGTCACAGACCAATTAATATATGTTCTTAATCAGATAAAGTAATTAGGATAAGTCATTATTTGGGATGTTTAGAAGAGAAAGAACAAGTTCTGGAATCAGTGTTAATAGTGTATAAATGTTAGTAACCTTTTCCATTCAGTTTTGTAATTATAATTCAATTAGTAAAATTCATTGTTTACCACAACGCAAATTAACAGTGTAAACCATTAATTTTGGAAAACCTTAATGTTTATGTATCTTTGCAAGTCAGGACAACATATTCTTATGGAAATCACCAACTAAAAATATGCAAATGAACTCGTAATTAATGTTTCTGGAACATTCTATAGAGAAATTTAGTGTAATGTCCACATATTATGAAAACTAGAGAAGACCACAGCTCTAATTCATTTGTGACTATTGATGGTTTTACGAACATGTGCACTTACAGATTATGTTGTTTTACGATGTCTGAATACGTGTGCTCACACTGTGTAACAATGTCACGAGTGTATTTAACAGTATTGACGCTGACATACAAATGTATCAGCTTACATTACGTTGACATAGCTTAAAGCCATAATATCAGCACTTGATAATGGTCTAAGGCCGAAATTGCAATAGTGTAATATAAACTTGTAACAAATGGCTCTGAGCACTAGGGGACTTAACTTCTGAGGTCATCAGTCCCCTAGAACTTAGAATTACTTAAACCTAACCAACCTTAGGACATCACACACACCCATGCCCGAGGCAGGATTCAAACCTATGACCATAGCCTGTAGAGCCTAGAACCGCTCGGCCACACTGGCCGGCAAAACTTATAACAGTCACTGACATAAAGATGATGTCCTTCAAATGTAATTCTGATGATGTAGAAATATTACCAGCTCAAAATTGTTTCATAAAATTGCATAATTAATTAGATTACATAAAGATATTCGAGAATGTTCTGAACTGAATAATAAGAACTTAATTGTTAACTGTATATATGTTTCAAAACTGCACTTGTAAAAAATCGTTAATTTCAGAAATTTGCATCATCATTGTTGTTGTTGTTGTGGTCTTCAGTCCTGAGACTGGTTTGATGCAGCTCTCCATGCTACTCTATCCTGTGCAAGCTTCTTCATCTCCCAGTACCTACTGCAACCTACATCCTTCTGAATCTGCTTAGTGTATTCATCTCTTGGTCTCCCCCTACGATTTTTACCCTCCACGCTGCCCTCCAATATTAAATTGGTGATCCCTTGATGCCTCAGAACATGTCCTACCAACCGATTCCTTCTTCTGGTCAAGTTGTGCCACAAACTTCTCTTCTTCCCAATCCTATTCAATACTTCCTCATTAGTTATGTGATCTACCCATCTAATCTTCAGCATTCTTCTGTAGCACCACATTTCGAAAGCTTCTATTCTCTTCTTGTCCAAACTATTTACCGTCCATGTTTCACTTCCATACATGGCTACACTCCATACAAATACTTTCAGAAATGACTTCCTGACACTTAAATCTATACTCGATGTTATCAAATTTCTCTTCTTCAGAAACGCTTTCCTTGCCATTGCCAATCTACATTTTATATCCTCTCTACTTCGACCATCATCAGTTATTTTGCTCCCCAAATAGCAAAACTCCTTTACTACTTTTAAGTGTCTCATTTCCTAATCTAATTCCCTCAGCATCACCCGACTTAATTCGACTACATTCCATTATCCTTGTTTTGCTTTTGTTGATGTTCATCGTATATCCTCCCTTCAAGACACCATCCATTCCGTTCAACTGCTCTTCCAAGTCCTTTGCTGTCTCTGACAGAATTACAATGTCATTGGCGAACCTCAAAGTTTTTATTTCTTCTCCATGGATTTTAATACCTACTCCAAATTTTTCTTTTGTTTCCTTTACTGCTTGCTCAATATACAGATTGAATAACATCGGGGAGAGGCTACAACCCTGTCTCACTCCCTTCCCAACCACTGCTTCCCTTTCATGTCCCTCGACTCTTATAACTGCCGTCTGGTTTCTGTACAAATTGTAAATAGCCTTTCACTCCCTGTATTTTACACCTGCCACCTTTAGAATTTGAAAGAGAGTATTCAAATCAACATTGTCAAAAGCTTTCTCTAAGTCTACAAATGCTAGAAACGTAGGTTTGCCTTTCCTTAATCTTTCTTCTAAGATAAGTCGTATGGTCAGTATTGCCTCACGTGTTCCAGTATTTCTACGGAATCCAAACTGATCTTCCCCGAGGTCGGTTTCTACTAGTTTTTCCATTCGTCTGTAAAGAATTCGTGTTAGTATTTTGCAGCTGTGGCTTATTAAACTGATTGCTCGGTAATTTTCACATCTGTCAACACCTGCTTTCTTTGGGATTGGAATGATTATATTCTTCTTGAAGTCTGAGGGTATTTCGCCTGTTTCATACATCTTGCTCACCAGATGGTAGAGTTTTGTCAGGACTGGCTCTCCCAAGGCCGTCAGTAGTTCCAATGGAATGTTGTCAACTCCCGGGGCCTTGTTTCGACTCAGGTCTTTCAGTGCTCTGTCAAACTCTTCACACAGTATCGTATCTCCCATTTCATCTTCATCTACAACCTCTTCCATTTCCATAATACTGTCCTCAAGTACATCACCCTTGTACAGACGCTCTATATACTCCTTCCACCTTTCTGCTTTCTCTTCTTTGCTTAGAACTGGGCTTCCATCTGAACTCTTGATGTTCATACAAGTGGTTCTCTTATCTCCAAAGGTCTCTTTAATTTTCCTGTAGGCAGTATCTATCTTACCCCTAGTGAGATAAGCCTCTACATCCTTACATTTGTCCTCTAGCCATCTCTGCTTAGCCATTTTGCACTTCCTGTCGATCTCATTTCTGAGACGTTTGTATTCCATTTTTCCTGCTTCATTTACTGAATTTTTATATTTTCTCCTTTCATCAATTAAATTCAATATTTCTTCTGTTACCCAAGGATTTCTACTAGCCCTTGTCTTTTTACCTACTTGATCCTCTACTGCCTTCACTACTTCATCCATCAAAGCTACCCATTCTTCTTCTACTGTATTTCTTTCCCCCGTTCCTGTCAATTGTTCCCTTATGCTCTTCCTGAAACTCTGTACAACCTCTTGTTCTTTCAGTTTATCCAGGCCCCATCTCCCTGAATTCCCACCTTTTTGCAGTTTCTTCAGTTTTAATCTACAGGTCATAACCAATAGATTGTGGTCAAAGTCCACATCTGCCCCTGGAAATGTCTTACAATTTAAAACCTTATCATTGTACTCATTTTAATTTCTACTAAAACTCTGCAATGACAGTTTTTGCTGCATTAACTTGTTGCAACTGTAACATCAAACATGAAATAACATAATAATGTCAAAGAACATAATTGTTAAAAGATGTGTAACTACACCTTGTCCAAAGCCAAGTGTATGCGGTTGAAGTACTGTCTGGTGCGTTCCAGTTCTTGGGAAGTTGTGACAGTCAGTTGTATACACGTGTGTAATAAAGAAGTGTTGTCAATGGATTAATTGGTGTACAGCTGGTAGTGACCAAAGACTTTCTGCAGCTGCTGCGTTAGATTTGGTGAATGGAGCTCGTGTGAGAAGTTACATTAGATTTGACATTGGAGCTGGGCTTCTGGCCCTGGATAGGATTCGTTTTAACCTGATATTCTGTTATTTGTTTTGGAGGCTTTTGCAAAAGTTAGAAGAAAGTAGTTGGAGGTGGTGTACTGACGAGTGTTAGCAATATATGGTTTTCAGTCCAATGATGAGACCAAAGCAGTGATGAAAATAAGTGAAGGTCTGATTATACATGTTTGCTTAACTAATCAATGGTGTAAGATATCACATAGTTAGGCTCATAACCACACATCATTATAAGCACATGGACTCCATCTATGAGCACAAGTGCTAGGAGATAGGAAAGGTATGTCCGAACATTGTTTAAATAACCTCTCCAACATGTTGAGAATAATTTATCTCAACTTGCATAGTAGGGTTAAACACACACACACACACACACACACACACAAAGCGGTGAACAAGAATAAACCTGTTGCAACCAAGTTAACCGATTTTGATGAAACTTATCACACAGTAAGAACGTGGTCCGAGAGTGAAAAAAATTGTATTGCAGTACAATAAAACAACAAACATTTTCTTAGGATGTGAGGAAATTTGTGTCATGATAGCACTTACACTAGCTTCCACATATATGTATAAAATCATCGTTCAACGATCTGACCCAACAGTTCACAAAATGGCTGTCATAGCTGTAATAGACAGTTCCAAATACTGAACAGGTAAAAACAAGTCACATTCAGCGACTTGTGAGTCACAATGGAGACATAAAACTTAGCAGTTTAAAACTGTGTGCCAGACCGAGACTCGAACTCGGGACCCTTGTCTTCCACGGGCAAGTACTGTTCGGATGGGGCGTGAGTCGTGCTTGGGTAGCTCAGATGGTAGAGCACTTGCCCACGAAAGGCAAAGGTCCTGAGTTCGAGTCTCGGTCCGGCACACAGTTTTAATCTGCCAGGAAAGTTTCATATCAGCGCACACTCCGCTGCAGAGTGAAAATCTCATTCTGGAATGGAGACATACTTTATAATGTACTGCCAGGTGTTAGAACAGAAATGGGAGTCCAGCTTCCAATTGAGAAATGTTTTTACAATTTAACTGAATATATTCACTCATAATAATGCTAATCCTGTGAGAAATATGCTAACCCTATTAATACGATGAAAGTACATATCCACCTAACGTTATTTAATATGTACATTGAGTAAGCAGTAAAAGGAACCAAAGAAAAATCTGGAAGTAAATTACAGAAAGAGTAGCTGAATGGAATAGACAGTAGCTTGAAAGAGGTTACAACTCATGCACAGATAAAGAGGATTGTACAAGATACACTAATGGGGAAACTGCATCAAACCTGTGTCTGGACTGAAGTCAACTATGTCTATTGCGAAACTTCCTGGCGGATTAAAACTGTGTGCCGGACCAAGACTCGAACTCAGACCTTTGCCTTTCGCAGGCAAGTGCTCTACCATCTGAGCTACCCAAGCATGACTCATGCCCTGTCTTTGTAGCTTTAGTTCTGCCAGTACCTCGTCTCCTACCTTCCAAACTTCTGATTATGACGTCTATTGTTTTTACTACATACAACTGCAAAATGATGTTTGTGCAATTGTCTTTCTGTTCAGTCTATTCCAGATACATTTTATATACAGTACTTCAATAAAATGAAAGGAGAAGTATAGAGCGAATTTCAAAAAAAGGTAATGGAATATAGTCATATTAAATAAGGAAATGATGAGGGAATTAGATTAGGAAATGAGATACTAAAAGTAGTAGATGAGTTTTACAATTTGTCAGAAAACTGACTGATAACACCCAAAGTACAGAGAATATAAAGTTTTTATGGAGTGCAGCTTGTACATGGTGATAAGCAGTTCAGGCAAGAAGAAAAAAGAAACTTTTCATACCTAATGCAACATAAGAATGTTGAAGATTAGATGGACCGACCAAATAAATACTGAGGAAATGATGAATCAAACTGGGGAAAAAAGAAATTTATGACACATAGTGACTAAAAGGGGATTAGTTAATAGGACATATTTTGAAGCATCAAGGACTCATCAACTTGGTAACTGAGGGAAGTGTGGAGGGTAAAAACAGAAGACGCAGACCAAGGCTTGAATACAATAAGCAGGTTCAAATGGAAGTAGGGTGCAATAGTTACTCACAGATAAAGAGGATTGCACATGATAGACTAGTGTGGGGAACTGCATCAAATCACAGCCCGGACTGAAGAGGACATCCATTGATCTTACTAAATATGATTGAAAAAAAAAAAAAGTTTATGTGACTCTCTTTCTGTTCAGTCTATTCAAAATACATTTTATATGCAGCAATTCAATTAAGTGAAAGAAGTATGAAGTTTACGTTTCACAATAATGGAAAGTCCAGGGTGGAAAAATATGTAAAATAATGGAAAGGCAACCACTCACATATAGCACACTGATTCGTGGAGCACAGAAACACATAACAGAGAGCAGTATTCACCACATCACAGAGAACAGTATTATACTAGTTTTCGAGATTCTGTTATTTTTCTAGTAAAAGTACACACGTTCACACATACAATCACACAGCTGTTGCGGCAAGACTGATTGTCAACTGTCAGTTACTGAGAGCACTTGCCCAGGCAGATGGTAGTGGGACACGGGGAGGGGGAAGCACACACAAGGCAGGAGAGGTTGGGGTTGGGGGGGGGAGGTGGAGTGGGATGGTGTGAGACAGATGATTCTGTGGCTGCACAGTGAGATGAAAGGAGATATGAGAGATACAGAGAGTGTGGAGAAAGTGGAGGGGGGGGGGGGATGAAGAGGAAACTGGAAATGAAATTGGAGACAGCGAGGGGAGGGAGAAAGGGAAAGGGGTGAAAAAAAGAGAGGGACGGAGGGAGGGAGAAAAGGAGAGCATCCCTGTTATTTTTGCTCCCAATCCTGTAACTAGTGGGTCATTCCCTTGTGGTCAGCCATGGGGAAAGGCTTGCCCTGTACACCCACTCACCACTATCTACCACAGTCCAGTCACAAGCACCTCCTAGCTAATAAATTGGAGGGCCACATGTGAAAGCAGTCATTTTATGTATAACTGATGCTACAGTTACTGTACAGCATTCTATAAAAACAAGACATATCTACTAGCATAAATGGCCACTGCCAGTCTACAGCAAACCACAAACAACCATCCAGTTCCCTAACATGCCGTGCACAGAAATACTAATGACTTCAACAACTGCTTCATTGCATTTGGATACCGTATTTACTCGAATCTAAGCCGCACTTTTTTTCCGGTTTTTGTAATCCAAAAAACCGCCTGTGACTTAGAATCGAGTGCAAAGTAAGCGGAAGTTCTGAAAAATGTTGGTAGGTGCCGCCACAACTAACTTCTGCCGTCGAATATATGTAGCACTACACAGGCATCCTTTGCAGGCACAAAGATTAATACTGGCGCCAAAACCTCTGCTTCAGTAAATAAATTAAGAAAAAAAAGGTGGAAGACTAGCTTTTTTCTCCGCCCCGAGTTTCGACCACTGCATTTTCATACATTATCCAACGAAGTAAATACAAATTCCGTATTGTTCATCATCGAATGTAGCAGCATTTCAATGTACTACGAAAATCCGACTGGCAAGACTGTTTGGGATGTTTGTTAATATGGTCAACTCTACGATTCTCTTCACCATAAGAATAATACGAATATAAACATTTTGTCATGTATTCTTTTGTGTTTGCTGCTATCTCATTTAAATCCTGTCTGCCTAATAAACTATGAAACTAGAGTGAGAGAACAGCAAATGTGGAAGAATACACATATCATGTCATGTTTATATTCATATTATTCTTATGCCTAATAGTGATACAGTCAGAAATGAAGCACGGCAATTGACTAGATTTTTAAATCTAAGATGACTAATTTCTGTGCAGAATGTAATGTACTAAAGAGGCGTCTGCAAAGATTTTCAAACGGAGAAAAATTTTCACTAAACTCTTGTTCAGAACATCTATCATACGCAATCTATTATTTGGTTCTTGTTGATCATTATCAAAGAAAGCAGCAGTGTGAGTAACAACAAATAGCAGTCTCTAGACATTGTTTCGCTAATAAGACTATTCCTCTTTTTTTTTTAAATTGTAAGCGGCGGTAGCGCACACAAAAGCAAGCCATGCCGCGAGCGGCGACAGGTCGTAAACACTCATTATCGGAATGCAACAAACAATGCATGACACAGTACAGGGCTATTACAAATGATTGAAGCAATTTCATAAATTCACTGTAGCTCCATTCATTGACATATGGTCACGACACACTACAGATACGTAGAAAAACCCATAAAGTTTTGTTCGGCTGAAGCCGCACTTCAGGTTTCTGCCGTCAGAGCGCTCGAGAGCGCAGTGAGACAAAATGGCGACAGGAGCCGAGAAAGCGTATGTCGTGCTTGAAATGCGCTCACATTAGTCAGTCATAACAGTGCAATGACACTTCAGGACGAAGTTCAACAAAGATCTACTAACTGCTAACTCCATTCGGCGATGGTATGCACAGTTTAAAGCTTCTGGATGCCTCTGTAAGGGGAAATCGACGGATAGGCCTGCAGTGAGCGAAGAAACGGTTGAACGCGTGCGTCAAGTTTCACGCGTAGCCCGCGGAAAATTGGCTCATGCCACAACTGGAGACCGACAGTGCCGACTTCATCTTTCAACAGGATGGTGCTCCACCACACTTCCATCATGATGTTCGGCATTTCTTAAACAGGAGATTGGAAAACCGATGGATCAGTCGTGGTGGAGATCATGATCAGCAATTCATGTCATGGCCTCCACACTCTCCCGACTTAACCCCATGCGATTTCTTTCTGTGGGGTTATGTGAAAGATTCAGTGTTTAAGCCTCCTCTACCAAGAAACATGCCAGAACTGCGAGCTCGCATCAACGATGCTTTCGAACTCATTGACGGGGACATGCTGCGCCGAGTGTTGGAGGAACTTGATTATCGGCTTGATGTCTGCCGAATCACTAAAGGGTCACATATCGAACATTTGTGAATCCCTAAAAAAACTTTGAGTTATCGTATGTGTGCGCAAAGCATTGTGAAAATATCTCAAATAATAAAGTTATTGTAGAGCTGTGAAATCGCTTCAATCATTTGTAATAACCCTGTATAGCAATGCATTTTCAGCTTAGAGTGACGTAAACACCTATAACAAAGAGAACGGCACTTATCTGATCAAAGAAAAATAAGCAATCAATTCAAACCAGATGAAGCACGTGAAAAAGGAAGGGTACCCGTATAAATACGGACGGAGCACCTGACGCTTAGCAATGTCTACCTGGTAAAGCTTAACTGCTAAGCTTACGACTCGAACCAAACTACTGTAGCTGTATCGTCATTCATTTGACCTAAATTATGTCTCATATTACAATGGACCAACTTTGTTTTGATTTGGAGATGCGGCCTAAAACTTTTCTCTCCCCTTGAATTTCGAGTCTCAAATTTCAGGTGCGGCTTAGATTCGGAAAAAATTTTTTTTTCCTTGATTTCGAGTCTCATTTTTCAGGTGCGGCTTAGATTCGTGTGCGGCTTAGATTAGAGTAAATACGGTACTCACTTTCAGCACAAGTTTCTCTGAACTATGCAAGTGGGAATTTTCTCTCCAACATATCCTGCACTCTGGGCTGAACCTCCACATCCTCACTTTATCTTTTACCTTCTGTCTTTTATCCACACTACTCCTTCCTCAACCAGACTGCTTACTGCCTTCTGCCACCACCCTTCCTTCCACCCACAATCTATGTGGGCAAGCAGCCGCTAAGTCATCTGATGAAAGGCTTGCCTCATATTATCAGACTACCACCTTCTTGCCTTGTGCATCCCTCCCTACCCTCTTCTCACCACCATCTGCCCAGGTACTGATTTCAGTAATCAACAATCAATAATCATGAAGCATTTACAAAAAAATCTTTCACAATTGCAATACATATGTTAGCCTGGTCTACAGAGGTTGCACAGAAAGATCTTAATAGCAAACACCAAAATGGCAATACGTGCTTTATAAAATGTCCACAGATGACTGTCACAATCAACATCTGCACACAGTAGCAACACATGTAGGAGGTACTCACCTCTCCTGTAATTTGAGAATAGTTGATCTGCAGCTCATTCAGCAGTGGGCAATTGAGACTGATGGCTGCCATTACTTCATCATCCACATAAGTGGCAGTATCTATCACAAGAGTCCTCAGATTTAAGAACCAGCTGGAGGTAAATGCATTTACAAGGACATCACTCCCAAATTTGATGTAATTGTGAAATCTGAGATGTTCCAATTTTTTAAGGGCACTGAAAACAGTTACATCATCCACGACAGTAATATAAAAGCCTGCAATGCCATAAATATCCAGGCTGATTAATGTATCACCACAGAGGCCCAGAAAAGGCAACAATGAGGAACCTTCAGCTGTTTGTAGGGCCAAACCTATATGTGTCAGCTGATGTTTCTTCTTTCTTATAAAATATTCCACTTCCTCTTCTGCAAACGTGATTTCGCCTGTGTCCACTTTCCTCAAGTGTGGACAGTTGTCCCCAATGTGCCTAATTCCTGAATTATCAGCAAAAAATGATCCATTTATAAGTAAAGTCTTTAGATTCGGTAAGTGGGCAATGACCGTCAGCACTTCCTCCACATCCTCGTTAACGCCACATACAGATATATCTGTAATGTCATCACCATTTTTTATTATTGTTGTTAGGAAACTAAGGAAACAGTCTCTTGTCCGCATGAATGCGTGTAGGTGTTTCCCGTCAAACATAGCCTGTCCAGGCCAAGAGGCACTGTTGAGTTCCATACTGACAGATGTGCATTTAGGGAAACATTCAACCAAAGCCTGCACAGAGGTATCTTCTGGTAGATCCACCATTCTGCGATTCCAAAGCTTGCGATCGTATGCGAAGGCGTTCCATCGAGTACACACTTTTGTCACACACACGAGCAAGTCCGTTGTAGGTAAATAATTGAATATATGTAGAAGTATTTCATCTGGAAAATTGTTAATGTGTGCTGTTACATTGCTCATGTTGCAGTTGATGCTGGAACAACAGAGAGTAACACTGTTATTACAAGTAATTTAAAGTTAGAATACAAACTATAACAATCTCATAATAATACTGAACACACAACAATCACAGCTTCTTAATAGTTTAGTTATAAAAAATAATAAAACTGGCCAACTGGAATAAAAATAGAGATGAAATGAAATGTCGTGTGACGAGGGCCTCCCGTCGGGTAGACCGTTCGCCTGGTGCAAGGAATAAGGATTAATAGTACACAAAGCAGAAGACGGCAAGTTTCCAACAGTTTTTCAGAGATGGTCAACCAAAACAAAGATGATAGCATGCACATAGAAAAGTATATGACAAGTAATGAATTTCTAAAGCATTTGATGTACTATATTGAAAATACTATAAAGACTATATTGAAAATACTATTGAAATAGCTATATTAGCAATGGACTGGGAGAAATATTACCCCAAACATCTGATCACGAGACACACAGATGGTAGCGAAAGTCAGAAGTAACACTGTTAGTTAGTTTTGATTCCTTAACTTCTTTTTGGGTCTCTTCTGATTCAGTTTTTGTTGCTACCCCTCCACAGTAAAAGAACTGCTCACAACATTCCAAAAGCCAAAGACTCAACATCTATTGTTTTATGGTTGTTACTTCCAGTACACAGAACATCAATCTAGAACTGCTGAAATATTGGGTATCATAGGTAGTATTTGGTTTAGTTCACCTCAGAATCATGTCTTTGAGTGAAATGGAGAGTAAGAAAAGAATTAAACACAGTCAAATTTCTATGCTATAATAAAAATGACATTTTAAGTAATTGCTGGCATAATGTTTGACAAACAACAAAATAGTTTTTGCAAACGTAAATTGTGTAAAAAATGTTGTGATTATTCTTAAAAAAATGTAAAGCCACCAAGCTGATGATCTAGTTGAACACTGCATTGCTTTATGGTGCACAGTACTATTTGAGGCAGTACAACCTAGCCTTCTTCCAACCCTTGAACTAAATTACCCAGCCAGTTATGGGAGGACCTACAGTTTGACATGGAATCCAAACAGTGGTGCAGTTTGGCATTTTCCACATACAAATGACTGGGAGAGATGAAAGAAGTGATAAATGACAGATAAAGTCCTACAACTGACTGGGGATTGAAACTTAGGCCTTCGGATCTGTAGCATGGCATATCAAAACTGAGCTACCAACCCATAAGTCACACAGATATACTATAAAAACACAAACAGTTTTCACAGACTATAGAGTAATAAACCACAGAATATTTTAGAAGAGACATGAATGTCAAACAATTCAGCAGATGTAACAAAAAATATGTGCAAGAGACCAGTTTTTTCTATTACCCATTGAGAACAATGGTATCAGAGAGCCACTAAATGTTACCTAGAGTGTTGTATAAGAATTCTGTGTGCTACATGTAGTGTTCAGTTTGTATGTAGGTGATTTCATCAAGAAATGAAAGAACCAATCAAATGCTTTAAGTGTTACACCAACATACATCAGCCAATAATCTCATTTTCACTGATGATCTGGTCATTCAAGATTCACACACATATCTATTCATTTCTTCAGTAAGTGCATCTAAATTACGACAGTGAAATATGAACAACAAAATGTCAGAGTGATGTATTTGAAGCAAAATGTACAAGAAAAGGAAAGAATTTACACACTGTTACACTCTACTACGTCACAATTTTTTAACACTATCAGTGACATGTTAACACCAGTACAAGAACGATGCTGAGAACATATTACTAGATAATATTTGAAGATGCATAGATCACCATCAACACCAAGGAATTTTAGAAAATTGTGTCCATGCCCATAAATTTATGTGATAGTGAGACCCAAATAGAAACAAAGAGAGAGGTGTAGAACTGAGGTGACTGAAATGAAATTTATCAGAACAGTTAACAGGCTTATGAGCTGTACCACACTGACAATGGCATAGTCAGAAAATAATTCAAGACCTTTCCAAAAATGATAAAACTGAAGACGACACACAACAACACCAAGGAAAAAGTGGACCAATGGACAGAATCAGTGATAATCAGCAGTATTTCAACAGGGCAGGATATACAGCTACTACTTACATCAACTGTGACCAGACAGTACTGGTTAAAATTAAACTGATCACCCACATATACTGAAAGCCCAGATGGTTACTTTGACAAGGCAACATAAGATTTCCTGCTTATACCTGATACAGCCTAAGGTTGTGTCCTTAGTCCAATAAAACAGTGTCACATGCAGGACACTAAACCATAATCTTTCTGCCTTTTAAAGTGTGTCTAGCATATAAGTTTCACAACAATATATTGCCCTTCACCGGACATCTGACAATAACACAGTTGTTACAATCATATGTCACCATCACGACTGCTTTTCATTCATCTGTTCATGCATCACATTCCATAAATCGCATAGTGAAGGGAGGCTTCAGAGTTGTGGAACAAGTTAAATTCTAATTTAACAAGCAGATGCAACAACACAGAGCAACTTCTGTGCAACATGCTAACAATAAAAATCTGCAAAGTCTCTTGGCTTATCATGTTATGCAAGTTAGTTAAAATAAGCATTCATTTGAGAAAGGTGACCACTGACGGAGAATACACTGGAAGGACTTTGGCACCTGCAAAGTCTGGATGAGTTAATTCTGAGAAGGGGTGTAAAGGAAGGTATTAAGATGCAAATGATATGGACACTACAAGAGGTATTGAAATCACCAGTGTTGTGAAGTGCCACGTTCCCAGCAACTGGATGGTCAAGTTTGTCATTAGCCACAGTATGGCAGCAGTAGTATGAGAAGACAGCTCATTAATAGTCACCCCCACACAGAAAACTGCACAGTCATTACGTAACATGGTTGCTTTCACATGCCATTCCATGTTAGATAGGGCAGAAGTGGAATACCTCCACTTGCCATAATGCTGCTCCTAACATGATTCACACTTTTGTTTCATTTCTGCACTCTGTTGTGTATGTAATGCACATACTACACATATGTAAAATCTACAAATCCTTCATTATCATCTGACACTAAAAACAATGCCTTGTTGCTGTTGCCATCCTTCTCTGCTTTTCCATTTGTACTGCTTGCTTGTAGCTGCTGCAGTTCATTCCAATGAGAACGCTTCTCAACTGGCCCCTCGATTTTTTTATTTTTTCCGGGACTTCTTCTCCAAGACATTATAGTGAATTGGGGGTCCAATTATTTTAGTTTTTTTCTCTGTGCCATGTTAATCAATGTCCTTTTCTCAACAATGTCTTTTAGTATTTGTTCATGACATTTTCTTTGAATACAGAATCTTTTTGTGACTCTTCTCCCTATCCACATCTCTATTGCTTCAATTTTTTTCTTTTGTTGTTTTCCCACAGTCCACCTTCACAACCACAGCTTGAAATCTTCAGGTAGATGTATTGATAAATTTCTTTCTTGTTTCCATATTAATGTGGCTGTTTGTTGGTAAAACACCCTTATTTATGAATGCTTGATTAGTCATACTTCTGTTCCAATATGTTACTGTACTTCCCAAACAGAAAATTCATTTACTTGCATCATCAATATTTTATTTTTGATCTTAAAGTCTCTCATTCCTTGACAGGTCAATTTCTCTATCACCATTATTTTAGCATTTTTTCCAATGCATGGTGCAATGTTATGGCAACCAGTGATAAATGACTTGAAGCGAAAAACAGTCTCGGCTGTGAAACAGGCTTTATTATTCTATATTTTGCCAATAATGCTTGTCTTGTTTAAAGCGTCTAGAGATTGATCTATGAAGGAAATTCAAACTTTTCTTAAAAATGGCATGACCCCATCTTAGGAAAAACATTGGACTACCACAGTAAACACTAAAACCAATTTACTGGCACAAGAGGTGTTAAACACATAGTCTGCCGTCGATGCAAATGTCTTAGAAGGCAAACACTATTGGCAATATTTTAAGAACATTGTGTGGGGCCCTGGTATAAAATAGTCTTGAGTACATGGGAAGTCACATTTAAAATGCACAAAAGACCTCAGTAGGTAGTTGCCCTTGTCAAATTTTTTCACATAGTGCCCTTGCAAAAGGCCTACAGAAATGCATCACAAAATGTAAACATGTCCAGAGGCATTTCTTACATGTTTATGTAGAGCCAATCCCGTTTCTAGTGCCTTTTGGACTGTGCAACCACAACAACACTGCGCGAAGTCTCCTTGACAAACTGAGGTCTTTCATGTATTTTAAACGTGACTTCCCGTGTACTCAGTGCTATTTTATCAGGGCACCATGCAATAACATCTAAAATATTGACAAAGGTGTTTGCCTGCAACGAAATTTGCATGCATGGCAGCCTGTGTATTTAATACCTGTTGTACCAGTAAGTTAGTTTTAGTATTTTCCTTGGTCCAAAGTTTTTACTAAATATGGGTTATGCCATTTTTAAGAAACATTGCTATTTTCATTGAAGGTCAATCTGAAGATGCCTTTAAAAAGGCAAAACACGCCACTGGCACAATATAAAGTAATAAAGCAAAGTGTGATCATTCAGGGTATCCGACAAAATTTATAACATATAGTTCATGTCCATTTCAGAATATGCCGAGACAGTGACATTACCATCAAATCAAATAACTACAATGTATTTGTGTACCATTATTTTTAATCCTTTTTTACCATTTTCATTGTTTGTATTCCACTTTTTATGAATAAATTAAATTAATAAAGAGAGAGGGAGAACAGTCTTTGAGTTACACTAGAAGGACAAAGGAGGACAGGAAGAATTTCTACTTGGTATGATTGATGGCAGTCTGCTCTAAATGTACAACAATGAAAGTTAATTCAGATGAGCACAAAAAAAGCACTTGTAATACCAGGTGATTCAAAATGAAAATCTGGGTTTAAGGCTTTGTAACATTACATTCAACTTATAAATAATACATCAAATGAAAGAGCACTTCGCCGGCCGGAGTGGCTGTGCGGTTCGAGGTGCTCCAGTCTGGAACCAAGCGACTGCTATGGTCGCAGGTTCGAATCCTGCCTCGGGCATGGATGTGTGTGATGTCCTCAGGTTAGTTAGGTTTAATTAGTTCTAAGTTCTAGGTGACTAATGACCTCAGACGTTAAGTCGCATAGTGCTCAGAGTCATTTGAACCATTTTTGAAAGAGCACCTCAAACAGTTTTCTTAGAAGTTTTCAATGTGAACATCATTTGTCACATGGCACACATCAAGTCAACAGGTGAGCTCCTCCCAAACCTTGACCAAAGTGATTGGAATGGCAACAATCCCTTCAATCCCATTTCTTAAGTTGGATAGATTACCTAGTAGCAGAGGCATGTACACATGATCCTTTGTGAACCCCCAAAGATAAAAATCGTATGGCCTCAGATCGGGCATATGTGGGCATCATGCAAAACAAAATGTGTCAAATGGCCCCCTGTGGCCAATCCAACAGTCGGGTACAAAGTTATTACACCAGTCAGATCCTGAGTTATGCCAGTGAGACAGTACACCTTCTTGTTACCAAATAAATTTCTGTGGTTCAACTTCATCCAACTGAGAGTCAGAGTTCTACAGCACCAACATAAGAAACATCAATTACAGTTACTGCACACAGAAAAAGAAAGGTCTATAAACTTTCCATTGGAATGTGGCACAAAAAACAATCAATTAAGGGGAGCTTCATTGCAACTATACCATGTCACGAGGGTTTTCAGATGTGCACGTTACGAGTGTTCACGTTTCCACTCACGAGAAATGTTGATTCATCACTGAAGGCGAAAATCTTCATTGTCATGTAGTAACATTACATTTGCAAAATTGGTATGTAAATCATTGATCCATCCTTACACAACCCCTGCCACCAATCCCTTACCTCATGGCTCATACCCCAGTAATAGACCTAGATACAAGACCTGTCCCATACATCCTCCCATCACCACCTACTCCAGTCTGATAACTAACATCACCTATCCCAGCAAAGGCAGGGCTACCTGTGAAACCAGTCATGTGGTCTACAAGTTAAGCTGCAACCACTGTGCTGCATTCGATGCAGGCATGACAATCAACAAGCTGTCTGTCCGCATGAATGGCCACTGACAAACTGTGGCCAAGAAACAAGTGGACCACCCTGTTGCTGAACACACTGCCGTACATAACATCCCTCATTTCAATGACTGCTTCACAGCCTGTACCATATGGATCCTCCCCACCAACACCAGCTTTCCTGAATTGCACAGGTGGGAACTTTCCCTGGAATACATCCTATGTTCCCGTAACCCTCCTGGCCTCAACCTACATTAGTCACTGTCTTCACCCACCCAGACTCTTCCCTTCTCCCATTCCAGCACCACACAGCTGTCATTCCATCACCACACCTAGTCTTTTTATTTCTCTCCTTTTCCACTACTCCCCCCCCCCCTGCCCTCCATCTGACCTGCAGCACTTCACTGTCCGCCGCCCCCAACATACTATCCCTCCCCCCCTGCCCTGCCCCAGCGCCCTCCTTACCTCCACCCAGTCACCACTCCCATCACGCACTGCTGCTGCTGCTCGCAGTGTGGTTTCAGTTGCCTGAGACTGCAGTTGTGTGTGTGAGTTGCATTGTGTGTGTGTGTGTGTGTGTGTGTGTGTGTGTGTGTGTGTGTGTGTGTGTACGCATGCGCACACATGTGTGTCTTGTGTTGTGGAAGGCCTTAATGGTCAAATGCTGTGAGTCTTTTTGTTGTGCCTATCTGCGACTCAGCTTCTCCGCTATTCTGTGAGAAGCAACTTTCCTTCTCATAATTTTTACATTCCATCCTGGATTTTCCATTGCTTGATTTTTGTATTTTTATAATTGTAAGTTGAATGTAACTAGTGCTATAAAGTCTTAAAACCTCGATATTCATTTTGAAATATCTAGTATTTGAATACAGTACTAGTGGCACGCAGCTCGATAAAGTCACGCCGATTAAACATCTAGGCAGAACACTGTAAAGCAATGTGAAATGGAACAAACACATAAGATTGTAATAGGGAAGGCAAATGGTCGACTTCAGTTTATTGTACAAGTTTTAGGAAAGTTTAGCTCTCTACAATGAAGCCCATAGGCCTATATAGAACTCTTATGCAATTCTTCTCGAGTACTGCCAAATTGTTTGGGATCACCACACGGTTTGACTAAAGGATGACAGCAATGCAATCCAGAAGTGTGCCACTAGATTTGTTATCGGTAGATTTGATCAACACCTGAGAGTTACGGAGGTGTTTCGTGAACTCAAATGGGAACCCCCGGAGAGAAGACGGTATTCTATTTGCGAAACACTATCGAAAAATGTTCAAACAAATTTCGGGCTTGCAGCTGGTCGTCGTTCAATACTTCGCACGATATTTCAACTGGGCACCTGCCAGTCATCTTCAGGTGAGCTGTCGCAGAAAAAATTTACAGAACAAGCATTTCCACCTGACTGCAGAATGGTTCCACTACCACCAACGCACATTTTGCTTAAGGACCACAAAGATAAGAAAAGTTCGAGCTTATACAGATGCATGTATACAGTTGGTAGGAAAGGAAATGACTAGTAGTGGTACATGGTACCCTCAGTCATACACTATGCTGATGTCAGTTACGTTGCCTCGTCAAGACACCTATTCTTATTCTACTCTTTTTCTTAATGCCACTGTACACTCTGCACGCTGGTTTTTATATAGATTAAGAATCAATGTTTTCTCTCTCCAGACCGTTCTAATTTTATTCAGTTTCTCAAACAGTGTCTTCTAGTCCTCTCTATCAAAAACTCTCTCTAGGTCAACGAATGTGGCACACATTTTCCTGTTCATCTCAGCTCTTCTTTCTAAGAGCTCACTTTCAGTGCTATTATAGTTTGCAGTATTTTTCAAAACTTTATCAGTCATGTTACAGTTCACAACTGATCTTAGCAAATGTGTAAATGGTATCTGTAGAAACGTTTTATTTAGAGAAATATTGAAAATTTACTATTCATGGAGAACACATGCAATGCCAAAATTTTAGCTGCTAATAATTCTCTCTTTTAGGACTGACGTAACATTATTTGAAAGCCTTCATTGCTGTCCTTCTAAAGAACATCTGAGCATTCTAAGAACTACTCATCATTTTTAAAAAGTTATCATTAATCAAAATTGTTGTCATTTCAAGTATTCCAGAAGTTTTCAATCATTTGTATTCAGTCTTGAGCTTTCAATGACTTCTTGCACTGTAATCATCCCAAGATCTTAGTAGGCCATTAAATTTAGCTCCTCTTGATGCACCTTGCTTCTTTAATTATGTTTATGACGCCTTTATGATCTGGTCACATGGAATCAATGCTCTTCACCTGTTCATGGATTACAGGAATAATAAACATCCTAAAATCAAGTTCGTTGCTTAGATGGAGAGAGAAGGAAAACTACCATTTTCAAATGTTCTACTTGAATGAAAATCAGATGGGCAGCTAAGGCACTCTGTTTGCCAGATGTCAAAACACACTGACTTGTATTTCAGTGTACAAAGCTTTGATCATCCAGCCCATAAGAAAGACATTTTAAATATGATGATACACTTAGTTGAAACTCTGTGACAAGGAACACCTGGATTCCGATATCAGATATCTAAGACATATATTCTGGAAGAATAACTGTAGGGATTGAGATATTAACAACAAAATCATTTGCCTGAAGAAGGAGAAAATGGCTCCGAAAGCTTGCTAATCACAACGATCTTATGTTTATGTTCTGCTGCCACTTGGTGAGTAGATTTTTATGTCCATCCAATTAAATGATTGAGATATTCCATTTGCCATCAGTCATCGGAAGGTGATCAGTTTATAGTATTCTTTCTTTTCTTTGGAGCTGCAACAAATAAAATAGGCAGAGTCCTGGGCAGAGACAGTATTCAATCCACTTTCCGACCACTGAAGAAAATTAGAGAAATGTCATGCACAGTAAAAGGCAGCCTTGGTCTCAGTATTCTTGGAATTTATAAAATGTGTTGTGAAAGTGGTAGCAGTTACATTTTTCAGTCAATACAAACAATTTCAAAACACTCCACAGAGTACTGATGCCACATTAACTATCACAATTTCAGCAAATCTACTTTTGCTAAACACAGCCTCTTGGACAAACACATGATTACATTTGATAAAATGGAAATATTATCACATGCCTCTACCTACTGTCATCAAAGAAGCAATTGAGATCAGAATGTGTAGCTTCATCCAAGACATTGGCTACACCCTTGGTGATGTATGCAAATATATTCTTGATGTTGAAAGGTAGCAGAGAGATCAGCTGAGCCATCTACCATGTACCAAAATCAGTGGAACTAGCTATGTTCTTCACACACAGACACCAAAGATTAATTAAAATGCTTTATTATTCCAGTCTCTGATCACAAATGAATAATGCCTCATGTATTTACACCTAGCCTTACTTGATGAGTTATGTTGAGAACAGAAGACATTTCCTTTACTTCCGCACAGTAGTCGCTCTAAATCTTGTAACTGATTATCTCCTACCTACCCATGGAATGTATAGCCAAACTATATAATTTTATTTATTGAATGCTTATATATTGTTTAAAAGTTTTCTGTGGGAGACATGTCATGATGTATGTAAAGCCCTCTGTTGGTTAAGTTCTTATGATCAGTGCGCGCCTACATAAGATCCTAGTGGCCAACCCAACAGAGGGCGCTGTTCATTGATCTGTCTCTTTTTCAGCTGTCATATAGACATTTTATCTTTCATAAGTAATTTATAGGTTGCCACAGGCAGTGTATTATGCTATATTAATTGTTGACCGTAAATTCGCCATAAAAAAAGGGTCGGACCTATACTCTTCATATATTGTCTTTTAATAATTTTACATAGGTAACTGCATTCATCTTTTAATGTATCACAATTGGTTTCTATGATAGTTATCAATTTTAATAAGTCTGCTACATGCATTTATCAGATTATGTTTTTGCGTAAGTGATGACTACATATAAGCAAGCCCACAGTAGCGACATCTAGGGAGGGTATAGGCAAACAGGTTTCTGGATGCTACTGTACCTCAGTAGCTAGTTGGCAATAATCACTATGTGGACAATGTGGCCTATTCTACACCATATTTTAAATCTATGTGACGATGCTATGCTGATTATATTTATATATTCTGACGATGCCATTATGGCCGTATCACTTTAGGACATGGTGTAAAAAAGGTACGTTATACCATATTTTATCTGTACATTTCCCTGGTGTATAACAGTATATTGTGATACATATTGCTGTTTTATTTTAAAAGACACACTGCTCACTAGATGTATATATATTTATATATTTTAGATCTGAAGATGGTCATTACAGACTGAAACTGGTCATCGTCTAAAAAATTCATTTGCGATCAGAGACTGGAATAATAAAGCATTTTACAGTATTGGATCACTGTTTGTACACGCGATTATGTCGCAGTTGGTGAAAGATTAATTACACAAAGAAATGCAGATACTATGTTTGTAATATACATGCTACTACGCAGAAATGACTAAATGGTGTATAATCGACATCAAATAAATAAATTTAAAAAATCTTTCACAAATTAACTACACAGCAAAACATCACTTCATCCTTGATTGTTTACATAAAAGGAACTAAAATGTCCAACAGGTGTCGAAAATAAAGTGGAAATAATGATTCATCCCACCATCTTGGGTGCTTTTCATTGCACTCTGAGACCCTCAATACTGTGTATGTCCTCTGTGGTCATTATCACTGCCTGACACCAACACGACATGTTCCAGTCACCCTGTGGTATCCATTCCCATTTTTCAACGAGAGTACATAAGACTCCTCGGAGTGTCTTTGGCGGAACAAGACAATCACAAACACATCTGTCAAGCAAGTACCACATATGCACAATAGGGTTGAGGTTGGGACTCACCATTGGCTATTCCGTTACTTTAGTGTCCTGGTTTTGCAAGACATACTTGCTGATGCCTGCTACATAAGCCCTGGCATTGCAAGGAATTCACAACCATCCCACAGTCCAAAAGAATCTGTCTGATGTACTGTTTGGAGATGAGGCAACCACGGGCAATGACAAGATCCGTATGGCTGTCAACACTGACACCTCCCCACAGCATTACAGAAACTTGGAAACCTGTCGATCTCCTGGACAACATTTGGCAGGTACTGCTCACAATGGGTCTCCACACACAAATGTGTCCGTCACCTTGCATAAGAGCGTATCTGCACTAATCTGTGAATAACATGTTTTACCAGTAATGAAGCTGCCAGCTGACATGGGAATGGCAGAACTCAAAGCGAACTGCTAGATGTTCTCACGTACTAAAACTGAGCATCTGGATCATACACTCATTTCTTGTAACCAATCCATTAAATCTAATCTGACACGGCAGCTTCACTGGCCCTTCTGAGATTGTCTCGTAGTGCTCTGGAGTTATCCGTATGTTGCCGCAACACAGAGATGGCCAGTTATTGGCCTTACACAGTGGGTTGTAATGAACTAGTGACCGTGTCCAACTCGCCTTGTGTAATGACCTTTCTTCCTATAGTGTGTCCACAATTTATGTACATGACACATGGTGAGGCATTGGCATCTGCAGTAACACAAAGGAAAGTACACCCTTTTCGGATGAAACAGGCTGCCCTCACAATTTGCACC
Source organism: Schistocerca cancellata (assembly GCF_023864275.1). Classification (NCBI taxonomy): domain Eukaryota; kingdom Metazoa; phylum Arthropoda; class Insecta; order Orthoptera; family Acrididae; genus Schistocerca; species Schistocerca cancellata. The sequence continues at coordinate 514,564,984 of NC_064634.1, forward strand.
ACCACATTAAGATTTCACATTGCCTGTGCTTGGTTGAATACAATGTCCACAAATGACAACTGGCATCTATGTACCTCTCTAGAAAACATTGGGATACCAGTACTCACTCCCTTCTGAAGAGTCACCTGACACTGTAACACATAACACAGCAAACAGACGATGAATAACCTTAACTGGTGGTTCATGGTGTGGGTTCCTGTAGTCATGTCCTAGTTCATGAACCACGGGCAACGTATGAGTGGCCGAGTAAGTGGTCCCGACAGTCGGAATACCAGTTACTTTGGAATAAGGCTGGGCATCTCGGACATATTCTGAGTCGTGGTCACCTTTGTGCTCATACGGCAAAGACTACCAAATCCACCGGTTAGTCCCTCAGCCGTTAGGGGTAAAACCCAATGGGACTCGGGGCAAGTAAGGCTAGCAACCTGCTTCCCTGGTACTTTAAATATGATGCTGGCAATAATCAGAGCAAAATGCCTCGGACCTTTGGAGGTGACGGAGTCCCACCTCTAACTGACAAACCAGGGACTCCTAAGATACGACTTGGCAAACAAATGGTAATGAGATGGGGACCTATTAATATCAATGGGGGCTACTCTGGGAAGAAGGTAGAGCTGGCAGAGGCTGCAAGTAAGATGGGGCTGGACGTTTTAGCTGTTAGTGACATTCGGGTAAGGGGTGAGAAAGAAGAGGAAGTGGGAGAATACAAGGTCTACCTGTCAGGAGTCAAAGCAGGAATAGCACAATGGGGTGTAGGGCTTTACATCAGGAAAGAAATGGAACCCAGCGTAGTTGCAATAAGGTATGTAAACGAACGACTGATGTGGATAGATTTGACAGTGTCTAGCAAGAAAATTAGGATTGTGTCAGTATATTCGCATTGTGAAGGGACAGATCAAGATAAGATAGATAGTTTTTATGAGGCACACAGTGATGTAGTTGTTAGAGTAAAGGACAAGGACAGTGTTCTGCTCATGGGTGATTTTAACGCCAGGATTGGAAATCGAACAGAAGGGTATGAACAGGTTATGGGTAAATTTGGAGAAGATATGGAGGCCAACAGGAACGGGAAACAACTCTTGGATTTCTGTGCCAGTATGGGCTTAGTAATCACAAACTTCTTTTTTAAACATAAGAACATTCACCGGTATACGTGGGAAGGCAGGGGAACCAGATCTGTCATTGACTATATAATAACAGATCAGGAATTCAGGAAGGCTGTGAGGGACACACGTGTATTCAGGGGATTCTTTGATGACACTGATCATTATTTAATCTGCAGTGAAATTGGGATTGTGAGGCCGAAAGTGCAGCAGGTCAGGTCCATATGTAGGAGGATAAGAGTGGAGAAACTTCAGGTTCAAAATGGCTCTGAGCACTATGGGACTCAACTGCTGAGGTCATCAGTCCCCTAGAACTTAGAACTAGTTAAACCTAACTAACCTAAGGACATCACAAACATCCATGCCCGAGGCAGGATTCGAACCTGCGACCGTAGCGGTCTTGCGGTTCCAGACTGCAGCGCCTTTAACCGCACGGCCACTTCGGCCGGCGGAGAAACTTCAGGATAAGGAATTCAGGCACAAGTACATAACAGCGATCTCAGAAAGGTACCAGTTAGTTGAATGTGGTCAATTACAGTCATTGGAAAAGGAATGGACAAGGTACAGGGACACAGTACTAGAAGTGGCTAAAGAATGTCTTGGAACAGTAGTGTGTAAAAGTAGGATGAAGCAAACAGCTTGGTGGAATGATACAGTCAAGGCAGCCTGTAAAAGGAAAAAGAAGGTGTATCAAAAATGGCTACATACCAGAACCCAGGTAGACAGAGAAAGTTATGTTGAAGAAAGAAACAAAGCCAAACAGATAATTGCAGCATCAAAGAAGCAATCGTGGGAAGACTTTGGAAACAGGTTGGAGACTATGGGTCAAGCTGCTGGAAAACCATTGTGGAGTGTAATTAGCAGTCTTCGAAAGGGAAGGAAGAAGGAAATGACAAGTATTTTGAACAGGTCAGGAAAACTGCTGGTGAATCCTGTGGATGCCTTGGGCAGATGGAGGGAATATTTTGAAGAGTTGCTCAATGTAGGTGAAAATGCGATCAGTAATGTTTCAGATTTTGAGGTAGAATGGGATAGGAATGATAATGGAAATAGCATCACATTTGAGGAAGTGGAAAAAATGGTCAATAGATTGCAGTGCAATAAAGCGGCTGGGGTGGATGAAATTAAGTCGGAACTCATCAAATGCAGTGGAATGTCAGGTCTTAAATGGCTACACAGGATAATTGAAATGGCCTGGGAGTCAGGACAGGTTCCATCAGACTGGACAAAAGCAGTAATCACACCAATCTTTAAACATGGAAACAGAAAAGATTGTAACAACTACAGAGGTATCTCTTTAATCAGTGTTGTGGGTAAAATCTTCTCAGGTATTGTTGAAAGGAAAGTGCGAGTATTAGTTGAGGACCAATTGGATGAAAATCAGTGTGCGTTTAGGCCTCTTAGAGGTTGTCAGGACCAGATCTTTAGCTTACGGCAAATAATGGAGAAGTGTTATGACTGGAACAGGGAATTGTAGATCTAGAAAAGGCATATGACCGGGTGCCTAGGAGGAAGTTATTGTCTGTTCTACAAGATTATGGAATAGGAGGCAAACTTTTGCAAGCAATTAAAGGCCTTTACATGGATAGTCAGGCAGCAGTTAGAGTTGACGGTAAATTGAGTTCCTGGTTCAGAGTAGTTTCAGGGGTAAGACAAGGCTGCAACCTGTCTCCATTGTTGTTCATATTATTTATGGATCATATGTTGAAAACAATAGACTGGCTGGGTGAGATTAAGATATGTGAACACAAAATAAGCAGTCTTGCATATGCGGATGACTTAGTTGTGATGGCAGATTCGATTGAAAGTTTGCAAAGTAATATTTCAGAGCTAGATCAGAAATGTAAGGACTATGGTATGAAGATTAGCATCTCCAAAACGAAAGTAATGTCAGTGGGAAATAAATATAAACGGATTGAGTGCCAAATAGGAGGAACAAAGTTAGAACAGGTGGACGGTTTCAAGTACTTAGGATGCATATTCTCACAGGACGGCAACATAATGAAAGAACTGGAAGCGAGGTGTAGCAAAGCTAATGCAGTGAGCGCTCAGCTACGATCTACTCTCTTCTGCAAGAAGGAAGTCAGTACCAAGACTAAGTTATCTGTGCACCGTTCAATCTTTCGACCAACTTTGTTGTATGGGAGCGAAAGCTGGGTGGATTCAGGTTACCTTATCAACAAGGTTGAGGTTATGGATATGAAAGTAGCTAGGATGATTGCAGGTACTAGTAGATGGGAACAATGGCAGGAGGGTGTCCACAATGAGGAAATCAAAGAAAAACTGGGAATGAACTCTATAGATGTAGCAGTCAGGGCAAACAGGCTTAGATGGTGGGGTCATGTTACACGCATGGGAGAAGCAAGGTTACCCAAGAGATTCAGCAGTAGAGGGTAGGAGGAGTCGAGGCAGACCGAGGTGAAGGTACCTGGATTCGGTTAAGAATGATTTTGAAGTAATAGGTATAACATCAGAAGAGGCACCAATGTTAGCACTGAATAGGAGATCATGGAGGAACTATATAAGGGGGGCTATGCTCCAGACAACGCTGAAAGGCATAATCAGTCTTAAATGATGATGATGATGATGACCTTAACTGAAAATGAAGATCTCAAACCCTGCAATAAGTCCACAGGTACTGCCTGTATTAAAATAGATTTAACATACAAATGTTGACAGATTTGTGTCACTCACAGGTAAGTGTCACAAAAGTGCTGTAAATCTGGAGATGGCAGACACCTGAACACTGAAGTCCACTATTTCACAACAACCAACTTACAATGGTCTGAGAAAGAGAAACAGTATTAAATCAGCAATCTAGGAACAGTACTGTGTCTGGACATAAAGTCCACCAACATAGCTGGACAGCGTCACAGGTAGCCAATACAAGAGCTCTTAGGGGCCACAACAATGAGTGCTAAACGAAAGTGAGATCCAAACAGCAACAACTACTAATTGTTGACATGTGCAACTCAAGGTGTCACTGTTGGGATCCAGGGCAATTGCCTTGTCACAGGCAGCAACCTCATCACCCCTGGGAGCCACAGCTAGTGCGGACCTATTTACTTCTACCCTATTGTGTGGCCACTAATAATCTGTGACAGTTTCTTCAGCCAGCACTGTATTTAGGATGCCAGTGTCTGGTAGTTAAGCTGGCTCACCAGCCCGGAGAACACCACCTATGCAGCCTGCCTCAGGCCACTGGCCATCTACACTGTGTCTTGTCATGCAGCACTGACAACAGGACTCTGCTATTCTACAGCTTGTTATTGTGCTGTGTCCTGTGACAACAGCCCTATCCTGTGGTCTTTCTGGACATAACCTGTTCAGAGTCAGTAAACTTGTCTGCTACAACAATTACAATCCCTGCTTAGACAACTTAAGGGGACAAACAGAGACAGTTATCTCTGTCAACAGAGGTTGTTGTGACTTTTTCTTGTGTGTAGCTCATGTGTGGCTTTTCTATTGTTATTAATAAATGTTTTGTTCCTTGTTTACTTGCAAGTGAGTTCTCACATACCACTTCAAAGATACTATCACTCACATAGGGACAATATTAGACTAATTAAAATGCTAATTAACACATACACAGTGGTCATTCTTCACACACTGTATGTATGTATGTACAAATGATAAAAAAATGATAAGTTTAGTTCCTGGGACCATAACTGCACCATCCTGCTGCAATTTTCATCCTACAAGGGTGAAAGTAATGCCTCTGAATTTTTTATTCTGTTCTCAATATCGTTAGAGGTATTACACGTCAAGCATATTACTCCGTCTACTTTCCTGATTCGCTGATACATGATGCAACCTTCTGCCACTAGAGGGCTACAAATTGTAGCACGTAATATGGCAACAGGTAGTGTAACTACAAAGGTGCAAGAGTAACAGCGTGCAGTAATCAATTTTCTACCTGCAAAAAATGTGCCTCCAACTGAAATCCACAGAGGCATGAAAGCTGGGTACAGTGATGATTGTACCAACATCAGTAACGTGCAGTGTTGAGTTGTTCACACTAATAATAAAGGAAATGTGGTCCTAATCTCAATGTATGTGACAGAGCTCAGAGTGGATGATTGCATGTGGCAACCGACAAGACTCACTGGAATTGGTTTCGATGAACTCGTCAGAGAAAATCAACAGATAACACAGCCACAGTTCTCAAGTAAGTGCAGCACACCATGAGAGCCTGTACAAGCCATCATAGCCAAACTGCGGTACAGAAAACTGTCTGTGGTGGGTACCATGAAAGCTTCTGACATAAAAACAGAAGAGACTGGACACCTGTCAACAATTTCTTTTGCATTTTGAGCACAACATTTCAATAGGTGATGAAAGCCGAGTTCAACATTTTGACCCTGAAACGAAGAGAGCATTAATTGAGTTCCATCATAAAGGAGCACCAACATCAAAATAGTTCACACCAGCAAGCATAACCATGCTCACAATGTTCTGGGATACATGTTCAAAGCGTGTGCATTTGGAATTCATGCCTACAGGCACACCATAAACTCTGCACTGCGCTGTGAGACACTCAGAAAGCTGAGAGCCTGAATTTGAAGAGTTTGTCCACACATGAAGCAGTCTCTCCTGCAGCAAGACAATGCCAGACCACACACTGCAACATCTGCAACAATCTGACACCTTGGGTTCACTGCCATTGGTCATCCTCTATCAGTCCCAACTTGGCCCCATCCAATTTTCATCTGATTCAAAAACCTAAAGAACACCTTTGAGGACTTCACTTTGATAGTGATGAAATGGTGCAAGCAGAGGTGAGGTTGTGGATTTGTCACCAAAGTCAAACATTCTACAGCGACGGTATCAACAAACTTGTCCCCCTCGAGACTATGTTGAGAAATAAATATGTAGACATGAAGAATAAAGATGTAGAAGTTTAAACACGTTTGTTTTATTTAAAAAGCTTTAATAGTTTTTGCATGAAAAATTTGAAAACATAACTTTTCAGCATGTTGTTGTGAACTTACTTTTATGAATGTTACAGTTGTCTTTGTCTGCTTGTGTCTGTATATGTGTGGATGGATATGTGTGTGTGTGCGAGTGTGTACCCGTCCTTCTTTCCCCCTAAGGTAAGTCTTTCCGCTCCCGGGACTGGAATGACTCCTTACCCTCTCCCTTAAAACCCACATCCTTTCGTCTTTCCCTCTCCTTCCCTCTTTCCTGATGAGGCAACAGTTTGTTGCGAAAGCTTGAATTTTGTGTGTATGTTTGTGTTCGTTTGTGTGTCTGTCGACCTGCCAGCACTTTCATTTGGTAAGTCACATCATCTTTGTTTTTAGATATATTTTTCCTTCGTGGAATGTTTCCTTCTATTATAACCATATATATATATATATATATATATATATATATATATATATATATATATATATATATATATATATATATATATATATATATATATATATATATATATATATATATATATATATATATAAAAAGAAAGATGATGAGACTTACCAAACAAAAGCGCTGGCAGGTCGATAGACACACAGACAAACACAAACATACACACAAAATCTAGCTTTCGCAACCAATGGTTGCCTCGTCAGGAAAGAGGGAAGGAGAGGGAAAGACAAAAGGATTTGGGTTTTAAGGGAGAGGGTAAGGAGTCATTCCAATCCCGGGAGCGGAAAGACTTACCTTAGGGGGAAAAAAGGAGGGAAAAAAGGACAGGTATACACTCGCACACACACACATATCCATCCTCATATACACAGACACAAGCAGACATTTGTAAAGGCAAAGAGTTTGGGCAGAGATGTCAGTCGGGGCGGATGTACAGAGGCAAAGATGATGTTGAAAGACAGGTGAGGTACGAGCGGCGGCAAATTGAAATTAGAAATTAGCGGAGATTGAGGCCTGGCGGATAGCGAGAAGAGAGGATATGCTGAAGGGCAAGTTCCCATCTCCGGAGTTCTGACAGGTTGGTGTTAGTGGGAAGTATCCAGATAACCCGGACGGTGTAACACTGTGCCAAGATGTGCTGGCCGTGCACCAAGGCATGTTTAGCCACAGGGTGATCCTCATTACCAACAAACACTGTCTGCCTGTGTCCATTCATGCGAATGGACAGTTTGTTGCTGGTCATTCCCACATAGAACGCTTCACAGTGTAGGCAGGTCAGTTGGTAAATCACGTGGGTGCTTTCACACGTGGCTCTGCCTTTGATCGTGTACACCTTCCGGGTTACAGGACTGGAGTAGGTGGTGGTGGGAGGGTGCATGGGACAGGTTTTACACCGGGGGCGGTTACAGGGGTAGGAGCCAGAGGGTAGGGAAGGTGGTCTGGGGATTTCATAGGGATGAACTAAAAGGTTGCGAAGGTTAGGTGGACGGCGGAAAGACACTCTTGGTGGAGTGGGGAGGATTTCATGAAGGATGGATCTCATTTCAGGGCAGGATTTGAGGAAGTCGTATCCCTGCTGGAGAGCCACATTCAGAATCTGATCCAGTCCCGGAAAGTATCCTGTCACAAGTGGGGCACTTTTGGGGTTCTTCTGTGGAAGGTTCCGGGTTTGAGGAGATGAGGAAGTGGCTCTGGTTATTTGCTTGTGTACCAGGTCGGGAGGGTAGTTATGGGATGCAAAAGCTGTTTTCAGGTTGTTGGTGTAGTGGTTCAAGGATTCCGGACTGGAGCAGATTCGTTTGCCACGAAGACCTAGGCTGTAGGGAAGGGACCGTTTGATGTGGAACGGGTGGCAGCTGTCATAATGGAGGTACTGTTGCTTGTTGGTGGGTTTGATGTGGACGGACGTGTGAAGCTGGCCATTGGACAGGTGGAGGTCAACGTCAAGGAAAGTGGCATGGGATTTGGAGTGGGACCAGGTGGATCTGATGGAACCAAAGGAGTTGAGGTTGGAGAGGAAATTCTGGAGTTCTTCTTCACTGTGAGTCCAGATCATGAAAATGTCATCAATAAATCTGTACCAAACTTCGGGTTGGCAGGCCTGGGTAACCAAGAAGGCTTCCTCTAAGCGACCCATGAATAGGTTGGCATACGAGGGGGCCATCCTGGTACCCATGGCTGTTCCCTTTAATTGTTGGTATGTCTGGCCTTCAAAAGTGAAGAAGTTGTGGGTCAGGATGAAGCTGGCTAAGGTAATGAGGAAAGAGGTTTTAGGTAGGGCGGCAGGTGATCGGCGTGAAAGGAAGTGCTCCATCGCAGCGAGGCCCTGGACATGCGGAATATTTGTGTATAAGGAAGTGGCATCAATGGTTACAAGGATGGTTTATATATATATATATATATATATATATATATATATATATATATATATATATATAAAACTTCTGCATCATTTCAGTGGAGTAATGTGTTCATTGTAAATAAGTATTATAGTAGTTGTATTACATATTACATGTTTATTGCCTTATAAATAAATAAAAAAACATTTTAATTTTAAATTCAGCGTATTAGTATTTGTAAAATGACTCTTTCATATAGTGTTCATTAAAAAAATGATTATCACTCCACTTGGCACCTGTGGAATGGTACATTAGCTTATCTGTCATCATCATCATCATCATCATCATCATCATCATCATCATCATCATCATTTAAGACTGATTATCCCTTTCAGCGTTCAGCCTGGAGCATAGCCCCCTTATAAAATTCCTCCACGATCCCCTATTCAGTGCTAACATTGGTGGCTCTTCTGATGTTAAACCTATTACTTCAAAATCATTCTTAACCGAATCCAGGTACCTTCTCCTTAGTCTGCCCCGACTCCTCCTATCCTCTACTGCTGAACCCATGAGTCTCTTGGGTAACCTTGCTTCTCCCATGCGTGTAACATGACCCCACCATCTAAGCCTGTTTGCCCTGACTGCTACATCTATAGAGTTCATTCCCAGTTTTTCTTTGATTTCCTCATTGTGGACACCCTCCTGCCATTGTTCCCATCTACTAGTACCTGCAATCATCCTAGCTACTTTCATATCTGTAACCTCAACCTTGTTGATAAGGTAACCTGAATCCACCCAGCTTTTGCTCCCATACAACAAAGTTGGTCAAAAGATTGAACGGTGCACAGATAACTTAGTCTTGGTACTGACTTCCTTCTTGCAGAAGAGAGTAGATCGTAGCTGAGCGCTCACTGCATTAGCTTTGCTACACCTCGCTTCCAGTTCTTTCACTATGTTGCCATCCTGTGAGAATATGCATCCTAAGTACTTGAAACCGTCCACCTGTTCTAACTTTGTTCCTCCTATTTGGCACTCAATCCGTTTATATTTATTTCCCACTGACATTACTTTCGTTTTGGAGATGCTAATCTTCATACCATAGTCCTTACATTTCTGATCTAGCTCTGAAATATTACTTTGCAAACTTTCAATCGAATCTGCTATCACAACTAAGTCATCCACATATGCAAGACTGCTTATTTTGTGTTCACATATCTTGATCTCACCCAGCCAGTCTATTGTTTTTCAACATATGATCCATAAATAATATGAACAACAGTGGAGACAGGTTGCAGCCTTGTCTTACCCCTGAAACTACTCTGAACCATGAACTCAATTTGCCGTCAACTCTAACTGCTGCCTGACTATCCATGTAAAGACCTTTAATTGCTTGCAAAAGTTTGCCTCCTATTCCATAATCTCGTAGAACAGACGATAACTTCCTCCTAGGAACCCGGTCATATTCCTTTCCTAGATCTATAAAGCATAGGTACAATTCCCTGTTCCACTCATAACACTTCTCCATTATTTGCCGTAAGCTAAAGATCTGGTCCTGACCACCTCTAAGAGGCCTAAACGCACACTGATTTTCATCCAATTGGTCCTCAACTAATACTCACACTTTCCTTTCAACAATACCTGAGAAGATTTTACCCACAATGCTGATTAAAGAGATACCTCTGCAGTTGTTACAATCTTTTCTGTTTCTATGTTTAAAGATTGGAGTGATTACTGCTTTTGTCCAGTCTGATGGAACCTGTCCCGACTCCCAGGTCATTTCAATTATCCTGTGTAGCCATTTAAGACCTGACATTCCACTGTATTTGATGAGTTCCGACTTAATTTCATCCACCCCAGCTGCTTTATTGCACTGCAATCTATTGACCATTTTCTCCACTTCCTCAAATGTGATCCTATTTCCATCATGCCTATCCCATTCTACCTCGAAATCTGAAACATTACTGATCGTATTTTCACCTACATTGAGCAACTCTTCAAAATATTCCCTCCATCTGCCCAAGGCATCCACAGGATTCACCAGCAGTTTTCCTGACCTGTCCAAAATACTTGTCATTTCCTTCTTACCTCCCTCTCGAAGACTGTTAATTACACTCCACAATGGTTTTCCAGCAGCTTGACCCATAGTCTCCAACCTGTTTCCAAAGTCTTCCCAAGATTTCTTCTTGGATGCTACAATTGTCTGTTTGGCTTTGTTTCTTTCTTCAACATAACTTTCTCTGTCTACGTGAGTTCTAGTATGTAGACATTTTTGATACGCCTTCTTTTTCCTTTTACAGGCTGCCTTGACTGTGTCATTCCACCAAGCTGTTTGCTTCATCCTACTTTTACACACTACTGTTCCAAGACATTCTTTAGCCACTTCTAGTACTGTGTCCCTGTACCTTATCCATTCCTTTTCCAATGACTGTAATTGACTACATTCAACTAACTGGTACCTTTCTGAGATCGCTGTTATGTACTTGTGCCCGATTTCCTTATCCTGAAGTTTCTCCACTCTTATCCTCCTATATATGGACCTGACCTCCTGCACTTTCGGCCTCACAATCCCAATTTCACTGCAGATTAAATAATGATCAGTGTCATCAAAGAATCTCCTGAATACACGTGTGTCCCTCAGAGCCTTCCTGAATTCCTGATCTGTTATTATATAGTCAATGACAGATCTGGTTCCCCTGCCTTCCCAAGTAAACCGGTGAATGTTCTTATGTTTAAAAAAGAAGTTTGTGATTACTAGGCCCATACTGGCACAGAAATCCTAGAGTTGTTTCCCGTTCCTGTTGGCCTCCATATCCTCTCCAAATTTACCCATAACCTTTTCATACCCTTCTGTTCGATTTCCAATCCTGGCATTAAAATCACCCATGAGCAGAACACTGTCCTTGTCCTTTACTCTAACAACTACATCACTGAGTGCCTCATAAAAACTATTCATCTTATCTTGATCTGTCCCTTCACAATGTGAATATACTGACACAATCCTAATTTTCTTGCTGGACACTGTCAAATCTATCCACATCAGTCGTTCGTTTACATACCTTATTGCAACTGGGTTCCATTTCTTTCCTGATGTAAAGCCCTACACCCCATTGTGCTATTCATGCTTTGACTCCTGACAGGTAGACCTTGTATTCTCCCACTTCCTCTTCTTTCTCACCCTTTACCCGAATGTCACTAACAGCTAAAATGTCCAGCCCCATCTTACTTGCAGCCTCTGCCAGCTCTACCTTCTTCCCAGAGTAGCCCCCATTGATATTAATAGGTCCCCATCTCATTACCATTTGTTTGCCAAGTCGTATCTTAGGAGTCCCTGGTTTGTCAGTTAGAGGTGGGACTACGTCACCTCCAAAGGTCCGAGGCATTTTGCTCTGATTGTTGCCAGCATCATATTTAAAGTACCAGGGAAGCAGGTTGCTAGCCTTACTTGCCCCGAGTCCCATTGGGTTTTACCCCTAACGGTTGAGGGACTAACCAGTGGATTTGGTAGTCTTTGCCGTATGAGCACAAAGGTGACCACGACTCAGAATATGTCTGAGATGCCCAGCTTTATTCCAAAGTAGCTGGTATCCTGACTGTCGGGACCACTTACTTGGCCACTCATACGTTGCCCGTGGTTCATGAACTAGGACATGACTACAGTTGTAAATATTTGTCATGTATTGTTTTTATGACATGTTCCACATCCTGGAGGACCTCCTCACTACGGATCAATTGGAATGAAAGTAAATCTAATCTAAAACAATACTTCTGCTGAATAAAAATTTTATGTAAGTTGGTGCCAGAAAGTAATTCCATGACAAAATGGAATGGAAACATGCAAAATATGCCAACAGTCTTGTCTTCAATCAATAAAATGAGAGAAACTTTTTGCAGAAAAATATGCAGACCTAAGTTGATTGCCTACGTATTGACATCATTTAACCTGTTATTGAACTGGGTTGCAAAAATCTACATTTACATCGACATTCTGCAGCCAGCTAATGGTGTTGGCAGTAACTATCTAAATCCCCCTTCCCTGATTCTTTGCAAATGGTGCATAGATACCACGATCATTGGTAAACCTCCATATTAACTCTAATTTCTCAAATTTTCAAATTGTGGTCATTTCATGAGACATGGGATGATATAATATGTTGTCAGAGTTTTTCTGGAACATACACACTCAAAATTTCAGAAGTAAAACTCTCCATCATCCACAACACCTCTCTTGTAGTGTCTGGCACTTGAGTATGTTGAATGTCTCAAGCCAATTAAACGATCCTGTGATGAAATGTGCCATTCTTTGTTGGAACTTATCCCTGTCTTCTGTAGATCCAACTAGGTAAGTGTCCCAGACTGAACAGCAGTGCTCAAGTATTGGTTGAACCAGTGCTTTGCAAGCCACTTCTTTTGCGGAGGAGTCACATTTCCTTAAGATTTTCCCTATGAATATCAGTCTGGGATCTGCTTTTTCTACTGCTAGTTATATGTGGTCATTCCAGGTTGCTCAGATGGTTACTCCTAAATACTTCACAGTTGTTACAGTTTCCAGCAATTTGTAAATATACAATTGTGGATTTCCACTCCCATGTATGTGCAGTATGTTACATTTATTTATGTTTAGCATTAACTGCCAGTCCCTGTGCAATTCATCAATCCTCTGCATGTTTTCATGTAGTTTGCAACTGACTTTGGTCATTACTGCCTTCTTGAGGGGAACCACATCATCTCCAAACCACCTCATAAAGTTTCCAGCGTTATCAGCTGTATCATTTAGACATAGACAGTAACAGACCTATCATACTTTCTTGGGGTACTATACTGAGTGTTTTATTTAACATACAACTGTTAATGTCTACTCTGGTGTTAATAGGTCATTGCCGATTGTCTGAATCACATAATGTGAGTTTTTGTGAAAAATGTTAGCTTGGAGCACTTGCAGTCCAGTTCCACTGAACTGTTTTTTTAAGGTTGATTAGTATGCTTGTGCCATGAGCACATATTACAGTTTTTGAACAGCCTTTTTAAATCACTAGAAGATCATTCCATAGGTTAAGAACAAGGGTAAATCCCGTACCAATCCCAATCCTTGTCGACTCCACATTACATGTTAGCACACTGGACTCGCATCACAGAGCATCCTAAAATACAGGGCTATTACAAATGATTGAAGCGATTTCATAAATTCACTGTAGCTCCATTCATTGACATATGGTCACGACACACTACATATACGTAGAAGAACTCAAAGTTTTGTTCGGCTGAAGCCGCACTTCAGGTTTCTGCCGCCAGAGCGCTCGAGCGCGCAGTGAGACAAAATGGCGACAGGAGCCGAGAAAGCGTATGTCGTGCTTGAAATGCACTCACATCAGTCAGTCATAACAGTGCAACGACACTTCAGGACGAAGTTCAACAAAGATCCACCAACTGCTAACTCCATTCAGCGATGGTATGCGCAGTTTAAAGCTTCTGGATGCCTCTGTAAGGGGAAATCAACGGGTCGGCCTGCAGTGAGCGAAGAAACGGTTGAACGCGTGTGGGCAAGTTTCACGATAGCCCCCGGAAGTTGACGAATAAAGCAAGCAGGGAGCTAAACGTACCACAGCCTACGGTTTGGAAAATCTTACGGAAAAGGATAAGGCAGAAGCCTTACCGCTTACAATTGCTACAAGCCCTGACACCCAATGACAAAGTCAAACGCTTTGAATTTTCGGCGCGGTTGCAACAGCTCATGAAAGAGGATGCGTTCAGTGCAAAACTTGTTTTCAGTGAAGAAGCAACATTTTTTCTTAATGGTGAAGTGAACAGACACAATGTGCGAATCTGGGCGGTAGAGAATCCTCACGCATTCATGCAGAAAATTCGCAATTCACCAAAAGTTAACGTGTTTTGCGCAGTCTCACGGTTTAAAGTTTACGGCCCCTTTTTCTTCTGCGAAAAAAACGTTACAGGACACGTGTATCTGGACATGCTGGAAAATTGGCTCATGCCACAACTGGAGACCGACAGCGCCGACTTCATCTTTCAACAGGATGGTGCTCCACCGCACTTCCATCATGATGTTCGGCATTTCTTAAACAGGAGATTGGAAAACCGATGGATCGGTCGTGGTGGAGATCATGATCAGCAATTCATGTCATGGCCTCCACGCTCTCCCGACTTAACCCCTTGCGATTTCTTTCTGTGGGGTTATGTGAAAGATTCAGTGTTTAAACCTCCTCTACCAAGAAACGTGCCAGAACTGCGAGCTTGCATCAATGATGCTTTCGAACTCATTGATGGGGACATGCTGCACCGAGTGTGGGAGGAACTTGATTATCGGCTTGATGTCTGCCGAATCACTAAAGGGTCACATATCGAACATTTGTGAATGCCAAAAAAAACTTTGTGTTTTTGTATGTGTGTGCAAAGCATTGTGAAAATATCTCAAATAATAAAGTTATTGTAGAGCTGTGAAATCGCTTCAATCATTTGTAATAACCCTGTATATAGTTAGGTTACAGGTCAACCTCTTGCATGCACCCCCTACTATTATTATGTAATCTTCCTCCCCGAGACCCCTCTCCAAAGTACATTAATCAAATTTTCAAATAAATATTTTAAAAACACTTCATTAGCCACTTCTCCATCAAAGTAGCTGATTGACTAGTATTAAAAATTACCGTTATGGGCCCAGTAAAAACAGCACTGTTCATTGTCAATGTGCATCATCAGTAGCATTATAAAAAATATTTTCTTGGAAATATATCATTGTAGTGAAGTAAATATTAAGCTACCAAAGAAAATAACGACAACTAATTTATATAACTGAGGAGGCAGCAGATTTTTCTCAAAGTAAAGGCTTTCTATATGCACTATACATCCCTCTCCAGAGTTCAGAATGGAGTCTTCTATGATGATGCCAAAGTCAGTCAGAGTTTCCAATAAATATCAGGTAAAAAATTGAAAACCCATATATTCTACAACAAAATAAAGTAATATCCTATCAAACACCCATAGTAAATTTATCAAAGTATCTAGACTCACTTATACAGATTCAGCTATCTGTAACACTTGTACATAACAGACCTTGACCTTGTCAGTAGACTGCCTATTATACTGTTGTTATAACTTCAAGAAAGTCACAGATCAAGTAAACAGAGTAAGACGTGTGTCACTTTAACAGTCAAACCATAACTAAGTCCAAGTCTAGCAGCCGCTGGCTGGCTGGCCGCTTAGGTGGCGTTGCTGCTGCATGGCTGGCAGACACGCCGCATGTAGAGGACGCGCATAACTGCGCAGCGGTACGTGGAAAGATCGGCACGTCACAACAACTGTGATGTGTAAAGTTACACAA
This sequence comes from Schistocerca cancellata, assembly GCF_023864275.1. Taxonomy (NCBI): domain Eukaryota; kingdom Metazoa; phylum Arthropoda; class Insecta; order Orthoptera; family Acrididae; genus Schistocerca; species Schistocerca cancellata. The sequence continues at coordinate 514,580,631 of NC_064634.1, forward strand.
ATGCATTGTCTGAATATGCTTTTGTAGGCTTCCATTGCTGGAGCCATTTTGGATACAACAATTTTAGGTGTTGGTCTGTGTCACTGTAACTACTAAGCAGCTAAATTACTGATTATTTGACCAACTTGCTGCAGCCCTCTTCAGAGCAGTTCACTGCCATTCAGCTGCAATAGTTGCAGGGATGTAGCCCAGTACCCAAAATTATTTCAGTAGTTTAATAGGAGCAGTAGATTTTTTCAAAGCCACTTTTTTCTCCTAATACGTAGCAGAAAGAATAAAGATGACCACTCACCATACACTTGAAGCATTGAGTGGTTGACAGATGCATAAACCAGATTTAAAATGTTGCTGAATTTTCAGACAATGTCCTCCTTCACAGCTAAAGGATTAAATAATAATAATAATAATAATAATAATAAAAATTAAAAAAAAATTCTGTACATCTCCATTTTCTTGGCCAACTATATTATCCTAACATTACAGTTCGACAGGGGTGAGTTGCTGTATTGGGTGGAGTTGGCAACAGATGTAAGGAGGCAGGTAGGGGAAAAGACGAATAAAGGGAGAGGAGGCTTAGAGCTGGCAGATGGGGATAACAATGTGGAATTGGTTAACTTGCCCTAGCACAGGCAAGTTCGTTAACTTGCCCTAGCACAGGCACAAGGAGTTGTGTGTGGCAGGTGATGAAGTGGACTGGGGTTGGAAGGGCAAGATAAAACAGTGGAAGTTGGAGACTGTGGAGATAAGACTGTACAAAGAGTTAACTGGACAACACAGGGACAGAGCAGGTGGGTCTTGGGCAAAGCATAGTGGAGACTGAGACCTCGAACAGATATACAAAGCAATTCCTGCAACTATTTCTGAGACATCAGCAACAGTCACAGTTTGTTATTGGTATACTTTACACTTTACAAAAATATACTGCGGTAGTCACTTTTACCGGTTAGTGTGCGTCTCAACTTCTTCCACGTCCCTGAAGATTTTGCTCCATGATGGGATTTACAGAATGTGAAGTGCCAATGAATTTCCTTCTACATTAAATTTAATTCATATAAGCAGATTGTAAATCATAAAACATTTCCAAGGGCAGATGTGGACTTCAACCACAATTTATTCATTATGAAATTTAGATTAAAACTGATGAAATTGCAAATACAAATGAAATTAAGGACATAGAACGTGGATAAGTTGATGCACTAGAGGTTATTGAGAGTTTCAGGGAGAGAATTAGGCAATAACTGACTAGAATGGTGGAAAGGAATAAAGCACAAGATGAATGGGCAGCTGTGAGATATGACAAGGTTTGGTAGAAATTCTTGAATAACACAAGAGATACTGAATTAAACTGATGCAAGGAGTAAATATAAAAATGCAGCAGATCAAGGGGTGAAAGGGGATGCGAATGTCTAAAAAAATGAGACGACAGGAAGTGCAAATGGGCAAAGAGGAATGGTTACAGGACAAACATAATACTTTAAACATGGATGCGTTGTCAGCGACCATTAGAAGGAAAAATTAAAACAATTGCAGCCCTCAGTCATGAAAATGATGTCTTTTTGACCTAGGTTTTGGCCACTTTTAAGTGTGCCTTCACCAGAAATAAAACATTTAAAACTGGCATGTTACATATAAAATAAATATGAAGCGATAACGCTTTAGTCACAAAGTATTACAATAGAAAACAGAGACAGGCCACTAATGGCTGCACCACATGTCGAGCTGCGGTAGCATCAGACTACCGTTAGCGTTATAGCTTCATATTTATTTTATACGTGACATGTCAGTCTTAAATATTTTATTTCTGATGAAGGCACTCTTAGAAGTGGCCAAAACCTAGGTCAAAAAGACTTCACTTTCGTGACCAAGGGCTGCAATTGTTTTAATTTTACAAACATGATTTACAAGCATGTACCACTTGGGGAAAGGTAAATACTACCTAAAGGAAAATTACAGAGGCTTTTGGGGAAAAAAGCTCAAATGGAAAAACACTCCTCAGCAAAGAAAGGAAAGCTGAAAGGTGGAAAGAGTATATAGAGGGTCCATACAATGGAGATGAACTTGAAGGCAATCTTATACAAATGGAAGAGTACATTGATGAACATGAGATGGGAGATATGATACTGTGAGAAGAATTCGACAGGGCACTGAAAGACAGGGCCCCATGAGTAGACAACATTCCGTCAGAACTATTGGTGGCCGTGGGAAAGTCAGCTATGACAAAACTCTTCCATCTGGTGTGCAAGATGTATGAGACAGTCAAAATACTCTCAGATGTCAAGAAGAATATAATAATTTCAATTCAAAAGAAAGCACATACTGACTGGTGTGAAATTTACCAAACTACCACTTTTATAAGTCATGGCAGGAAAATACAATTGTGAATTTTATACAGAAGAATAGTAAACTGGTAGTAGCTGTCCATGGGGAAGATCAATTTCAATTCTGGATAAATGTAAGAACATGGGCACAATACTGACCCTATGACTTATCTTTGAAAATAGGTTAAGGAGAGGCAAACCTATAGCATTTGTAGACTTAAAAAAAAGTTTTTGACAATGTAGCAGAGGGTAAGGAAGCAAAAGACTATGTGCAACTTGAACAGAACCCAGACAGCAGTTGTAAGAGTCGGACTGCATGAAAGGGAAACAGTGGTTGAGAAGGGAGTGAGACAGGATTGTAGCCTACTCCCAATGTTATTCAATCTATACATTGAACAAGCAGAAAGGAAACCACAGAACAATCAGTAAAGGAAACCAAAGAACAATTTGGAGTGGGAACTAAAGATCGGAGAGAAGAAATAAAATCTTTGAGGTTTGCCAATATCACAGTAACTCTGTCACAGACAGCAAAAGGACTCAGGATTAGGAAACAAGACTCTGAAAGTAGTAGATGGGTTTTAATATTTGGGCAGCAAAACAACCAACATTGGCCGAAGTAGTGGGGATATAAAATTAAACAGACAATGGCAAGGAAAGCATTTTGGAAGAGGAGATGTATGTTAACATCCAAAATGATTTAAGTGTTACGAAGTCTTTTCTGAAAGTATTTGTAAGGAATGCAACCATTTCGGGAAGTGCGGATGATAAACAGTTTAGACCAGAGAGCAGATATTGAAATGTGGCACTACAGAAGAGTGCTGAATATTAGATGGATCGATCACGTAACAAATGAGGAGGTACTAAACACAATTTGGGAGACATGAAATTCGTGGCACAACATGACTAAAAGGAGGGATCAGTTGATAGGACTCATTATGAGACATCAAGGGATCACCAATTTAGCATTGGAGGGAAGTGTGGGAGGTAAAAATCATAAAGAGAGAGAGATCAACAGATGAATACAGTAAGCAGATTCAGAAGAGTATAGATAGCAGTAATCATTTGGAGATGAAGAGGCTTGCACAGGACAGGATGCATAGAGAGCTGCATCAAACCAGTCTCGAGACTGAAGATGCTAATTATTTGCCTTTTGTTAATGCATACCCTGACTCATTCCAAATCCCTGAGGATCCTCCTCGACAGGATCAACAGAAAATAATGCATGAGTGAACTTATAACTCTTACCCTATGTACCATGTGATGAATGAATGGGACAAAGAATTCGTAGGACTTTTCAATGTGAGACTCAGTGAGGTCTACATGTTTGGGATTCATTTTGCAAATGATATCAGCATGTGTTTTCCAAGTGTATTTAGTCAATTTCATGGTTTTTTTGGGGGATATCTTCGTACTACGGGGATGCAGCCTTGCTTTCACTACTCTACCGCTAGTTTCACTCATTAATGTCCTAAAAAATTCGCAGTATCTCACAGAAAGAACAGTAATTGTTCAACAGCAATTAATTTGCGTTATAAACATGAAAACTCTGGATATATTGTGATACAAACAGATTAATCTGAACAGTTGCGTAATGTTTACGTTGGAATCAATTTTACAGTATTTTTCGTCATAAAAACTAAAACACCACCACAGAATCACAAAACCTTTATTTGGTCAAGGTCAAGTCCTTTACAACTACTTTGACGCATATCGTATATCGTACCGAAACCACGAGCAAGGGGTGTCCACAATGTAACTTTTGCCAAAACTACATGATGACATTAAGTGGGGTCTTTGCACAGCACTATGACCTGAAGGATTTTGGTCGCAACTACGCGTGTAAAATATGGCAATTGTAAAACAAGACGTAAACAATGTTAGATATGAATCGAAGTCCTCTAACCTTACCTTTCCTGCCATACGTTTTTTTCAACAGTATGTAACAAAGTGCACTTGCTACCGCACTGAAACTTAACGCCCTCATTTCAGAGCTATGGGTAGACACCGAGAAAACATTGGATACAAGTATATCTTTCTTTAAGGCATACGGAACACAGTTTCAAGTAATTCTTGTCGCCGTGAAGGGAAAATCCTTACTTACTATCAAATGTTACACAACAATCCTCAGTGACTAGCTTCTCAGCTGATCGCTTCCATGGTATATGAACCAGCACAATTTCTTTTCATGGGTAGATTCAATGAAACGGGTTGTACTGGAACAGATGTATGGTTTTGTACGTGTTTAGTACCCTTCTGGCTTAAAAATGTATGTTGTCAACATCACTACACGACATTACTAAATGTCATACTCAACACAGACAACTTTAACTCATCCTCTCTATTTACAATTTACACGCCTACATAATACAGTGATCTTTGGTTGTATACAAAACATTGATGTACATCTTTGCTGTTAGTTTTGAAATTTGTCAGTTGTTTTCGCGGTACGAACTGTGGTGACTAGTAATTGATAATAGAAACATAACAAATATTGTACGACGACCACGTAAAGCAATTTCGGTTGGAGTAAGATGCGAATTTAGAGAAAACAGTGGACGACCACTGAATGAATGCAATCTACGCTAGATTTGAAGTTGTTTCTGGGGCGTCCTTTTATCCCTCCGGTTTGTTGTGATTGGCCAAAATGTAAATGTTTTGATGTGGATACTTATTTTAGAAAATAAGCTGCCCGAAACCGCTCTGGTACTGAAAAAGTAGGTAAGGTTCGCCCCGTAAGTTTCATTTTTAGTTTATTTTCGTTACACTCTGCTCTTTGTTGTATTGAAATTTAACTTTATGATTAAGCGCGTTGAACTTCCTTGCCATTGAAAGGACTAAGACAGAAAATGATAGCTTTGCACATTAGTCACCGCCGCGTTTCATTTAAAATTGTTCGTGTTTAATATAAATATATCTCACTCAGTTAAAATAATAGTTAATACGTTTACATATGCATTTATTTTGTCCATATTGGAAATACTTACAACCGTGACAGTCAGTCAATTAATTGCTAAATAAGCACATTCCCCAAACAGAATCCTCGCGCCCTGTTTACAGTTGCCAATCCAACTCATTGGATGGACAGTGCTATTATGCAAAATACCTCACTTGCCCTTAAGAGATCTGTCTACAAAGTATTGGTGGTATCTCTTTGTTATTTGCTAAACGGTGCCTGAAGAGTTTCATTGCTATGGGAAGGTGTGTTTTTGAATGTGGTCTGTAGTTTTGCTAGTTACATGCAAAATCCGTCAGTAACATAATAGTACAAACATAAATAGTTTACTTCTTAATGATACAACATCTTACACAGATCAGGCACGCTACCGCAGTGAAAAACAATGAACATCTTATAAAGATATGTGAAATGAAAGTGAAAAGAAACCAAAGCAAATGATTCAGTTTATAGAATTAGATTGTGACCCCAGAGTTAACTAACTGGAAAGGGAAGTTCCACATGTGAAGTAATTCCCGCAGTTTATATACGATTATACCCGTTACATGCAGGAAAATTACTCCTCAAAGACTTGCCCACTGTTTAACATATGCTTTCCGAATTTGCCGTGCGGTTTTAGTTTTTATGATGAAAAGTGCATTACATATGGAAAAGTTCTATTAATTATGGCGCGAACGTAAACATTACGCTACGCAAAAGGCTAGTCTGTCACCACAACCCATATTTGACGTTCGCATTCGTTGGGTTCACCAACTCGCATCCAAATTATCAAATTTCGACGCAACCTAGACCTCGGACAGTGTTACAGATTAGTCAGTCACCATAACCAAGATTACAGGGGGCATGGGTCTAGTATCACACCGTAGACGAGTAGATAACGAGGGACTGCAATATTCAACTGTAGTGAAGTACTTGCCGTTGTAGCTGGTTGGTGGCAGCACATTTTTTGAAATACAGAAATATCCGATACCGGCCATCGGCTTGCACTGGCGACGTCACCAAGATGGCGGACAGGTACATCGCCTTGATCCACTATTGCGACCGTAACGTCACTATTCCAGTACAATCAAGCAAGCGAAGACAATTCCATAATACAACATTTACTATAACTAATGGGACGACTGGTATTTTGTAGGTTTTGGGCAAAGAGAAACAAAATAATCTACATTTCTACCGTAACATATGCATTTCAAAACTTACACAAAAAATCCGTTATGTCAGCTTTACACCAGTGGAAGGCAAGACCTATTGATAACAGTGCCTTCAGTTATACGTATGTGTAACTGAACTTTACGATAGCAGTGAACGAAAAAAAAATCCTACGGAAAAATGGTATAAAACCAAATCACTTGACCAATATAGGTATGTCCACAATATCAAGGACCTACAAATTGCAGCGAATAGTGCTTTTGAATCAAGATTTTAAAGTCTCGTAACGTATATGTTAAGTCAGTGACTTACAGTAGTGTACAGATTGTGTATTACATTGCTATATAATCCTCTGTTTTTATTGACTCATTTCCAATCTCTCGAAAATTTATGTTTTTTTAGCTTATAGCACTTCCTCATTTCCATATATTGTAAAGTATGCACAAAAAGATTGAGTCCTTGTGTAGAAACCATGAAACTTAAGTTATTTCTAGTTTCATACCTGTGCCAAAGCTATTTGTTACAATCAGTTCAGAGTTGGAGGCTCGTAGTAGTGGCTGACAGGATTCTTTGTCTGTACACTTTCATGTTTCTTGTAGGTTAATTTTTTTCCTGCAAAGTTAATATTCTTGCCAGGTTGCTGACATAGAAAATGCCAGGCCGTTTAGTCTGTTGTTGTTGTTGTGGTCTTCAGTCCTGAGACTGGTTTGATGCAGCTCTCCATGCTACTCTATCCTGTGCAAGCTTCTTCATCTCCCAGTACCTACTGCAACCTACATCCTTCTGAATCTGCTTAGTGTATTCATCTCTTGGTCTCCCCCTACGATTTTTACCCTCCACACTGCCCTCCAATATTAAATTGGTGATCCCTTGATGCCTCAGAACATGTCCTACCAACCGATCCCTTCTTCTGGTCAAGTTGCGCCACAAACTTCTCTTCTCCCCAATCCTATTCAATACTTCCTCATTAGTTATGTGATCTACCCATCTAATCTTCAGCATTCTTCTGTAGCACCACATTTCAAAAGCTTCTATTCTCTTCTTGTCCAAACTATTTACCGTCCATGTTTCACTTCCATACATGGTTACTCTCCATACAAATACTTTCAGAAATGACTTCCTGACACTTAAATCTATACTCGATGTTAACAAATTTCTCTTCTTCAGAAACGCTTTCCTTGCCATTGCCAGTCTACATTTTATATCCTCTCTACTTCGACCATCATCAGTTATTTTGCTCCCCAAATAGCAAAACTCCTTTACTACTTTAAGTGTCTCATTTCCTAATCTAATTCCCTCAGCATCACCCGACTTAATTCGACTACATTCCATTAGCCTCGTTTTGCTTTTGTTGATGTTCATCTTATATCCTCCTTTCAAGACACTGTCCATTCCGTTCAACTGCTCTTCCAGGTCTTTTGCTGTCTCTGACAGAATTACAATGTCATCGGCAAACCTCAAGGTTTTTATTTCTTCTCCATGGATTTTAATACCTACTCCGAATTTTTTCTTTTGTTTCCTTTACTGCTTGCTCAATATACAGATTGAATAACATCGGGGAGAGGCTACAACCCTGTCTCACTCCCTTCCCAACCACTGCTTCCCTTTCATGTCCCTCGACTCTTATAACTGCCATCTGGTTTCTGTACAAATTGTAAATAGCCTTTCGCTCCCTGTATTTTACCCCTGCCACCTTTAGAATTTGAAAGAGAGTATTCCAGTCAACATTGTCAAAAGCTTTCTCTAAGTCTACAAATACTAGAAACGTAGGTTTGCCTTTCCTTAATCTTTCTTCTAAGATAAGTCGTATGGTCAGTATTGCCTCACGTGTTCCAGTATTTCTATGGAATCCAAACTGATCTTCCCCGAGGTCGGCTTCTACTAGTTTTTCCATTCGTCTGTAAAGAATTCGTGTTAGTATTTTGCAGCTGTGGCTTATTAAACTGATTGTTCGGTAATTTTCACATCTGTCAACACCTGCTTTCTTTGGGATTGGAATTATTATATTCTTCTTTAAGTCTGAGGGTATTTCGCCTGTTTCATACATCTTGCTCACCAGATGGTAGAGTTTTGTCAGGACTGGCTCTCCCAAGGCCGTCAGTAGTTCCAATGGAATGTTGTCTACTCCGGGGGCCTTGTTTCGACTCAGGTCTTTCAGTGCTCTGTCAAACTCTTCACGCATTATCGTATCTCCCATTTCATCTTCATCTACATCCTCTTCCATTTCCATAATATTGTCCTCTAGTACGTCGCCCTTGTATAGACCCTCTATATAGTCCTTCCTCCTTTCTGCTTTCCCTTCTTTGCTTAGAACTGGGTTTCCATCTGAGCTCTTGATGTTCATACAAGTGGTTCTCTTATCTCGAAAGGTCTCTTTAATTTTCCTGTAGGCAGTATCTATCTTACCCCTAGTGAGATAAGCCTCTACATCCTTACATTTGTCCTATAGCCAGCCCTGCTTATCCATTTTGCACTTCCTGTCGATCTCATTTTTGAGACGTTTGTATTCCTTTTTGCCTGCTTCATTAACTGCATTTTTATATTTTCTCCTTTCATCAATTAAATTCAATATTTCTTCTTTTACCCAAGGATTTCTAAGAGCCCTGGTCTTTTTACCTACTTGATCCTGTGCTGCCTTCACTACTTCATCCCTCAAAGCTACCCATTCTTCTTCTACTGTATTTCTTTCCCCAATGCCTGTCAATTGTTCCCTTATGCTCTCCCTAAAACTCTGTACAACCTCTGGTTCTTTCAGTTTATCCATGTCCCATCTCCTTAAATTCCCACCTTTTTGCAGTTTCTTCAGTTTTAATCTACAGGTCATAACCAATAGATTGTGGTCAGAGTCCACATCTGCCCCTGGAAATGTCTTACAATTTAAAACCTGGTTCCTAAATCTCTGTCTTACCATTATATAATCTATCTGATACCTTTTAGTATCTCCAGGGTTCTTCCATGTATAAAACCTTCTATCATGATTCTTGAACCAAGTGTTAGCTATAATTAAGTTGTGCTCTGTGCAAAATTCTACCAGGCGGCTTCCTCTTTCATTTCTTAGCCCCAATCCATATTCACCTACTACGTTTCCTTCTCTCCCTTTTCCTACACTCGAATTCCAGTGACCCATGACTATTAAATTTTCGTCTCCCTTCACTATCTGAATAATTTCTTTTATATCATCATACATTTCTTCAATTTCTTCGTCATCTGCAGAGCTAGTTGGCATATAAACTTGCACTACTGTAGTAGGCGTGGGCTTCGTGTCTATCTTGGCCACAATAATGCGTTCACTATGCTGTTTGTAGTAGCTTACCAGCATTCCTATTTTCCTATTCATTATTAAACCTACTCCTGCATTACCCCTATTTGACTTTGTGTTTATAACCCTGTAGTCACCTGACCAAAAGTCTTGTTCCTCCTGCCACCGAACTTCACTAATTCCCACTATATCTAACTTTAACCTATCCATTTCCCTTTTTAAATTTTCTAACCTACCTGCCCGATTAAGGGATCTGACATTCCACGCTCCGATCCGTAGGACGCCAGTTTTCTTTCTTCTGATAACGACATCCGTTTAGTCTATTTTTTTTTGTTGATAGTCTGTGTGTGGACCATGACCGTTTCCTTTCCAATTCATTTTGTTACAGACTTTATTAAAAAAATAATAAAGTTTGTGTTTGTCATTTCCTTCACTGCTTTTACAATCTTCTTAAACAATTTTTTGTATGATTTAACGTAGTTAATGAACTAAGGACACGTATTGTATTTCAGCACTCTGTTTGTTTCTGTTACTAGACATTTTTATACTAGTACGTATCCGCTTTAGTTTATTTGATGCCTTTCTTTGGCATACTATGGGTGGAAATGTTTTATTGAAAAATATGTAGAAAACTGTTTAAAAACTTATCAAAGTTTTTTGAACATGAGCTTTCGTGTTGTAAGGAACAATCTACCTCATTTAATTGACAACAGAATAAACATATGTTTTCTTAACTAAACTGTCTTTTCATTAAACATCTCTCATTTTCTTTAGGTCTATTTTTGGTAATTTGATAAGCAAAACAGTAATCTGTGATACCTAGGTCTACAGGGAATTTGGCATTGTCAGTAAGTGTATAATTTGTCAAAATATTGTCTATACATGCTGCTGTTCACACATTTTCTCTAATGAAATCAGTGAAATTTAGTCTATAGCCATGTTCTGGAATTAAGTCAACAGTTTATATAGGAGACACTGGATTTTCTCCAAAAATAAGTTTATTGCTTTCACTGCGTGTAATGTCATATATTGTGATGATACTAATAATAAAATAATAATAGCAATAATTAATAATATGTTGTTCTGGTTCAACACAGCAACTTTCAAATATAAGGGCATTGTTCGGAAAATTAAAATCATCTCTTGCTTTATATTTTAATGATTTTTAAACAAGTATATGGGAACCTCCAAGAGGTCTGTTTTTCCTCCAAAAACTGGTATCTTCTGCAGAGTTTTGTAATTTATTTAAAACTGTGACAGAATCTTTCATGTGCCAGTGTTCCTTTAAGCATATGATTCTAATACTTCTTCCTCCTGAAAGAAAAATTTGCAGTTCGTCTGTTTTTGTGGTTTTATCATGTGAATGTATTGCACTCAGGCCATATATGTTCCGGTGCATTCAGAGTGAAGACTTACACTTGCTTAGAGTTTTGAACACATCTTTCCTGGCTTACTGTGTTTCTTTTTTTTACGGTGCTTTTAGTTTTTCACCCCCCTCACTGACTGTTAGTTCCCTACTCTGTATAGGAAGGATGGGAGGAAGATAGAGTTTAACGTCCTGTCAACATTGAGGTCCTTAGAGACAGAGCACAAGTTCGTACTATGTCAAGGTTGGTGAAGGAAATTGGCCGTGTCCTTTCAGAGGAACCATTCTGGCATTTGCCTGGAATGATTTAAGGAAGACAGAAAACCTAAATGTGGATGGCCAGATGCGGGTTTGAACCGTCCTTCTCCCGAATGCGAGCCCACTGCACCACTTTACTAAGTTTGCTTTTATAATTTTCACAAGTCAAGAAACATTTTTCTGAAAGTTTTTGTCATTATTTATTTTTTATTGTTATCTGATTTCACGTGTAACATTTTACATTTTCCGGTACCCAAAGATTACACATCAAATTTGATTTTCTTCCTACAGGTGGTAGATGGGGGAATGCTCACTAGATATAGTGAGTATTGGAGAAATAAAATACCCAGCTGCTGCCTTGTAGTTAGATATTAGCATATCTAATGCCAAAGGAAGACAATCTTGAAAACAAAACAAAACAAAAATTACCTTGCCCTCCATGTTGGGTGCTGATGCAATGGGCCAACTCTCCATTCATTGGAAAAAAGTGCAATGTTAAAAGTATTAGTTGAAAACAGTCTTGGTTGCAATTTTAGTTTTTTATTTATCAACTACGCCTTTCACCTTATTTAGGCATCTTCAGGCTGATCTTAATTTGGTACTTCTTAGGACAATCCTTTATATAGTGTAGCTAAAGGGCATCTTCGAGTACATCAGGCCAACATCGCCTTCATTAAACTCGGTAAATACTTTCTAGATGAACATGAGTGAGTCCAAGACCTGCATAATGCATTCACGTTCACAGGAGCACATAATAGAATAAAATGGGGCTTAAGTAGGTAGCATTATGCTTCTGAGCTCACTTAATGACCTAATCTACAGATGATCTACTGATCTCTCCTACATAACGGCCTCCCAGTAGCCTGGGTTACAGGAGTGGCAGCCCCATTGAACTTGATCTGACCACTCTGGAGTGTAGCTTGACCACATTTTTGCTCTGCTGTACAGCTCGCAATCACTAGGGACAAAATTTAAATGTGATCCGAAGGAGCAAAGGGTTCATATGCTTTCTCATCTCACCTTTTTCACACCCTCCTACGATGTACACAAAATAGCAAAAGGTCCCCCTAATACCCCCAATTCAGCAGCACCCTTGGTGCCACCCGTGCGCCTTATTTGAGCTCGTTACAGATGTACCTGTAAGAAACTTCTACACATTCTGCCTTCCAACTTCTCTAGTGCTTTTAGGCAGGCAAGCACCACCTGAGGGGTTTTGAGGGGTTGCCTAACCCTCAGGCACTAGAACAGCCACGAGGTTGCCAAAGTAGGGGGTCTTAGTGGTCTTGTATTATTTGTACACATCTTATGTTGCACTCCATAGGAGGGCAGAAAAAAGGAGGGACGAAAGAGCATATGAACCCTTTGATGCTTCAGATTCAGACTCTGTCAAATGGTTTTTGACAGTCCCTGGTTATTCCAAGCTGTACAGCAGAGCAAAAATTGTGTGTGTTCTACACTCCAAAGGGGTATGTTCTTAGAGTAGCGTTGAAACACCCAGGAGGTGGCAGCAGTGTTGAACGTTGTGAAGAACACTGTCTTGATGCTCATCGCACTGTGAACTGTCATTTTCGACCACCCTTCATTGGTGCCCTTTATGCCACTGCTTGAGGCTTTTCGTGATAATTCTGAGTGGCAGTGTGTCTGAAATATTTTCCTCACCCACCCAAAGAAAACCATGTGATTTCAACACCGGTCATCACGGTTCTGACCTCCATTGCTAAGGCATCGAAGGAGGGGTGAAATGTGGGCAAGAGGGGGGGGTGTGATGATCTTCCCCTCATGTGACTAGTAGAAGATTATGTTGGGCAGAATTGTAGTGAAATTTGGTGCCAATGTGACATCATTAACCCACCTTATAGCTCACGTGAACTTTTGAGCTGTGGCCTTTTTTTCTTACAGCTGACACCTTGATTGAAGCATCGTCAAACCTGTGGTTGACGTCACAGGGCGCCGTGCTTGTGCACCATTGCGGAGGAAGGTCTTTGAGCCAGATTTCAAATTTATGTGTCAGAATGGGAGACAATTACAGGCTCTCAAGAAATTGATCCTTTAATTTTGTTTCGCAGTCTATTGTTCACTTATTAAATCTGTTTATTAATAACTCATCCCGATTCAAAAGCATTAGCAATGTGCATAGCTACATTAGGAGAAAGCCTGATCTATTCTTTATTAAATGTTACTTCACCCCAGGAAGGGGTGAATTATGCTGCCACAAGTGTCTTAAGTCACTTAACAAACGAGCATCAAAAGTCTGACAGATAGCCAACCAGCATTTAAAAACAAATTAAGAGAGTTTCTGAATGACTACTCCTTCTACTCAATAGATGAATTTATTTAGTAATTTTACAATTATTAAAAAGTTGAATTACATCATGTAAAGAAACCATTCGTTAAACTGACACGTTCCTCGAACAACTGTTAATCTAATCTAACCTACTCTTTATCCTCACATCACATTTGTCTGCAAGGCATATGTTGTGTCATTGTGTGGAATTTCACAGAAAACTGTCCCCTATGAATAAATGAATGGAAGTATGCAAAGTAAGCTAATTTTCCAATGCTTTCATCACAAAAAACAGCAATTATGCATAGATCAAATGTTGCTAAACTGAAGCATTTGAGAAATTCTATAGGATGTAATTTCCAATTTGTGATCCTATCAGTATGCTCACCGAGAAATTTTGAACATTCAGTTTTACAAATTTTCTTTCTCCCATCCTGTATTGTTGACGATGGTATATCTTTCCTTGTACTGATTTGAATGAACTGTGTCCTTTTTTTCTATGTTATGTGGTAGACCGTTCACTGGGAGCCATTCAATAATGCTTCTGCCTATTTTGTTTATTGCTTCTTCTTTTAACGTAGCTCTGTTAAGCTTCATCATAGTGCTTGCATCAACAGCAAAGAACACTATTTCCACTTTATCGGTGTACGATGGAAGTTGATTTAATGTAGGATGAACTGGAGCATTCATAGTTGTAATTTGTTCCAAATGAGAAGAAAATTTATCATGGGTCCTGCATGAGCCATCTGACGTGACGCTTTGTTTCCTATCAGCTAAATATAAAGTGAACCACTTATTATAGTACCTTGAAAATCATCCACTTAACATAGGACTGACCACAGGCTGCACTTGGTCATGGTGTACAGCAGATATTGTCAATCCATTTACAAGCCAAGATGGGTGCAGCCAATGGGAGGATAGTACGAGGGTCATTCTGAAAGTAATGCCTCGTATTTTTGTTCATGGAAACTACAGGAGATACATAAATCGCAACTGCAGAACTAAATAGAGCAGTATTTCAGCTACAGACTGTCATTTTCCCATATAGTCACCACCATTCGGTATGCACTTTTGCCAACGATAAACCAGAGCCTGCATAAAAAATTGGAACCAGCTGAGGCTATGAGGCTAACCACTTCCTTACGACTTTGACAGCAGCATTCAAATCTTGAAAATGTTCACCACATAGTCCATCTTTCAGAGGCCCGAAGAGATGGAAGTCTGAAGACACTAAATCGGGGTTGGGTTGTTTGGGGGAAGAGACCAAACAGCGAGGTCATCGGTTTCATCGGATTAAGGAAGGAAGTCTGCCATGCCCTTTTGAAGGAACCATCCCGGCATTTGCCTGGAGCAATTTAGGGAAATCATGGAAAACCTAAATGAGGAAGGCCGGACGCGGGATTGAACCGTCGTCCTCCCGAATTCGAGTCCAGTGTGCTGACCACGCTAAATTGGGACTGTATGGTGGATGTAGTAAGGCAGTACAGCTGAATTTTGCAGGAGTTACGTGGTCGCAAAACTGGTGTGGGGCGTGGCATTATCATGTTGCAGGTGAAAGTTGGTCGTCTTCTCTGGCCTTATCCAGAAAATTTGGGCTTTCATCTTAGTCAGTGCCATCTTGTAATGTGCTGAACTGACAGGCTCCAGGATATTCAAAAGAACCACACTCTGACTATCCATGAAGACTGTGCAAATCAACTTACCAACAGATGGCTGCATTTTGAATTTCTTCTTTGACAAAGAATTCACACGGTGGTATTCTGTGTACTGTCTTTTGGATCCTGGCTCGTAGTGGTGGCACCATGTCTCATCTCTGGTGAAGGTGCTATTCAAAAAATTGTTACCTTCACCTTCATATTGGTCCAGCAGGTCCCTACAAATTTCCATTCGATGAGCTTTTTATTATTCTGTAAGCATCCGCGAGACCCATGACGCACAGACTTCATGGTAACCGTGATGTTCCAACATTATTCCGAGGCATTACAGCTGACATTCAGCTTTTCACACAATTCTCCAGTCATTATCCACCTATTGGCATGGATGTGTTGATGGAGGTGCTCTTCATTGCGAGGAATGACAGTTGCCCAGGGTCAACTGGGCCATGGCTTGTTGTGCACACCCTTTTCACCACCTTGGAAATGCTGTACGCATCACCTCACATTGCTTCGTTCTATTGTGTTGTCTCCATACAAGTGTCAATGGATTGCAATTGGTGCAATTTCTTCAGCAGTGAGGAATTCAATTGCATGTCACTGTTTTATAGGCGTGTCCAATCACACTTCATTTTGGAACACTCCTCTGCTGGTGCCAACTACTACAGAACAGCGGAACCACTTGGAAATGAAAGAGGAAGGTTCGAGCATTAACACTGCAGCAGTGACATGTGGCGCAGACATCCAAAGTCACCACAAAAAAATAGGAGGCACACAAGATTTTAAGTCAGTTAAAAAAAAGTTTGATTCATATGTATCATACAAGACTTGACTGACTGCACATACTGATCTGCCAGTATGTTAGCTCAACATGGTGGGGTAGAACACTAGTGGAGAGGAAAACAGTGAACTAATCCCATAATTTTTATAATTTCATGAGTTCTAAGAATGATCATTCACGCTTCAAGTGATAGTACATGTAACTTTGTTCGCCATGAAGTTTGTGTCACTGTTGCTTAACAGAGCACGGTCAGTCAAAACGTTCTCTCCCTAAAGTAAATGCATTGTTCCAGTGACATGCCCCCTTGAGTTGCTTGTACAGACTTGTACTTAATATATTGCCACAAAGTACATGTTTTTGCACCTCCATCGATATTAGTATAACATAGTATATGTAATGTGCTTTATATTAAATGATTTTTCTGTACCCTTTGCTGTAACATTTTCATACCCTATGAGAACTCATAATGGGAATGTTTCATTGTATGTTATGTAACTCGCATGTTGATATTTGACTCAGTGGTACCACTGTAGGTAATGACTATCATTACGGTAAACAACTGACATCCCGAAAAATGGGGTAGACAAGACGAATTTTTGTTCTTCGGCACTCAAACAGTAAAAGCTAACCTTACAGGAAAACTTCTTGTGATACACTAGCTGTATCTTTTTCTACTTTCAGTAAAAACATGAAAATTCATGTTGTGAATCAACCATTTTCATCAAGTTAAAGATAAAAATAAATATGCAATTACATTAAGATTTCTTTTGTAGATAATTTCTTGAGCATTGGTAATTTTTTAAAATGATTTTTTTTTTTTTGTTGCAGGTACAAATTTATGTGGTTTTATTAACCTGAAACCTTAAGTGAAATCAAAGATCAGAAACAGACACGATTCAAAATAAACTAAGAATATGGCTGAAAATGAAAGCCATTCCAAGATCAAGAAGAGGAAAGCCTTCCTTTCTGATAGTGAGGATGATGAAGTGTTAAAGAAACATAAGGCTGCTGATTCGGATGAACCTACAGATAGAGAAGTGGATTTACATGGGAAAATTCCAGAGAAATATGCGACGGGTTCCCAGCAGCCAATTGAAGGCAAGAAGAATGGCAAATATGAAAAGTCTGTAGAAAATGGTTTGACTGATTCAGACAGTGCCGGTACTGACGTCGAACCGACTACTGATGACGAAAGTCCTCAGCCTAACCGTAGACCGAAAAAGAAAAGGAAAATAAGCATTAAAAATGAGAGGAGGTCAAGGAATAACATACAAGTAGGAAGTAGCTCAGAATCAGATGATGAGGGTCCTCTTTCTCCAAAGTCACCTTCATCATCGAAGAAGTCCTTCAGGAGACGTAGGACAATTTCTGGAGGAAAAGCTCCCAGCAAAAAGAGTTCTGATTCTGAAAGCTACAGAACAGATTCTGAATCCGATGAAGACTCTCAAAACCGAGAACCAAGTAAAGGCAGTACTACTACTGAGATGAGACCTAGAGGCAAAGAACGTGGAACTACATCACAAGCACTAAAAGAGAGGAAACGTGCCAAGAACAAGGTAGAGGAGGGCAGTAGTGATTCAGAGGATGACGTACCTCTCCAAAAACCGAAACACCTTTCCTCATCGGAAGGATCAGATCGGGCAACCAAAGATAATGAGGAGCATGTGTCTCCGAAAACAGACAAGCGTGAAACGACCACTGAATCAAAGAAGGTTATCGACATAGATACACTAAGCTCTTCCAGTCAGTGTTCAAATCCTACAGGACCCCACAAGAAAGAGCAAACAGAGAGAAATATGAAACAAGAGAGCAGCAGTGATGGAGGCAAGGTAAAAACAGATCCTGAAACAACAGATGACTCCGAAGATGAAACTCCCAGGAATCCAGATGCAGCAAAACGTGGAAGCACATCAGGGGACTCTGACAGTGAACCTTTAATCAAAGGGAAGCCAGATAGGGAGCAGATAAAGAAGGAGAAAAGTTCAAATGACTCGGGATCTGATTCAAGTCATGTAGAGAAAACAGCAAAGGGTGCAGAGGCTAAAAGAAGATCTGAGAGCCCTTTAAACAATGCCAAGAA
The DNA here is from genome assembly GCF_023864275.1 of Schistocerca cancellata. Taxonomy (NCBI): domain Eukaryota; kingdom Metazoa; phylum Arthropoda; class Insecta; order Orthoptera; family Acrididae; genus Schistocerca; species Schistocerca cancellata. The sequence goes on from NC_064634.1 coordinate 514,598,731, forward strand.
TAAGAAACTTCATAATGACTCAGATAGCAGTTCAAGCAAAGAAAGTACAAAGAAAGAGAAAAGGCGGAAAAATAAGGTAATGTAGATTTCATTAGTACGAATAGATTCCTGTATTGAAGTGCTTCGTGGGAGAAAGAGTTACCGACAAGAGCATATTTTGAATTGCTGCATGTACTTGATAGGTTAAATTCAAAGTAAAGAACACAAACACAACAAAAATAACAAATTTTGACCAGACAGCTCTTTCTAGTAGTGCATATTCAAAAACTAGTTATCAGCATGTGGTGCATTTGAAAACACAGCATGCAGAGAGATGAAACTAATCCATGCTAAATTAAGGGTTATCTCTTTCTTATGTTAACATCTTCAATTATTACTAATTTGAAACTGCTCTATTGAATGGGCATGTAAAATTCCACTTTAAAAATAATTTTGTTCATAACAGTAAACAAACCGATGCTTTCCGCTGATACTAGGTTTTCTTATGAAAGACATGATGAGAAATATTTGTGTGGTGGTGACTCCAGCCATACATTGCAAAAACAAAACTGAAAATATCTGCCGAAACACCAGAGACAATGCACCTGATGACCATGTGGAGTGGATGATGTATATACAACTGTTGTTCAATAAGTAATACCCCACTTTTTTTTCTCAGAGCATAATTATTGTTAAGAGTCAGAATTTGGTGACAATTTGCGAGGGTTGGAACTTTAATAGTGGCAACTATTTATTTACAGCTCGTACAAAATAGATACGTGTTTCAAAGTTTTACTGACCTTCAAAGTAGTCACCAGCATTGTATATAACTCGTTGCCAGCGATGTGGAAGTCATAGGATATTCTTAGCAGTGCCAGTTGTGTTGACAGTTTGAGTGGCGCGATCTATTGCCCGATTAATTTGTAGCAGTTCTGGAGCGAATTCCATGAAGTGTTTCCTTCAGTTTTGGAATCGAGTTGAACTCATGAGGGCTTAAGCCAGGGGAGTGCAGTAGGTGGTTTAGCACTTAGCAGCTCCATCAGTCAAACAAACAGTAACAGTTTGCACTGTACGTGCTTGAGCATTGTCCTGCAAAATGATGGCCAGGTCCTGCAGAAAGTGTCATCAGTTTTGTCTCTATGCTGTAACACGACCTACAATCAGCTTAGAGACAGAAGTAATGACACTTTCTGCAGGACCTGGCCATCATTTTGCAGGACAGTGCTCTAGCTTGTACAGTGCAAGCTGTTACTGTTTGTTTGACTGATGGCGCTGCTAAGTGCCATACCACCTACTGGACCCTTTTTAAACGGAAGGAAACACTTCACGGCATTCGCTTCAGAACTGCTACAAATTCGTCGGGCAATGGACCGCACCACTCGAACTGTCAACACAACTGGCACTGCTAAGAGTGTCCTATGACTTTCACATTGCTGGCATTGGGTTATACACAATGCTGGTGACTGCTTTGAAGGTCAGTAAACTTTGAAACACACATATATTTTGTAAGAGCTGTAAATAAATAGTTGCCACTGTTAAAGTTCCAACTCTCGTACATCAACATGTGTTATCCATGTCGTATTTTTCCACGTAGTCCCCATCACGTTGTATGGCCGTATGCCAACGTTTTGGAAGAGCGTGTATTCCCTGTTGTTAAAAGCTCTTGTCCTGTAGGCATAGCCATGTTTTCACTGCATGACTGCAATTCTAATGCTGACTGACAACTGTAGAGCTAGCTGTCGAGTTGTGATGCACTGTTCAGCATGAACAATGGCATCCGCATGATTCAGCTTGTCTGGAGCAGTGGCTGTGACAGGACATCCCAAGCGTGGCTGGTGATCGTGGAGTTCTGTTTCTGCATTTCCTGAAGCTGTAACTTTCTTACCCATCACCAAACTGTATTCCTATGAACTGCAGCATTGTCATACACTGCACACAAACATTTATGGATGTTCATCATTGTTTCTTTTTCTGCACACAAGAATTCAATAACAGCACTCTGCTTGTAACATGACTCATATGTAGACGCCATTTTGATGCTGTTCTATGGCTCTGCCATCTGCCAGAATGATTCGAAATTTCAGTGGCACACACAACAAACATCAAATGTAAAGCACCAACAAGGACGTTTGTCTATGTATATTAATGGCTTCTTTTTTTAATGTGGGGCATTACTTATTGAACGACCCTTGTAAATATGTCCACTTTTTCTTAGCGAGCAAATTCACTACATATTTTAAATATAAAACTAAACATCTTCCAATGAACTTTACTAGGTGAAGAATATCGTTTGGAATTATGAATCAAGAATGGAATGAAAATCTCCTTTGGCTCAGAACCATTAGTGGAAGGATTGTGGGATTACTATAAGCTGATCAATTAAATAGTGACATTTGTCATTTCCTCAAAATGCCAGTTTTGATATTTTCAGATAAAGATTGAGAAACAGCAAATAAATCCAAGAAAATATTTATGAAACATGAGACATGTATGTTTTATTCATCATAATGGATTTTGTGGCCCTAGATTTTTCTTGAATAAAAATATTTTTCTTTACCACCTGAGGATGAATTTTACCCTTATTCATGTTAATCATGTATATATTTACACAGTCATCCAACATAAGAAAGTACATGCTCTTTGAAAAATTAGCTACTTTTTAAAAAAATTCCCTTACTTCAAAGTTTTTCAGCCCAAAATTGTGCTGTGTCAAATGTTTCCTTGCTACCCTACCATAATTCATTGAGGTTACATTTTCTGTGGCAGTTAGGATCTATCAGAAGATGTTCCATATCCTGATATTCATCACAATCACATCTGTTGTCATTTTCATTTATAAGGCCTCATTCGTGATCAGGTTTATCTCCATTGGTGCTACACCCCCTTTTGATGCAGTACAGGCTCCTCTAAATCTTCCATATCAAGTTCTCGCCACTGGGTATCTACTGTAGTGGAGGGTAGTCGTTTGAAGGCTCAGTTAATTATTTGTTCAGGGAACTCTTGTGATATTTAAGTCTTCCAGATCCACAGGAAGTGCCACATAAGGTGTGGTATTCAACAAAGCTATGCTTAAACTTCTCAGAGTGTTCGTGTCCAGCTCCTTGGAAGTTGAGGTCCGTAAGTCAAACTGCTTTGTGTAGTTTATCAAGTGGTGTGGGTTTCATGCAATTGGTTATTAGTTGGTGTATTTCATGTAAGTTGTCTTTTTTTGGCATAGACCACACCGAGTAAGCATATTATGCCACGGAAAAACTCCTTTGCTCAAGCTCTCTTTTAGTTTTCACCATATTTCTCTGTACATTATTTCATACTGCAACTTTACGATGGCCTTCTCACAGTGCTGTATGCACGTCAGCTACTGGTCAAATATGAGACCAAATGATGGTTTATCAGTGTGTTTCAGGGTGATGTCATTACAAGTTACAGTCAGCTATCAGTTTGCTTGTTTGAACTGAAGATGGAAGGGGCTGATGTATGTCTTCGAGCGATCTGGTTTAAGGGAATTTTCTTGGTAGTATTTTGACAAGGTACTCAGTGTGTGTTCTGGGTTCAATTCAGTCTCATCAAAGCAGAGCTGTGACTGCCTGATCATCTGTGTATAGGAAGTAGTTCATGTAATTTGGTATAGGTCAGTCATTGGTATACAGTTTGAATAGGAAGGGCTGGGACACTCAAGACACTGGAAGAGCTCATATTTCTGCCATTGTCATAGGCTCCTTCTGCCCTCTGGCATGGAACATTTAGTTTTACCGCAGTGTTTCATTGATATTTACTAGCTGGTAATCTTTAAGTCTGTATGACAGTTTTGTCATGAGTGACGTACAGTTCCCTGTATTGTATTCAGGTTATAGATCAACCAAGACTAGTCCTTTTATTTGTTTATTTTCACATCCTTCCTTCATGTTTCAGTATGTTACTAGATTTGGCTGATGCAAGATTTACCAGGTCTGAAGCCGGTGTATTGGGTGATGAGCCTCGGATTCATGATGCCTGCTGTGTGTTTCAGTGTGTCATTCACACAGTTTATACCGGTGACATAAAAGCAATACCAGGTGATAGTTCTTTGGGAAATGGTGTTTCCCAGCTATTTTTGCGTGTCTTGAGGGAGTGGTTGCTAAGGTCTGAATCCATTGTTTGGCTACAGGGCCAAAGTGTTTGATCTGTTGCACACATATGTCATCAACCACCAGCTACATTTTACTTTTTCTTTGAGTGTATTCCTAGGGTTAGTTCTTTTCAGGCAAATTTCACAACGAAGTTATCCGATTCTTCCTGTGGACATCTATTGACTTTGGACCTCTGACATCTTTTTTATCTAAACTGAAATATAAATGATTTGGAAACCATTCTTCTTCCATTAACTCAAAATATAAGTGGTGTATTTTGTAATATGCAGTGAAAACAAATCGGAGAAAGGGCAAACAGGTATGTTACCTGAAATGAGTCTGTCAGTGGGAAGTAGTGTGAGTGTTTGCTGACTAGTCTTACAAGACAGACCCTCTTAAATTGTTGCAGACCATTCCCAAAACTGGATGTACATAGCAGATTTATTAGTGCCATGAAGAATATTGTGGAAGTAAGTGCTCAGGAAGATTGACTGGAATATGGTCTGGACAGCTGGCTGCATTTTAACATTATGACAGCATTCAGCCATTGATGGACTGCATTGCCGTTGTGAGATGTCCATTCCAAAGTCTTCGTGCCACCCACTCTTTATGTAGTAAGGCATGCTATTGTGCATTCATTGACACAGAGGCAGCTGAAGAGAATGTTATGTCTTTCTGATAACAAGGGCAACATTGTGAATCATCACTCATTCCACACCAGTTCGAGAGATCCTTTGGTGGAATTCTGGCTGAGATGGGGGTGGTGCCCAACACAAAATTGATGTCTACCTGGCAGGCCACAGAGAGATTGCCCAGACAATATTGAAACAGCAATCATCATTACTTGCCGGCATCTATCCTTATGCCACCACAAGACATTATTGAGGTGGATACTTGGGACTGTAGCTTTGATAATGAGAGACTAAACAACTGCCCCTTCTGCACATTGGAATTGGATTTATCAGTGTCTGTGTCTCATGGCACAAAACCTAGCCATGGTAAAAGAGCCTGCACCTTTTTGTGACACCATCACTGTCGCTGCAGTAACCACTGTAGAAGCAGTTTCCCACTTGCTTTGTGTTCATGAGTAAACTCTGTGATATGCACCTGACTCGCAAAAACACAGAACGGCATATAGTTATTGAGAATTTTCACCAACGATGATCACAATATCTTCTGGAAATTCCTATCAAGTTATGTAATTGTAAAATGAGAATTCTCCATAATATGTCATTTCACGTAGTCTTCAAAGCTGTCACTTACACAGAATAGTGCTCACTACATTTTTCATCATACACATTTTGAGGGTGTTTGGAAAATTCTCATAACCATATAACTAGCTCATTCTTTCCTCCTACAATCGCATGCATGATACCACAGGTTAAGCAAATTCTTCTACAAATATTCAGAAGAATGACCAGTACAATTTTATGATGATAGAAGATATGTCTGGTTTTATCTTGAAGTTAATTTGTGATTTATTCAACTCTGTCACAGGAACAGCTTAGAAACATGCACACAAAAGAACAACTTTGTCTTGTAAATTAAAATGCAGCTCTCCACAATCATCTGTTTATTCCATCTGGCACATATGCTGACAAAAGTTCATCAAAATATCTTTACAAAATATTGCTCTCAGCAAATTTTATTATTCCCAATTCAGACTTACTTTTTAGGGTTCCATACCTCAAATAATAAAAACAGAACCCTTATAAGATCACTTTGTTGTCCGTCTGTCTGCTGTTGAAAACACTTTTTCTCATCAGTGGATGACGTACCAAGTTGGAATTTGTGCCACATACTAAGGCCAATTGTCCCTTGGCACTGTAAATAAATTGAAGCTTGTAGGTCAGTGCAGTCAAAAGAGACATTTATGTCACATATTTTTATACTCGTAAACTCACTCATCGAAACCTGTACACTTCCCTTTTGCTTAGAATCATGAAATTTGGCTAAAAGGAAGATTTCATAGTACAACCAAAAGAAAAATATTCTAAAACTATAAACTTGTAATTATGTCGTATGAATTTTTTCCCCTTCTGATATTCCATCTGTTCGTCTGTCTTTTAAGACCCCTTTTTCTCAGAAACAGTTAGATGTATCAAGTTGACATTTATGTCGCGTACAGAGGTCTGTAGGCCCTTGGTGGTGTAATAAGTGTTGTAAGCTTTCTAAGTCAATGCAACAAAAGATGCAGGCATTTCTGTCACATAATTTGATATTTGCAAAATCACTTGTCAAAACCTGCAGGTTACTTCTCTTTCTCTTCGACCTATAATCATGAAATATGGCAAGAAGCAGTATGAGTGAAGGAAAAAATCTAAAAATTGTTATTTTGTAATTGTACCACAAAAAATTATTGCTTTCATCATTTTTTATCCAACGTCGAACTTGAAATTGTAACAGTCCGTAGTTCTGCATTCAGGCTGACTGGTTCGAAATGGTACAAGTCAAAAACATCAGATAAGGAATGACTTTATTGCTCATATGACATGTTTCGAAATTTATGCATCATCAGATATTCAGCAGCGATTGCTGCACATAGATATGGTGTTTCAAGTTGTTTGTGAAACAGACATTCGCAGGCTAGTCTGTTTTTCAAGTTGTACTTGAAAATCCATATCTACGTGCAGCAGTCGCTCCTGGATATCCGATGATGGATAAATTCCAAAACGCATCATATGAGTAATAGAGTCATCCCATGTCTGATGTTTGCCTTTTTACTGCTCCTCCCCAGTTAGCCTGAATGCAGAACCACTGATTATTATAATAATGGTTGCCTGCGTCCTGCATGACTTTGTGTCACATTTATGTTATTGAAATTAAAACTTTGTCAAAAATCTCGTAATCCACAGGACTTGTATCTTGCGAGTATCATTGTCAACAATAGTAAAAATGGTGGAGATTCTAGATTCCTAGAACTGTTTGTATACATAATTAAATTAGTATGAAACCGTGAGTGTGCAAGCCCTGCTCACACCAGTTTTCCTCCCCCCCCCCCCTCCCCCGCCCCCCTCATAAGCTTTCTATTATGTATTTTCATTATTAGTATACACCAGAAATGCCCTCCATGAACTTCTCAGAACTGCATTGTACATACATGGGCCACTGCAGTGTTGGCACCAAAACAAGACAAAAAAATGGATGTATGAAAACTTAAACAGTTAAATTGATCTACAAAATGCATCTTCCCTACTGTCCATTAAAATTTCAACTCTAGGAAATATAATAAATGACGAAATTTTACTTATTGTTCATCTGCTGTATAGTATGAAGAATACAGAATTTAGTTTGGTGGTATAAATTTAGTACACACGGCAGCCACATTTGGCAACATTCGGGCTGAGCATTGTGTCAAACTGAGTTTGAATTACATGTAGGGATATGTCATACCGTGGTGCTTTAACTCTCCACCAAAGTTCATCAGTCATACTGGGTGCCAAGTGGTGGCTTATCAGTCTTTTGGCAATTCGTGAATAGATGTTTGCAGTAGGTGAGAGGTCTGGAAAATGCACTGGCCAGAGCAACTGCCAAACACTCTCTGTATAGAAGTAGGTCAGGACGAGCACGGCCAACATGTAGGCTCTTACTACCTCATTCGAAGGTAATGTCGTGGAGATGTCAAAAATAGGGCACAGCCACTAGCCTTTGCTAGAAATTTAATGGCTGAAATTACTGGCTATGCAGACCACAGGAGATCATATCAGTGTATTTAATGACACGCATCATACCACGTGCTGAGCCTGTATGACAATCACGAATTCAGTCTGGCAATATTTATCTCCTCACAGCCTTCACGTACAGATGCGATCATTGTGATACTGAACACAGGACTGCGACTCGTCTGGAGACAAAACTGTTGCCAGTCCTGTGTCCAGTGCTGTCAGCAGGCTCACCTCTCTAGCCAAGCCCTGGGAAGGTGCTGCAATATGTCCCGTGCTGATGGCCTACAGTGCTCGAGATGATATTACACTGGTTTGTATGAACAACACAGAGAACAAACTGCCTATTGGCTTCTGTCTCGGGTTCTTCGGCCGACGTTTATCTAATGATTTTTCTGACGTTTCGCCAGCACGAGTGGCTGGCATTGTCAAAGCTTCACCCTCCATTGCCGGTGGTGAACAGGAGGCAAGCTCGCGGCCACAGACTATATGTACCTGGTGCGCCAACGTCAGAGGGCTTCTCTGTGGTCATTTCCGGTGCGGTTCCCCTCTTGCTACCTGCGACGGTCGTTCGCTGCAGTACGGGAAGCCAGGATCAGTTTACCTTAAGGCTTTCCTCTTTCTTGTTGAAACTGTTCGCGTGTTTTTGGATTTCTACAGCTTCTCTGAACAAGCGCGTGTGATAGTGCTTCTCTACAGCCAGAACTTCCGTGTCGGCGGATTTTATTACGTGGTCGGTCTCATTCAGTGCGTGTTCTGCCACGGCCGATTTCTCCACCTGCCCCAACCTGCAATGTCGCTTATGCTCTTTGATCCTGGTGTTAATGGATCGTCCAGTCATTCCGACATAAACTTTTCCGCATGTGCAAGGTTTGCACGAGTGTGTACGTGTGTGTTTGTCATCTAATTCTGATGAAGGCCTTACTGGGCAAAAGCTGTATTTGTGACAGTCTTTTTGTTGTGCCTATCTGCGACTCAGCATCTCCGCTATATGGTGAGTAGCAACTTTCCTTTTCACAATACTGTTGAAAAAAATTCTTTTATGTATACCACAGTTGTGAGAGGTAACATCTTTCTGTTGTATTTTGAATTTCAATATAACAATTACAAAATTTCCAGTTAAATGAACTGACATTGCAAATCAAATTACAGCATTCCTGTCCATTAACTAATGAGGGAAACGATAATATTTTGTACTAACTTCATTTTACAAATACTAATTTCTCCAAATAAAAAATAACTTTTGTTTTATTTACTTTAAATTAGTTAACTATGGCCAGACAAAAGCTAAATTGTAGTGCAAGTATTAATTATTGAATGTAGATCACACATTCATTGTTCACTAAACTTTGATATTGTCACAATGGTGAAAATTTCAAGTAACATATCCAATTGACTTTCTGGATATCCCTTACTAAACCACCTACTACAATGAGGTGACAAAAAAAAAAGTTGTGGGCTACCTCCTAATATCGTTGGGACCTCCTTTTCGCCAGTGTAGTGCAGCAGCTTGATGTTGCGAGTTCTTAACAAGTTGAAGGTACCTTGTGGAAATACTAAACCGTGCTGCCTCTGTAGCTACCCGTAACTGTGAAAATGTTACTGGTGCAGGATTTTGTGCACAAACTAATCTCTCGATTATGTCTCGTAAATGCTTTATGGGATTCATGTTGGGCGATATGGGCTGCCAAATAATTCGCTCGACTTGTTCTGCAAACCGATCATGAAAATTTGAGTCCTGGTGACGTGGCACATTGTCATCCGTAAAAATTCATTTTTTGTTCTGGAACATGAAGTCCACGAATGGTTGCAAGCAGTCAGCAAGTAGCTGAACATAACCATTTCCAGTCAATGATTGGTTCAGTTGGACCAGTGGACCCAGTTGATTCCATGTAAACACAGCTCATACCATTATTGAGTCCCATAAGCTTCTACAGAGCCTTGTTGATAATGTGGATCCTTGGCTTCATGGAGTCTGCACCAGACTCAAACCCTACCATCAGCTCTTACCAACTGAGATCGGGACTCGTCTGACCACGTCACAGTTTTGCAGTTGTGTAGGGTCCAACCGTTACAGTAACAATCCCAGGTGAGGTGCTGCAGGTGATCTGGTGCTGTTAGCAAAGCCACTTGTGCCAGTTGTTTCCTGCCGTGGTCATTAACATCAAATTTCACTACACTGTCCTAATGGACATGTTCATCTTACACCCCACACTGATTTATGCAGTTATGTCATGCAATGTTGTTTGTCTGTTAGCTCTGTCAACCCTGTGCAAATGCTGCTGCTCTTGGTCATTAAGTCAAGGCTGTCAGCCACTGCATTGTCTTTGGTGAGAGGTAATATCTGAAATGTGGTATTCTCACCACACTCTTGACACTGTTTATCTCGGGATATTGAATTCCCTAACAATTTCCGAAATGGAGTGTCCCATTTGTCTAGCTCAAACTCCCATTCCACATTCAGAGTCTATTAGTTCCCATTGTGTGATCATAATCACGTCAGAAACTTTTTCATATGAATCACCTGAGTGCAAATGACATCTCTGCCAATGCCTTTTGTATACCTTGCATATGTGATAGTACAGTCACCTGTATATATGCATATTGCTATCCCATGACTTTTGTCACCCCAGTGTATATTTTGTCACATCCAGCAATACATCATCTCCTTACCCATGACATCCATCCCATATTCTAGACAAGAGTTGAGCATCAGTTACGCCATTTTCTGTATATGTGTCATGGATCTAACCCCACATTTGGCTCAAGATGGAATCAAATTGTCCATTTTCAGCTGTTATTGATGGTGACAGTGCTCATAATGGCGACTGCCGTATATGTTAGTTGTGCTCAGAATCTCTCACGAATGCACAGTTAACGTTTATAATGTATGGTGTGCCATATTTCCTGGAGTGCCTTAAATGAGCACCCACCCTTTCCTTCTGCAACTCTGTGTACCATTGTTCCATTTATACGTCACACTTATGCTGCAAAGCCTTTCAAAAATATGCTTCTCTGTCATAGTACCGAACTTCGTCTTATTTGTACACTTTTTTCCACACAAAACTCACTACTTGTGCCAACTCTTCTCTTCAGAACATTGCCTTCCTTACAGCCTTCAACCAGAAAGCCTGGCCTGAGCTCCCAGTTGGTGAACACCGACAGCGCAGAAAGATACTTACATAGCTTCTTTTCTGTGTTTACTTCGTAGATTCTTACTTAAATTGCGTGTGAGTTTCGTATAGGAGGTGTAATTTCGAGTTTTAGTTACTGTAATCGTAAATTCAGGCAGATTGTAGTGCAGTCGTTAGGCATTTGTTTTGTTTTGGTACGTCAGTAGCACTTGTCTGTCTAGTAGGCTCTCAGAGACCAGTGTGGCCTGAGTTCCCAGTTGGTGCACATCGATAGCGCAGAAAGATACGTATATAGTTTCTTTTCTGTGTTTACTTCGTAGATTCTTACTTAAATTGCGTGTGAGTTTCGTATAGGAGGTGTAATTTCGAGTTTTAGTTTGTAATCGTAAATTCAGGCAGATTGTAGTGCAGTCGTTAGGCATTTGTTTTGTTTTGGTACGTCAGTAGCACTTGTCTGTCTAGTAGGCTCTCAGAGACCAGTGTGGCCTGAGTTCCCAGTTGGTGCACATCGATAGTGCAGAAAGATACGTATATAGATTCTTTTCTGTGTTTACTTCGTAGATTCTTACTTAAATTGCGTGTGAGTTTCGTATAGGAGGTGTAATTTCGAGTTTTAGTTACTGTAATCGTAAATTCAGGCAGATTGTAGCGCACTCGTTAGGCATTTGTACAGGTTAGTTCATACATTCTTTGCGTGTTTCTCTTGCGTTATCTAGGCACGGACTCGTGTTTCAGTAACTGTTGTTCAACATCGATTAGAATGGACAGGGACTGTGATTGCTGTGTTTGGATGAGGGCTGAGTTGGCATCCCTTCGCTCACAGCTGCAGGCGGCGCTGACTTCAGTCACGCAGTTTCAGGCTGTTGCTAATGGGCACCACTGTGGGCAGCCAGACTTGGGTATCACGGGGATGTCAACCTCGTCCCGTCTGTCCCCAGATCGATCTGCCGCTGTGGTTGCCCCGGTTGCTGCCTGCAGTGGGGCTGAGCCCTCTCCTGTGGTTGATTGGGAGGTCGTTCCAAGGCGTGGCAGGCAGCGAAAGATGTCCCCGGAGGCTGATCAGAAAGTCTCCCCCGTGCGTCTGACAAACAGGTTTCAGGTACTGTCTCTGGCTGAGCCAGATGCAGCTGCCTGCCCTGTTTCAGAGGATGATTCTCAGCCTTCAAGGTCCGGGCAATCGCAGAGGGTGGGCTTATTGGTAGTTGGGAGCTCCAATGTTAGGTGCGTAATGGGGCCCCTTAGGGATATGGCGGCTAAGGAGGGGAAGAAATCCACTGTGCACTCCATGTGCATTCCGGGTGGAGTCATTCCTGATATGGAAAGGGTACTTCCGGATGCCATGAAGAGCACAGGGTGCAGCCAGCTGCTGGTGGTGGCATATGTCGGCACTAATGATGTGTGTCGCTTTGGATCTGAGGAAATTCTCTCTGGATTCCAGCGGCTATCTGATTTGGTGAAGGCTGCCAGTCTTGCTTACGAGATGAAGGCAGAGCTCACCATCTGCAGCATTGTTGCCAGAACCAACTGCGGACCTTTGGTGCAGAGCCGGTTGGAGGGTCTGAATCAGAGGCTCAGACGGTTTTGCGACCGTGTTGGCTGCAGATTCCTTGACTTGCGCAATAGGGCGGTGGGGTTTCTGGTTCCGCTGAATAGGTCAGGAGTTCACTACACTCAGCTGGCCGCTACACGGGTAGCGGAGGCTGTGTGGCGTGGACTGGGCGGTTTTTTAGGTTAGAAGGCCTTGGGAAAGTACTGGGTGGGCTGCAATCTCAAAGGATGCATGGCAAATACAGGATGTGCTTGGATCAAGGAACAGTTGGAATTGTAGTTGTAAATTGGTGTAGTTGTGCTGGGAAAGTCCCTGAGCTTCAAGCGCTAATAGACAGCACAGAAGCTGAAATCGTTCTAGGTACAGAAAGCTGGCCAAAGCCTGAAATAAGTTCTGCAGAAATTTTTACAAGGTCTCAGATGGTGTTCAGGAAAGATAGATTAGGCAGAATTGGTGGTGGAGTGTTTGTGTCTGTCAGTAGTTTTTATCTTTTAGTGAAGTCGAAGTAGATACTCCGTGTGAATTGTTATGGGTGGAGGTTATACTTAACAGCCGAACTAAGTTAATAATTGGCTCCTTCGACCAATCCCCAGACTCCGATGATATAGTTGCTGAACAGTTCAGAGAAAATTTGAGTCTCGTAACAAATAAATACCCCACTCATACGGTTATAGTTAGTGGGGACTTCAGCCTTCCCTCGATATGTTGGCAAAAATACTTGTTCAAAACTGGTGGTAGGCAGAAAACATCTTCCGAGATTGTCCTAAATGCTTTCTCCGAAAATTATTTCGAGCAGTTAGTCCACGAACCCACACGAATTGTAAATGGTTGCGAAAACACAATGACCTCTTAGCCACAAACAATCCAGAGCTAATAGAGAGCATCATGACTGATACAGGGATTAGTGATCCTCGTTGTAGCTAGGCTCAATACCATTTCTTCCAAATCCACCAGAAACAAACGCAAAATAATTTTATTTAAAAAAGCGCATAAAGTGTCACTAGAAGCCCTTCTAAGAGACAATCTCCATTCCTTCCGAACTGACTATGCAAATGTAGACGAGATGTGGCTCAAATGCAAAGATATAGTAGCAACAGCAATTGAGAGATTCATACCTCATAAATTGGTAAGAAATGGAACTGATCCCCCATGGTACAAATAAAAAAAAAAACCGAATGCTGTTGCAGAGGCAACTGAAGAAGCATGCGAAGTTCAGAAGAACGCGAAATCCCGAAGATTGGCTAAAATTTACAGATGCGCGGAATTTGGCACGGACTTCAATGCGAGATGCCTTTAATAGGTTCCACAATGAAACATTGTCTCAAAATTTGGTAGAAAATCCGAAGAAATTCTGGTCGTATGTAAAGTACACAAGTAGCAAGACGCAGTCAATACCTTCGCTGCGCAGTGCCGATGGTACTGTTACCGACGACTGTGCCGCTAAAGTGGAGTTATTGAATGCAGTTTTCCGAAATTCCTTCACCAGGGAAGTCGAATGGAATATTCCAGAATTTGAAACACGAACAGCTGCTAGCATGAGTTTCTTAGAAGTAGATACCTTAGGGGTTGCGAAGCAACTCAAATCGCTTGATACGGGCAAGTCTTCAAGTCTAGATTGTATACCGATTAGGTTCCTTTCAGATTATGCTAATACAATAGCTTCCTACTTAGCAATCATATACAATCGCTCGCTCACCGATAGATCTGTACCTACAGATTGGAAAATTGCGCAGGTCGCACCAGTGTTTAAGAAGGGTAGTAGGAGTAATCCATTGAACTACAGACCTCTATCATTGACGTCGGTTTGCGGTAGGGTTTTGGAGCATATACTGTATTCAAACATTATGAATCATCTCGAAGGGAACGATCTATTGATACATAATCAGCATGGTTTCAGAAAACATCGTTCTTTTGCAACGCAGCTAGCTCTTTATTCGCACAAAGTAATGGCCGCTATCGACAGGGGATCTATGTTGATTCCGTATTTCTAGATTTCCGGAAAGCTTTTGACACCGTCCCTTACAAGCGACTTCTAATCAAGCTGCGGGCCTATGGGGTATTGTCTCAGTTGTGCAACTGGATTCGTGATTTCCTGTCAGGAAGGTCGCAGTTCGTAGTAATAGACGGCAAATCATTGAGTAAAACTGAAGTGATATCAGGTGTTCCCCAGGTAAGCGTCCTGGGACCTCTGCTGTTCCTGATCTATATAAATGACCTGGGTGACAATCTGAGCAGTTCTCTTAGGTTGTTCGCAGATGATGCTGTAATTTACCATCTAGTAAGGTCATCCAAAGACCAGTATCAGTTGAAAAGCGATTTAGAAAAGGTTGCTGTATGGTGTGGCAGGTGGCAGTTGACGCTAAATAACAAAAAGTGTGAGGTGATCCACATGAGTTCCAAAAGAAATCCGTTGGAATTCGATTACTCGATAAATAGTACAATTCTCAAGGCTGTCAATTCAACTAAGTACCTGGGTGTTAAAATTACGAACAACTTCAGTTGGAAAGACCACATAGATAATATTGTGGGGAAAGCGAGCCAAAGGTTGATGCAACAAGTCCACTAAAGAGACAGCTTACACTACACTCATTTGTCCTCTGTTAGAATATTGCTGCGTGGTGTGGGATCCTTACCAGGTGGGATTGACGGAGGACATCGAAAGGGTGCAAAAAAGGGCAGCTCGTTTTCTATTATCACGTAATAGGGGAGAGAGTGTGGCAGATATGATACGCAAGTTGGGATGGAAGTCATTAAAGCAAAGACGTTTTTCGTCGCGGCGAGATCTATCTACAAAATTTCAGTCACCAACTTACTCTTCTGAATGCGAAAATATTTTGTTGAGCCCAACCTACATAGGTAGGAATGACCATCAAAATAAAATAAGATAAATCAGAGCTCGAACAGAAAGGTTTAGGTGTTCGTTTTTCCCGTGCGCTGTTCGGGAGTGGAATGGTAGAGAGATAGTATGATTGTGGTTCTATGAACCCTCTGCCAAGCACTTAAATGTGAATTACAGAGTAATCATGTAGATGTAGGTGCTCTGACACCAAATCCCTCAATGTGTACAGTAGTAACTCCTCACAGACTCTGTTGTTGCCTCCAAGCAGCCTGCAGCACATTGTCAACTTGCTTCTGTTCTGTTTTCTTCTTGTCACCTAGTGGGTCCCTCTGTGTGTGTGGGGTATTGTGAGTGCCTCGCCCCTCCCCTCTTACTTTTTTTCTGTCCTACTCTCCAGTATTTCCCTCTTGTCTCATTCTAAGCAACAAGCCTTTTGTTTCTGAATCGTTTTTGTTCCGTAAGTATTATTTTATGTAATTTTTTTTTTGCTTTATTTTTTTTTTCACATGTTCCCACATCCGTATGTCCAGATTTTTTATGAGTAATTAATGTTGATTTACATTATGAGCAAATTTGTGTTGCACAGTGTGTTAAAAGGAGTTAAAACACTAGAGCCAACCTCACTTGTATTGAATGTGAGCAGTTTGTTTCCCCTCAACTAGTTTTGGACCATAACCCATCTTCAAATGACAACATACATTTCTTCACATATATTACATTTTTCTGCTGTAATTAGTATAGTGAATTACATCAGAGAATAGTTAAATTAGTAATGGAAGGAAAGTTGGTGGCTTCTGTGCACTAAGCAGGCTCAGGTGTATGTTGCTTGTAGTACTATGCAGAGATGTAGAGGCTTCACAGGATAGGCACATGTGGAGAGCCATGTAAAACAAGCCGTTGGACTGAAGACCACAACAAAAATGATTTGTACCATATTCCCCGAGTAGTGAATACCTAGTAACCAATATGTCTAAGCTACGTGCAGGGCTAAGTAGTGTCCAGTTTCCAAAAGAATTCACTCTAATTACTGTACAGTTTGTCCAGTTTTTGTCATTTCCAGTAATGTCACTAAAACCTTATTTATGGTAATTGTTCTGAAAACACAGAGCTGTGGAAAACTATAGACATAGTAGCAGAAATTAGTGGTAAAACAAAAAACAGCAGCTTGATCAGCACAAAAAGTCAACATACATTTGGATTTTTGTATCAAACCAAGAGAAGCCTGTTAAATAAGGAAAATGATGTTTCTCACATCACTACAGGAAATTTAAAAATCGGTACGTATTTCTACAGATGTGCTATGCATATCAAACCGTTAGTGGGAAATTACATAAACTGAAGAAATGGATAAAAGCTATGTCACATTATTGTAATGTGATGTAAGGAAATGGGGAGTGACTATACACACAAAAAGAGAAATAAAGCCTGTGGCCGAAAAACTAAATGAGTACTGCATTGAACAGCTCTTTGAGTGCTGTTCTTTAGTGATAGGCTAGAAAAACCTACAAGATAGTGGCTCCAACAGGAAATGTTTTATCAGGCAATTAGAGATGCTAATAAAAATTAATAGAAGCAACTGGGAACTCCTGTGGAGATTGCAGTATTGATTTGAACTTGGATACTACTGATCAACGGCACATACAGCTGCTGATGCCTAGATCAGGTTTATTCCACACCGATATAATGCAAACCAGAATAGAAGCACATAGCACAACAATGGGTAATGAATTATTTAGACATCCTGTCTTTCAGTAAACAGATGTGATCACAATGGTCAAATAGCTGAAATTAAGTATCTCTGTGAGTCATGTGTAGTTAAGAATGGAAAAGTAAAGTTTCACAGAATTATAAATGACAACTTGGTGACAATCGGAGAGACTTTACTGGATGAACAAGGGGAGGAGGTTTATCAATTACTTATTGTAATAAATGGATCATACTTTTCATTTGTATTCTGCACCTGTAGGGTTTCATTCCAGGCTTTCCTGCTTAATATTGCTCTAAAGGTGTTAACATTCTGTTCACTGATGTTCCTGATTTCTGTGGTTGTTTTGGTTCTAATATTATGTTCTTGCTTCTGTGGAAGCAAATCAGCTGTCCATGATGATCAGACATTTCCGTTTGGGCTACATGTGACTCATAGTTACACCTACTAATATTAGTAATGCTGCTGTCAATAAATGTCTGACTTTGAGAAGTCTCTCTTGTGAGAGCAGATACTGTTGCCTCCATATTGTATTGTGTTGACAATTCTTCAAAATTTTGTCTTGGTCTTGATTCTTTTTCTCATGTAAGTATTGAAGTCTCCACATATAACAAAGTTTTTCTTCACATTCATTCTTAGTAAATTGCCATTTTTTTTTTTTTTCCCAGAAAGAAGCTGATCTTACCACTTGGTGATCTGTACATACAAAACAATATTGGAAAAGATAGATTGCTATTTACTGTACACAAGTGCGTTAAGTTGCAAACGGGCACAATTAAAAGACAGTTTCATAAACCTTTTGGCCCCAGCCTTCATGGCAGATGATTGTGCTGGAAGAGGGAGGCAAACAAAGAGTTTGGGAGACAAGAATGGCGAGGAGATGATAGAACATAGGGGGTGGAAACTGTTTCATGGAGGGTGTAGGGTACGTTTGAGGCAGGGATAGTTACGGGAGTGCAGAATGTGTTGTTGGGATAACTCACATCTACACAGTGGAGAAAAGCTGATGGTGGAGGGGGAGAATCCAGATGGCACAAGTAGCGAAGCAGCCATTGAAATCAGGTGAGCTATGTTCAGCTGCATGTTGTACCATAGGGTGGTCTACTTTGCTTTTGGCCATGGTTTGGCAGTGGCCATTCATCCTGGTGGACAGCTGGTTGATTGTTGTTGTTGTGGTCTTCAGCCCTGAGACTGGTTTGATGCAGCTCTCCATGCTACTCTATCCTGTGCAAGCTTCTTCATCTCCCAGTACTTACTGCAACCTACAGCCTTCTCAATCTGCTTAGTGTATTCATCTCTTGTTCTCGCTCTACGATTTTTACCCTCCACGCTGCCCTCCAATACTAAATTGGTGATCCCTTGATGCCTCAGAATATGTCCTACCAACTGGTCCCTCCTCCTTTTCAAGTTGTGCCACAAACTCCTCTTCTCCCCAATTCTATTCAATACCTCCTCATTAGTTATGTGATCTACCTCTCTAATCGTCAGCATTCTTCTATAGCACCATATTTCGAAAGCTTCTATTCTCTTCTCCTCTTGCCCACACTATTTATTGTCCATGTTTCACTTCCATACATGGCTACACTCCATACAAATACTTTCAGAAACGACTTCCTGACTCACTCGATGGTAACAGATTTCTCTTCTGCAGAAATGCTTGCCTTGCCATTGCCAGTCTTCATTTTATATTCTCTCTACTTCGACCATCATCAGTTATTTTGCTCCCCAAATAGCAAAACTCCTTTAACACTGTAAGTGTCTCATTTCCTAATCTAATTCCCTCAGCATCACTCGACTTAATTCGACTACATTCCATTATCCTCGTTTTGCTTTTGTTGATGTTCATCTTATATCCTCCTTTCAAGACACTGTCCATTCCGTTCAACTGCTCTTCCAAGTCCTTTGCTGTCTCTGACAGAATTACAATGTCATCGACGAACCTCAAAGTTTTTATTTCTGCTCCATGGATTTTAATACCTACTCCGAATTTTTGTTTTGTTTCCTTTACTGCTTTCTCAATATACAGATTGAATAACATTGGAGAGAGGCTACAACCCTGTCTCACGCCCTTCCCAACTACTGCTTCCCTTTCGTGCCCCTCGACTCTTATAACTGCCATCTGGTTTCTGTACAAATTGTAAATAGTCTTTCGCTCCCTGTATTTTACCCCTGCCACCTTTAGAATTTGAAAGAGAGTATTCCAGTCAACATTGTCAAAAGCTTTCTCTAAGTCTACAAATGCTAAAAACGTAGGTTTTCCTTTCCTTAATCTTTCTTCTAAGATCAGTTGTAAGGTCAGTATTGCCTCACATGTTCCAACATTTCTACAGAATCCAAACTGGTCATCCCCGAGGTTGGCTTCTACCAGTTTTTCCATTCGTCTGTAAAGAATTCATGTTAGTATTTTGCAGCTGTGACTTATTAAACTGATAGTTCGGTAATTTTCACATCTGTCAACACCTGCTTTCTTTGGGATTGGAATTATTATATTCTTCTTGAAGTCTGAGGGTATTTCGTCTGTCTCACACATCTGGCTCACCAGATGGTAGAGTTTTGTCAGGACTGGCTCTCCCAAGGCTGTCAGTAGTTCTAATGGAATGTTGTCTACTCCCGGGGCCTTGTTTCGACTCAGGTCTTTCAGTGCTCTGTCAAACTCTTCACGCAGTATCGTATCTCCCATTTCATCTTCATCTACATCCTCTTCCATTTCCATAATATTGTCCTCTAGTACATTGCCCTTGTATAGACCCTCTATATACTCCTTCCACCTTTCTGCTTTCCCTTCTTTGCTTAGAACTGGGTTTCCATCTGAGCTCTTGATATTCATACATGTGGTTCTCTTTTCCCCAAAGGTCTCTTTAATTTTCCTGTAGGCAGTATCTATCTTACCCCTAGTGAGATGAGCCTCTACATCCTTACATTTGTCCTCTAGCCATCTACATCTACATTTCTACATTTATACTCCGCAAGCCACCCAACGGTGTGTGGCGGAGGGCACTTTACGTGACACTGTCATTATCTCCCTTTCCTGTTCCAGTCGCGTATGGTTCGCGGGAAGAACGACTGTCTGAAAGCCTCTGTGCGCGCTCTAATCTCTCTAATTTTACATTCGTGATCTCCTCGGGAGGTATAAGTAGGGGGAAGCAATATATTCGATACCTCATCCAGAAACTCACCCTCTCGAAACCTGGCGAGCAAGCTACACCGCGATGCAGAGCGCCTCTCTTGCAGAGTCTGCCACTTGAGTTTGTTAAACATCTCCGTAACGCTATCACGGTTACCAAATAACCCTGTGACGAAACGCGCCGCTCTTCTTTGGATCTTCTCTATCTCCTCCGTCAACCCGATCTGGTACGGATCCCACACTGATGAGCAATACTCAAGTATAGGTCGAACGAGTGTTTTGTAAGCCACCTCCTTTGTTGATGGACTACATTTTCTAAGGACTCTCCCAATGAATCTCAACCTGGTACCCGCCTTACCAACAATTAATTTTATATGATCATTCCACTTCAAATCATTCCGCACGCATACTCCCAGATATTTTACAGAAGTAACTGCTACCAGTGTTTGTTCAGCTATCATATAATCATACAATAAAGGATCCTTTTTTCTATGTATTCGCAATACATTACATTTGTCTATGTTAAGGGTCAGTTGCCACTCCCTGCACCAAGTGCCTATCCGCTGCAGATCTTCCTGCATTTCGCTACAATTTTCTAATGCTGCAACTTCTCTGTATACTACAGCATCATCCGCGAAAAGCCACATGGAACTTCCGACACTATCTACTAGGTCATTTATATATATTGTGAAAAGCAATGGTCCCATAACACTCCCCTGTGGCACGCCAGAGGTTACTTTAATGTCTGTAGACGTCTCTCCGTTGATAACAACATGCTGTGTTCTGTTTGCTAAAAACTCTTCAATCCAGCCACACAGCTGGTCTCATATTCCGTAGGCTCTTACTTTGTTTATCAGGCGACAGTGCGGAACTGTATCGAATGCCTTCCAGAAGTCAAGAAAAATAGCATCTACCTGGGAGCCTGTATCTAATATTTTCTGGGTCTCATGAACAAATAAAGCGAGTTGGGTTTCACACAATCGCTGTTTCCGGAATCCATGTTGATTCCTACATAGTAGATTCTGAGTTTCCAAAAACGACATGATACTCGAGCAAAACACATGTTCTAAAATTCTACAACAGATCGACGTCAGAGATATAGGTCTATAGTTTTGCGCATCTGCTCGATGACCCTTCTTGAAGACTGGGACTACCTGTGCTCTTTTCCAATCATTTGGAACCTTCTGTTCCTCTAGAGACTTGCGGTACACGGCTGTTAGAAGGGGGGCAAGTTCTTTCGCGTACTCTGTGTAGAATCGAATTGGTATCCCGTCAGGTCCAGTGGACTTTCCTCTGTTGAGCGATTCCAGTTTATTTTCTATTCCTTGGACACTTATTTCGATGTCAGCCATTTTTTCGTTGGTGCGAGGATTTAGAGAAGGAACTGCAGTGCGGTCTTCCTCTGTGAAACAGCTTTGGAAAAAGGTGTTTAGTATTTCAGCTTTACGCTTGTCATCCTCTGTTTCAATGCCATCATCATCCCGGAGTGTCTGGACATGACGTTTCGAGCCACTTACTGATTTAACGTAAGACCAGACCTTCCTAGGATTTTCTGTCAAGTCGGTACCTAGTATTTTACTTTCGAATTCACTGAACGCTTCACGCATAGCCCTCCTTACGCTAACTTTGACATCGTTTAGCTTCTGTTTGTCTGAGAGGTTTTGGCTGCGTTTAAACTTGGAGTGAAGCTCTCTTTGCTTTCGCAGTAGTTTCCTAACTTTGTTGTTGTACCACGGTGGGTTTTTCCCGTCCCTTACAGTTTTACTCGGCACGTACCTGTCTAAAACGCATTTTACGATTGCCTTGAACTTTTTCCATAAACACTCAACATTGTCAGTGTCGGAACAGAAATTTTCATTTTGATCTGTTAGGTAGTCTGAAATCTGCCTTCTATTACTCTTCCTAAACAGATAAACCTTCCTCCCTTTTTTTATATTCCTATTAACTTCCATATTCAGGGATGCTGCAACGGCCTTATGATCACTGATTCCCTGTTCTGCACTTACAGAGTCGAAAAGTTCGGGTCTGTTTGTTATCAGTAGGTCCAAGATGTTATCTCCACGAGTCGGTTCTCTGTTTAATTGCTCGAGGTAATTTTCGGATAGTGCACTCAGTATAATGTCACTCGATGCTCTGTCCCTACCACCCGTCCTAAACATCTGAGTGTCCCAGTCTATATCTGGTAAATTGAAATCTCCGCCTAAGACCATAACATGCTGAGAAAATTTATGTGAAATGTATTCCAAATTTTCTCTCAGTTGTTCTGCCACTAATGCTGCTGAGTCGGGGGGTCGGTAAAAGGAGCCAATTATTAACCTAGCTCGGTTGTTGAGTGTAACCTCCACCCATAATAATTCACAGGAACTATCCACTTCTACTTCACTACAGGATAAACTACTACTAACAGAGACGAACACTCCACCACCGGTTGCATGCAATCTATCCTTTCTAAACACCGTCTGTGCCTTTGTAAAAATTTCGGCAGAATTTATCTCTGGCTTCAGCCAGCTTTCTGTACCTATAATGATTTCAGCTTCGGTGCTTTCTATCAGCACTTGAAGTTCCGGTACTTTACCAACGCAGCTTCGACAGTTTACAATTACAATACCGATTGCTGCTTGGTCCCCGCATGTCCTGACTTTGCCCCGCACCCGTTGAGGCTGTTGCCCTTTCTGCACTTGCCTGATGCCATCTAACCTAAAAAACCGCCCAGCCCACGCCACACAACCCCTGCTACCCGTGTAGCCGCTTGTTGCATGTAGTGGACTCCTGACCTATCCAGCGGAACCCGAAACACCACCACCCTATGGCGCAAGTCGAGGAATCTGCAGCCCACACGGTCGCAGAACCGTCTCAGCCTCTGATTCAGACCCTCCACTCGGCTCTGTACCAAAGGTCCGCAGTCAGTCCTGTTGACGATGCTGCAGATGGTGAGCTCTGCTTTCATCCCGCTAGCGAGACTGGCAGTCTTCACCAAATCAGATAGCCGCCGGAAGCCAGAGAGGATTTCCTCCGATCCATAGCGACACACATCATTGGTACCGACATGAGCGACCACCTGCAGATGGGTGCACCCTGTACCCTTCATGGCATCCGGAAGGACCCTTTCCACATCTGGAATGACTCCCCCCGGTATGCACACGGAGTGCACTTTGGTTTTCTTCCCCTCCCTTGCCGCCATATCCCTAAGGGGCCCCATTACGCGCCTGACGTTGGAGCTCCCAACTACCAGTAAGCCCACCCTCTGCGACTGCCCGGATCTTGCAGACTGAGGGGCAACCTCTGGAACAGGACAAGCAGCCATGTCAGGCCGAAGATCAGTATCAGCCTGAGACAGAGCCTGAAACCGGTTCGTCAGACAAACTGGAGAGGCCTTCCGTTCAGCCCTCCGGAATGTCTTTCGCCCCCTGCCACACCTTGAGACGACCTCCCACTCTACCACAGGTGAGGGATCAGCCTCAATGCGGGCAGTATCCCGGGCAACCACAGTCGTAGTCCGATCGGGGGATGCGTGAGACGAGCTGGCCGTCCCCGACAAACCCCCATCCGGACCCCCACAGTGATGCCCATTGGCAACAGCCTCAAGCTGTGTGACCGAAGCCAACACTGCCTGAAGCTGGGAGCGAAGGGATGCCAACTCAGCCTGCATCCGAACACAGCAGTTGCAGTCCCTATCCATGCTAAAAACTGTTGTGCAAAGAACGTCTGAACTAATCTACAGAGAGCGCAAACAAAACGACACAAAATTGAAACGGTTATTAAAATACAAGATTGCCTAGTAAATGCAGTAATGCTGCCACTTGTGCACTGCTGACACACTGCTCGGCGGCGGAAGGAGACAACGCGATTTAACACTATTCGAGTACTAAAAAGCGATGCTACAACTCTCAAATACTATAATACGCCCGAAATTTATGAATTAAACAATGCAAGTACCAAAAACACACAAAGAAATTAAGAATTAAACTATGTAACAAATGAGTGAGCTAGGAGTATACGACTTGCTGCTGCAGCTGCTTATCCAACGGCGGCAGGGAGCACACTGACTGTGACCAACCGACACTGGCCGTTCAAAACAAAAACAGGTGACAGACGACTACGCGAATTTACACTATTCAGGTACTAAAACGCGATGCTACAACTCTCAAATACTATAATACGCCAGAAATTTATGAATTAAACAATGCAAGTACCAAAAACACGCAAAGAAATTAAGAATTAAACTATGTAACAAATGAGTGAGCTAGGAGTATACGACTTGCTGCTGCTTAGCCATTTTGCACTTCCTGTCGATATCTTTTTTGAGACGTTTGTATTCCTTTTTGCATGCTTCATTTACTGCATTTTTATATTATCTCCTTTCATCAATTAAATTCAGTATTTCTTCTGTTACCCAAGGGTTTCTACCAGCCCTCGTCTTTTTACCTATTTGATTCTCTGCTGCCTTCACTATTTCATCCCTCAAAGCAACCCATTCTTCTTCTACTGTATTTCTTTCCTCCATTCCTGTCAATTGTTCCCTTATGCTCTCCCTGAAACTCTGTACAATCTCTGGTTCCTACCTGTTCTTGTCTGTTTGGAAAACGTAAAAAGTTTGGGAAAGATAGACATCCAGTGCCTATCTGAGCACCACATAATCACAGAGCTAGAAAAGTTACATATAAAAGATTGCACTCCAGCATCTTACTCTTGCAGAAATTATATGGGAAAAAGGAATTGTTACATCTATGAAGACAGAACACAAGTTCTAAAACATTGAGACAAGTAGATTTTGTAGTGATCAATACATGAGCTGTGTACATGTGATTTGACAATGAAAAATAGTTCACTTAACGGTTTATAGATCCCTACTGAGAAACTTTGAACTGTTTATGGGGAATTTTTATCTTTTACTATACTATCTTTTAGACAGCAGCAAGCAATTAATAGTCTGTGGTGTCTTCAGTGTAGATTTTCTGGAGGATTCTTATAAGAAGAATGATCTGGAAACCTTATTTCTTCAGTGTAGATTTTCTGGAGTATACTGGTAGAAAGAATGGTCTGGAAACCTTATTTGCATCTTACAATTTGATCTCAGTAATTAACTTGCCAGCACGGGTGGATAAAGACAGTAGGATCCTAAATGATCATAGTTTCTTTGCTTTTTACCTAATTATAAATTCTCTCCCTGACGATGGTGCACAGTTAGTTAGGGTAAATAAAATAGTGCATTACATTACATACACTCTTCAGTGGAAATTAGAATAATTAATCACTCCAGGACAGATGTTTTTAAGAATGGTTTACTAGAGATAACCTGGCATTAAATTTATTGTGAACCAAATGCTAACATAAAATTTAATCTGTTCCATGACAAATTCATATCATTATTTGAAAAACAGCTTTCTACGTAAGTTAATCAAAAAGGAGATTAAACAGCCATGTAAAAAACCATGGATCACAAGAGGGTTTGAATTATCTTGTGAAAAGAGAAGGGAAATGTATCTGTTGACAAAAAAAGCATAGATCCTGCAGTAGTTGCAAACTACAAAAATGCTACAAAATTACTAAGAAAACTTATTAAAAACTCAAGGAACATGCACATAATGTCAGAAATCAGTAATTTCAACAAAATGCTGTGAATTGTGATGTATTACATATTTCAGATATGACAGGGCTTATTACATGCGAACAAATCTTACCTTCAGCACTCTGTTGGAAACACCACCACATCCAAATGAGCTGTTATTTTTTTAAACTGAACTATGTCATTGTTAAACCCCTCTTTAAGAAGGGTGACAAGAGATATGTCAATAACTACTGAGATGGAGATATATTCTAGAATAGTACCTCACCTGAGCGACAATAATATCTTCAGCAAACCAAGAGTTTGGATTTAAGGAGAGTTACTTTACTGAGAATGCCATGTAAATGTTCACTCACTAAATTTTACAAGCATTAAGTAACAAAATAGTGCTGTGTGGTACTTTTTGTGCCCCCATCTAAGTCATTTGACTGTTGGATATTGTCATTTCTAACCAAAAGAATGCAGAAAGTTGTACTTCGTAATTCAACCAATGTAGTCCTGGGACATTATTCTGACTGAGAAGAAATCATGTTTTGGGTTCTTAAATCTGCCATATGGAATGTAGTGAATATGAGACAGGACAACCAACCACAGGACAGGGTAACGTCACTATTAAACTGAATGGAAGGGCTGTAAAAGATGAGTCACAGGTAGCAAATATATTTAATAATCGTTTCTTAAATATAGTAGAAAGTACAGTGACAAACAGTTCAAGAGAAATATCTCAGCATTATGTTGAAAAAGCAACAGTCATAAAATTCAGTCATATGAATGTATCACCAACTCTAAGAAAATTACATGTTCTGTAAAAAATAACAGCTCATCTGGATGTGATGGTGTTTCCAATAGAGTACTAAAGTTAAAGTTTGTTCCCATGTAAAAAGCCCTGCCTTATCTGAAATATGTAATATGTCACTAACTCAATGCATTTTTCCAGAGAGACTGAACTATGTCATCATTAAAACCTCCCTTAAGAAAGGTGATAAGAGAGATTTCAATAAATACTGAGATGGTGACGTATACTAGAATAATACCTCGCCAGAGCAACAGCAATACCCTCAGAAAATCAGAGTTTTGGTTTAAGAAAAGTTGCTCTACTGAGAATGCCATTTATAAGTCCACTCACTAAATTTTACTGGCATCAAATAACAAAATAGCATTGTTTGGTATTTTTTGTGACCTATCTAAGGCATTTGACTGTTGGATATTGTCATCTCTAACCAAAAAAATGCAGAAAGTTGTACTTAGTAATTCAACCAATGTGGTCCCGGGACATTATTCTGACTGGGGAGAAATCACGTATTGAGTTCTCCAAGACTCAATTTGTGGTCTG
Organism: Schistocerca cancellata; assembly: GCF_023864275.1. NCBI lineage: Eukaryota > Metazoa > Arthropoda > Insecta > Orthoptera > Acrididae > Schistocerca > Schistocerca cancellata. The sequence continues at coordinate 514,625,728 of NC_064634.1, forward strand.
CTGTTGTTCCTCACGTATGTAAATGATCTTCTATTTAATATACAACAAGCAGAATTAGTTCTTTTTGCAGATGACACTACTATTATTAACAATCCAAGCATACATACAGCAACAGGGGAAATGGTAAACAAGATTCTAAAGTACCATTGACTGGTTTTCTGTGAATGGTCCCATCTTCAATTTTAAAAGGACACAACATATTCAGTATTGCACATCTGGAGGTACTACACCAATGATAAGTGTAACACATGACGAGGAAATAATAAATAGGGAGCAAACATCACCATCTTAGCTGTCAAATTTAAACTGGTAAAAAGCGCATTTTGGTGCTTAGCTCATCCACATTGCAGTTAGAATCGTTGCAAATCTTGGGGAGAGAGAAATCAGTAAGTTGGCATATTTGCAATAATGTTATATGGTATATATGAAGGTAGTATCTGTTCCCGAAAGAACAGTTACCATTGATTACCATGCAGATTTTGTTAGAATGAAATGATAATTAAATGGACACCCTAGCTGCAAACAGGCCTTGATATACTTCATTGGGGACATGTCGAAAATGTGCCCCGACCGGGACTCGAACTCGGGATCTCCTGCTTACATGGCAGACGCTCTATCCATCTGAGCCACCGAGGGCACAGAGGATAGTGCGCCTGCAGGGACTTATCTCTTGCACGCTCCCCGTGAGACCCACATTCCCAACATGTCCACATCACTACATTCGTGGTGCGCCTAATAATCTGCCACGAGTAATGTGTATGATGGGCAAACATCACTCCAGTTCATTTCTTTGACGAGTGTCCTAAAACAATCAAGTATTGGCTTACTGAGCAGCCTCCTGAATTTAGATTTAACAGATTTTATATCCTGTTTACTGTTGACAGTTAACGAAAGAAACTACATGTCATAATCTGAGAGGCCATTGATTATTGGTTCTGTAATAAAATTTTGTTCATTAGACCTTTCTATGAAGATGTTATCAATGGCTGTGAGCATCCCCTAGTTGTGAAGTTTACAGTAAGAAGTAAGTCTAATGATAACATCTCTGACACTAGTACATCCATGCTGGAAGAATTTGTTCCACTCCCCTTTTACTTTCTTCCACTCTTGAGTTCTTGGACTGGACACTTTTGACTTCTCTCCATGCCCTCCAAAAATCCTGCATATTACCCTCCTCTCACCTGAACACCGCTGTTCTGTCGTACTTGGTCTCACTGTGCAGAATGTACAGAATTTTCAAAAGTCATAGTGCAAAAGTAAGTCTGGTAGACAATCAATAATAGCTTGTGGAAATGAGGAAAAGTCTCCATGCTTTCAGTGCCGAGAAAGTAATGTGTCTTGCCAAACCATTCCCAGCATATGGGGGAGAGGGCAGCTTTGGTACAGTGTCAAGCTGATATTGCATCATGATCGTACTGAGTGGTACACAACTTTTGTGCAGATGACTGTCACTGTGCAGATGACTGTCACCCTCTTGGTCATGTAAAATGCACTTATTTTTAAGGAGTCACAACATTCCTGTTTTCTATGTGGTCTCTTGATTTTTGTGTAAATAATGACTGATTTTCCCATTGAGGTGGCATATGAACCCTCACTTATTATCTCACTCCACCCACTGACATATATCAAGACTTTTCAAATGGCACATAGCTACAAAGTATTTCATTGCATGTTGAGTGGATCCAACCATATTCAGATTGAATGAAATTTGTCAGAGTTGTTCCCTGTAGACTAAAACCAAGCTGTACAAAAAGAGAGAAAAAAATTCAAGGGCCTAGAAGGCTTTCTGTGGAGGGCTGTGTAGGGTAGTTCTGTAAATAATTGTTCTTTGTGTTAACTCTATTTTTCTTTTCAAAACAAATGACAATTTGGAATTCAGAGATTAAGAGATCTAGAGTTCAGTTATTTTGTTGTTGGGATGTGATATTGGTCCTGTAACAAAAAAGGAAGTTTCCAAATAATAATTTGGAATCTAAAATACTGTGTTTTTTGGGATTAATTGTACAGGAAGATTAACAACTGGTGACTCCAATGTGATCTAAACAAGAAACAAATATGATGGCAGATGGAGGGAACAAAGTGTGAAACTTTCTCCTTTCTGTACTGAAAAGCCTATTATATGGTTTTATCAAGCTGAAGCACAATTTACGGTCACTGGAATACAAACTGAAGCAACCAAATTAAATTATTTGTTATCACAGCTAGAGACCAGATTTGTCGAAAATATTTGGAATCTTGTGAACAATGGCGAAAGCAACTAATATTCTTTAGCCAAAGAAAGACTTTTAATGACTTTTATGGAAACTGAAAAATGTCAAATAAAGAAATTACTTAGCAAATAGGAAACTGGTGATATGAAACCAATTCAGTTGCTTCGAAAAATAAAAAGCTATGGAGGAATGAACATTTCAATAAAATTTTAAAGATTCTCTGGCTAGACAAACTACCTGGAAACATCTGAAATATTTTAATAATCTCCAAAAAAAATGTGGACGAACTAGCACAAATGGCTGATTGAATGATGGAAATGCAAAGCACTCATGAACTTCAATCATCCTCAGTGGAAGTGTCCCCTGTGACGCGTGATTCTTCTGCATTAGTGGAAAATCTTCTGGTAAGGATTGAAGACCTTGAAACTGAAGCCCAAAAATTCAGATCGAGTGAGTGACAGTATCGATCTCGATGATGTTCTCATAGCAGAGGCCACAGCAAGCCAAAATACAATAGTTAAGGCAAGTACTGTTATTTTCATTATGGTTAAAAATGCAGACCCGAGAAGTGTGTCCAACCTTGCCAATGGAATAGTGAGCAAAACTCCAGTTGGCAGAGTAGTAGCGGCTGAGTGTTCTGCTGCAGCGATTATACCAGGCCACCAATATCAATTATTTTTTGGGAGATAAAACTTCAGGGTGGTGTTTCCTGGTTGACAGTGGTGCTAGTTTCTGTTATACCAATGTGTCGCTATGGTCGCTCTACCACTGATAATCTTGTGTCCCTCGAGTGTGCCATCCAAACCACCTTTTCCAGATGCCAACACCTGGTTGCCGTCTTTTCTGATTTACGAAAAGTGTATTACACCACCTGGCGACATCATATCCTTGCCACATTACACGAGTGGGGTCTCTGAGGTCCGCTCCCAATTTTTATCCAAAATTTCCTGTCACTTTGTAATTTACATGGCCTCCCATAGTGCCCCTCATATCCAGGAAAATTATATCCCGCAGGGCTCTGTATTGAGTGTGTGTGTATTTTTAGTGGCCATTAATGGTCTAGCAGCAGCTGTAGGGCCGTCCATCTCACCCTCTCTGTATACAGACGACTTTTGCATTTCGTACTGCTCCACCGGTAATGGTGTTGCTGAGCGGCACCTACAGGGAGCCATCCACAAGGTGCAGTCATGGGCTCTAGCCGACGGCTTCCAGTTTTCAGACTAAGAGTCATGTGTTATGCACTTCTGTTGGCGTTATACCATTCATCCAGAACCAAAACTTTACCTTAATGATGATCCACTCACTGTGGTGGAGACATATTGATTCTTAGGACTGGTTTTCGATGCCCGATCAACTTGGCTTCCTCACCTTCGTCAGCTTAAGTGGAAGTGCTGGCAGCACCTCAGTACCTTCGCTGCCTGAGCAACACCAACTGGGGTGCAGATCGCTCTGCGCAGCTGCAGCTCTACAGAGCCCTTGTTCAATCCCGCCTTGACTATGAAGTCTGTTTTATGGTTCAGTGGTGCCCTCTGCGTTGCATTTACTCAACCAAGTGCACCATTGTGGAGTTTGCCTAGCAGCAGGAGCTTTTTGGACGAGTCCAGTGACCAGCGTCCTGGTGGAGGCTGGAGTTCTTCCATTGCAGGTTAGGCATGCACAACTGCCTGCCAGTTACGTTTCACGCATTTGTAGTTCTCCTGCGCATCTGAATCACCGTCTCATTTTGCCAGCCACGGCAGTTTATCTCCTGCATTGGCAGCCCAGGTCAGGGCTTCCAGTTGCTGTTCGTGTCCGATCCTTTCTTTCCGAACTGGAGTCCTCGGCTTTACCACCTATACTTGAGGTCTATTCATATACACCTCTACGGTGTACACCTAGGCTGCGGCTTCACCTGGACCTTTCACACGGCCGTAAAGGACTCAGTTAACCCCGCAGCTCTCCGCTGCCACTTCCTCTCGATTCTAGACGTGTACCGAGGCCACAAAGTGGTTTACACCGACGGCCGATGCTCACATCGGCTTCGCATATGTCTACGGAGGACATATGGAACAGCATTCCTTGCCCAATGGCTGCATTGTTTCACTGCAGAACTGGCGGCTATATATCGTGCTCTTGAGCTCATCCCTTCACGCCCTGGGGTGTGGTTTCTTCCGTGTACTGACTCCTCGAGCAGCCTACAAGCTGTCGACCAGTGCAACCTTCGTCGTCCTTCGGTAGCGACTATTCGGCAGTCCATCTATGCCCCGGAACGGTCCAGTCGTCCAGTGGTGTTTGTCTGGACCCGGGTCACATCACGTCGGGATCCCAGGCGACGAGCTTGCCGGCAGACTGGCCGAACGGGCTGTGCGGAAACCGCTTCTGGAGATCGGCTTCTCTGCAACTGACCTGCATTCAGTACTACGCCGCAAAGTTTTGCAGCTTTGGGAGATGAAATGGCATTACTTTAGCATGCACAACAAACTGCATGCCATTAAGGAGACTACGAATATGTGGCAGTCCTCCACGCAGGCCTCTCGCAGAGAATCTGTAGTTCTCTGTCGGCTCCGCATTGGCCGTGCTCGGGTGACACACGGCCGCCTCCTGTGCCGTGATGACCACCTCAGTGTCAGTGCGGCACCTGGCTGACAGTGGGCCACATCTTGGGGAGCTGTCTTTCCTTGGCTGCCCTGCGACGGACTCTTCAGTTACGGGACTGGTTGCCATTAATTTTAGCTGACAGTGCCTCATCGGCTAATTTAGTTTTACATTTTATATGTGACGGTGGGCATTATCATTCTATGTAAGTTTTAATGCATGTCCTTTGTCCTTTGCCGGCCGAAGTGGCCGTGCGGTTAAAGGCGCTGCAGTCTGGAACCGCAAGACCGCTACGGTCGCAGGTTCGAATCCTGCCTCGGGCATGGATGTTTGTGATGTCCTTAGGTTAGTTAGGTTTAACTAGTTCTAAGTTCTAGGGGACTAATGACCTCAGCAGTTGAGTCCCATAGTGCTAAGAGCCAGAGTCCTTTGTCCTTTTATGTTCTGCACTCTAATGCTTTTAGGGTGGACGTTTTAATGTGTCGCAGAGTGGCTAGCTTTTCCTTTTTATTCTCGTGGTCGGCAAGCCACGGTCATCTGCTCTCTTTTTTTACCCCTTCTTCCTGTTTCTTGCTTCTCTCTGTGGTTTTCTTTTCCTGTTTTGTCTGTAGTAGTGTCGGTTATCCTTCTGTCGTTCTTCCGGTTCTTCCCTTCTCCTGTTATTATGCTGTATGTCTCCTTTTTTTTCTTCTTTCCCTTGTGTAATTATTTTACTGGGAACAAGGGACCGATGACCTCGCAATTTGGTCGTCGTCCCCCCCTCCTTTAAACCGACCGACCGACCGACCGGTGTGTCCCGAGGATAAGGTTAAAGAAGTAGGCTACAAACTTTATGCTACAAATGGATCTGAGATTAAAACTTATGGATCAAAATTATTAATATTAATTTATGTTTAAAACATGGTTTTGAGTGACCTTTCATTGTAGCGTAACACCACAAAAAATATAATCTCTTCAAAGCATGTTACCAAATCCCACTACCTGAAAGTGATAAGGGAAGAGAGTGCTGTGCACACCTTTTGGACTTTATGAATTCAGTTTCATGCCATTGACCTCAGGAATGTGCCCAGTGCCCTTCAGAGATTTATGAATTATGTTTTGAGAGATTTAGATTTATGATTTGAGTATTTAGATGATGTTCAGATAGCTTCTAGCTCTCCAAAAAAACATACTCAACTTTTTGGTTGATGAGTGCTGTACATTCACAGCTCTTGTAAATATAAATGTTTGAGTAATAACAATTAATTGAGGCAATATTACATCATAAAAAACTAAATTAATACCTCTTGTAAGCTATCAGTTGAAGGTTTCACCTTTTTTTTTTTTTCCAGAAAAAGAAAACATTTTGTAGGTGCAAATTTTGGACTAGGATTTGTTTACGTTTTTATATGCTGTAAGTTACGTGATTATTTCAATAAAGTAAAGTTTGTGTTATTAGTGTTTTCTTGTATGCTCTCCGTTTGATTCTGTAGTAAGTAAGCAAAGTGAAAAGTTTCGAAATAAGTGAAAATATTGTATAGTGTAGGCTCAGTTCTTTGTTTACTTTTTGTTTCATCATGTAAACAATACAGGTTAAATCATTTTTGTTTCTCTGGAAGTTTTGAATTAGTATCCAAACCTTAGGCCTAAACTGTCTAAGAAATGCAATGTACTAATCAAGTAGTCTAGGAAGTTATTCTTGTTTTAACTTAGCCTAAAGCTAAAATTTGTTTGCCATGAGTGGGAAGTGTATGACTTGCCATAGGATTATTAGTTCTGGGGTGTGGTGTGAGGGTTGTCGCAGTTTCTTTCATGTGGGTTACTGTAGTGGTCTGGGAATTGGGGAAATAAACAAGGCTCATTGGTTGTGTAGGATTTGCTGTAGAGACAGGAATATAGTGGAACAGGAGGAGGAGACTTCTGCCCTTCAGGCAGAACTAGATAAAGCAAAACAAGATCTGAACAGGTTAAGGGGGGAAGAGGGAAAAAAGAGGTGGGAAGTGGCAAAAGGTTATAGAAGAAATAGGAATAGGAAGTTCTCAGACAGTGTGGTTGTGAACGTGGAAAACAGGTTAGATCTGTTGTCATTGTTGGAAACTGATGAGCTACAAGTAGATGTAGGAGTAGACAGGACACAACAAACTTTCAAAAAAGTGTTAGAAAAGTAAGGAGTCAGAAAAAGTTGTGAAGAAGAAGAAAGTTTTGTTGTTCGGTAGTTCACATGGTAGAGATGTTGGCCAACTGTTGCAGGATGAAGTAGGATCAGGTTACCAGGTCACAAGTTTTTTTAAACATAGTGCAAGTCTGGGTCAGGTGATAGAGGATATAGGTTCACTTTGTAAAGACTTACAAAGGAAGACACTGGTAATTGTGGATGAGGCGGGCAACAGCATAGATAGGAATCCTAATTATTCAGTTGAGAGTGACCTGCTAAAGATAGTTTCAGCAGTGAGACATAATGGTGTTGGGCTTGTGTCTTTTCTGAGGCACCATGACCGGTCTCATTTAAACTGTTCTGTCAGGAGAGTTAATTCAGAGGTGGAATGGCTGCTTGGGTCTGGTATGGGGTCTCATATCAGTGTGGTTCCTGTTGACTCAGCAGGTGGGACTAAACTAGGCATGGCCTTCACCTCAGCAGGAAAGGGCTAATAGCAAATAACTTAGAGGGGGAGGGGGGGGGGGGCTGTCACAAGTGGTAAAGTACCAGTGGTTACAAGTGACAGAACAGCAGTTTTTTACGGCAGGGAGGCAGAAACAAAAGATGTTCAGAGACAGAAATGACACACACATTGATAAAACAGGCAGCCAGAAAGCAAATTTTAATTTACACAATTCATGCAGACAGCCTCTGATTGAAACTAGAGATACTCAAAAATTGACAGGAAAATTAGGTTCATCCAGTAGTAATTCAGCCAGTGCACAAAATCTGTTATCCTTATTGCATCCGAATATCCGAGGACTAAGGGGTAAGCTTAATGAGTTGCTTATTTGTGTTCTAGAATTAGAGTTGAACAAACCATTTGATATAATGTGCCTCTTTGAACATCATGTGACTACTGGTATACAAACATTAAATGTTACAGGATTAAAGCTAACTTCTTACTTCTGTAGAGAAAATGTCAAGAAAGGAGGAGATGCCACATTTGTCTGAAACTGTTTTGATTTCAAGAATATTGATATTAATAAATTTTGTTCGGAGCAGCACTTAGAAGCATGTGCAACAAAAGTGGTATTTCATAAGTCCTTTATAATAGTAGGTATATAGAGATCATTTCAGGAAATTTTAACTTCTTTGTAAAAAAATATGAAACTCTGTTGTCCCACCCCATGGTAAAAAACAAGGAAATAGTGGTTGCTGGTGATTTTAATGTGGATTTATTCGAAAGCCCTGTCAGTGAACAATTATTGCAGTCAGTAACACTATAATTCAATTTAGTTCCTTGTATGAACTTGGCAACTAGGATATGTAAATGCTCTGAAACTGCTATTGATAATGTTTTTGTAGACAAATCTAGGGGAAAAAAGTCATAGCACAGAACCAATAGTAAATGGGTCATCTGATCATGACATGCAGCATCTTGTGGTAAAAGTTGAAACTTGTCAGGATAAAAAATCTATTAAATCCGAGTACAGGAGCATAATAAATAAGTCAAAAATTGAGAAATTCAGGAAATGGTTTAAAGAGATGAACTGGATAGATGTTTACAATACTTCTGACTCAAAGCTTTCATTAATAAAGTTACCTCTATTACTTTGAAAATTGTTTTCTCCCAAAGGTAACTCAAATTACACGGAAGTCAAAAAATAAACCATGGATTACACAAGGAATAAAAATATCATGTGGGACAAAAAGGATACTGTATTTACTATCTAGGAGCAGCTTTGATGTTAGCATTTTAATGCATTACAGAGAATACTGCAGAATATTGAAGCAAGTAATCCAGAAATCGAAGAAGCTTTATTATGAGAAAAAGATGATTACATCGGGCAACAAAATGAAAACAGTATGGGATATAGTGGAGACAAAAAACAGGTGGGGCCAGAAAGGAAGAGGAACAGATAACTCTAAAAATAAATGGGACTTTGGTAACAAGTGCATGTAGTGTTGCAAACCTCTTAAACGAGCACTTTATTTCTGTTGTTGACAGCTTGGGGTTATCAGGTTCGGCGAACGGTGCAATGGAGTATCTGAGACCAGTCTTTAAAAATAACTTCAGTAAAATGGAAATAGCATGTCTCCCAAAGAAGTAGCATCCATCATAAAATCCTTAAAATCTAAGTATTCTTGTGGGTATGATGGCATATCAACAAAGTTAATCAAAGACTGCTCATGTGAGTTGAGTTCTGTCATAAGTTATTTGTGTAATCTATCTCTTATCAGCGAGACATTTCCAGACTGGGTAAAATATGCTGAAGTTTGGCCTCTTTACAAGAAGGGGGATAAAGAGATACCATCAAACTATTGACTAATTTCACTTTTGCTGGCTTTCTCGAAAATATTTGAAAAGGTTGCGATCAAGCAGCTCCTTAAGCATCTAATTGCAAATAATATATTGTCCAAGTCACAGTTTAGATTTCTTAAGAGTTCTGATGTAGAGAAAGCTACTTACACTTACAGTGAGAATGTACTTAATTCATTACATAATAAATTAGAAGCTACTGTCGTTTTCTGTGACCTGTCAAAAGCCTTTGACTGTGTGAACTACCGCAAGCTCTTAAGTACATTAGAATATTATGATGTCACTGGCAGTGCTGCAAAGTGGTTTGAGTCTTATCTAACTAACCGGAAACAAAGGGTGTCATTGCAAAATACTTGTGCAATGAGCAGTCAGTCTTCATTTGATTAGGAATTAACTACATTTGGTGTTCCTCAAGGTTCCATCTTGAGTCCATTGCCTGTTCTTGTGTACATTAATGACTTCTCGTTTGTTACATTGCCAGATGCTAAGTTTGTCTCGTTTGCAGATGATACAAACATTGCAATAAGTAACAAGTCGAGTACAGATTTAGGAATAGCTGCTCATCAAATTTTTGTTGACATTAATAAATATTTTAAAGCCAATTCACTGCCATTAAGCTTTGAAAAGACCCACTATATGCAGTACAGAACCTGTAAGAGATTTCCTTCCAAAGTGTGTATAACATATGAAGACACATATTGAAGAGGTTGACAGTGTTAAATTTCTGAAATTACAACTCGATAATAAATTCAGTTGGGAAGGGCATACGACAGAACTGATGAAGTGCATAAACAAGTCTGTATTTGCAATGAGAATGATGTCTGATGCAGGAGATATAAATATAAAAAGTTTGCATACTTTGCTTGCATTCATTTTATTATGTCATATGGGATCATATTCTTGGGTAACTCATCAAACCAAGCAAATGTTTTTAGCATGCAAAAGCGAATGATAAGAATCATTTGTAGTGTAAATTCAAGAACATCATGTAGAAACGTGTTCAAGGTACTTTGTATTTTAACCAGTGCTTCTCAGTGTATTTATTCCTTAATGAAATTTGTTGCAAGTAACATATCTCTATTTCCAACCAATAGCTCAATACATAGACTCAGTACCAGGAATAAGAATAATCTATATAAAGATCTAAAATCACTTACCCTGGTCCAAAAGGCGATCAAATATTCAGAAACACACATTTTCAATAAATTGCCATTAACCGTTAGAAACTTGGTTTCAGATAAAGCACGGCTTAAACAGAGGTTGAAAGATTTTTTGATAGGCAGCTCCTTCCACTCTATAGATGAATATCTTAACAAAGACTGTTAAGCCAGCTTAAGTAAAAATATCTGTTAAGTTTCAGTTTTGACAGCACTTAGTCACGACAGTCTAGATTAGGTATTTTGTGTATGATAAATTTATTATTAGTGCATAACAATGTTTCATTCTGGCAGCATATTAATTCTGTAAATATCAGCAAATTTCCACATTTTATTCACCTATTTTGACAATCTCCTGACAAATGGTCTGGGTAATAAGTATTGTATTCAAATGTTTTATGTTTTTGTGTTATACTTTCTGACATATTCCACACCCTTGTGAACCAGTTCATTTTTTGTGTCTTTGGAACCAAAAGTTAATGTAATCTAATCTAATTTAATTTAATTAAGCCTGTTCCTGTTTGAACAGTTTAACAAATTTGGTTTGAGGATTAATGTTGGAGTTTAAGAAATTAATGTTTTAGATCATGTGTTTACTCCAAAAGGTACGAAACCAGACCCAAAACGAGTACAAGTGATAACTAATTTCCAACTTCCGGGAACTGTGGCATACTAAACTTTTACCGAATGCATTTGGAATGTGCTGCAGAACGTCAAGCTATTCTAAGTGATTACTTGAAGAACACAAAGAAGAATGACAAAACAAGCACACAGTGGACAGAAAACACAATAAAACAGTTTGAGAAGTGCAAAATGGACCTTGCAAATGCAGTCCTTTTAACATTACCAAATGTAAACAATGATCTTGCATTATTTGTAGATGCTTGAGATTTTGCATCTGATGCAGTGCTGCAACAGAAAGAAGAATGAATATGGAAACTAGTTGGTGTTTACTCCAAAACGTTCTCATCATCACAGAAGAAATATTCAACATACAATAGGGAACTTCTCAGCATTTTGGTATTTTAAGTGCCGCCTTGAAATACATTCATTTGCAATGTACCTTGACCGTGCTTCTTTGACACATGCTTTTAAACAACGAAACGATAAAGTAACCCCTACGCAGTTGTGTCCACCTACAATTCATATCACAATTTATGACAGATATCAGACACATTTCTGGAAAAGAAAACAGTGTGGCTGACAACATATCCAGACTGGAAGAGGTAGTACCAGTTGATTACGAGAAGATAGCAGGTGCACAAGTGAGTGATGGAGAACTTGAGAAACTTTGCTCTAGTTCTCATCATCATTGAACTTTAAACAGCATGAAAATCCTGGTGGAAGGTTATTATGGTGTGATGTAACAATAAGTAACATTCGTCCTTATATTCTGCATCAGTTTAGATCTTCTGTGGAATCACTCATATACAGATGTATTTGGTCAAACATAAAATGAGATATCCAAAACTGGGCAAAATCGTGCATATCATGCCAAATAAAAAAGTTACTAGACATACTAAATCTGCTGTTGGCCAGTTTCCAAGCACAGATGGACGATTTAAGGTGATACACATTGATCTAATTGGCTCCCTGCCTCCCTCAGATGAGTTCATATACTAAATTTATGGATGTCAAACAGTGGAAAATCCAGGCTGGAATGTAACTATATTATGAAAAGCAAAGTTGCTATGCACCATATAGCAGAGGTGCTGAGTCGCAGATAGGCACAACAAAAAGACTGTCACAAATAAAGCTTTCGGTCATTAAGGCCTTTGTCAACAATAGATGACAGGCACACACGCAAACCCAACTCACACACACGACTGCTGTCTCAGGCAACTGAAACCACACTGCAGTGTGTGTATGTGTGTGTGTTTGTGTGTGTGTGTGTTTCTATTGTTGACGAAAGCCATAATGACCGAAAGCTTTATTTATGACAGATTTTTTTGTTGTTGTGCCTATCCGCGACTCAGCATCTCTGCTATATGGTGAGTAGAAACTTTTCTTTTCATAATAAATTTATGTATGTCCATCTTATTGAATGGATGATATATGTGGGAAAAAGTGCCACCACAGCTGTATCTTTAGAATATCTTTATCCTATCACATGACTAGTTTTAGTGGCACATTACCGCCATTCTCATGCCCAATGTCAAAAGAGGATTTGATTTATTTGGTACATTTACTGTGATCCATTACACTGGAGACAACAAGGTGTCAAGTATAGACTCCTGATGTAAGCTAGTCCACGTGTGTTAGTAACAAGGATCCCACAATATATGTGTCAAGGAAATCAAATACTCTTTTGGCAGCAGGCTGAGGACGGTGGTAATTTGCCACCGAAACTAGTCGTGTGATAGGGTAAAGATATTCTCAAGATACAGTTGTGTTGGTACTTTCTCATATAATTCATATACTGTTTAGCATGCATTGAATGGTTCAGTAACTGGACAGAAGACATTCCAATTCATGGTATTCAAGCAGAAATCATGGCATTGAGCATTTAATAACTCCTGGATCGCTAGATTTGGAGCACCTAACCAAATAGTGACTGACCAAGGAGCACACTTCCAATTAGAACTGTCCCATGCGTTAGCTAAGATTTGTAGTTCTAAATTAACTCAAACTAGAGCATACCATCCATAATTAAATGGAAAAATAGAGAGATTCCGACGAACATTGAAGCCAGTCATAAGAGCGCATTGTACAAGTAAATGGAGTGACATAATTCCGACAGTTCTCTGAGGACTATGTTGCTGTGTAAGAGAAGAAAATAGCTCAACAACTGTGGAGCTGCTGTATGGCATAACTCTAACACTGTCTGGTGATTTCAATGTAAGGTTGGAAAATAAACTACAAATAGATCTACCAGTATTCACTTCTCAGTTACTCCAGCATATGGATAAATTACGCCTTCATAATGTTCCCATAAGGTAAAGGAAGTGCCGATTGCTAGCAGAGATCTGCATAATGCAACTTGTATATTTGTGAGGAATGACAAAGTGAAAACCAAACTAATGCTTCCCTGTGAAGGGCCCTATGAAGTCTTGGAGAAAAAAAAAATTTCACTCTAAAAATTTAGGATGTGGCAACAAGCATTTCACTTAACAGATTGAGACCTGTCTACATCCTTGTGAACTCAAATACCTGTGGTCTACAGGATAACACACAGAGCACTTAGCCAGTGAATGAGTTACTCACACATCAACAGCCTCATAAAAGAAAGTTATCAGATTTGGTCGAGTTGTGAAATTCCCCAAAAAGTTCAAGTAATTGACTTCCGAACTGACGTGGGGATAATGTATATATTTATGTTCATAACCTATAGTTCTGTAAACAATTGTTCTTTGAGTGAATATGTGTGTGTGTGTGTGTGTGTGTGTGTGTGTGTGTGTGTGTGTGTGTGTGGTTTTTTTTTTATTTTTATTTTTTTTCCAAAATGAATTATATTTTGAAATTCTCAGAGTAAGAGATCTAGAGTTCAGTTGTTTTGTTGTTGGAGTGTGATATTGAGCATGTGACAGGAAGGAAGTTTCCAAGTAATAGTTCTGCATCTAAAATCTGTGTTTTGTGATTAAGTGTGCAAGAAGACGAACAGGCTGAAAAATGTTTTTTGACTTCTGAGACATTGGCACACAGTGTTAAAATTTCAAGACCGAGTCATTGACAGTTTTTGTGCTACATTAGGTCAAAATTTGCAGAAAAATCAATCATGACATATTTTGAACCATATTGTGACTGCAGTAATTTTTGAGCAACGTATAGTGAGTACACTTTGGTAGTTCTGTAGATAAATAACTAGTTTTCAGTTCTGCGATCTGTTACAGTTATTTGTGAGCATTAGCATTCTAGAAGTAATGAACATGTAAATTTGTGATCCTAAAATTTTGTCAGATTTGTGCATACTTTGATGTCGTAAATATTTAGTTTCTTTGTTTTCATTTTATGTACCAGAAAAGATTTTATCTGTTTTGAAGACTGTATAAAGTTTCAAAAATTATGTTGAACATGCCACTGTCAACATTTGTTAAGTATTTTTATATTTAACATATGACACAGTTTTGTTATTTTTATGTGCTGTAATTTTGTAATTTGCTTTTTTTTTATCTCTAATCATAAACAAGAAATTATTAAACAGTGAAAATTTAGTGTGGAAATAATTGGCTAAACAATTGGGCAGATGTATTTCTTCAAGTACTAGATGGATTCACATATATTTATTTCCAGGCACAAACTAAATAACGTCCACTGTATTTTAATTGTTGGTGACTACCACCAACAGTTAATATGCAGTGCACATTAGCCAGAATGCATCTAGATGCAATTGTATGTGGATATGTCTAGTATCTGAAGATCATTTGTACACTCAGTAGGTGAGTAGTACCCAGCTTTCCATTTTTTAAAATTATAACCAAGAAAAAAGTGTTTACTAGACGTCTTCAAGGTGTTGTAGCGCAAGGATGTCCATTCCAGTTTATTTGGTTGGACAGATGGATCCAGACAATTCCCCTTACTTAAGACTTTCCATAGTTGGGTTTTTGGACAATTATGTATGCCGTCAAACCTTTTTTAGCAATTGTAAAAAAAAGGACAGTAAGCAGAACATTAAAAAGTACATAAAGTGCTGCATAACAGTGAAACCCTGTATTATGAAGAGGAGAGATTCTAGCCGTGCTCAGACACCCGAAATAAAATGTTTACTAGCAGTTAAAGGTCACACAAAATTGGGCAGGATTCCTGATGAAATTATTAGACAAGAACTGAATAACTTTACAGTCAATGACAAAACAGAAAAACAAGAAAACTGAAAGGAACATTTTGGGAGGGGGAAGAGGTTAAGCCAGATACATCGATACAGCAAAATTATAATTATTTGCAATGCCAGTGCTGTGTTGACAATGATAACCTATTGAGTGAGTTGAAGTAAAAAACTGATACAAAAAGTGTGAGTTTCTTCGAATGCAGGGGGAGGGTGAGGAAGATCTTAAACAGTAAGTCATTATATCAACAATGTTTGGCAAGGACGAACAAATGCTTTCTGACATTGAGAAAGCCAGATTTTAGCTTTTTTTCAAGGCAGTGTAATTAAATACATGAACACAACACCAGGAAAAACGCAAACCTGCATGTTATACGTACAAACACTCAACTGTGTAAAAAGGGAGTTTTCCACATGGGCCTCCAACTGTTCAACAATCTTCCCACTAGTATTAAGTCCATCGAAGACAACATAAAATTTAGCAAAGCCGTGAAGTCATATTTGTTGTGTCACTGATTTTACTCTGTAAATGAATACTTAGATCAGTAATCTTGCTGTTTGTGCTAAATTGAAAACATTGTGCAATTTAATACATTAGAATACTATAGGCTTACATTAATACATGTTAACAATGTTAAATGACATTTTCCGACATCTGCAACACTCTGTGTACCATCAGATCACATGGAATAAATAAATAAACCAGAATGAAAATGCTCTAAGTGGACTGTGTAAAACCAATAAAACTTTTGTAAAATCTGTATTTCATACTCAGATTAATATAAAACTACTATACAAATATTTTTACATTTCTAATACAAAATCCATTTGTTAACATGATAGTATGCGAACAGTAGTATTTTTAAGCTCATTTTTAACCTCATCCAGAGATTCTCCAAAATAAACAAATCTTTTCTAGTGCAAAAAATTGCTTCTTCCTAATGAAATCAAACAACGCTCAGATTTGATTAAAAGAATTGACAGTATGTTTGTATCATAATAAGTTATAAAATACTCACAACTAACTTATGCAGTTAATTATCATTCATAGCAGTAACTTCTCCACTATACTACAAAAGGCTATTCAAACTAATTTGTGTTTCCAAAAACAGTTGCTGTAACAAGAAAGTTAAAAAATTGTTGCAGTTGGTTATTTTCCCTTTGTGAAGCATCAAGACAGTTTCAGTTCTAAGCTGTCTCAAATTTGACCGAAGCTGCCATAGATCTCGCACAGTATTTTGTAGCCCTCCATTAAAAGTGTCTTAAAAGATGAATTTTTATCGACTTGGGCATGGACTGTGTAATTTTATTCTATGAAGAACATATGCATAAAATTTCATTCAAAATAATGGTGTTTCAATTTCAATTATGCAATATTTGTTTGTCCACTACTTATAATTTAATTATAGATGCATTTTTCTGTGTATATTTTTTTCATTATTTTCATGTGTGTTATTTATTAATTGAATTGTGACAGCTACCAGATGAGGACAAACGAATTATATCTCTTAAGAAATACTTGAAGATAGCAGGTATTCGTGTTCACAATTATTCAGATCTGTGGAAGGATTGCCGCAGTAACAAAGCGAGAGCACAGAAGTTGCTATCACTCCTTGAGGAGAATGGTCTCAAAGGTAAGGAGTTTTTAGTTGTGTACAGTCTGTGAACAGTATGTGACTTGGTTTGTCTGTTTATATATATCTCTCTGTGCTGTCTGGGAGTCAAGATTGTGTCTCTGATTTCCATTAACAAGAGCATTTTTATGTAGCTATAGCACATGCAATCTGATTGCACTGATGTTCACAGATCATTCCACATGGATGTCACATCGTGAAACTCACAAACAGTGAATTTACTACAGCTTTAAGTGCAGTAGTGCATAGTTTTAACGATTTTCATTGGGCCAGCATTTTCAGGGCTGCTGTTTTAGACTGCAGCCTGCTTTTAAGAAATCACAATTCCACATGTGAAGACTGTGTGTCCTTAAGTTTGACTATGGGTTAGTTAATGTGCAGTGACTTAAACCAACACCATTTTGGTTTTTGAAATTATAAATAAATTAGCATCTGGCTGAAAGTACGGTTTTCAATTTCTTTATTCCATTATCGATTTCGCGACACGAGCCCCCACGTCAGATGCATGGGCTGGTAGTCCCAAAATAAATAATGCAATAAATAAATTGGAAACTAGCCTTGCAGCCAGAGGCTAATTTTTTTGTGTTTATTTGTATGTGTGTTCACAATTGTTGTAGTCAGAACAACAATACTTAAACATAAGTTGAAGTGAGGCCAGTTGTGGAGTTTCTTTTTCATCCAATTTTGGGAACATTCATCTACTGCTGGTTACTCACAATATCGGTCCCAGAGTTAATAATAGATTACATGATGTGATAGTCTATGGGAATGGCAGTTTCCAAAATCAGTATTAAAGAGATCCAGCTGTGATCTCAATAATCACGTCGAACACCACCAGTGAGTTACTTGTGGGACTGTTATCAGGACGTAAATGAAACTCCAGGCTGAAACTAACAATGTAAAATAATAATGGTAATACAGAATGAAAATTCTTCAGTTAAACTGTCTCAGTAATGAATAAGGAAATCCAAAAGTGTTGGCTGTGGTCTTTCGGTGGGGACCACCCAGTATTTGCCTGGAGTAGGATTGTTTGTTTCTGGTCAACATTCTTATACATTCTATATATGAACAATTTTTTGTACTTTTCAATATATTTTTAGTGATTTGCAGTTAAATAACACACTCGAGTAGCCATAAAGCACATCTATGTGAGCAATGTGGCCAGCTTTTCCATTCACTTCAGTGACAGGCATTATTATAACACAACTAACACTACCATTCATCATTGGAACAGCACATATTTGTAAACTAATAATAGAGATCTTCATTCAAGACTCAGCAGATACTTTTACACTCCAAATATTGTCATAGTCCAATTAATATTTTCAGGGCGACCAACTATAGAGAAGTGCAAGAAACTTAGAAAGAAGATTGAAACCCGAAGGGAAGTGGAGGAATTGGACTTGGCAAATGTCATGGAATGTGGAGGTAAAGAGAACACTATCTTCCTTGCTTCGTAGTAGTTTCCAAATGACAGTGAGTGTGTTTTTATTGAGGAATATCATCACTATTAGAAGCAGAAGTAAGGAATCTACAGACCAGTTCTTCAAATAACAACTAATGGAGCAGGACCAATATACACTTAAGTTAAGAAACAGATTTTGTAGATGTAGCTATCATAACTTTTAAGCATTACTTTTATCAAGAGAAAATGAAAATGAACCACAGGAAAGAGAAACTGTTTTGAATCACAAGGCACACATGAGCTGGAAGAAATAATCATTTCAGTGTTCGTTTTCTATATCCCATCATCCCAGCTCTGTTTGTTCTAGAAAGTACCCTAAAACCATCATCATCAAATAATCCTTATACTAAATTGTACTTTCTAATTTGAATTAAGGGTACTGCAGAAGGAATTTTGATGGTAATTGCTGTCCAAAGGAAAATAAGTCCATCAGTGAGCGGTAGTCATAAAGTTCTGATTATCACCTTGAAAAAATAAAGTTACATAATTAGTATTTTGTTTGTCTCCAGGTGCATGCCTGCAATCCTGGTTCAAATTAAAATTCCCGCACCTCACTGCCTTATTTGTATGAGCCACACTGTTTTGTTTTGGCTCATCTCGTGGAGTACCACGGTACTGTAATGTGAGGACTGCAAATAAACAAATAATTAATGACATAAATTTATTTTTTCAAGGTGATGATTAAAAATTTTTCTTAGTCTATTCTGAATGTGATATGTTTTGATTCTTTTTAGTTTTGGTTACCAGTTTCAGTCTAGAAGACCATTTCAGATGAAGGCTCCAGGTGAGTGCACTTTATGATAGGCACTAGTCAGTTCTTCACATTGGCTCCGTGCCCTGTGTTGATGATAGTTTTATAGGACAGAACTGGTAAGTGGAACTAGAAAGAAAAACTTTTTATGATTTGAACTGCTCTATATTAAAAACTGAATCAAGAAGTTCAACTTGTTGCTTAAAGAGAACTAAGTAAGTCATAAAGTTCATGTTGCTGGTTTTAGTGGGGTTCCTTAGAGTTTCCAGGTTGGTAAGCAAGATTGAAGTTACAAGACACATCCTCAGTTGAATCACTGCCGTTACTGCATCCTCGGAGTACTAATCTCACCATTCTAATGTAGGTGTTGGTATTGTTAAAGCCTCTCTATGAGAGACTGATCTAATGGCAGATGGCATATTAGGGTAGACAGTTTCATTCTTTGCTTTGTGGAATATCCTTCAGCATTCATTTTATTATTGGCCTAATGTGTTTTCAGTATGAAACAACTACAAGTACAACAAAACATATTCAGTGAGTTTTTACAGTCTTCTAGTTAATGTAGGCATTATAGGAATAAACCACTTTTGAAAACAAACACATCTGCAATCTACCATCTGTTTTAATACACAAACTTACTGGAGCGGGCTACACAACTCCTACTTCCATCACTAACAACCTGCGAGTGTTGCCTACTGTGGTACTTAAAAATTTGCAGTCTGAACTGCAGATGCTGTAAACAAAACAGCTATTACAAGTAGTAATAACTATATTTTGTTCGATGTTACAAAATCATAGTCTGTGTGATGGGACCTGTATGATCAGATCATTGTCCTCAAAGGCTCCACACATTGGCAGATGTCAGAGGTTGCAAGTCTAGGCTCTAGGATGGCTGGAAGACCACAGACCAGCCCTTTTTATTACTCATACAGTTTGTTACCAAAGAAGTGTGCACATTTGTGTTGTAAAGAGTGAATTTGGATTACTTTAAGATTCTTGTGTGGTCTTCTCTTCATAATGGCTTCTCTAAGCTTCTGGGGTGTCTGAGTACACTGCCTTTTGTTTATGGCTGGATCATGTACAAGAAAGTCGGGGAGGAACGTACTGGCAGATTAAAACTGGATGCCAGGCCAGGACTGAAATCCAGAACCATCTGTTTCTCGGAA
Source organism: Schistocerca cancellata (assembly GCF_023864275.1). Lineage (NCBI taxonomy): Eukaryota > Metazoa > Arthropoda > Insecta > Orthoptera > Acrididae > Schistocerca > Schistocerca cancellata. Next base: position 514,645,886 of record NC_064634.1, read on the forward strand.
AATCTCCTACATAATGAACAATCCGGGCACAATTCATGACCCACGCTCATGAGAAGTGAAGCTCTGAGGATTGTTTGTTATTCATACCTGGCTAACTCAGTCAGTAAGGGCATTGTCCACAAAGGGTGAGGTCCCAGGTTCGAGTCTCAGTCTGGCACACAGTTTTAATCTGCCTCAAAATTTTATAACAGTGCATATTCCACTGCAGAGTGAAAGATTCTTTATGGAATAAATCATAGAAAATGGTATCCTAATCAAAACAAAACAAAATAATAATTGTAACAAAAGTCATAACTTTCTATGCTGGTCACTGGTATGCCTTACGGCACAGAGAAGAGGTACAAAAGTCCAGCAATTGGTGCTTCACTTCAGAGCATCTGAATGTTCCCTTATTTTGTCTTGGGTTTGAGTGTGTTTAACAGATCAGACTAAAATTCCACTCTTCTCTCACTCAAATTTGGTATCTGTGGTTGATGTATGCATTTCGCTCGTATTTTCTGTTACTTTGGGATTGTCACCATTTGTATAACATTATTGCAGCTCAGTTGTACAGCAAGCTCAGTCTTTGTTGCACGGATCAACCCAAGCCCATGTTAACATTCAGTTTCATTGTTCATAGATGATAACCTCCACTGCTCTATTTGTCAGTGATCTGTCTTTCCCTTTTAAAAGGCTCTTACTTTATCTGTTTAAAGTCAATAGTGTATGTAACCTCTGTTGCAGGACTGAATCCCAGTCTGACTATAACTTAGTGTACTTACAACAATGTGAAGATTGTGAGGAATGCTACTTGGTTCATATTCCGCGTTAAAATGTAAGATTACTGGGGTAGATTAGGAATGTGCTGGTCACTGAAGTTGCTTGTAATTAAGAGACTTGCACCATGCTGTTGAGCCACATGGAATTAATATCATCTCCGCACATTCTCTCGCGCCAAATTGTCGCACGACTTGAGACCACCACCTTCATTCACCATTTACCTAATAACTGAAGACAGCACATTGCTTCTGCTTGGAATTCGTTATTTGTCTGGAAGGAGAAGGCAATATGTTGAAACACTTGTTTAGTTGAGGAGTGCAGTTTGAACAATCCACATCAGTTAACCATATAATTCCATGTGTGTTTTCAATGCTGTTGTACATTATCTTCCTTTTATTTTCCTATTTATATTAACTACCCTCACCACAACTTTTTTGTTGTACATAATTATTTTTACCATTGTTACATATCTAGTAAATGCCTTGAGTGAGCTCTGAATCACAATCACTTCTCAATCATTGTGTTGCATGATGGTACATGTACTTTTCACCTAGACACACTTTGCGAGCATGTAGAAGCTAGACAAGAGGTAAATATAAATGCTCTAACATTAAGTCAAATTCTGAGCATCATGTGGGAATTAAATAATTTTTTGGGCATTTATAAAGGGACAGGGTGAAGATCTCAGGAATCTTGGTGACCTGCTTTAACAATAAGCCATCTATATGAGCACAGTTGTAGGATATCATTTCGAAGTTTATTTTAATGCTTTCCTTCAAATGTGTTTGTAGATGGGAGCAAACATTAAATATCAAAGGGAATTAGGGAACACACAGATTGTGTCTTTGACAGTAGAAATGGTCGTCGCCAGATAAGCAGTTGCTGAATCAAGATCTCAATGGGTAATGCAAATAAATAAAACCTGAACCCTGTTATATTGGCAGTGATACTAACTATAACAAATTTATTAAAAATGAGGCATTACTGTTGGACACGGCACCCAATGACTCCATGTTCCTTTGTTTCATGGGTCATAATCTTTTAAGTGGTTTTTGAATAAGGCAAAACTTCATTGACAGACAGGGAACAGGGGAAATATTCCATTGCGTACAAAATTGTTTTATGTTATTTATGTTTTTCCTGTCTCAAAACGTTCATAATTATGCAAGGTGTATATAAAGTCCAGGAACACTTTCAGTTATTTATTGCACAACAACTAAACATTGTACAGATGTTATACATATTGCATTTTGAAGAGAAACCCTGAAAGTTTTTTTTACAAACATTTGATATGCAAACCATGAGTGATCAGGTAGACGTCAGTATGGTAATCGAATTCTTGGCATACCTGTCCCAGCATGACATCGTCGACTGTGGCAGTCGCTTCCTGTATTCTCTCCCGGAGCTCTGCTACATCACATCATAGAGGTGGTACATACACCAGATCTTTAATCTGTCCCCACAGAAGAAAGTCACACGGAGCGAGATCTGGTGATCGGGCAGGCCATTTCATGAAATAGCTGTCCCCTTCTGTAGCATGGCCAATCCATCGATGCGGCAGCTCCGTGTTCAGGTACCCAAGAACTTCATGATGAAAATGGGGTGGAGCCCCATCCTGCTGAAAGATGAACGGAGAGTCCGATTGCATTTGAGGCAGCCCCGTACAGTTTTCGACGTGACAAGGCATAAAAAACATCTAACTTTGGGGAATCACACTCAAATTCAATGCATTTGTGTGGATGCTTTGTACCCCAGATTCGACAATTATGCCTGTTCACTTTCCCATTAGTGTGAAAAGTGGCTTCGCCGCTAAAAATTAAGTGATCAACAATGCCATCCCCATCCACATTCAGTTGTTGAAATTGCAAACAAAACTCAAAACGCTTGTCTTTGTTGTCGTCATTGAGCTTCTGCACCAGCTCCAATTTGAGTGGTTTCATATACAGATTCTGTCACAGGACTTTCGACACTGTCATTGGAGCCATTTCGAGTGCACGGGATGCACGATACACCAATTTCTTTGGCCTCATGAATTTCTCTCTTACGCGCTCCACATTCACTTCACTCACACTGGGATGTCCGCTTCTCTTCAAGCAACCCATCATAATGAATTTGTTGTGCCAGTGGTAAATGGCATTCCTTGTTGGTGGCTTCTTACTGTACTGTTGAACAGCTGTAGCACACTTGTTTTTGTCAAACTCCAACACACAGAAAGCTTGCTCCACACCTGAACTTGCCATGTTGGTGATTGGCCCAGACTATCGGCAAATTACCAAACTACGCTGTGGCAGTACACATGAAAAAAAAACTTTCAGGCCGTGTCCTACGTGAGCAACAGAAACGAGCGATAGCGTGCGACAGCTTCAGGCGACAAAACGCAACCGCAGATGAAGCTATGGAAGTGTCATACGTGAGCGACATCTGTGTCGCTGCCTGTCTCCAGCTGCAACTGGCGACATTTGAACTCAAACATGTTTGAATCTTTTCACTGCAGCACGTGCGACACAGAGCGACAGCCACGTGTCGTCTTGGCAAAGTAGTGGAGTGGACGCGATAGCAGCTATAAATTACTTAACATCCTATTTTAAGAAAACTATTCGTTGAAAAAAATTGCTTCTTACGCAACCTATGGCTTGATATTCTTAAATGATAAAGGTCAGAATTTATTTTTGTTATTTGTCAAGTTACTGTGCTGCACGAAATTGAGTACATGGCTGCACAAAATTTTTCAGAATTTGCAGAGGTGAAATCATAGTGTGTAGACTTTCCATGTAGTTCATTTTAGGACAAACATTATTGCACTTGAAATGTAACCAATATATTTAAATTGTATTTTAAGTTGAAACCAGAATGATATCTCTCTTCATTCTGGAGATATTGGTTGTTATATCCGCGGACAGGTCGCTCGCGGTGTGTCCGAACCTTTCCAGCACTTCGGCAATCAAGTGGTCGTAAAAATCGTTGTATCTCATAAAAGGTTCAAGATATTGAAACGAAGAATTTTGGAAATGACAGCACGCAGAAAGGACTATTTTATCATATGAGTAACATTCGATACATTTTTGTAAACGCGTGAGCAGAGTGAAAACAAAACTCCCTATAACTTACACCATGAGGTTTTGTCCAAATTTTCATAGCCAAACAAAGGGAGAGAAACAGATAAATGGGTTATCAAAGTGACCAGCATGAGATCTAGTTTGACATGAAAATATTTAACTACTTGAAAGTAATCAGGGTAATGAATGAAAACTTAATTAATAAGGTGAGGAAAAATTGAAATATTTCACGAAAAGCTGCTGTAAATGAAGTGTCAAAAATGTCATCTGTTCAAGACCTAGCTATTTCACACATAAAAAGATACATTGGTGCGGTATTTAAATGTCAAAAAGGCTTCCTTCGAATCAAGTATGTTAGGTAGGCAAACGAGGAGTCAGTAAGATAATGCTTTCTGAATAATACTTGAAAATCAAAAATGGAGGAAATCAGTCGAATATTTTATGAAATGATTTGTGTAAAAGAAATAAGTAGATCAGAGAAACGTTCTACGTGCCTTTGAACGATACTCAAAATCATGAACAGAAAATGAGGTGCACCAAACGTTTCCCTAATATTTTTTATTTCATACTTTTAGACAAATCATTACACAAAACGTTTGACTTTCTTTTCAAAAATTTTGTAAGCTTTACTTTTATAGGCTATTTAGAGTATTTGAAACACTTTGCGTTAACATTGACTGCTGATGAATTACGCTCACAACATCAAATATCTTTAAAATTTCATTGTTCATTGTAATTTATTAGGAATTAAATGTGTGTGATATACTGGTATAGGTGTGAAGATCAAGTTCTTTGGCAAGACCTTAAAAATATACTTAGCGATACAGTGTACATAAAACTTAGTATACAGAATCGTAACTGAGTTAGTAATAATATGAGAATGGCCGGGAATTGAACCGAGGACCTTTTCCTCATTCACAATTATGAACTTTGCACGCTACCCCTACACCACAGCTACCTATTGTTCGTTAGTATCAATCTGTGTGTTTGTTTGTATTTAGCGTAGTCAATCATGTAAAAGTCATTCCTCCACATTTATTGGCTGTTAAAAGTTCTTGAACATGTAAAAAAACATTCGTATTTAATTTATTGATGAGATAGTCGAATGCTCCTCTGCTCATTCATGTGTATTCAAAGAACTTGTCTGGTGATCTTCACAGTTGATGATAGTTATGAAATTCTCCGTGGTGATTCCTCCCTTTGTAAATTTCATGCACAGCATTCCTTTTCGCTTAATTTTCTTAAGTAAACCTAATTCTGTAGCCTTACTCTCCAGCTACAGTATTCTACAGGTTAAGGACGCTGTTTTATAGAAACAGCTGGTTGACTCTAAGTAGCCATCTTGTAGCATGACATGGTTGCTCACATGCAGGACACCCAAGGTTTTTGTCCGAAGTTGCTGCTTGTCGCTGGAGTGTCGCATATCCAGAAGTCGCGCACTGTCGCTCGATTCTGTCACTCACGTAGGACACGACCTCAGGGTTTCTCTTCACAATGACATATGTATTATACCTGTACAATGTTTGGTTCTTGTGCAATAAATAATTGAAAGTGTTCCTGGACTTTATGTACACCCTGTACTTGTATGGTTTCATTTTGACCATTGAAGCAATTACTACAGCCAGCCACAGTTTTATTTGTTAGTAAAGAAATAAAAAATTATGACTGTTGCAGAAAATATTTTTACAGTAAAGATTACACCATTGTTTTAACCAAGAATAAAAGAAAGTGACCTTCATAATTTGCCTCAAAATTAACTATCCGTTTAATTTTCATTAATATTGGTAAATTGTATAGCCAGTTCAGTCAGTAACACGATTCGTACTCTAATTGCTGGATGACGTGTTACAAATAATTTTAAACAAATGTATCTGTCAAATAAACATGTAAGAAACAAAGTAGGTATTCGTTTAGAACAAGTTTTATGCCTATTTTGGAACAGTCACAGTAATGTGAAGTAGACTCTCACTGGAAAATCGTACTCTTTCTTTCCTCTCGAAGAAGAAGAGCAAAGTGCAAAGTGGTAGGAGGGTGCATAGGGCAAGTCTTGCAGTGGGTATGGTCACAGGGGTAGGAGCTATAGGGTAGGGAGATTGATGCAGAAGGAGCATAGGGTCTGACAAGAATATTGTGAAGTGGGAGGGTGACAAAAAATTATACTAGGTGTGGTGTGCAGAATCTCGCACAGAATAGATCTCATTTCATGGCGTGATTTTAGGAAGTCATGGTCTTGTTGAACTAGCTGATTAATACATTCCAGGCCAGGATAATACTGAGTGACCAGTGGTGTGCTCCGAACTTGTTTTTTGGAGGGTTCAGCAGTACCAGGATTCGTGTACTGTCAAAGGGAGAGCCACCTGTTAAACGACACATCATATACCACTATTTGGTATATTACATTGGCATGACTACCACCTAATTATCAATTAGGGTGAATGGTCATAGGCAGAAGATGTACAATGGCTACCTGCAGTATCCTGTTGCAGAGCATGCTCTACAATATGACAATCATGACCTTGGTGCCTGTGTCATCTCATGCACCATCTGGATTCTTTCCCCAGACATCGGTTTCTCAGAGCTTTACAGGTGGGAACTAGCGCTACAACATGTCCTTGGCTCTCGCAACCCACCTGGCCTTAATTTACGTTAATTTCTTCCGTCTCAGGATTTCTTCACAGTAACTACTCTTTTCTTCACTCCATTTTAGTTTTCTATATCCTTCATTGTCTTACCTGTTTATTTTTCTCCGCCCCCTCCCACCTCTGTTACTTACAATGCATTTAACTTTTCACTCTTATTAACTCATACATTATGTTTAAGCAGTAATCTCTGCCTTGCATACTACCCTGTCTTCCACCTTTAAGCTCTCAGGCTTTCAAATCCCATCTGATGCAGCCTCCAACAATCAGTTTTTCCTTCTCATGCCATCCGGTAAGTTTCCCATGACCCGTGATTCTGGACGACTTTCCCCAAATCCACCCCTTTTCCTAAACCTCTCCAGTCTTTTTCCTCCACCTCTCTTCCTTCCCCATCAACACTTCTGCCTGAAGAAGGAGCCACTGGCTCCAAAAGCCTGCATAATTATAACCTTCTTTTATGTGTGTGTTCTGTCACCACTTGGTGAGTAAATTTTTTTATCCATACAGTTAAATTATTTTTTCAAAAATTGATTGTTTTCATTGTTATATTAAGCCATTTATTATTTGACACAGGCAGACTCTTCTCTGAATGCAAACAGTTAACCAATGATAGGGACTTTCCGCAAGTCATCATCTGAACAATGAGCAGGCGCTCTGTTCAATTATTGTAGATTTTTAGTGACACTGTTCAATGCAAGGCCCTAAACATAAGCAACAAGAAACAAAATAATTTGTGGACAGTAAGATAAATCTTAAAAAGTCAAAGTAATAATAATAATAATAATAATAATAATAATAATAATAATGATAATGATGAGCGTATGGCATTGGTGGCCGGGAGACCCCTCGCAGCGTAGTTCAGCTGCTGCTCCACAAGTTCTTTAATGCCAGTACAGCGACTTGAAAGACACACAACACTCAGTCATCTCGAGGCAGAGAAAATCCCCGATCGTGCTGGGAATCGAACCCGGGACCCCGTGCGCGGGAAGCGAAGACGCTACCGCAAGACCACGAGCTGCGGACATCATGATGATGATGATGATAATGACACTCGTTGTTTACAAACAAACTGGTAGATTGAACATCTGAGTGTTGTTACTTGTAAAACAAGTTAACTCAACTATCTTACTTCTTCCCAAATCTTTTGACGACATTGTCATACCATGTGTGTCTGCTTTCAAATATTCACAGTGCTTATTTTTCAATTGAGGAACAAGTAAGAGCCATGCCTGCCTGGGTGCCCATACCCAGTACAAGAGGGGCCAACCCCCGAGGCCCTCTGCTCTCGGAGCAAGGGAAAATGCAGTGTAGTGAGGTGTTTTTTTTTTTGCAAGAAAGTGATCTAAAAGTCAGTAGCATGCAGGTTTTTAACAGGGTCGGAACTAGAATATTAAAATTAATCTGCACTGTCTACAGGGAAATGCTGATAGTAATTGATGAACATAGTAGTAATGTTGCCTGGTTTAATAAAGAGTAGTTATCAGAATGTGACAGTCTTGTTTCAGATTCTCTTACAATGTTATCCAATAACTTGAAGTACACCTGTTGTATTTTGACTTCAATGGATTGCCAATGCATTCGTCCATCATTTCAGCTCTGTTCAGGGAAGCTTCAGATTGCGTATTAGTCGAACATTTCATGGAACTTAAAAAGTTGATCAATTTATTTCCATTTATTAGGTTTTTCGCATGAGCTGTGCATCCTGAGATGGCATTGTTGCAAAAGAGTACATCATTGTTTTTTTCTTTTTTTCTTTTTCGGAAGAATATTGTAAAGCAGTTCTACCTTTAAAAATATGCTTTGAAAAATAGACAGAAAGAAAACAAAGTCAAAGTCTAGAAGCCTATTTTTGAAACCATAGGCTACTCTTGTAGTAATTTCAGTCAAATATATATTGTCAGGTATTTCATTTAAAACATCAGTTACATCTGGATGGTTTTTTAGAATGGCAGATAATTTCTGGCATTGCAGTTCCTTTCACTGTTGGAAAGATTGTGTTTAGCAACAATACTATTCAGAATAGCCGTGCATTTGGAAGCCTCGTGGAAGAAAGCAGGAATATCCTGAAGCTTGGAGAAAAAAATCCTTACTGGTTTTGTACAAGAACAGCTCTGCTGCAAAAATAAAGTGAAGCCATGTGCAAAACAGTCAGTTAAAAGAGCTTGGGATACAATTTTCATGAACATTAGCTTCCAGGTTATTTATTTTCCTGCCAGAACAGAAGCAGCATCGTAGATTTGGGCCAACAGTTTGTTCTTCACATCATAATTCTGAAACACGCCATAGAGCACAGTTAATAAAGCTGCAACTAATGTTGTGAAAACTAATAAAATTTTTGTGCATGTTGCCATTGCAGTCCTCCAGCCTCACAACAATACAGCACTGTGACTTGTTCAAAACATTTGTGTTGATTCCTCCACAGTACAGGTATAAAGCGACATTCTATCCAGTGAATTTATTTATAAATCGACACATTTATACATCCCATCAGTTCATTCTGATTCTGTATGGTTTTTGAAAATCCGAGAAATAGCCCCTTTTCTTCCAATACCGGTACACTTTGAAATCTTTGTTTCTGTTCAGTACAGGTTAAAAAATGGCTCTAACGTTTCGATGATTCAGGGACTCTTCTGTCGTATCGTGACCTCTAAAAGCTAGCTCCTGCTTACTCAAAACATATGTGAGATCAGTTAGAATTTTCATTATCTCTTTGTTAGCTTTCATTTCATTGTTGAGTCTGATTTTCACTGGTTTTTGATGTTCATTCAATAGCTCTGATATATTGAACACTTGTTTGTATAGTTCTTTATATGTAATACAACTACTTAGATTGGTTGTGATGGCAGAGAGTGCAACAGAGATGGAACAAATGTTAGATGATCTAAACACAAAACTAAAAGAATATGGAATGAAGATTAACAAGAAAACGAAAAGCATGGTAATTGGAGGAAAGGGGAGAAAATGCTGTATGAAAATAGGGGGAGAGGAAATAGAGCAAGTGAATAAATTCAGTTACTTGGGAAGTGTAATAATGGATAATATGTATTGCTCAACAGAAATTACTTTGCGGACCACTAAAAAATGATCTGAGGAAAAGGCTTGCCAAATATTGCACTGTATGGTGCGGAGACCTGGACATTGAGGAAGGAAGATGAAAGAAGATTGGAGGCACTAGAGATGTGGGTATGGAGAAGAATGGAAAAAGTGAAATAGAAAGACCAAGTAAGGTATGAAGAGGTATTAAGAAGAGTCGGAGAAGAAAGAAACATGCTCAAAGTCATTAGAAAGAGAAAATGGAACTGGATTCGACATTGTTTGAGGAGGGACTGTTTATTGAAGGAAGGAATGATGGAGGGAAAAAGGGGAAGAGGAAAAAGAAGATATCAAATGCTGGACAATATCAAAGGAGACAAATATTCAGAAATGAAAAGACTTGCTATGGACAGACAAAAGTGAAAGAGGCTTAACCCATGCCGTAAGGCAGAATACCATACTACTACTACTACTACTACTACTACTACTACTATTACTACTACTCTTCTACTTGTACCTCTACTTAGATGATGTTTAGAAGATGCATTCTGTGCTAAACCTCATCGCAGATTCTTCACATAACCAAAACCATCAGCAGACTATAGTTTCTCTTGTGCTTAGGAGCAAACCTGACTAGCAGAAGAATTTTCCTTCTGTAGGGCTAGCACACCACCACTTGTGCTGTTTATACCATGAAGTTTGGAATGCACGTGTTTTGCACTTGTCTTTCGGAAAAAGGTATAATGCCAGTGTTTGATGTTCATTCATCAAAATTTCATGTTGTTCAGTTTCACATCTCTTTGAAAACAAAAGCTCCTACAAGAAAGTAATGATGTCCTCACTCAAAAGTATTACATCTGTACTTGTATGATGACTGGCCTTCCATTGCATGGAGGAACACGGCAGCATGGCCAAGGCAGCCTGTACCCCCCTGTCCTGTTTCCAGTAGTGATGTAACAGTTACCACGGCAACCAAGCATTTACAGGTGGCCTGGATTGTGTCTGGCCCCCTTCCCATATGCTTTAGGGTTGGGCTAAGCTTTAGGGTTGGGCTAAGCTTTTGAACTTTGACTTGCTGTGTAGTGCTGGCAGTTCAGAAGAAATGAAACAAGCTAACATCTTTCATGCTCACTGACAAAATTGCATAAAGGTTTATTGTAAAAATAATTATTGCTTATATGGTACAGCATACCATTCATGAATGAAGACTTTAGTTGTTTGTCATGTTTGATAGAACCCTTTTGGATAAGCTTTGCACATGTTACATCATCTTAATGTCTAAACTAATCATCTCTCTCTCTCTCTCTCTCTCTCTCTCTCTCTCTCTCTCTCCTCTCTTTCTCTGTCTCATCTCTCCATTATAAAACTGGACTTTTTTTTTTCATTCAACAGAAGGCAGAACTCGGCGTTCAAGGCAAAGAACATCTGTTTCACGAGAGCTTCCTAATGAAACTCCGCAGACATCTTCAGATGTAAGGAAGCGCCTCCAAGTGCTAGCTGATAGTGATTCATCTGAATCGGACTAATACAGATGGAGATTATCAGATTCTTTTTTAAGAGTCAGATATTTTAGGGCAGATCCTGTTTGAATAATTTCATAATTCTTTTTGTAGATTGTATGTACATAGCTGCAATTATGAATGCAAGTATAAGTTCCATGTAATAGCACAACAGAAGATGCTAATAATTGGATGTGTTCCCAGAATGTCATGACTAAAGGCTGATATTCTCCATAAACAAAGAATTTTACTCATCTTTACCTCATTAGTTAATATTTAAGTTCTAGTTTTAGCGTCATATTTCTGTAGACAAGATTTTGTACACATTATTCTTAAGAAAAAGAGATTTGTTTTTAGTCATAGACATAGTTTAAGAATTTAAAGTTTATTTTGTAGTTTGACACTAATGAATTGTACAGTAAATAGTTTGTAGCAATAGTAAATCAATGTTAAACTTAATAACTTCTGTTCATTTTTTTTAATAACATTCTGCAGTGACCTTTTAATATTATCTTGGAGTGCCAAATTAAAATCTGCCACTTTGGTTGGAAAAAAATCTGTTGTTTTTTTTCCCCTGAATTATTTATTTGATCATATCACTTATATTTGATTTGTGGGCATAAGGCCAAAAATGAAATAACAGCAATATTGCAAATAGTGGCCGTGAAAGCCTGTGTTGGATAGCTTCATTATGGTTTTAACTTCAGAAAATGATGGGACTGAATCTCAGTGAAATATGACACCACGGACATAACACAGGTATCCTCTTTCAGCTTTTAAATGTAGATAAGTTATTTTGAGTATTCTAACATCTTAATTCTCGACAACTGTAACCAGTCAAGCTGTAATTACTGTCTCTCTGTACTCAGCTGCAACTCCAGTATGTATTACAAGCACCACCAAGAAGTGAGGGTAGGCAGTTGGGGGCGAGTGCAATGTGTGAGATTGTGTTGACAATCAACAGCCGTATTCAGTTAAGTATGAACTCGCCAGTTGTGATTATAGTTCTGCATCAGTTGTAGAATATTCCAGAAAAAAATGAAACTTTGTTACAGACTGGACTCAAATCTGAATTACCTGTTTGTTGCAAGCGATCGCCTTAACCACATTGGCTGCCTGAGCACACCTCCAGGAGTGATCCAAACTCCCTTTGTCCTACTCACTCTTTTGTGTGCTCACACTATGTTTTCATATTTCCTATACAGGGTGAGACACTATTTTCTCTCATTGCTCCCTTGCGATGGCATGGAATTTCTTATTATAATGTGAGCATGAGGAAGTGAAGACACCAGGACAAGTGGAGATTTGGACCAGTCCTGGTGGCACACTCGGGTAGCCGAAGTAGTTAGCACGATCTCTTGCAACAAGTGGGAAATCAGGGTTCGAGTCCCGTCTTTCACAAATTTCATTTGTTTTGGAATATTCTACAGCTGATGCGGAACCATAATCACAACAGGCAAATTCATTCTTACTATTCCTTTTCTTCACTCTCTTTTTTTTCCCTATATCTTTTATTTTATGACCTGTGTATTTTTTCACACACAGCCTCATCTCTCTACCATGTATAATGCGCTGAAGTGTACTTGACCCCGTTCTGTAGGGTGTGGAATGAGAGGTGGAGCCATAGTCCCCAGTGGAAACATGGTTGACAGTTAAGAATGACTTCTGTTGGCTTCACTACATGACGGAGTGAGACAGGCATGCCTCTTCCCCACTGCCGTTAGCTGCTACTGATGAACAAGTGGCAGCTTCCGCTCACAGCTCCCGAACCGGTGCGCCGTGTTGTTGAGGCCGGCAGCCTTTGGAGGCCACAGTTATTCTTGTCAGTACTGCTACACGCTGCACTGTCACGGTGTTCCACTTGGAGAATGGCTTTGCACACAGGCACAGTGGCAGCATATAGAGTTTGCTGTGTGTGGGATTCAACCCGCTGCCCTTGGACAGGAGTCAAATGGCGGCTGGTGTTGTGTTGTCAAAACCCACTAGGAACTCAATGTTGGTGGCAGAAGGCACAGATGGCAGGTTGGCGGGCTGTGGCACCAAGTTCTGTGAAGGACTCGGTGCTGGTAACAACAGCAGCCTGATCTTGAACCGTGGCTGCTCCTGGCACTCACTGTCTAGCGTAGCTCTGGCGTCACAGTGGTGCTGCTGGCTTCTGGCAATGAGAATTGCTGCCTGCCACACCTGTGGCGCGCATTTGTTTCAGTACAGCTGGGTACTTACTCACGTCGTCTGTAACAAGAGACCTGCCTTTCTGTGGTGTCATCATCCTACTGGCTACACAGTTACTGCTTTGCAGTACTCCTGTACTGCAGCACTCAGCTATCTGGCTCTGCAGTCCCCTTGCGTGTCTTTTACTGTGATCATCCACATGTCGCCAAACTGCCGGCTGTTAGTTCATCACCATTAATGCAATGCTGAAAGACTAGGCAGTGGCGCTGTGCTGCCCTCATTCATGGAGAAGATCTGGTCCCTATGTTCTTGCCTCCAGCCCAATTTGCTATTGTCCCTCAATCTGTAAAACAAATACATAATTCTAAATCACTTACTCTTGATTATTTCGCAAATTACTATATTGACCTGAGACTCTGTAAATCTCTCTTGCATCCCTCACTCAGAGGATCTAGTCTACGGGGACTTGAATTACTCTTGGACTGAGTTCTTGCGTGGCTCTTCATCTCAAGTATGTAAGAACTAGGCAGAGCAAAATCAGAGTCACCATGACAGTACGAATTGCAACACTTTGAGGTCACACTACTTGACGTCTTCCATTCTGATACAGTTCCAAATGCTGTAACAGTTGCCCTGCAGTGATCCAACTCTTCTTGTGCTGCTATCGTTGGACTTAATGAACGGTCCAGGTTCAGTTCACAGATGTCATTACGGAAGGTAATATTTTGTTTGGATATGACTTGCGGTTCATCAGGCTAATCCAGCTGTGGCTATGTTATATTCAAGTGAGTAATTTTCATCTTAGTAGTTAGCAAATGAAAAGTGCATTCCGTAATTTTATACACAGTCCTGTTGTTTAACAATCGACTACCACGCAACTCTGAACACCTTGCCTCCATGAGTTTCCCTTGCTCATAGCAACCAGCAATCATCACCATGTCATTGTAAACTGAGTATTTATTTATTTATTTTTGAGTCATCAGTCCTCTGACTGGTTTGGCGTGGCCCACCACAAATTCCTCTTCTGTACCAACCTCTTCATCTCAGAGTAGCACTTGAAACCTACGTCCTCAATTATTTTTTGGATGTATTCCAGTCTCTCTTCCTGTGCAGTTTTTGTCCTCTACAGCTCCCTCTAGTACGATGGAAGTCATTCCCTGATGTCTTAACAGATGTGCTATCATCCTGTCCCTTCTCCTTGTCAATGTTTTCCACTATCAGTCCACCTAATTTTCAACATTCATCTGTAGCACCACACCTCAAATGCTTTGATTCTTTTCTGTTCAGTTTGCCCACAGTCTATGTTTCGCTAGCATACAATGCTGAGCTCCAAATATACATTCTCAGAAATTTCTTCCCCAGATTAAAGCCTATTTTAAATACTAGTAGACTTCTTGTGGTCGAGAATCCCATTTTTAACAGGGCTAGTCTGCTTTTGATGTCCTCCTTTTTCCGTCTGTCATTGGTTATTTTGCTGCGTAGGTAGTAGAATTCCTTAACTTCACCTCTTCATGCCCATCAATCCTGATGTTAAGTTTCTCGCTGATCTCGTTTCTTCTACTTCTCATTACTTTCATCTTTCTTCGATTCACTCTCTGTCCATAATCTCTACTCATTAGACTGTTCATTCCATTCAGCAGATCATGTAATTCTTCATCTACATCTACATCCGTACTCCACAAGCCACCTGACAGCGTGTGGCGGAGGATACCTATATCGGTTCTCCCTTCTATTCCAGTCTCATATTGTTCTTCTTCATTTTCACTCCGGATAGTAATGTCATCAGTGAATCATATCATTGATATCCTTTCACCTTGAATTTTAATTCCACTTTTGAACCTTTCTTTTATTTCCATCATTGCTTCTTCGATGTACAGACTGAACACTTCTTGTACATATTGTATGTTACCCGGCTCTCCCTATAGCTTACCCCTGTTTTTCTCAGAATTTCGAACATCTTGCACCATTTTACATTGTCAAATGCTTTTTCCAGGTCAACAAATCCAATGAATGTGTCTTGATTTTTCTTTAGCCTCGCTTCCATTATGAAACGCAACATCAGAATTGCCTCTCCCATACCTTTACCTATTCTAAACCCAAACTGACTGCCATCTAACACTACCTCAATTTTTTTCCCATTCTTCTGTATACTATTCTTGTAAGCAACTTGGATGCATGAGTTGTTAAGCTGATTGTGTGATAATTCTCACAGTTGTCAGTTCTCTTTGGAATTGTGGGGATGATATTTTTCCGAAAGTTAGATGGTATGTCGCCAGACTCGTACATTCTACTCACCAATGCCAATAGTTGTTTTGTTGCAATTTCCCCCAATGATTCTAGAAATTCTGATGGAACGTTATCTATCCCTTCGGCCTTATTTGATCCGAAATCCTCCAAAGTTCTCTTAAATTCTGATTCTAAAACTGGATCCCATATCTCTTCTAAATCGACTCTTGTTTCTTCTTCTATCACATCAGACATATCTTCCCCATCATAGAGGCCTTCAGTGTACTCTTTCCACCTATCTTCTCTCTCATCTGAATTTAATAATAGAATTCCTGTTGCATGCTTAATGTTACCATCCATTTCACTGAATGTTGTTTTGATATGCCAAGTCAGTCCTTCCGATAGTCATTTCTTTTTCGATTTCTTCACATTTTTCGTGCGTCTTAGGTTCCATGCACTTCGTGTTTATTTCATTCCTCAGCAACTTGCATTTCCATATTCCTGAATTTCCTTGAATACTTTTGTACTTCCTTCTTTCATTGATCAACTGAAGTGTTTCTTCTGTTACCCATGATTTCTTTGCAGTTACCTTCTTTGTACCTATGTTTTCCTTCCCAACTTCTTTGATGGCTCTTTTTAGAGATTTCCATTCCTCTTCAACTCTACTGCCTACTGAGCTATTCCTTATTGCTATATCTATAACCTTAGAGAACTTCAAATGTATTTCATCATTCCTTAGTACTTTTGTATCCCACTTCTTTGCGTATTGATTCTTCCTGACTAATCTCTTAAACTTCATCCTACTCTTCAACACTACTACATTGTGATGTGAGTCCATATCTGCTCCTTGGTACGCCGTACAATCCAGTATCTAATTTCGGAATCTCTTTCTGACCATGATGTAATCTAACTGAAATCATCCTGTATTATCTGGCATTTCCCAAGTATGCTTCCTCCTCCTCTTGTGATTCTTGAGCAGAGTATTTGCTATTACTAGCTGAAATTTATTACAGAACTCAAGTAGTCTTGCTTATCTCTCATTCCTTGTCCCAAGCCCATATTCTCCTGTAATCTTTCCCTCCTCTTCTTCCCCTACATCCGCATTCCAGTCCTCCATGACTATTAGATTTTGATCTCCCTTTACGTACTGCATTACCTTTCCAATATCCTCATATACTTTCTCTATCTCTTCATCTTCAGCTCGTGACATCGGAATGTATAGCTGAACTGTCGTTGACGGTAGTTTGCTGTCGATTCAGATAAGAACAACTGTATCACTGAACTGTTCACAGTAATACACTCTCTGCCCTACCTTCCTATCCATAACAAATCTTACGCCCATCCTACCATTTTCTGCTGCTGTTGATATTACGCTATACTCATCTGACCAGAAATTTGTCTTCTTTACATTTCACTTCACTGAGCCCTACTATATCTAGATTGAGCCATTGTGTCTCTGTTTTCAGATTTTCTATCTTCCCTACCATATTCAAGCTTCTGACATTCCACACCCTGACTCATTGAACGTTATCCTTTCATCAGTTATTCAATCTTTTTCTCACTTTCACCTCCTCCTCGGCAGTCTCCTCCCGGAGATCCGAATTGGAGACTATTCCGGAATCTTTTGCCAATGGAAAGGTCATCATGACTCTCTTTCAGTTACAGACCACATATCCTGTGGACACACATTGTCTCTTTAATGCAGTGGTTTCCATTGCCTTCTGCATCCTCATGCTGTTGAACATTGCTGAATCTTCTGCCTGTAGAGGCAGTTCCCCACACCAAGGACAAGAGAGTGCCCTGAACCTCTGCCCACTCCTCCAACCTCTCTGACAAGACCAATGGCAGAATGGGGGTGACTTCTTATGCTGGAAGTCTTTGGCCACCATTGCTGATTATTAATCAAAATTTAAGCAGTGGCAGGTTTCGAACCCAGGACCAAGGATGTTTTGATCATTAATCAAGGACACTACCCCTAGACCACAGGTGCACTGAGTATACCCAGTGTAAATCTGCTCTCCAAAAGTGTATTTATTGTTCAATCACTTCCTTCTGGCGAGGTCGTCCCTCCTTTTTACCACTGAAGAGCTGTGTAATGCACATGCCCCGCTCATCACCATCTCACAAGCAATGCATATGTTCCGAGCAGTTTGCTGTACTCCTTTGAGATCTGTCTCAGCCTCCTGCTGCTAACTGTTGTATCCCTGGAAACACCTCCTCCAGCCACCTAATTTTGTTCTACAACTTCCACCCACTAAATACTGAACTTAAAGACCACCTGTGACTGGGACCTACCACATGTGTTTGCCTGGAAAACAAAACTCCTCCATCCAGGTGATGGTCTTGCAGCAGCCCCAGTCCATCCTCAGTGAAAAGCTACAGCACTACCAAAACTAGCATTCCCCTACTCTGGCCTTTCTCCCATATGGCAGCGTGAGGAAAGGGATCATCACCACCTCCCCTCCCCTCCCCTCAGAAGCCCACTGTCTCCAAATAGCACGTCTTAACACACTAATGATAAAAACTATTATAAAACAAACATATAACTTTATCTAAAATCATTTTAATGCCCTATTGGTCGAAGTAGAGAGGATATAAAATGTAGACTGGCAATGGCGAGGGACTGGCAATGGCAAGGAAAGCGTTTCTGAAGAAGAGAAATTTGTTAACACCGAGTATTGATTTAAGTGTCTGAAGTCGTTTCTGAAAGTATTTGTATGGAGTGTAGCCATATATGGAAGTGAAACATGGATGATAAATAGTTTGGACAAGAAGAGAATAGAAGCTTTTGAAATGTGGTGCTGCAGAAGAATGCTGAAGATTAGATGGTAGATCACATATCTAATGAGGAGATATTGAATAGAATTGGGGAGAAGAGGAGTTTGTGGAACAACTTGACTAGAAGAAGGGATCGGTTGGTAGGACATGTTCTGAGGCATCAAGGGATCACCAATTTAGTACTGGAGGGCAGCATGGAGGGTAAAAATCATAGAGGGAAACCAAGAGGTGAATACACTAAGCAGATTCAGAAGGATGTAGGCTGCAGTAGGTACTGGGAGATGAAGAGGTTTGCACAGGATGGAGTAGCATGGAGAGCTGCATCAAACCAGTCTCAGGACTGAAGACCACAACAACAACAACATTGCAAGACACAAAAGAAAAATATTCCAAAATCACTCTATTACAATGTATATTAATTACTTCCTCGGGCTCATTGAGCTATTTGGATCTCTTATTCCTATTGCTCTTCATTCTGCTTCCTCTTTGTGTCTTTTTTCGCCTTCACTAATACCTGTTATGGGATTGCCCTCGGCATGCCCTTGAATGGTCAAAGACGCCGAACATGCACAGTTGTCGTCCTTATGTCGGCAGCTGCAGCTTCACATTTACTAGTGGTGTATTCCAGTTACTTGCTATGGACCTTGTTACCATGTTACACGCTTCTTTGCTTTCCCTTCAGAGTATATAGGCTCGACATCATCATCCACTGGCCCACTCTTCACCAAGCTAATGTTCCCACTTGTTCCACTGTCTCCACCTACTTCTTCAGTGCCTTAGTATTTGCTCACTGGACCTTTCGTCACACTTCCTTTACCATTCTGCAAACTCCCTGACTATCTGACCTCTCCCGCCTCCTTTCTTTCTAATCATGTCAAATGACTAGAGACTGTTTTTTCGATTCACCACTGCAATATACTCTGGAGTTGTATGCACTCACTACGAAGGATAGATATGTGTCCTGATCTGAATGGTGTGCATTCATGTAATAACTAACCATGTTTCCAATTGTTCAGTAAACTCGTTCCATCCTTCCATTAGCTTGTGGACTGGTTCTCAGTTTCTTTAATTTTAGCAGTTGACACAGTTCTTTCATTAGGTCTGTTATGAAGTTCATCGCATGGTCCGTAATTATTGTCTCTGTCATCGTGAACTTCAATGTCCATGTGTTAACTCCTGAGTGACTCTGACTGCCCACTGATCTGGCATCAGCATCATCTCTATGTAATGAGAAAAATGGTCTTATATCATCAGCACTAAACAATTACCTACTGGTGTTCAGTTGAATGAGCTCAACATGCCACTCCAATGAAACTGAATGGTCCCGTTGCTTCTCATAATCTCTGTAACAGTGTATGCTTGCTTCTGCTTTAAATCTGCCCAGTGTACACGGTCCATACAATTTCTGTCATACTGATCAACATCATTTTACCTTCCATTCCACCTCTACTTGCTCAAGTAGTTAACTTCCTTCAGTGTAAAGTGACATTTTTCTGTGCTGATTATCAAATAGACTGCTCATAATCTCTTGAACACCTCCCTCGAACGTCGTCTGTGCTCTTACATACCCTCGAAGAGGCGATTATGTCACCAAGATATATGCTGTTACAGTCCTTTCAGAACTCAATCCAGCAAATGTTGAAATTTTGGTGCATTCTTCAACCATAAGGTATCCTTCTGTGTTGGTAGAGTTCCCAGGGTGCAGAAAATGCCATTTTCAGTGTATGTTTTGGAGTCACTTCCAACTTGTGATACTGCACATAACATATCAACTGATAAGTCAGGTTCCGTATTCATCGATAGTGACTTTCCAGTGCCTCTTGCCAGTCATGGGAATCAAGCCTTAATGTCATTGCTCACAGTTTAACTAGACTGTGTAATATACTAGACATTCTGAAAGTCTGCACTAGCAGAATAGAAAAGCAGAAAACACAAGTCCGAAAACAATTTATTGGACTCACCAAAACAAAACAATAATACAATATCCAAAAGATCAACCAACTCGATCCCAGCTGCAGGTCGACAAAAATACAAAATAACAAATAATACTAATAATAAAAAAGACCTGACTCTTCACGGGGAGCTAACACAAACATTTCTACAATGTCAAGAGGTTCGTCGACTAGACCAAGAGATCAGCCAGCTAGAAGAGGAGTCTAGCCGTGGCTGCTGGGGCAGCAGCTCTGTATTCTTCCAAGCAGTGTGTCGAACTGCCTTTTGCCGGCAGTGCGCCCCCTTATAAAGCACGTGGGCGGATGTATCTGCTGGAACTATTTGCGATCACGTGCCTGGCGTAGCAAAGTAGTTCAAAGGTTAGCTGCGACTTCTGGTGAAGCTGTTCTGCAGGCTCAGTGAATGGGTAATAGTCCCTGTCAGCCGTTGGTGGAGACCTGGTGGTGTGTTGTTTGTTTTGTGTTGTGTTGTGGCCAGCAGTAAGTCTTTGTTTTGACAACACAGATGACATAGACTTTCCTGGTGAATATACACCCTGTGATGCAGGCATCCCATAATGGTTCGACGTAAAGTGGGATGCCGATGCAGTAGGGGCTACGATGTCCAAAGTGTGTGGCAGCAGCACGTCCCTTGCAGCAGCTCAACATTTACAATAGTTTTTCTTAGCCAGAATGTCTTCCCACTTAAGTTCCACTGTATGTTTTCAAAGGTGAATTATGGCATTATATTGATGCAGAAAGTCTAATCTTAGGATCATGCTGTAGCCCTCACATACATGAGATGCTTCCTCGACATGTTGCTTAAACTTTGTTGCCTCCAAGGAAAAATTCATAACTACTGGCCTCAATGGCCATATATCACTATCTCCCTACCCCACACAAACTGTAACATGGTGGGTTCCAATACTTATTACCTACTAACTCCCTTGAGGTCACTAACAAATGCGCCCGTGTCCAACAGAACTTTATGTTCCCTACCATTTGTCACTCACACTAATGCGTATTCCACCACAGAATTTGCTTTTACTGCATTCACCTTTACTGGGAACTACTTCTGGCCACTCCGATGTTTCCTCTCTAGGCTTACCACCCAGGCCACCTCTTTCACTACCACTATATCACTCCCATTGGACCGTACCGTCCCTGCTATTACTTCCATTAAATCGTCTGGAGTCCACGCCATCTCTATTACTTCTCTGTGGCTGGCAGCAGTCTCTTTGGATGTTCCCAGTATGACCACATTAAAACATCATACATTTGGCACGAACACACTTTTCCAACCCCTTAAACCCATGGAAACATCAGTATCCTCTTACTCCAGTACTAGCTTGACCACTGTATGGAGATCTTTCAGCACACCAGTGTGAACTTTCCCAGACATCTCTGGTGCCAAACATATCAGAAAAGCATTCAGAATACATGGCTCAGATTCTTGTAACTATACTTTGTTCTTCTCCTCACTCTGCATTAACTCATAAGTATGTATGTTTAGTTTCCTAATTCGAAATCTTCATTTCCTTTGTTATGCCTCTTAGAAACCATACTCAGCTGCTCACAGAAAAACTGTGCACCATTACTGCTCCCTACACCTTTGCTCTTATCTCTGCCTGAGCTTCATAAGTGTAACCCTCATATAATCATACCCCTTTGCTTCGATCTCATGACAATAATAATCTCACTCACCGCAATGAAGACACTGTAGGCTGTGCCTCAGTCATCACACAATGGGACTAGCACACACTCCACTGCTGATTATGGCAATTTTGGCACTCCAGACACCACTGAAGTGGTGACAGACCCCTCTCTGTAGGGTGTGGGGAGAGTGGTGGAGCCGAAGTCCCCAGTGGAAATGATGTGTACAATTAAGAATGACATTTATTGACTTCAATACGTGACATAGTGAGGTAGGCACACCTCTCCCCCTTGCCCCTTGCGGTGATGAATGGGCAGTGGCTTTTGCCCGTGATTGCTGAACCAGTGCCCTGCGGATGGTGGTCTACTCGGGGAACGGCACCACACAGGGCCATGGTGATGGTGTGTGGGGTCTATTGTGTGTGGGGTTCAACTCACTGCCCATGGGCTGTAGTCAAATGGCAGCTGGTCTGTTGAGTTCCACTAGGAACTCAGCATCGGTGGCGGCAGGCACAGATGGCAGGCCGACAGGCTGTGGCACCAAGTCCTGTGAAGGACTTATTGCTGGCAGCAGGCACAGTCTGATCTCGAACCCACGGCTTCTGCTGGCTATGGCCAGTTGTCTCGCTGTCCGGTGTAGCTCTGGTGTCACAATAGTGCTGCTGGTTTCTGGCAATAAGAAATACTTCCTGCCTCAAAATCCAGACTGATTTATAGGTTCTCTTTCTTTAATGGTTGGTCATGGTTTATGTTCTTCTGGATTATTTTGTTTATCTAATATTATTTATGAACATTTAGGTAGACGAAGATTATTAATTAACAAGGGAATGGCTTTATGATGATTCCTTTTGAGATCATCTAATATAGCTGACCCACATTTGTTTCACTAAAACCCCAGCACCTAGTCACGTTGGCCATAACAAGAGTCCTGCCTTGGAGTGGTGAGATCACCCTGCTGACTACTGGGTTACTGCTACACAGTACATTTTACTGCTGCTCTTGGCTATCCTGGCTTCACAATCCATTTGTTTGTCTGTTATTGTGACCCACATGTTGCGATACGGCCCTCGTGCTTCCCTTTGAACCATTTTGCCGGAAGAAAGAGACCCTGGCTCCTAAAGCTTGCACATTTCCATATCCTCTTCAGTCCCAAGGTATCATATATGATTTTTTTTTTTTATTTTCAGGTTCATACACAGCTGAACCTTTTCTGTATGTGATATGTACGATACACATCGACTTGAACAGCTCACTCGTTCACCCTTCTGCTGAGCGCCGTCAGGTGTTAGCACTGATTGCAAACTTTGGATTCTGGAACTGCATAGCATATCTCAGCGAAGTAAAAGTAAAGACATAGCTTTTTCTAACTACAAGTGTTTTACTACACTTTAATAACTCATTAAAACTCTACAGTTAATAACTAACTATAAAGTATAGATTTATAAGATTTAAACTTATGGGCATCATATATGATACCTCAGGAGGACTCAGTGCCAACTATGTTTATGTCATTGGGAGTAGGATTATATATATATTTTGCCTTGATCAGTAGGCTTCACTTCAGTTTTCAGAAGAACAAGTCAAATTGCCAGGCAGAAGGCTGCAGTACCTTACCTGCATACAGTGTGAGCAGTGCAAAGTGCTTCTTTGCTTCACAACTGACAGGAATCACTTTACATGTTAAACAAAAAATTAAATTAAATTAGATTAAACAGTGTTAACCTTATACTGATCCATACAGTAATATCAGGAAAAGATAATTTTGGTATGGTAATTTTGTTTAAGTATTTCCAACAATTGTTGAAAGTTTTGGTACCAAATGTGTATTTCAACCCATCTTGACATCTACAGCAAATATGGAGACTACGTCTAGTGTACACGGCTGGTTTTTTTTTTTTTTTTTCTTTCTTTTTTAAAGAAACAAAGCAACAAGAAGCTGCAAAGTTGTATGTATAATCAATTGTCCTACTTAAGTTCTGAGGTATCATATATGATATCATGTATGAATGTGATTTCAAAAAAAATTTTGATTGTAATTCATTCTTAACTAGCACTAACACAAAACAATTAATACAGTGGCTCACATGTACTTTTAATATGTGCTCAGACTGTAGAGGACATGTTTTTATTAGTTTTTTTCCTGCCACTGGTTGTTGAGTTACTTTTGTTTCATGCTGCACTGTGTATCACCAGTCACAGTGTTCACTGGTACACAAACAATTGAAATGTTGATGAATTTAGACGTGGAAATGTGCTCCTGTGTACAGTTATTACTGTTGGTTAAAGCTACCCAAGCAGTGCTTGTTAATTCCTTTTGTAATTTTTTATCACCCCAGACTAGTGTTGGGGAAAAATACAAAGTTACAGATATTCCCCAACATAATTTTGAAAAGTCAAGTGCATCTCGCAGTCAGTCAATCGCGTTATGCTGTATGATTAATGGAATGTCAAACTTCATTTCTGAGAGACTGCAGGTTTATTGGTGCATGATAAAAGATCTGAATCAGTGTTTGGATGACACCAATGGCAGTTAGGCTCCACATCAGCAAGGTTGCTTTTCTTTCACAAATATCTGCAAGCACAGCTGATAATTACAACAAATTAACACAAAAGGATAGCTTTGTGTAAATGTATTCGTGGTTCTTACATGGCGAAAGCTGCTAGATAAAAGACACAGGTTCAAATCCTGCCTTGGCCATGGATGTGTGTGATGTCCTTAGGTTAGTTAGGTTTAAATAGTTCTAAGTCTAGGGGACTGATGACCTCAGATGTTAAGTCCCATAGTGCCCAGAGCCATTTGAACCATTTTTGATAAAAGACGAGCAAAACAGCAAGGCATTCCCTTGCTGGCTGCAGAAAAATGTGAAGGCTTTACCTTCCATTATTGTCATATAAGGTAGTACCTATTAACATTCATGGAATCTCTTGTCCATACATTTCATAAACATAAAGATCCCTTAATCGGCCAGGTAGGTTAGAAAATTTAAAAAGGGAAATGGATAGGTTAAAGTTAGATGTAGTGAGAATTAGTTAAGTTCGGTGGCAGGAGGAACAAGACTTCTGCTCAGGTGACTGCAGGGTTATAAATACAAAATCAAACACGGGTGATGCAGGAGTTGATTAATACTAAATAAAAAAATAGGAATGCGAATAAGCTACTTTGAACAGCATAGTGAAGGCAATATTGTAGCCAAGGTAGACACGAAGCCCACGCCTTCCACAGTAGTACAAGTTTATATGCCAGCCAACTCTGCAGATGATGAAGAGATTGAAGAAATGTATGATGTGATGAAAGAAGTTATTCATATAGTTAGGGAGATGAAAATTTAATAATCATGGGGCACTGGAATTCGATAGTAGGAAGAAGAAGAAGAAAAGGAAAAGCAGCAGGTGAATATGGACTGGGGGTAAGGAATGAAAGAGGACATTGTCTGATAGAGTTTTGCGCAGAGTGTTACCTAATCATAGCTAACACTTGCTTTAAGAATCATGAAAGGAGGTTGTTTATGCGGAAGAGGCCTGGAGACACTAGAAGATTTCAGATATATAATTGTAATAGAGAGATTTAGGAACCAGGTTTTAAATTAAGACATTTCTTTGGGCAGATGTGAATTCTGACCACAATTTATTAGTTATGAACTGTAGATTAAAACTGAAGAAACTGCAAAAAGGTAGTAATCTAAGGAGACGGGACCTTGATAAAGGGAAAGAACCAGAGGTTGTAGAGAGTTTCAGAGAGAGCATTAGGGAATGATTGACAAGAACAGGGGAAAGAAATACAGTAGAAGGAGAATGGGTAGCTTTGAGAGATGAAATACTGAAGGCAGCACAGGATCAAGTAGGTAAAAAGATGAGGGCTAGAAGAAATCCCTGGGTAATGGAAGAGATACTGAATTTTATTGATGTAAGGAAAATATATAAAAATGCAGTAAGCAAAGTAGGCGAAAAGGAATACAAACGTCTCAAAAATGAGTTGACAGGAATTGCAAAATAGCTAAGCAACATGGCTAGAGAACAAATGCAAAGATGTAGAGGCATATATCACTAGGGGTAAGGTAGATAGTGCCTACAGGAAAAATAAAGAGACCTTTGGAGAAAAGAGAACCACCTGTATGAATATCCAACCACCTGTATGAATATCCAGAGCTCAGATGGAAAACCAATCCTAAGCAAAGAAGGAAAAGCAGAAAGTTGGAAGGAGTACATAGAGGGTATACACAAGGGCAATGTACTTGAGGACAATATTATGGAAATTGAAGAGGACGTAGATGAAGATGAAATGTGAGATATGATACTGTGTGAAGAATTTGAAAGACCTAAGTTGAAACAAGGTCCTGGGAGTAGACAACATTCCATTAGAGCTACTGATAGCCTCGGGAGAGCCAGTCCTGTCGAAACTCTATCATCTGGTGAGTAAGATGTATGAGACAGGCGAAATACCCCCAGACTTCAAGATCCCAAAGAAAGCAAGTGTTGACAGGTGTGAAAATTACTGAACTATCAGTTTAATAAGTCACGGCTGCAAAATATCTACGCGAATTTTGTACAGATGACCAGAAAGACTGGTGGATGCCGACCTGGGGGAAGATCAGTTTGGATTCCGTAGAAATGTTGGAACATGTGAGGCAATACTAATCCTACAACTTATCTTAGAAGATAGATTAAGGAAAGGCAAACCTACATTTCTAGCATTTGTAGACTTAGAGATAGCTTTTGACACTGTTGGCTGGAATTCTGTCTTTCAAATTCTGAAGGTGGCAGGGGTAAAATACGGGGAGTGAAAGGCTATTCACAATTTGTACAGAAACCAGATGGCAGTTATGAGTCAAGGGGGTATGAAAGGGAAACAGTGGTTGAGTAGGGAGTGAGACAGGGGTGTAGCCTATCCCCGATGTTTTTCAATCTGTATATTGAGCAAGCAGTAAAGGAAAGGAAACAAAACAAAAATATGGAGTAGGAATTAAAATCCACAGAGAAGAAATAAAAATTTTGAGGTTTGCCGATGACATTGTAATTCTGTCAGGGAGAGCAAAAGACTTGGAAGAGCAGTTGAACGGAATGGACGGTGTTAAGATGAACATCAACATCAAGCATTTCTGAAGAAGAGATATTTGTTAACATCAAGTATAGACTGAAGTGTCAGGAAGTCCTTTCTGAAAGTATTTGTATGGAGTGTAGCCATGTATGGGAGTGAAACATGGACGATAAGTAGTTTAGACAAGAAGAG
Organism: Schistocerca cancellata; assembly: GCF_023864275.1. Taxonomy (NCBI): domain Eukaryota; kingdom Metazoa; phylum Arthropoda; class Insecta; order Orthoptera; family Acrididae; genus Schistocerca; species Schistocerca cancellata. Next base: position 514,672,859 of record NC_064634.1, read on the forward strand.
AATAGAAGCTTGAAATGTGGTGCTACAGAAGAACACTGAAGATTAGATGGGTAGATCATGTGATTAATGAGGAGGTACTGAACAGAATTGGGGGGGGGGGGGGGGGGGAGGAATTTGTTGTACAACTTGACTAGTAGAAGGGATCGGGTGGTAGGACATGTTCTGAGGCATCAATGGATCACCAATTAAGTACTGGAGGGATGAGTGGAGGGTAAAAATTGCAGAGGGAGACCAAGAGATGAATACACTAAGCAGATTCAGAAGGATGTAGCTTGCAGTAGTTACTTGGACATGAAGAAGCATGCACAGGATAGAGTAGCATGGTGAGCTGCATCAAACCAGTCTCTGGACTGAAGACCACAACAGCAACAAAGAACGAAAAATTTTGGGGGGTTTTACATTTGCGCCTTTGAATGACTACACTACAGGCTGTTCTGTGAGCAGTCATTCAGCTTATAAGTATAACAAAATTACAAGATTGGTATACACAAGAAAAAACAATATACAGTTTTACATGTTTTAAATAAACAGTCTGACAAGTCATTATCAGTCAGTGGCACTGGAGTACACGACACGTTAATTTAATGTCAGAACAGTATCACTGTTCTAAGGATAGAAGGGTAGTTTACGTTAGTGACGTGTTTGCATGCTGGAGTATGTCAGACAACTGCTAGAGTGACATCACAGGTAGCTTCTATGACATCAACTGGTCAATGATGACTGGCTGGGTGCTAGCTCTGTAAGTGCATATTCAGTCTGCTTACACGACGTCGATTAGTTGCCTCACACCTTAGTGTCTGCTTGCACACAGTCACCAGTACTAACATTTCAGGATTCATGAAACAATCCTAGTACAATATTTGTTTCTTGAAAAAGATTCACCACATGACACATACAACGCTACAATCCCATTTAGCTGTGGGCCTGGCTGCGGTTCACTTCACAAGAGGCCGTTTGGATGTGACACAGTGTGCTTGCGTTTTAAAGTTCCATCATCGAAGGCTGGTGTTGGTGACATGTCTTAAGGAGTCCTGTGCCTTGGAATTGATTGGCCTCCCTTATGTGTCACACTCAGAGGAGTCTAGCTCTCCACAATGTAAGTCCACATTCCTACTGGTTTTTTAACATTTTGCTAGGAACAAAGTTGTATACAAAGCACCTTTCCTTCACTCCAGCACACTCATTAATCACTATTGTGACGCACTGTTATTTGTTTCGGGTTTACTTACTTAAAAGTTCAAGTACCCTTGTACCATTCCTTTTGTTTATGATGGGCTTTCATATTTTCATTTGCTATGTACAAGCCTCTTGCATTTATTTTCCTTAATCATTTAGGTATGATTTTTTGTTGTTATTGGTATTAATGCCTTTCTTTTACAAAGGTTAAAATGTTAGGTTATCAGCTTTGTAATTTCAGTAGGTTTTAAAGTCTGGGTAAAAATGTTTATTCACCGCTAAAACCAAAATCGCAGTAAATTATACACACTTAAAAGACAGATTTGAGAAATGCCACTACTGCACACCATTACCCAAGGTATATGAATGTGAATTAGAGCAACTCATACTAAAGAAATAAATTAACTGTAAAACAGATTCGGTGTGTTAGTTAAATTGAGCAGAGACGACCTCTACTGTGACAAAGCTCACGTGAGCAGAACACTGCTCCTTTTGTTACTTAATATTTTTCTTGCTAGTGTACCACTTGTTTCTACTGACCGAACAATATAATGGATTCAGTACTTGCATGTCATCATGGTTTAATTTGGTTAGTTCAGAACATACAGTTAGTGTACCGGTGTCCAAATTTTCCTACATAACTATTGTTCTTCTAGTGGCATGTTGTCATTCTACACAATTCAAAATCTAACCAGTTTCGTAAGCTTTTGTGGTTCTCCTCTCTCTGCACAAAGTGAGTGTCATAGTATTGTGTTGCAGTTTCGTAAGCTTTTGTGGTTCTCCTCTCTCTGCACAAAGTGAATGTCATAGTACTGTGTTGCCGTAGGCACATTGGATGTTCAGCAGTGCCTTGATCTGAGACGCACTTCTGTACTGAGAAAAATAAATCCTAAACATAAGTTGGTGCTATTGCAGTTCTTCCGTAAACTAATATGTACATATGTATGTAGGTAGACAGAACTTCAACAAAGACTACTTCTATATCATTGAGACTTGTGTGTGCTGCGAGTGTAGTGTTCACTCCATAGCAAAGCCAAGTCATCAGCCCCTTCAGTTTAGGTATTCCTTACTCATGGTAGTTGAGAAAGTTAAAGTTTCATGTGAATAGTGCAGCAGTTTAGGTACATTTAATCAGGTTTCACATATGTTTTCTATAACTCAAAGTTCAGCACTTTGAGTACTGTCAAGAATGATAGCTCTCAAGTTATTCATTTACAGTGTTCTGTGCAGGTTGAAATTTCTTTAAATTTTTATGCAGAAATAAATCTTGGATTTTGTTGGTTGTAGGATTCACGACTAGATGACAACCCGGATGTGGAATACATGTGAGGAAGTAAAGTCCTTCATAAAGTAATGCCCATTTGCTATTCTTGTGTTTGAGATAGAAAGATTTTTGTTAAGTTCTCAGTAAAACATAGTTTCCCTCTTCATAATTTTGTTTATATTTGATTCTTGTCATACTATAATTTCTTTATGTGTGCTTGATGAGACATTACTTTCTTTTCTTAGGATTCTGCATTTTGTGGAAGGGATCCACCCACTCATTGCTTTCACTAATGTTCAGCATCAAGTCTGCAGGAGTGTACTGTGTATCATGATAGGCAGATGATTGACTACCTGCTCAAATAAGCCGAGATATTCTACCCAGTGAGTCTGTTGACGATATGTATATGTCTGTATAAAACGATTAAACTCATGGAATACCCCTTAACATGGAATTCCTTGCAAGTTAAATCAGGATATTAAAATTGTTTGTTTGTTATCTTCTTGTAAAAAGTTCTCCATTTATATCCAATAAAGTAAGATACATTATCGAGTAACAGCGTCTTGTGTTTTCCTACTATCAGAATGTAGTTACTTGAGATCCTTTTGATAATTACAGCAGCTGTAGCTAACTCAGCAGCATATAGTTTTACAAATTTGATAAAAATGTCATACAGTGAAATGATATATTTTACACTTCCAAGGGCGGTAGGATATGGTCCTGCAACATCAAGGGCAGTACTTTCCAGTGGTTTACTACGCAAGATATGACGCAGTTACTTACATGTTCTAGTGTTCCGGCATTTTTGGTTAGACCTTGTGGCAGTTTAGAAAATTGTTTTCCTGCTATGTGGATTATTTCAAATGAATATTCCTCTAAGGGCAATGCCCATCACGTTAGGCATGGATGTAATAATCTGCGTGACATCAATAACCTTAGAGCTCAGTGATCGTTATGTTTATAGCATAAATGTAGTAACTGCATTTTTTGAATGCCCATACTATTGCTAATATTTCTAATTCTGTTGTTTAGTAGGAATGCTTGCATTCGGTGAGTGTACTCTTCACAAAGCTAATCATTTTCACTTCATACTTACCTTGTTCTTTATCAATTTGAAACAGACACAAGACCAAACTTGTACATGAGGCATCTGCAGTGACAGAAAAATATTTACTCATAAAGATGACATAGGATATCTGAATTAACTAATTTTTCCTTGATTGTGTTAAAATCATCTATATATTCCTGCATCCAGATCCTTAAGGTGTTTTTCTTAAGTAGAGTAAGTAATGCTGTGCTACTGAGTAACTGGTCAAGTACGAAACTATGGGAAAAAGGACCAAGAAATGCTTTTAACTGTTTCTTTGTACATGAAAATGGGAAATCCTTGATTGTGCTAATTTTATTACAGTGTGGTTGTATTCCTTGTGATGATATTACATGTCCTAAAAACTTGATCTTCTCTCTTGCTAATTTAGACTTTTGTAGGTTTGCTGTTACTCCTGCCTGTGAAAACTTCTCTAATGTTCCTTCTAGAATGTGTAGATGTTCTTCTCATGTACTTGTTGCTATCAGAACATTGTCAACATACCGTGTTATACTTTCAAGTAGTTCTTGACCTAGTAGTGTGTCGAAAGTAGAGATGAGCACTCCAAAACTGACATTAAGTCCAAAAGACAGGATATGGAACTAATAACTCCTACTGCCAAAACTAACAGCTGTATATTTTTTAGATACTGGTGTTAGTTTTATTTGCCAGTAGGAATAGCTCCTGTGTCTAACATGAGATGAATGCTTCAATTCAGGTTGGTTACTGCTAGCAATGGACTACAATATGGTGATAAGGAAGGTTCAGTTGTGTTCTATTCAAGCATTTGTTTAATTTCAACCCTTACTGCTGCTCGATTTGACTGGGAATTAATTACATGTGGTGGTCCACGAGGTTCCATCGCTCTTCCCTGTCATTAAACTTTGAAAAGACCCACTACATGAAGTTCAGGACCCATAAGAGATTTCCTTCCAGCGTGTGTAAAACATGAAGACATGCATATCGAAGAGGTTGGCAGTGTTAAATTTTTGGGATTACAACTCGACAATGAGAGTGATGACAGATGTAGGAGATATAAATATTCTGTTTCATTCTATTATGTCATACGGGGTCAAACTGAGCAAACATTTTTAGCATGCAAAAGTGTGTACTAAGACTCACTTGTGATGTAAATTCAAGAACATTATGTAGAAACCTGTTCAAGGAACTTTGTATTCCAACCACTGCTTCTCAGAATATTTATTCCTTAATGAAATTTGTTGCAAGATATCACTATTTCCAACCAATAGCTCAATATGTCGTATCAACACTAGGAATAAGAAAAACCTACATAAAGACCTAAAATCACTTACCTTGGTCCAAAAAGGGGTCCAGTATTCTGGAACACACATTTTCAGCAAATTGTCAGCAACCATTAAAAACGGTTTCTGATAAAGCACAGTTTAACAGGGTTTGATAGGCAACTTCTTGTAGTCTGTAGATGAATATCTTAACAGGGACTGTTAGACCAGCTTAAGTAAAAATGTCTGCTAGATTTCAGCTTTGACAGCACTTGGTCACAACAGCCAAGATCAGGTATTTTGTGTATATAAATTTATTAAAAGTGCATAATTATGCTTCATTCTGACAGTATATTAATCCTGTAAATACTAGGAGTTCCAGTTCACTGTACAGTATTCACCTATTTTGACAATCTCATGACAAGTGATCAAGGTAGTGAGTATCGTATTCAGAGGTGTTACATTATGCTTTCTGACTTGTTCCACACCCATGAGAATCATCTCGTTTTTGGGTTTATGGTGTGAAAACTGACTAATCTAACCAGACGATCATGTAGGTGTTGTAACAAAATACATCATGGGGACAAACTTCCGTATTGTAAATATCAGTTTTAATAAGCTTTAAGGTAAAAATGGTAGGCTTATCGATCGCTATCCAGAAGAGCTTCATAATTTTCTTTCACATGATTTATTTAAATGATTAATGGAAAATCTCATATAGAGATGTGAAACAAATACTAACAAAGAGATAGAGGGGCTGGCCAGTACTTACCTCAGCTCAGTACAGCCGATAGATACACACAAAACAAAACCGAAAATTTATGTTCCTAGCTTTCGGAACAAATGTTCCTTCATCAGGGAGGAGAGAGGGGAAAGAAAGGGAAGAAGGGAAAGGAGATTCAGTTACTCACAACCCAGGTTATGAAGCAACAGGGAAAGGAAAATAGGGAGGGTAGCAAGGATGGAGGCATGGTTGTCAGAGGGAAGCCAAAGATATTCTACTGTAAGTACTGTGCCAGCTTCAAACCAAAGAGGATGCATACAGAAGTAAAGAGGTATATAGTATAAAGATAAACACAACTATGCAGGATGAAAAGATGCGTGAATGGCTAAGAGGAAAGGGAAAGAGGAGAAGACTGAAGAGTAAATGGGAGTGAGGTTGTTTAACGTAGGTTCAGTCCAGGGGGATGGCGGGATGAAAGGATGTGTTGGAGTGCAAGTTCCCATCTCCGCAGTTCAGAGGGACTGGTGTTGGGTGGGAGAAGCCAAATGGCACATACAGTGTAGCAGGTTCCTAGGTCCCTAGAATGATGCTGCAGGGCATGCTCCGCTATTGGGTATTGGGCATCTACCTAGGCGGACAGTTCGTCTGTGTCCGTTCATGCGCTCAGCCAGTTTAGTTGTTGTCATGCCGATGTAAAAGGCTGTGCAGTGCAGGCATGTCAGTTGATAAATGACATGTGTAGTTTCACATGTGGCCCTGCCTTGAATTGTGTACGTTTTACCAGTAGCGGGGCTGGAGTAAGTGGTTGTGGGGGGATGCATGGGGCAGGTTTTGCAGCGGGGTCGGTTACAGGGGTAGGAACCGCTGGGTAGAGAAGGTAGTCTGGGAATATTGTAGGGTTTAACAAGGATGTTGCGGAGGTTAGGGGGCCGACGAAAGGAAACTCTGGGTGGTGTGGGGAGAATTTTGTCAAGGGATGATCTCATTTCAGGGGTTGACTTGAGAAAATCATATCCCTGGCGGAGTAATTTGTTGATGTTTTCGAGGCCAGGATAATATTGGGTGACAAGGGGGATGCTTCTGTGTGGTCTGGGGGTAGGAACATTGTTGTTGGACGGGGAGGAATGTATTGCTCGAGAGATCTGTTTGTGGACAAGGTCTGCAGGATAGTTGCGGGAGAGGAAAGCACTGGTCAGGTTATTGGTGTAATTGTTGAGGGATTCGTCACTGGAGCAGATACGTTTGCCACGAATACCTAGGCTGTAGGGAAGGGAGCGTTTGATGTGGAATGGATGGCAGCTATCAAAGTGAAGGTACTGTTGTTTGTTTGTGGGTTTGATATGGACAGAGGTGTGGATGTGAGCTTCAACAAGATGAAGGTCAACATCCACGAAGGTGGCTTGGGTTTTGGAGAAGGACCAGGTGAAATTCAGATTCGAAAAGGAGTTGAGGTTATGGAGGAAATTAAGGAGTGTTTCTTCACCATGAGTCCAGACCACAAAGATGTCATCTATAAACCTATACCAGGCCAGGGGAAGCAGCTGTTGGGTCTTCGGGAAAGCCTCCTCCATGCGGCCCATGAAGAGGTTGGCATAGGACGGAGCCATCCTGGTTCCCATGGCCGTTCCCCTGATTTGTTTGTAGGTCTGGCCTTCAAAAGTGAAGTAATTATGGGTGAGGATGAAGTTGGTAAGTGTGATGAGGAACGAGGTTTTTGGAAGATCTTCGGGTGGGCGTTGGGAGAGGTAGTGCTCAAGGGCAGAGAGACCATGGGTATGTGGGATGTTTGTGTAAAGGGATGTAGCATCTATGGTGACAAGAAAGGTTTCAGGTGGGAGAGGAGTGGGAATGGATTTGAGGCGTTCTAGGAAATGGTTTGTGTCTTTGATGTAGGATGGGAGTCTGCGGGTGATAGGTTGGAGGTGCTGGTCTACCAGAGCTGAGATACGTTCGGTTGGGGCTTTGAAGCCTGCTACAATGGGACGGCCAGGATGGTTCTCTTTGTGGATTTTGGGTAATAGGTAGAAGGTAGGGGTACGTGGCTCAGGTGGAGTGAGTAATTCTATGGAAGCCGTTGTGAGGCCTTGTGAGGGACCTTGGATTCTTACTAGACCCAGTGTTGAACCCTGTCTAGAACAGTTCCGACTGCCTTCTCAAAGGGATCATCCTCCCCTCCCCCAAAACCATCCCTTGCAGACGTTTCAGGAATTCCTCACATCCAGTGTTGCCTCCCAGTCCTTCTTGAAGAACATCCCAACAACCCCCAACATCACCCCAGCTGAATCCCGTGCCATTAAGGAGCTGAAAATAGACCGCTCTATTGTCATCCTCCCGGCAGATAAAGGCTCCACAACTGTCGTACTTGACCGTGTGGAGTATGTGGCAGAAGGACTGCGTCAACTCTCCGACACCTCAACCTACAAAGCTGTTACCCAGGATCCCATTCCCTCCATCCAGACTGAACTGCAAAAAATCCTAAGAATCCAAGGTCCCTCACAAGGCCTCACAACGGCTTCCATAGAATTACTCACTCCACCTGAGCCACGTACCCCTACCTTCTACCTATTACCCAAAATCCACAAAGAGAACCATCCTGGCCATCCCATTGTAGCAGGCTTCAAAGCCCCAACCGAACGTATCTCAGCTCTGGTAGACCAGCACCTCCAACCTATCACCCGCAGACTCCCATCCTACATCAAAGACACAAACCATTTCCTAGAACGCCTCAAATCCATTCCCACTCCTCTCCCACCTGAAACCTTTCTTGTCACCATAGATGCTACATCCCTTTACACAAACATCCCACATACCCATGGTCTCTCTGCCCTTGAGCACTACCTCTCCCAATGCCCACCCGAAGATCTTCCAAAAACCTCGTTCCTCATCACACTTACCAACTTCATCCTCACCCATAATTACTTCACTTTTGAAGGCCAGACCTACAAACAAATCAGGGGAACGGCCATGGGAACCAGGATGGCTCCGTCCTATGCCAACCTCTTCATGGGCCGCATGGAGGAGGCTTTCCTGAAGACCCAACAGCTGCTTCCCCTGGCCTGGTATAGGTTTATAGATGACATCTTTGTGGTCTGGACTCATGGTGAAGAAACACTCCTTAATTTCCTCCATAACCTCAACTCCTTTTCGAATCTGAATTTCACCTGGTCCTTCTCCAAAACCCAAGCCACCTTCGTGGATGTTGACCTTCATCTTGTTGAAGCTCACATCCACACCTCTGTCCATATCAAACCCACAAACAAACAACAGTACCTTCACTTTGATAGCTGCCATCCATTCCACATCAAACGCTCCCTTCCCTACAGCCTAGGTATTCGTGGCAAACGTATCTGCTCCAGTGACGAATCCCTCAACAATTACACCAATAACCTGACCAGTGCTTTCCTCTCCCGCAACTATCCTGCAGACCTTGTCCACAAACAGATCTCTCGAGCAATACATTCCTCCCCGTCCAACAACAATGTTCCTACCCCCAGACCACACAGAAGCATCCCCCTTGTCACCCAATATTATCCTGGCCTCGAAAACATCAACAAATTACTCCGCCAGGGATATGATTTTCTCAAGTCAACCCCTGAAATGAGATCATCCCTTGACAAAATTCTCCCCACACCACCCAGAGTTTCCTTTCGTCGGCCCCCTAACCTCCGCAACATCCTTGTTAAACCCTACAATATTCCCAGACTACCTTCTCTACCCAGCGGTTCCTACCCCTGTAACCGACCCCGCTGCAAAACCTGCCCCATGCATCCCCCCACAACCACTTACTCCAGCCCCGCTACTGGTAAAATGTACACAATTCAAGGCAGGGCCACATGTGAAACTACACATGTCATTTATCAACTGACATGCCTGCACTGCACAGCCTTTTACATCGGCATGACAACAACTAAACTGGCTGAGCGCATGAACGGACACAGACGAACTGTCCGCCTAGGAGATGCCCAATACCCAGTAGCGGAGCATGCCCTGCAGCATAATTCTAGGGACCTAGGAACCTGCTACACTGTATGTGCCATTTGGCTTCTCCCACCCAACACCAGTCCCTCTGAACTGCGGAGATGGGAACTTGCACTCCAACACATCCTTTCATCCCGCCATCCCCCTGGACTGAACCTACGTTAAACAACCTCACTCCCATTTACTCTTCAATCTTCTCCTCTTTCCCTTTCCTCTTAGCCATTCACGCATCTTTTCATCCTGCATAGTTGTGTTTATCTTTATACTATATACCTCTTTACTTCTGTATGCATCCTCTTTGGTTTGAAGCTGGCACAGTACTTACAGTAGAATATCTTTGGCTTCCCTATGACAACCATGCCTCCATCCTTGCTACCCTCCCTATTTTCCTTTCCCTGTTGCTTCATAACCTGGGTTGTGAGTAACTGAATCTCCTTTCCCTTCTTCCCTTTCTTTCCCCTCTCTCCTCCCTGATGAAGGAACATTTGTTCCGAAAGCTAGGAACATAAATTTTCGGTTTTGTTTTGTGTGTATCTATCGGCTGTACTGAGCTGAGGTAAGTACTGGCCAGCCCCTCTATCTCTTTGTTAGTACATGATTTATTTACAAAGTTTAGAAGAGTTTGTGGAAAAAGTGTGTGATGTAGGTGGAAGAAAGTGCCATCGAAACCTGAAATAAGCAGGCCAACATCAGGTATCTGGCAGAGCATATGTTACCTAGATTTACAATGGAGTCGAAGTTTGCGTGTGATGCTATAATTACAAAAATGTTTTATGCCTAAACATTATATTTTACACCTGACAATGCATTTACAATAATTATTTAATCCTGCAATTATGATTTCACACTAGATTGTACATGTGCATTTCACAATGATTTGTTTAACATAGCATTTTATTATTTAAACAGCTGGTCACCATAAAAGCAGATATTCTAATATACTGCCTTGATTTTTCCACTTTGTGATATTCTTTAATTTTCGTCCACTTTACAATATTACCTTTAAATTTATTCATACGCACTGTATGAACACTTTGTGGAAATTCAGTCGAGATTTATGTTACTGTCGTGCATCTACGCTATTCGTACTATCCACAAGTCTGTTGCATAGTTTGTTGACGTGTGTCTCTTATGTAAGTCTTCAGTCAGTTTGGAAACCATCAAATGTTACTGACATAGTGCTCTGTTTGGTGTATTTGGACTGAACAATATTATGCAGCTTTTGTATCATTTACCTGCAGTGTATATACCTTAAACCATACACTGCAAATGCTTGTTGTTGCTGCTGCATTACATTTCAAGCTGTTATCATGCTCAATTAGTGCAGTATCATATGCATAGAACACTGTTCCACAAGCAAATCATATGGGCACATCATTAATATACATAAAAGGTGTCCAAGAACTGAGCCCTAAGGCACTTCCTTTGTGAATCGTAGAGTGTTTGATTTTGATTGTCTACACACATGAGCTGCTTCCTGTCACATAGGTCTACCTTCAGTCCATTTCGTCCCTGGTTTCTTTGGGACAACATTCTCTGACCTCACACTCCACTTGTCTCTGTATATGTTTCTTTCTTCAGATTCTACTGGATCGATTTATGCTTTTTTCTAGGTCATGTTTCATTTGTGTGATCCACAGTGTTGTTGACTTGACCCCTTGTCTATATATCAGAATTCTGTATCTTGTTGGTGATAGACTGCTGGAGTGCCCAAAAAACTTTAGCATTCTTATGCTGACGTCTGCTGCTATGTCTGACATCTCCTCTGTGGTTTCCCTAGAGTGTAATTTGTATCTCTTTTCTGTCAGCTTTGGGATGAGAATGTTTCTCATGATTTTACATTCTTCTTTCTGTATGCTTTCCAGATTGCTTTTCATATGAGTGTCAATCGTCAGTTGCATACATTATTTCAAGCTTCATTATTGTGTTGTAGTCTCTGATATTTATGTGAATGGACATTTATTTCTTATTATATACCTCAAAACATTCCACGTGGGGAAAATATATATAAAAAACAAAGATGCTGTGACTTACCAAATGAGAAAGCACTGGTACATAGACACAATAAAAAACACACAAACACACACACAGATTTCAAGCTTTCGCAACCCAAGGTTGCTTCATCAGGAAAGAGGGAAGGAGAGGGAAAGACTAAAGGATGTGGGTTTTAAGGGAGAGGGTAAGGAGTCATTCCAATCCCAGGAGCGGAAAGACTTACCTTAGGGGGAAAAAAGGACAGGTATACACTCGCGCGCGCGCACACACACACACACACACACACACACACACACACATACACACACACACACACACACACACACAATTTTATCCTGCCTATATATACTCAATAATACTTAACTTACCTCCAAACCATAACCAAAAAAATTTTTATCGTTTTCAACACTACTGCTGCTATAAAATTCACCGTTCCCAGTTTACAAACATTTCTCGTGTAACCTCGTGAATACTATTTCACAGCTTCAGTTCCTTTCACCTATTAAACAACCATTTCGGCTAGTTCTAACAACTTCCGTTTTATTTCCATTCCCATTTTTCCCACATAACCGATCATTTTTAGCAGCTTCTCACAGATTTTAACGCGAAATGTTCCCGAATTTCTCCGCCCTTTAACGTGTTTTGGAGGCATCACAACTACCTAACCTTTTTACACAATGTTGTTTACCAACCTAATTTCACCACAGGATCAACATATCTCATCTTAAACCAACACTTTTTCGACTTTTTTCACACCGGAACTCCAGTTGCTTTCTAGTTCACCTTTATCTTTCCCATATATTTTTATTTTCACTTTAGCCTCATGTTACACTTTCCACCTTCTAATACCAAGTCACCCTCACAACATCCCCACAACAACCCCATTAAGTTTTATTTACATTCCCTCCACGAACATGCCTTCGCCCTAGCCAGATTACGCTCCCATATTTTATTTACTCATGTTTGTCTGCCATTTGGCATCACCCCCAAAGGCCTCACACTTAAAGTTCCCATCTCTGGCTGTAACCCTTCTTTCCATCAGTCCCTATACCAGTTCCAAAGCGAACAATCCATAGCCCTCACCCGCCTAATCCTTCACCTACACATCAACTCAGCCAATGAACACACCCGTCAACTCCTATCCCTAATCAAAGTCCTCAATCTTTCCTCTCACACATCCACACCGTCTGTTCAGAGCATCTTCCTACAGGCCAACTGCAAATTAGAACAGCATGCCACCCTTCACCTCAAAAAACTATCCAATCTCCTGGTTTCCCACCTCCGGAAAAGCAACTCACTCATCCTCCACAACCTTTCCAACAAACCTCAACCTCCTTTCATTGCACACAGATCCAGTCTCTCCCATCTACTCAATCTCCCACTTCCAGCTCCACTCCCCCAAAAACCTCAAAATTCTAGTCAACACAATCTGGAACCACAACACCCCAATTCAGTAGTTAACCTTTCCTCCAAATCTCTCTCCCAATCCGAAACCACCTCTGTCCTATCCAAAGGCCTCGCCTTCAGCCCTACTCCCAGATTCAACCAAACAGCCCTTGTCAAAGATTTACTGTCCTACACTCGTAGTCTCTGCTGGAAATATCACTTTGCCACAAAGAAAAATAATCCTAATCCTACTCCTAATGATCCAACTCCCCTAGACACTATCCAAATTGAACCCTGCCTGGAACAGTTCCATCCTCCATCACAACAGGACCCACCTCCTCTTCCTCTAAATCACCCTCTCCAAACCTTCCAGGAATTTCTCACTTCCTGCCTGATATTCACCAGTTTTTTGTTCTATCTTTTCTTGTGTTCTATGGAGTAAGCATGCTGAGAAAATTGCAGCAGTGAGATTCCTTTGTACGTGTTAACAATTGTCTTGTCTCCTTTTCTGTACAGCGGATCGTGCCAGAAAGTTTTTCTGTTTGCCAAATGATTGTGATTATTGTTTGAGTACCTATCGAGACTTTAGTCCAAAGTCTTTCAGTACCAGTACTGAAATTCTGCTGTGATGCCATCTTCACTGGATGTCTTGTTGTTTTGTGGGTTCAAGTATATGTCTGTGTATCTATTCTCATGTTGATGGGAGTGATTGTAGGTGCAGTTCTGTATTGGAATTCTTGTTTCAAGTTCACAGCAGTTAATAAGATTAGATAAATTACTTGCGACTACCTGACAATTCTTTTGATTAGTTAGTGTGAGTTTTCTATCTTGTTTTTTGTAGCAGAAATTCTGAAGTGTGTACATTAAGATCTACGTTGTGAAAGTACTGTACAATTATCTCGCATTGTGGTTCCATAAGTTTCTCTCTATAGCATCCATTTACTCTTTCATGTACTTTCTCTTGGTTTGCCTAATGAGGTTTGCAGCCTGTTTTCTGGATGTGTGCAGATTATGTTTCTGTATTTCTGGAAAGCTTGTTTGCATCTTTCTACTACCTTTTCATATCCTGGCCCAAACATTGGTGTTTAATATTCTTTTCTCATTGTATTAGTTCTTTTGCTGTTTTGTGGTCTTTCTGTGAAAATCTTCCGATGAATTTGCTTCTTATCTTCCCCTTGCTGTTTTATATTGGTTTTGATGATCTTTTTGTGTCAAACTTTTCTGTATGTATTCTTTTCCAATGAAATCTCTTCATTGTAAATCTCATTTCAGTTAGGTAATGGTCAGAGTCAACATTCACACCTCTGACAACTTGAATGTCAGAGATAGGAAATCGTGCATGGTGTAGTTGATTTTCTCCCACCTGTTGTATAGGTTACTACACATTTTCTATTTCATGGAGATTTTCTCAGGGATGCTGAGATAATCTTCTGGTTGCTTTGCTGGCGTACTTTGATGAGTCTCATACCACTGTGTATTTGTGGGTGGTGTCATTTTTCTCTGATGATATGTGCATTGAAATCACGTTTTTCATTTTAGGGGATCTTGGTCATCACTGTCTAAATTTTGCCCAGAATTTCTCTGTTGATTTGAGGTCTTTTTTGCTATTCTCATTTGTGGTACTGTGTACATTTATCATGGTGTATTTCATGTTTACACACTGTAAGCTCATTTCATCAACCTGTTGTACACAGGAGTGACTTCTCCGATTGAACTGATTATCTTTACATTTACCATGAGGGCCGTGCTTAGAAGTAGAGTACTCTTGGTGACTCGTTTTTCTGTCTTGAAGGTACAATAGCGTGTATCTGTAACACATTGTGTCACCGTCTGTTATGTATGGTATAATTATCTTTTGTTTATCGAGCATTGATATTAGGTTGTGTAGTTTTCCTGGTTGGATCAGTGTGTTTATGTTGAAAGTTCCCAAAATTGCAGAAATTTCGTGTCAAAGTTTGCCACGAAATTTATGTATAAATGTTTGAATAAATATACAAGTTGTGTGGAAATTTCCCACCAGCTTTGTATTTATATCCTTGCTGGATGGCACATCTCATTTTTAATCTTTTCTCTATCTTCCTTTAATCTAACAATGGAAAATCTAGGATGGAATGTGTTGCTACTCACCATATGGTGGAGATGCTGAGTCGCGAAAGTCACAATAAAAAGATTCACACAATTAAAGTTTTTGGCCATTTAGGCCTTTGTCAGCAGTACACACACACACACACACACACACACACACACACACACACACACACACACAACTTGCACACACATCTGCAGTCTCAGAGAGCTGAGACCACACTGCAGTGTGTGTGTGTGTGTGTGTGTGTGTGTGTCTACTGCCTTAATGGCCGAAAGCTTTAACTGTGTGAATCAGCATTTCCTTTAATCTAAGTAGCACTGGTCACATTAAACACACAGGAACAGGTCAGATGTGGGTAAAAAAGATCTCTTACATGTGTGTATTCCATTACCCAAGATTTCCTGTCTGTCGTTTGCCTTCCCTATAACTACATATCTCGCCTTTCATTGTCCTGACACAAGCTAGTGGATAACCGAAAGTTCCATGGGCTGATGGACAGACAATCGTCTTAGACCAACCAACCTGCAGTGATTCAGCTGTAAACAGGGCCAGCGCGGGGAGGGGGGGCGGAGCCACTGCTCAGTGAGGTGAAACCTCATAAAATCTAGTGTCTTAGTGGAAATTATCTACAGTATTGTGAAACAAATGACACACCAAGTGCTGGAGCTGATAACCTTCGCTGCAGTTTTCAAAATAGCAAAGTTTACTAGTGGTAGTGTTACCAACTCAGTTTCCACCATGCACGTACGCAACACTTGAAATGTACCTACGTCAGCCTGAAAGTCCCTACAGATGCGAAAAACTTTATAATAAGGAAAAAAAGATAAATGTCAGCAGGTTATGGCTTAACTGTTACTATACAGAAAAATTAAACACCTCTAGCAGTATCACTGAGAAAAACACCTTTTAACAAATAAATAAAAAAAATATGAAAACTACCCGTCACATGCCATAGTCTTTTGAACCCAGGTATTGTGATTAAGTGGAGTTTACATGTGAAAAGATGCATGGAATCCCCCGTCCACCACTCCCTCTCCGTTGGATCTGGTTTTTACTTATTGTTTGGCCTGACTTGACGATTTCGCTAGTGCTGCGAGACGCGGAGAAAATCAGCACTACTTGAAAGATATTAATTTGTATCCAAGTGTTGCCAATGTCAAGTTGCCCCTAGATGCGAAGTATTACGAAAGGCTTGTGTCCACTAGTAAGTAACTTCTGTAAGCAGCCCCGGATGTACGATATTTCCGAACCGGGCGAAAACTTGATTTCTAAGGAGCTTTACATATAAAGGATATACCGTATGTTCGAGGAAATGTAAGAAGTTATTTGGTCTTAACTGTACCAAAGTTCAGGGCCACACCTCTTCACACAGCACTCTTCTATCGCACGTCACTATAGTTCGCTCTGTGGAATTCAAATGTGTGTATTTTGTAATGGAAGCCATCAAACCTATATTCAGGACAGTGGAAATTAAAGTGTTCTGTGGTGCTTCTCCTGCTCCCAGTCTGCCAGTTTGACTTCCTACCCAGCGTTTAAAAAATTCACAATTAATACTGGTTGGGTTTATTTGTAGCCGGGAGAATAAGAACTCTTACAAGATTTGCGCCCTTTATTGCCTATTAACTAATAACTGCCTCTTTTATGTGACATAACATTAAATATAGGAAACATAAAACCAGTAAAGATAAGAGACAAGCAAGACAGTACACATTTCTCCAAACCTTATATCCTAGCATTGGCCACGATGACTTCACGATTTCGCTAGTGCTGCCAGAAGCGGAGAAAATTAGCACTACTTGAAATATATTCATTTGTCTCCAAGTGCTGCCAATGTCAAGCTGCCCCTAGCTTGCTACAGCTTCATATGGTTGCTTTCCTTTCTACAAATGAATCTATTACCTCATCAAAGATAGTCAAACGTTTTTCTACAAGAAAAATCAAAATGTCGTTAAATGCTGAAAAAGCTGTTTAACACGAATAGTTCCCAAGACTGGTGCGGTTCTTTACTGTCTGCTAGATGAACGAAATAGGCGTTTCTAATATTGCAGCAGTTGTAACACATGCCAAAAAAGCAAGACTCTTTTGGCACAAATTGTCATTTTTATGTACCTCATTTACATAAATAACACAACAGAATATAATTCACGAAGTACCAACATCAAATACAAGCAAAAAGATTTGTGTTAGGAAGTAGTTTCCTATTTCATTCATGCGCTCCAGTTTCTCAAGCTTGAGATCGAAAAGTAGTAGTACGAAATCTTTATATACATTTGGAATCGTCATATTCGTCCATATGATTTGTGTGATGTCCCTGTTTCTCCTCTTTCTGCGTTCTAACAAACAAACCTGTAATCACCAATTCTGCAACTATTCCTGCCATTGTCAAAACTTAAGTCTCCAGTTAACTTCACTGACCCTACCATAATGTGGGGACACGGCCGTTCCCTACAGCCACCGCGCCAATCGTCAGCTTATCGTGGACAAACAGTACATTGCTGTTCGTCTTGCCACACGCATCTAAATTAATGTTGTCTGCTTTGTCTTTAACTTTATTTTAGTTTTCCACGCATTTCCTTTTCTTTCTCCATGTTGAAGCCATCATCAGTAGATATTAAAACAAAGATCATACGGAAAAAAGGCTATCAAACTTTTATTTTGCAGCTGCATTGCACTGCACGAACTGTTTATCCAGTTTCGTCGTATTTCAAGCTATTTGCATTTCAACAACTTTATTTATAATTTAACTTTTATTTTTCGCTACAATAAATGATAGTGCTTTCAAAATTACTTGTTTTGAACCATAAATCGTGGTCGTGGCATGTGGGAAAGCACGCCTTCCCGATATCCGACCGTAGCTGTTCATTTCCCTTGTGTACTATAGACAAACTACATAGACACTGGCAACTTATACACTTTTTTCCCAAAAAATAAAGCATTTATATGTAAGTCATCGCTGTCGTATGACGTTCCAATTTGCACAGCAGAAGCGCCAACAATGCAGTGCTCAGCTGTGTCGAAGCTGCCACTCCGTCTCCACAACGGTGCTGCGTACAATCTCTTCTGGTTGCCACCAGCCGATGAATAGCAGTTCCGATATGGGGAAACAATATTCGCTTGCTTTGCTTGTTAATGGGCAACTAATACGTCAGTGGTGAGTGAAGTGTGATGTGGTGGTCGAACTGTGCTTTTTGTCGCTGATAAAGGTTTGTAAGTGTCGCGTTTGTTAGAAACATATTTCATTTGCCGCAAACAATTTCTTTTTATCTACAGTATAACCTCGTTAGCGCGAACTCGCATAAGACGAACTCACGGTTAACGCGAAAAAAATATTGGTCCCACCAGGAATACATTTTTTATGGTATGTTTTATCGGTTAACACGAATTTCGGTAAAGGCGAATTACGAACTCTGTTTCAGTTCCTAGCGTAATTAAATTTCACTGTAACACAAACTTCCGACCTGAGAGTATTCTAAAGCGTAATTTTTTTTCCCCCAAATGAATGTAGGAAATGTAGCTACAAAGGTAATTATACTTATTGTTGACTCGTTTTTAACGCATTGTAAGTCTGTAGCCGCGATTATCACCTCAACAATCAGCGTACGCTGTACATTGTAAGGCATTCAATAATGTGTGCAGCAGCATTTAGGAACGTACTCAGTGCCAGATTTGACTGGTGTTCTGTTAGTCGTAGCCGTATCGAGTTGGAATACTGAATAAAACTACAGTTACAACTGGTACCGTAGCACGCGAAAATGGCAAAGAGGAAACAGACAGTTCAAAATGTACAGTTAAAGCTTAAGATTCTAGATGAAATGGACCGTGGTATCAAGAAAACAGCAATTGCAGAGCAGTTTGGAATACCTAAATCTACTTTATCTACGATTATTAAGAATCGAGAAAAAATTACTAATGCTGTGGCATCAGGTTCTGGAAAAAAATCCAAACGAATTCGTACCGCCAAGTGTGAAGACATCGAGACGTTACTGCTGGAATGGTTGAATCATATGCGTGCATCTAACATACCTTTAACTGGCCCTGTGCTTCAGTCAAAAGCAAATTATATTGCTAAAGACATGGTTGGTTGTATCGGTTCCAAAAGAGACACTCAATTTCATCTGTACAAATTTGTGGTTGTATGAATTCAATCGAGTGAGGGAAAAGTATACCTAGTGTGATGTGTTTAACATGGATGAAACTGTTTTTTTTTCTACAATATTTTTCCAAATCAAACCCTGGGGATAAAAGGTGATAAGTGTCACGATGGAGCACGAAGCAAACAACATGTGACTGTTGTACTGTGCTGCTGACGGCAGTGAGAAGTTTCGTCCTTGGGTATCGGTAAATCCGAGAAACCACGTTGCTTTAAAAACTAAATATGGACATTTTACCTTGCATCTACTCTCATCACAAGAAAGCTTGGATCGATGGCACATCATTTCGCAAGTGGCTTCTTCGTTTCAACAGTCGAATGGTTGCACAAAATAGACATGTTCTTCTTACATTGGATGCATATGTACTGCCCATAACGTTCATGATCTGAACCTATCCAACATAAAGGTTCAGTTTTTTCCACCCAACGCCACAAGCCGCCTTCAGCCTTTGGACCAAGGCATAATATCTCTCACAAAGAGAGCTTATCGTAAGCGACTTGTAAGAGCGGCAATTCGTGCTGCTGAAAACAATAGTGCAACCCCAAATAGGAATCTGCTTGACGCAATAAAAGCCATCGCTGCAGCTTGGAACTCAGTATCGCCTCATCAAATAGGGAAGTGCTTTAACAGAGCTTGGAGACATAGCAACACTGAAGATGTTCACGAGTTAGAAGATAACACTTCACCTGATGAATGGACAGTTCTGCAGGACGTTGCGAACCCTGGGATTAGCTCCGAATAATTCATTAGTGTAGACGGCGATGTTGCCGTATGTGCTTCTGTGGAATCGGATGTGCCAAAAGCTGTGAACGAGGTGCAAGAAGGGCCATCAGAAGAAAGTGAAGAGGAATGGAATACAGATACCATTCCACCTACCTGTCAGGAGATGTTTACAGCCTTGGACTGTTTAGAACGGTTCGCTTCAACATCCGACGTCACTGCTGGGTTTACGGACGCTATCATTACAATTGGTTGTGAAATTACAAAATAGTATCGTTCCCATGAACGTCAGCGAACCATGGCCGATTTTTTTCCAGGAAAGTAACGTACATAATTTGTGAGTACTTGTAATTTTACAATCACTTTATGGTGTTATAAGTCTACAATAGCGTGATTGATAGTGGTGTGTATTACACATTATTGTACCGCTGTACATGTACACTTATTAAAATCTGCGTTTTTCTCTTAACACGAATTTTTTTTTAACACGAACTCCTGATTTTTCGGTCCCTTCGGATTCGTGTTAACGAAGTTTTACTGTATTAACTTCGAACTATAATCATATAGATGAAGAAGATTCTGTCACCGGTCTTATCATTCCTGTTGGAGGCTGTCCAGTAAAGACGACAGAAATGACGTTGTTAAGTGTCCAGTGATTCTTGGTTTACAAGGTGTATCAAAAAGAATCATCCGATTTGGCACGTCTATATTTCTGAAACTAATAAACGTGTACAATGAATTTTGTTTTTGGATGAACGGGAAAGTCAAATTTTTTTTCATTCGTTTTCATAAGTGTTCAATATGCCTCCCTTGAGATGCACGGCTATTCGAATTGTCCCCACACTGCAGCGAGCATGTCTTGAGTTACAGCTTCCACATCTTCTGTTATGCGATGTCTCAGTTCATTCATTGTTGTTGGTAACGGAGGAACATAAAGTCATTTATACACCCCCAAAAGAAATAATCACGTACAGTCAAGTCCGATGCATGGAGGCCAGTAATGTAAGACTGAATCATTTGGTCCAGTGCGACCGATCCATCGTTCAGTAATTCTATGATTCAAAAATTCCCGCACTTCCAGATGCCAGTGTGGCGGTGCCCCATTCCGTTAGTAAACGAAGTCGTTCGAGCCAGTCTCCAGCTGTGGAAAAGAAAGTTCTCAAACGTATCGAGATATGTGCTTCTTATAAAAGTGTTCTCGGCAAAGAAAAATGGACCAACACCTTTCCCCGTGAACCTGCACAAAACACATTAAATTTCTAGCGGTCTCTCATGTTGTACAGCCTCGTGTGGTTGTCCCGTACCCGATATTCTCACATTATTACAGTTCACCTTTCCATTTAAATGCAATGTTGCCTCGTCACTACACACTGAGTGTGGAAGAAAATTGTCATCCTCCATCTCGCCAAGAACGAAATTACAGAACTGAACAAGTTGTTTGTCACCTTCACGAGACAGAGAGGTGGCGCAGTACTTAGCACACTGGACTCGCATACGGGAGGACGACGGTTCAAACCCGCGTCTGGCCATCCTGATTTAAGTTTTCCGAGATTTCCTTAAATCGCTTCAGGCAAATGTCGGGATGGTTCCAAGGGCACGGCCGACTTCTTTTCCCATCCTTCCCTAATCCGATGACCTCGCTGTTTGATCCCTTCATCCCCGTCACGAAGAGCTTGCAGTAGCTGAATTTTATACAGTTTCATCCAAATCAGCCAACCAACCAACCGTCACGAAGAGTTTGCAGTAGTTGAATGTTATAGAGTTTCATGTATAAACGTCAGCGCAACACGCGCCAGACGGACAGGGGCATGTTGAGCTGTCGAGCTGCACAGAGAACGGATTTCTGCAGATTCCTTGTGAAACTATGGTGGATGCGTTAGACGTCTGTGTCAATCAATCGGTCACGGCCCGGCAGTTTGCCTTTACACAAACAACCTGTTTCTCGGAATTGTTCATGCCATCGTATAATGCTCTGTGCTGTACAAGGATCCACACCACACCTAGTACGGAAGTCGCGGTGAACACTTATTACTGACCCGCATTGCGTTAAATGTAGAACAAACGCTTTCTGTTGTCCCGACACCATTTTTACTAGAACTGAAGTGGGCGCACACTGCTGCTACCTAGCAGAAACCATGTAAAACTCGAGAGATTGCTCTTTCCAATAGTGCGTTGTTCACGCACATATCTCAAACAACATAATAGTTACGATTTTTTAAAATCGGAAACGTCTTTTTGATACATCCTGTATTGTGAAAAGGCTTTCTCATTGTGATGTGACTTGTTTTCATCGAGCTATATTGCGAATGTTATAAACTTACAATGTCTGACGGCAGGAAGCGCCTCTCAGGTAGTCAGTGTGGGGAAAGACGAGCTGAAAGAAAAAAAAAATAAAAACAAAACACGATAAACTGAAATTTTCGTTAGATAATTTATTCAATTTAAAGAAGGTTTTGGTCAAGAGTATCCATGCAGAATCAGACATAAATCAGGATACGCCTTCGGTAGGTGAAGATGTAACTTCAACGTCACAGAGTAAATTGGACACTGTATGTGAGCTATCTAATGAATGCGAAACTATTTAAGCTCAGTCTAGCTACAGCCCATCTCTCACACAAATTAGAACTTATGTAGTTGATACGGATCCCTCAGACTGAGCTGACAAAATAGGCGATTTTGTTAGGACAACCTTAGTCAAAAGAGACCCTCCAGAACACATAACCGATTTTGGCGGTTGTCCAAAGTATGATTCGAACCGTCACATCACTTCTAAAAGCTACAATTACAGTTTGTGCAGTGGTGAAATTGTTTAGTGGAAGATAGTTTACTTTTTTTTGTTTCTGCTGCAAACTCTTTTCTAACATTAAAATATTACTCACTTCAGGTGGTTACAGTGACTGGCGGCACATGGCTGAGGCGCTAGCCAGCCGCAGAAGGTCCCAAGTTCACATAGCGTCGCGTCGCACCAAAAGTGGGTGCAGCTCTCCGTTAAGATTAAAATCTGGCAGTACTGTCGATGCAGGAACTCTGCAGATATTAAATGTGGAAACCTGGCATTAGAAAGCGGTAATCAATAGCCTTATAGCAATTATTCATTTTTTGCTATACAGTGTCTTCCTTTAAGTGGAACTTAAAGGAACTGCCGGCCGCTGTGGCCGAGCGGTACTAGGCGCTGCTGCTATGGTCGCAGGTTCGAATCCTAAGTCGGGCATGGATGTATGTGATGTCCTTAGGTTGGTTAGGTATAAGTAGTTATAAGTCTAGGGAGCTGATGACCTCAGATGTCAAGTCCCATAGTGCTTAGAGCCATTTGAACCATTTTTAGACGAACTGGTAACCCACAACAATGGGAATCGCTTAAAATTGGTCGAATTATTTGGAGAAATTGAATAAATTGTTGGAGAACATATAAGAGGCGCTGATGACCACACTGTTTAGCGCCCGAAAACCTCAAACCACACCGAGAACATATAAGAGTAGTGGGGCAACATACGTACCACCCCACTTTCCATTGTTGCCAAATTTATTCAAGATGGCGGCGATGACGTCATCCAAGATGGCGGCACGTAGACTTTGCAACAGTGCATGACGTCATCCAAGATGGCGGATTTTGACGGGAAAATATACCAACTGTGAAACTTCCTGGCAGATTAAAACTGTGTGCCCGACTGAGACTCGAACTCGGGACCTTTGCCTTTAGCGGGCAAGTGCTCTACCATCTGAGCTACCAAAGCATGACTCATGCCCGGTCGTCACAGCTCTACTTCAGCCAGTATCTCGTCTCCTACCTTCCAAACTTTACATAAGCTCTCCTGCGAACCTTGCAATTGTGCTACATACACTAACCTAAGCCTCCAGAAGAAAAAATGGCGGGAAGTTTGAATTCCAACAAAATAAGGCATGCAAAACTGTACTTGTCTTTATTATCATTTATTATCGTTCATTATCATTTATTATCATTTATTAGCATTTATTATTATTATTTTCGATTATTCCCATTTAAGAGAGCGTTTAAACTTGAATTCCTTTATGATGATTGTTTATGTTTTTTCTGAGCCCAAATTTTCTTCATGTGTTAACTGTGTTGTTTCTTTCGCTCCGCTGTCCATTTGCATCCTGGTCTCTTCTGTGTTGTGGTGTCAAATTTATGTTTTTTGATGATGTTCCTGAATTCAGTTCTATTTTCTGCATCGTTTACTGTTATGTGTGCTTGTCTGAGGTCCTCTTCAACTTCTTTTATCCATTTTGTTTTTCTCCTGTCTGAGTTGATGACTTTAAGAATTCGCTTTGAAATTCTGTTTTCATTCATCCTGTGGATATGTCCGTAGAACTGCATTCTTCTTTTCCTTATTGTATCCGTAATCTTGTCTGTGTATTTATATAATTCTGATGTTGGTCTCTTCTTCCGGATTCCTTGCTCTTGTATCGGGCCAAAAATTTTCCTGAGAATTTTCCTTTCTTGTTTCTCCATTTCTTTGATTTTAGTTTGCCCACCTATTTGTGTTGTTTCAGATGCATACAATGCCTCCGGAAGTACAACAGTGTTGTAGTGCCTCAATTTTGCGTTAATGGATATGGACTTTTTGTTATAATAGTTCCACGTGAGTTTATATGCTTTCTGTAGTTTTTTTATTCTTTCCTCATTGGCCTTTAGGTTGATCCCTGATGGCTGGAGGATTTCTCCTAGGTACTGAAAATGTGGTACTTGTACGATTAGCACTTATTATTATTTATTATTATTGTTGACCTGCCTCCACTAGAAAATTCCCTCCAAATTCAAATTTCAACACGATAATGGCTGCAAAACCTTACTTTTGTTTATTATTATTCATTATCATTTATTAACATTCATTATCATTCATTGTCATTTATTTATTATCATTTATTATTACTATTATTTATTGTTATAGGCCTACCTCCACTAGAAAATTGCCCCAAATTCAAATTCCAACATGATAATGTCTCGAAAACTGTACTTCTATTAATTATTATCATTTATTATTTATTCAAGATATCCAATTTTCTTGGCGAGAAAGCCATTTTCCTTACATCCATAACAAAAATCTATCACAAGTTCAAATCACACCACCATAATCGATCACACGTACGAACTTTCTCCGTCACTTATCTTTTTTTCACTGGTAACCTATCAGAATCGTGTCAAATAATAAACTGCACTTATAGTAACCTAAGTCACGTCCTTTGATTTTGCAGGGGGGAAGGGACTGAAGACTTTATTTCAAGCAGTACGGTCATCACTTGTTCTCCAACACAATCAGCACACATCTTTGATATCTCAGTGCAGTCGCCACGACGTCCGCGCTCCAACTGAATTAGTTCAAATCCTCGCCACCCCCTAGCCAGCACATGGAATCACTGCTGACGCCTGTCACGTGAGGCTGCCACTCGCGCTGGATTGCCAGTACGCTGGGGGCGAGCCCAGCAATCGCTCCCATGTCGTAAACATGTTTTCGCTGGACACGGTGGAACTTACCGAGTTTGATGTCACAGTGGTCCCTTGTCTGCTCACCACATGTATTCGTCGCCTCCACACGTTTCCCATCAAAACTGTTTGCCTCGGAGCCGAATCACACAATGGTCGGCCGTTCCCTACCACAATTTTTGGCGCCAAAGTTGTTTTCCTGGGCGTGTTGAAACCTGTCAATGCCAACCACTCACCATCCACCATGTGTCCTTGTGCGAGCGAGAACGCAGTGCTACACTTTTGGCGGCATAGTTTGCTCGACAGTGGAATCCGCCATGACTATATAACAGCACGTTTGGTCGGCACTAGAACGCTCGCTAATTGACTCTCTGTCACGCGCGCGGTACAACTGTACAATCGCTGCGCCGCCACCCCGCTTATGTCACACACTCTCCATACACGTGACGGACATAGTCTTCTGTAAATATGCTAACTCCCACGTCGCTCATCTAACCTATCAATTACCTAAGTACTTAATTCCATTTCGTGTTTAATCATATTAAATAATTCAATTTACAATTTCATATATATATATACAAAGGTGTTCAACTACCCAATTTCAACTACTTTTCGAGGACCAGACAACCACCTCTTCCTAGGAACCAGTGCCGAGTTTGAATTCTACCAACCTAACAAAATTGTTGGAAAGAAAGGGCACTTGTACTAACCTCAGCCACCCGACCGCCACTTCGTCATTGGAACCAGCGCCAAGTTTGAAATCTACCAGTAAACAAAGCTCACTTGCGCTCCTGCCACCAACCTAAGAAAATTCTTTCAAACGAAACTCATCACTACTAAACTAAGCCACCAGCACTCAACCTCATCCTACACGTTTTGGGTAAAAGGACTCACCCTGCACTAGACCCATGGATGTAGGAACGAATTTACCTTATTTAGGAATGGAGTATATGTATCACACCGACATGTTCCACACCATACAGACCTGCAAAACACTCCTATATAACTCATTTATAATGCTCTAGACACATGCTTGCTAATTGTAAACAGTTAAAAATAACGCATAGCACAGCCTACAGACATGCGAACAGCTCGTAAATAATGCAAAACATTTACTTCCAAATAGCCAAACAACTCCTAATTTTCCGAAATAATTTCAGTCCATAGGCTGATGGAAGGAGGAAGGAGTGATATTTATTTGGGCCATATCTTTTTGAAACTTTTGCATCTCATAGGTTTCGATATGTGAGGCTGACATAAGGCAGATTCTGAACTCCAGTAGTGCACTACACGTGGCAACACAACCACACCCATCAATATATTCATTCCAATCCAGACCTCTAACCCCTCTACAGATAAATTTATCCAGTTATTTGTTTTATCACTCACAGTCTGACCAGATTGCAGTTTTTGCACAAAAACCCCTCAGACTGCGCTGTGCTGCTCGGGGAAGTAAGGAAGGACTGCACTCTATTTATTTGGAGCCCTTTTATTTATTCGTGGAGTATATTTGTCACAAAACACCCGCACTGATCCGCCTGTGGTCATCTGACACAGGCCACAAACACGTAAACAACACCTAATTTCACCACACAATAGCAAAAAGCTCTTAAATAATGCAGTACACAATATCAGCAGACGAGATATGTACTCTTAAACTCTCCAAATAAAGAACAGCACAGTGCACAGACATGCTCGCAAAATAGTGCGACAGACCCGCCCAAATCCCCCCCCCCCCCACCCACCCACCCACTTGCCTAACCGTCTTGCTCGGCCTCCCCCAAACATGACCTCAACACAGTCGCATTCGCGCCTAACACCGGAGAAATTGATACCGCCTATGCGCCTTAGATTATGCTCCAAGGCAGGCCGCACGCGCGTGCGGTCAGCGGGGGAGGGGGTTCCAGAGCCTCCAGCCAAGTTCAGCTTCCGAGCGCTTGTGACAGCTGACCAGAAAGGGCTCTCTCCTCTGACACACGTGAAAGCTGCATTGTTCTTCTCATGTATACCGCCGGCGTCTCAGGTCTGAACCTGCCTTCACATCTATTGTCAGAATAGCTCATAGCTCGTTGACACACATGATTAACGCGGCCAGGAAAACATTTACTACTTACATGCAACTGAGATGGTGCCAGAAAACCAGTCACGCTGATCTGCGCTTCAGGTGCGTGTAATCATTGAGAACACTCTATTTATTTTTTCGAACAACTTATTTAACCATACAGTATATCTATCACGCTATCACAAAACACCCACCCACATGTGCCCTGGGCCATGTTGCACAGCCCACAGACATGCACCCAATCATAATTTCAGTACACACTATAGGAAACTGCTACTAAATAATTCTTCATACAGATATGTAGATACGCCCAGTACTCGTAAACTATCCTAATAACGCATAGCGGAGTCTGCAGATCCGCTCGCAAAATAACTGAGCAGACGTGTGCAGGTACCCCCATTCCACACCCTGCCCACAGGTTCGTGAAGTCACCCATCCGTCTGATTTCAGACCTCGCACAGCCCCTGCTCAGCTTCCACAAGCGTGAGTTGGCGCGGTCAACGCGCTCGTCAGCGGGCAAAGCACACGCATACGTCCGTCCAGGACCAAGATCCGTCACAACCCCGAGCCGCGACCACCGAACGCGGGTGAAAGTCAACTTTATATCAACGTAGCATAATTCCAAAGCGCAGCCTCCATACGCTAGACACATCTTGGCAGCACATGTCTTTACCTCCTATGACACAGTAGCACACTGCGCATTGCTCCTGACACGACATTACACGGCCCTTTAACTAAACATAACTACACATCCCTGCTCTTGCCTCGTCGCGTGACCAGCCATCTAAAACCATCTCAATATTATTCTTACTTTACAACATTGAAAAAAAAAGATCTAATTTACTCCTCCCACTGCATCTAACCTCACACCCGCCCCACCATCAACATACGCAAACGTCCTCAACCCTATCTTGACACTCATATCTCACCCCACAAACCATGTCCATCAATCAATTTACCATTCTCATCCCCTCTTTTCGAATTACAAACGTAGCCTCTATCTAAACACCAATCAACTCATCTTTCTCGCACTTTCAACAGTAAAATTAATTTTACACACACCCAGAAATACCAAATGCAATTAAAGACTCAAACTTTTATACAGAGCATCAAGCACATACGACATTCACACCAATATTTAAAGCCTGGTCCATATTTACCACCTCCACCTTGAATTAAATATTATTACCATTGCCGCAACATTCTGCCAGCGCTCGATTTGGACCTATTTTTCCGCTATTAACTGTTGTCACTAGCGGTCGAATATCAGTATCTATAGATTGCATAAATTTCCACATAAAAAACTCTCGCGCCGCCGTTTAGAGACTCCTATATATGAACACATAGCATCATTCAACAACTATCACTTGCTCTTATCTAATAACTCATCCATCAGGTCTGAAGGCAAGGTCACTCCTTTCTTTCTTTCTTTCTTTCAGCAGCAGATAGCTATTTTTTTACAGTGGTAGCTAAATTGCGTCATCAACTTAACATCACCAATCGCGAAACATATCTTCAAATACACAAACACTCTTACTCGATTACACAACGGTCCCGCTGAGGGCATGACCTTCAATATTACAGTTCTTAATCCAATAACCACCAAAACAAGTGCTAAATGCTCAAACTAATCCCACAGCGGCTTACAAAACGAGCGTCCGAGCGCCGCCGGTGGCATGTCAAAGCCACATAGCTGTCCATCTAAACAGCCGTCCACTCAGCCCCAGGACCAGCATGCTGAAGTGGGCTCTCTCTATACCTGCTCTCCAGCTACTGTCTAACGACATACAGTGCCCAAATGGATTCCTGAGTAGCACAGATCTCTATCTACCCCTTGCATCTCCAACAGGACATGTAAACAGTGGCTCCCCCAGCCAGCGAACCCGACGTCATTCACCCTTCGCTGACAATTTCCACTCACAAATCTTAAATACTCACATATATAAAACCATATTCACTCCTGCCAAAACTCACTTAATAATAAAAAAGCATTCTCCCTTTCTAAGCATAGATGAGTATGCATTTATCTTCACCCATCTGATCTCTGCAATTTAAGTTAGAGAAAGACATATCTATCACCTTCTGCAACCTGTCTATAAACAGAACTATCTCAGTTACTACAACAGTACCTTGTTTTGACCATTCGCCGGAAATGCGCGCAATGTTGTACGCCCCAAACTAGGTACAAGTACGACAGATCCTCAACACCCTATCATCTTTATCTTCTACCATCAAACAGTGAAAAAGTCACGAAGGCACCAATGCAATCCACCTCCAGTGCAGACAAACGGAATTCACAATACTCTCCCCGAATAACTCAGAGTGCGACCATCCAAGCATTCCTAACAGCTCGCCAAGTCCAACACCTCAAACTACAGATGCCTATATGAACAAGATCATATTAAATATACACACGCTGCAGAGACCCCTTTAGAGTTTGATCACCCATACTCTAAGCGAATGAGAAGCTGCCTCTGACCCTTGTTCAAACAGTGTTTTCTAACACGATTTTGCACACTGCCGAACATTTCGTCTTTCTGCCACGACTTCGAAGTCAGTGTCTGATTCTAAACAGACATTATTACGGACTGATGCACAACCTCTCACAGGTAACTATACCTTGCACCTTGTAAATCATATTCTTACAGTCGATAGTATAACATTGAATGATTTTAAATAAATGACAGCCGCAACACAAGGAAACTAGAAGAGCCTGGTGGCGTTGTAGCGACTTCCCTCGAAAGTGATTGACCACCTCTACATTTAAACTCATATGTTGCAGTGACCGAATAGTTTATAACTTTGCGTTCCATTTCTAGTGATTGGTTATTTTTGCACACAAGTACGGGATCACCGTTTTCAGTGCTAGCAACCCCGGAAGTTGCGCTCCATCAACCAAAATTTGTCCTCCAACTCAAACAAGCAATGTCAGTCAATCATTATGTCATACCCAATGCACAGATGCGATGGATAAGACACCACCAATCTACTGTAATATTATCCATCACAGCTGATATCGCGAAAAATTTTACAATAAGTCCAACACTGGCCAATCATGTAACAGCTTGTTTTCCTAATTTCAGTATCATAGCTAAACCATACATCCTCTACTTTGCAAGTATCATTGCGAACATTCATAGATGACTGCTCAGCACGTCCATTCACACATAAAAACGATCAAATTATACCAGACAACGCTATACATACTTCTAAGACCTCGCGCATAGTACTCGATCAATCTCTCTGCGTATGGTGGTCACAGAGCTATCTAGTCCTCTTAATTTAAAAGACCATCCTTACCTCGGCATTGACCAACGTACCCCGTAACATCGCTACCCAATTATTCCTCAACCGAGCAGACGAATACAGCTACACTCCACCTCTCTTGACTGAATAGAGCTTTCCTAGTCCTAAACCCTCCAAGTGCACCACATTTCCTGAAATGTAATCAAGTCTTGGAGCTTAGCACACCATATCGATCCATAGCAACAGATCTCAAAGTGCCTTAATTTAATAGCATACAGTTAAGAAGAACAATAATGGAGCGATGTTTATACACAACGAAGTTCGACACATTTTGAATTAAATCATCCAATCTATCGTGTTTAAACTATTGTTCTAGAGTCCACGATCGGTGCATCGAAGGTTCCGCGGTAGGAGACAGAGAGAGAGAGAGAGAGAGAGAGAGAGAAACATAAACACACACACACTCCTAAGACTAGAACGTTCAACACTTAAAAACGGGTGATAACCTTAGTTCGCTTACTTTTCTGTCCTGTTAGACATACATCCTTCTCCCCGGTTACCCTACGCTGAGCTATCTCTCCCCCAATCATAAAACTTTTCCTTTCTATGATACGAGCCCAATATAGCCCTGCGGACACGTCTAGTGCCCAATGATCACACCCGATCACGAGTCAGAAATAATACTATTACTCCATCAGGTCTATATAAAAATGATAGTTATTAGCAGCCGGTACATCCTACAAGCAAACAGATACGTATAACAGCAGCGTCCAACATGTGAAAATTACAAGTCATCCCGTCACCGACTCTGTAAACACCCGTCTGTCGGGTAAGTGTGTACACAATGATTACAGCCCCTCACAAATACCCACAGCTAACGTAGTTATGACGCTGAAGTCTCGATTTTCCACGAAGCATGCGACAGGGTGGGGATCGCGTAAATCAAAGTGCGTTTAGAGGAATGTGTCAACCTTCATCACACAAGAGATGGAAGTCCTCTGATGACCGACGGGTTTACCGTTAACGATCGCAAGTAGACAGTGCTTTAAGCCACATACGGAACATGTAGCCGCATATGACTAGAGCGCAGGCTATATCACGTGACTAAAGCATCCAAATAGAAAACCCGAAAAAAAAATCGACCTTCAGCAACTTGTCCTTCTCTAGGATAAATGAGTAAACGTTTGAATCGTACCTAGTTGCGGCTCTGTCTCAATCGATAATCCCGTACACTCTCTGTTATCATTTAACACAGATGTGAGTAAGTTTAGATGTGAATGATTCTCTGTCCTCCTGAAAAGCATCAAATTCAGTATTCAACTCACATGTATCACTGCTACCTCAGTAGACATACACTATAATACGAACTCAACGAGAAAAAATTGACTGCCTTCCTTATTCCACTTGCTTCGATGTCATCATGTTCCTACATTCCTTTTGTTGCCGCATACTTGACTCCATGTACAAATTCCCCCCTGCAAACCAGAAGATAAGCAAGTACGTTCTCATTTTCACCGCATTTCGGTGTATATTAGGTTAGTTTATACCTATGCACTAATCAGTTTTCGCATTTCTTTCGATTTTGTGTCAGATCCATCCATGCGACCGTGACATAAGCTATCGTTTT
Source organism: Schistocerca cancellata (assembly GCF_023864275.1). Taxonomy (NCBI): domain Eukaryota; kingdom Metazoa; phylum Arthropoda; class Insecta; order Orthoptera; family Acrididae; genus Schistocerca; species Schistocerca cancellata. The sequence goes on from NC_064634.1 coordinate 514,705,048, forward strand.
GTGTTCTAAAATTTTCTCTAAATGTAACCAAGGCATATCCAGTCACCTCCACATTCGGAGAGCGCTTGCTCTGTTTTCTGTATCTCTATGCACATGCAGGCCTCGCAGAAGGCTCCCAGCACCGGCGGTAGAGTAGGGTTAACGTTCGAATGTCGACCCGCCGCGATCGCTGGGCTCGCCCCCAGCGTACCGGCAATCCAGCGCGAGTGGCAGCCTCACGCGACAGGCGTCGGCAGTGGCTCCACGTGCTGGCTAGGGGGTGGCGAGGATTTGAACTAATTCAGTTGGAGCGCAGATGTCGTGGCGACTGCACTGCGATATCAAAGATGTGTGCTGACTGTGTTGGAGACCAAGTGATGACCGTACTGCTTGAAATAAAGTCTTCAGTCCCTTCCCCCCTGCAAAATCAAAGGACGTGACTTAGGTTACTGTTAGTGCAGTTTATCATTTGGCACGATTGTGATAGGTTACCAGTGAAGAAAGATAAGTGACGGAGAAAGTTTGTACGTGTGATCGATTATGGCGTTGGGATTTGAACTTGAAATAGATTTTTATTATGGATGTAAGGAAAATGGCTTTCTAGCCGAGAAAATCGGACATCTAGAATAAATGATAAATAATAATAATAAATAGAAGTACAGTTTTCGAGACATTACCGTGTTGGAATTTGAATTTGGGGCAATTTTCTAGTGGAGATATGCCTATAACAATAAATAATAGTAATAATAAATGATAATGAATGATAATAAATGACAATGAATGATAATGAATGTTAATAAATGATAATGAATAATAATAAACAAAAGTAGGGTTTGCAGCCATTATCGTGTTGGAATTTGAATTTGGAGGGAATTTTCTAGTGGAGGCATGTCAATAATAATAAATAACAATAAATGCTAATAAGTGATAATAAATGATAATGAACGAAAGTAAATGATAATAAAGACAAGTACAGTTTTGCATGCGTTATCTTGTTGGAATTCAAACTTCCCGCCATTTTTTCTTCTGGAGGTTTAGGTTAGTGGAAATAGCACAATTGGTATATTTTCCCGCCAAAATCCGCCATCTTGGATGACGTCATGCACTGTTGCCAAATCTACATGCCGCCATCTTGGGTGAAGTCATCGCCGCCATCTTGAATAAATTTGGCAACAATGGAAAGTGGGATGGTACATAGGTTGCCCCACTACTTATAAGGAGAACAACTCGAGGTGAAAATAAGTCTCATCATCTGGGGAAAAACATACGAAATTAAATAATTCAAATACTTCATCAAACAATCAAAAAACAAAATACTGTCATTAATGAAGGTGCTAAAACTATGGAATATTTTTGTACTATGCACACACATTTCCAGTGCTGAGCAGTTGAAATGATAGTGCATTTAATTAGTGTGAATTCCACTGATGTTGACATTTATGATATAAATATTACTGAACATTTTCTTGGCTTTGTACCCACGTGAGATACATATGGTTTGGAGCCTACAGAGGTAGCCTTAAGACAGTTAAAACGAATCAAAATGTATTTAGAGCACATGAGGGGACAAGGCTTAAGGTTCTGATCTACAGGGCAAGAGCACAGGAATGTAAAACCAGATTTTAGATATAAATCCCAAGGCATTTTATGTTCCCTGCAGTAGTCTTCCACTGAATCTAGTAGTGAATGATGTTGCACACACATCTGAATATGCAGTTTGATTCTGTTGTATGAGAAATAAATTTATGATTTCTTTTCTGTGTCTACGCGACCCTGGACAGTCTTCAGAGGTCATGTATCTGCCCTAACGTTGAAGCCAGTGATTACAATAAAACGGGAATGTAGGATTTAGGCAGTCGCCCCTCTTAAGTATCAGAAGAAGTCAATTCTGCACTGGTTATAATAAGCGAAGACGAAAATACAGACAGAATGGTCGCACATGAGGGTGGAAGTGATTTTGTGTTCCTTTGTTTGTTCTAAGACACAAAATAAATTAATAATGCACCACGAGGGAATTAGCAGAATGGTACGGGGGTTGTAGATGTGACGTTTATGTACAGACAAACAAAGGACAACAGTTTCAGAATAATTGGATGATTCACTCAAGAGGAGGAGCTAGACAAGTTGAGTATGTCAGTGATGTGTTGGCCCTTATGCAAGCAGTTATTCGGCTTGGCATTGATCGGACTTCACAGTAATGGATGTTGTAATTTGTGCTCTGAGTGAAGGAATTCAACGGTTTCTAAGTCACAGTGAGCTTTTTGCGACCTGGAATTCTAAATGACTACTGTCTCAGATTGTGCGACAGTTTTTTTCATGGACAGGCTGAAGACATCAATCCTGTCTACTTGAAGACGAGCTTAAATTGGTCCCAACGTTAGTAAAGTCTGGTAGCATACCAAGTGAAGCTTTGAAGCTCATTTGCAGCTTCTGCCATCGTATGCGACCTACCACTGTTCAGCGCTGCAGTGAACAGTCCTTGTGGTGTGCTACGAGTAGGTGCCAAATTTGAAGATAAATGTCTGTGTAAATATGTGCTTTCATGATACCTGTCTCCTGCACGTCATTTTCACCGCAACAAGCAATTGGTACGAAGCGCAAGCACTGAGCATGGGGCGCGAAAACCCCTGGAGCCGGCCCTGCTATATAACAAATAATCAGTGGTTTATCATACCATAATGGTCAAATGTTGGCAACAATTATACTAAACTGTTAGATAAAGATTATGAAAGGGAAGTACTGTACACCAGAAATATAAACGTTGGCTCGAGAACACTGTTTATCATTAAATTTATGGGACACCTATATTCCCACTACACTATAACTCACTACAGCAAGATGGAAAACTTACCACAACGTCGCTTTGGCTATATGATTCGATTTTAACAATGAAAGCACATACTTATAGGTACATAGTAGAGTTGTGGCGATTCGTGAATGAGTCGTTCATTTGAACGACTCTAAATAAAGAATCGTAAGAATCGAATCGTGATACTGACGAATCGTCGTTCAAAAGAATCGAAGAACGATTGTATGTTTCCGAGTCGTGACGATTCCAAGTTCCAACGATTCATCGATTCTTAGTACGCTATGCTTCGAAGGCAACTTCCGAATCATGCCGAGTCGTGCCGAATGATTACGGCCGCCAGATGGCAGTCAAGTGGAGGACGCGTGTCAACAAAGGAAGCTCGAAACGAACAAACGAAGTTCGTGGGCCGTAATATTACGCGTGAAAACCAAGCTGACACTTGGCAGTGTCGTCTTCTCATGTAAATAGTTGTGCCAGTGGCAAGTTCTCTGACAAATTAAAAGCAAAATACCTATGCTTCGTATTTAGACGAAATGAAAGTTAAGCTAAATTTGCCTTGTGGAAGGGCTGTCAGCTGCGTTATGAATTGCAAGAGTGATGTGGACTTGGAAAGACATCTTAGCACAGAAAAACATAGGATGATATGAGCCAAATCACGTCTGCCTCACTGCTAGATTTTGTTACTATAAAACAGACGTCCGTAGTTAGATACGTTCAAGCCACACAACCAAACTGGCATACCACGTAATTTTGCACCACCTTTCGCACAAATCGACTCCTCTTTCCTGGCATACTGAAATAAAACAATAGATGCAATCAAATCAAACGTGACGTATAAATCGAGAATCACACTTGCAACGTCATTTGCATGTTTACTCATAAATAAACTATTTATGGCATATATTATCATGACACAGTTCGATTCTAACCCCATTGACAATTTCAGACATGTCCTGCCATCTGTGAGTAAGATGTAGAACTTTTTGCATTCCGTAAGAATCGTGCCATCGCAGACTAGAATGAATCGTGAACGAATCGTAGGAATCGATTCGCAATGTGAGATTGAATCGTAGGAATCGAATCGGGAAAAAGAATCGTGTTGCCCAACTCTAGTACATAGGCGACTTTTCACGCATTGACACATACTAGCTCAGATCATCACATCGATCTGTCTTCCGAAAATTACTAACTCTGTGATTATTGACTCATTCGCTATTAGACTTGCGTTGACATATAAAACACCACGTTAAAAAAAGTCCGACAGGAATGAAGTTTTATTGTAAATAGTTAATAGTAGTTACAATGTGGCAACCTCTTGTAGCAATTCTGGTAATTAAATAAAACATAAATAATGGGTATTTTGAGAAAATTACTATTACTTCAAATACTTTTCTTTAAAACGCAAAAATATGAAATGAAACGAGTTTCATATGGTACTGCCACCGAATGGCGTTCTAGACAACTCCTGGTACCAAGCGTTACCAAAAGATGGCACTACAGTAGGCAGTCCTGCCTCAGGACACTGCCATCGAGTTCACTAAAGCTATGCTCAAGGCCAGGTCACGCTACCATGATCCTTTAGGATGGCGTCCATTTTGGACTGTAGCAGATTGTATTCGTATAGCGTTTGTCGCTAGGAAGTGTTTGCGCTCGGAAATGAATTGCTATGCTGCACCGAACTGTAGCAGCAGTTCATCTACATAAATCAGGTCATTCATATTTCCTACAGACAAAGAAATATTGGAGGTTAAACGGTTACAGAACTGTTGGAGGGACAAATCCATACCAACACTTTCCAAGTTATGTCAGATAATTAAATTGACCGTTTAAAAGAACTGCTGGACTTTACAGTACTGGATATTGTAACACAATATTTGCTATGTATGAGAGATTTCAACAGCTTCAGAATCACAATGAGTTTTTTAATGTTTTTGTGCATCATTAGTAAAATTAAAGATATATCAGCTTGGATTCTCAGTGACTATTGTTTCAAACTGTGTGACAATTTTTGTCATGGACAGGCTAAGCGTATCAATCTTGTCGACATTAAGATAAACTTAAATTGAACCAATTTTAGTAAAGTCTGATAGTACACCAATTGAAACTTTGAAGCTCATACAAGAATATGGCTTTGTTCACATACAAATAAATACAAATGTTTCATTCCACTGTTGAGCATATTTACATGCAATTGGTGTCGTCAGTGTTTACATAATAATAATAACAATAATAATAATATACATTTCGACATGACAGATGTTATTAACTACAATATAATAATCCAGGATGGATGCAATACATATTTGTATAAATGTAAATAACAACGAGAATTTTCCTAATAGATCAATTACAAGATAAATGAACAACATAGTTCAGTGAATGACAAATAAACAATCAAACAGATAATTAACAATAAGTACATGAAACAGTAATAAAATAGTTGGACAGTATGGCATATGTATAGTTTGCAGTTTATTTATAGTTCATTCTCATAAGGAAAGTGGGTCATTTGTCACATACTCAGGGAACTCTTGAGCAGAGTAAATTACTTTACTTTTGATCCACGTCGAAAGACTAGTTTTAAACTTATTTACTGACACTGTTTAGGGATTTTCAGGTAATTTGTTGAAGTAGACAGTACCAAGATATTTGTAGCTCCCAACTAAAGTGTAGCCTTAGGTACTGTGCTAGTGTAACTGGTGACAGTAGTAAGTGGAGAAAGAAGAAAGTTTAAACGGAGTAAAACGCATCTGAGGGTAACAATGGGCAAGGCACGACTGTGTGGACTAGAAAAAGTGTCGATTAAACATGAGATGGGATGGCTGAATGTTTGGATTTCAACAAAGTCATACAGGAGTTCACTGATACAAAAGCAAGAAAAATATCTGTAATATAAGGTAACTGTGTAAGCGTATGTCTATTATTAATGTTAGTTTTGATTTATTTATGTATGTCGTGATTTTTCTTTCATTTACATAACAAAGATTTGTCGTAGGGTAGGCTTAAATTATTTTTGTCTAACGGCCAAATAGGTTGTCAGTGTCACCTATCTGCGCAAACCTAAGTTGGAAGTACTATTTCACATACTGTAGCCTGTTTCCTTTTCCATTTTTCCTGAGACCCATAGCTCTGCTCGGAAATAGTTGACTTAATTTGGCACGGTTTGTGCCTTGCAGCCTCCGCCATCGTATGCGACTTATCACTGTTCAACGCTGCAGTGAACAGTCTTTGTGGTGTGCTAGGAATAGGTATCACATATGAAGATAAACGTCTCTGCAAATATGTGCCTTCACGAAGTCTGTCTCTCCTGAACATCATATTCACCACAGCAAGCAATCGGTACAAAGCACAAACAGTGGGCATGGGGCGCCAAAATCTCTGGAGCCAGCCCTGCTGTAGAACAATATTCAGTGGTTTATAATACCCTAATGGTCAAATTTTGGCAATAATATATACTGATCTGTTAGATACAGATTATGAAAGGAAAGTACTGTACTGCAGGATTACAAACTTTGGCTAACTCAGACCCTTTATCATAAAACTTATGGGACTTCCTGAGTTTCGCTTCTCTATCACACACAACAACAGCAAAGTGGAAACACTACCCTCTATTCAAGCTACCTACTATGCCGCCTTCGTTTACTTGATTCATTCTGCAAGGGTAATAATCAGCCACATCGGTTACATGATCATGACATTAAAAGTCTTGCTAACTGAGATCGCCATGACGTTCTTTTAAAAGTTTTCAAACCAAACATGTTTGGAAAATACTTCGTGTTGCAAGAGCGTGCGTTGACATATAAATACAGCACGTTACAAACGAGTCCAACGGGAATGAAGTATTGTTGAAAATAGTAATTACAAAGTGGCAAACTCTTACAGCAATTTTGGTAATAAAATGGAAAATAAATAAGGGATAATTTTAAGAAAATTACTATTACTTCAAATATTTTTCTTCAAAACTTCAAAAATTTGAAGTTAAACGATGAACGGCGTTTTATACAACTAAGTTCTATAAAACTAAGTACTTAGCGGTACCGAAAGATGGCAGTTCTGCCTCGCGGCACTACCACGAGCTGACTAAAGCTATGCTCAAGGTCAGGTCACGCTACCATGATCTTTTGCGATGGCTGCCATTTTGGACTGCAGTAGACTGTATTCGTATAGTGTCTGTCGCTAGGAAGTGTTTGCAGTTGGATATGAATTGCTGTGCTGCGCAGAACTGTAGTAGCAGTTCATCTAAAGAAATCAGGTCAATATTTCCTACAGACAAACAAAGATTGGGAAGTTAAATCATTACAGAACTGTGAGAGAGACAAATACAAACCAACAACACTTCCCAAGTCATGTGAGGTAATTAAATTAACCGGTTAAAAGAACTGTTGCCGCGACGTGTTCTAAATTTTTCACGCTTGTTAAAGGCATGGAAACATAGTCTTTTCCTAATGTACTTCTGATCAAAAAGCAATGCTCTTAGGTAGAGTTGGAGGTCTTTGTTAATCGTGTCTTTGGAGTTCTTGTTGTGAAATTTCCATATAAACTTTCACCTGCTAACGCATATTCCTTTAGAAGTCAAATATTAACTTTCATAGATTTAACTTTAAATGTGTTTTAATGTAACGAAATATGATCATAAAATTTTTATCTCGTGTTTTACTCCCTTAGGGGTTAAACTGTCCCAAAATGCTGAAAAACAAAGTTTTTTATTTCCAACTGAGAAGCCGAGAAGCCAAATTTTCATAGACTTAGCTTCAAATATGCTTTCTTAATGATATGTCTCAATAGAACGTTTCATGCTCTACTTCATCCCATCAGGGACTGAATTTCATAGACAATGAAACATGTAATTTTTTATTCTAACTGAGGAGCCAAATACAAATTTTTATAGCTCCGGCTTTAAAAATCCTTTCATATGGAAATATTTTCATAAAACATGTCATCACCCTATTAGGGGTCGAATGTATATATGCAACCAAAAGTTAAACACCAGTTTTCATAGATGCAGCTTTAAAAATGATTTAGTAGTTCTTTAATAATAACTTACTTTTAAAAAAATTCTCACCATATGTTACCCCTGTAGGTGTCAAATTTCCATAAATGCTGGAACATATATTTCTTTTTTTTCTGTCCAAGTTCATAGTTCTACCTTCGAAACCTTCATACCATTTTTTACCCCCTTATGGCGCTATTTCGAAAAGTCCCTTCCTAAACGACATGTACAGAATAAGGCTTCTATCCTTAGCGGGCTGGGCTGGGCGATGGTCAGTCAGTCGGTCACTCTGTCAGTTGGGACATTTCCTTTTATAAAGAGATTGTTGCATGTAAGCCACTGATAGATGATCAGTTACTATCACTTGTGTAGCCTGAAATAATGTTATTTAATGAGGGTACCAAATCAGTGGTGAGAAAATTATGCCTGAATGCATAGAAATGCATAGAATGCATAGAAATTTACATAAAGCCTTCCTCTTTAAAACTTTCTTGTACTGTAATTTCAATTTCTTTTGAGACTCAGTACTGTACTGGCACGCAGTCTATCGACACAATGGATTTTAGCAATTTGTTACTTTGTAACTTAATCAGTGAAATCTTTCACACAAAGAAGAAACTAGAAGATAGCAATTGTCACACTTGACGCATTAATCAATTAAGTTGTAGAGGCTACCCTATGGCGGGCTGCAAACCCCTACTAATTCGTCAGGATGCAGACGGAGAACTTGAGTTTATTACTGGAAATACAAGTAGTTTCCGCTTCTTCTGCGACGACTGACTGCTACGTAATCTGGAGAAGAATCCTCTGAATCCAATAGCGGACTCAGGGCTGCCGAGGGCACTGCATCACTTGGAATGGAAGTCGATGACTCCTGACATGGCGATTTCACCGCCTGCTGACGAGGTAGACACGTCCTGTGGGTAGCTCTGTTTTTGGAGATGTCCGTGACCACGACGTGTGTATTTTGTTAGATACGCCGTTTCGGGGGCCTCTCGAGTGCCAAAAACTGTTATTTATGTCTGCGAGGAGAGGCCTTGTTCGAAGACGTCATTCGTAATCAACGAATCGATTCTGCTCTTCCAGAATCCACTGATAAACCATTTTCCTCTGAGCTGCTCGCAGCCTCTCTTAAGAGTTCGAGCTGGCTGTTTTGCCTGACACCATAACGGTGTTGGCATGTTTACACTTTTCAGTAGGCAGTTGGCGACTCTTGTACTTGACTGAGTAATGCCGGCTGTCAGAACGTTTTTACTCTCACGTTCCCTTACTAGTTTTGTCGTGTATCATTCTCCTAAACTTTAATAAAATTCGTCGGAAATTTTGCCGTTTTCTGTTTGGTTAACTGTCTAACATATGTATATTTATTTTGAAGTTCTTGTTATTTATATCATAATATATCGTATCCTAGCATAAATATATTCTTCTTGCTTTCTTCTGCTTTTCGATGTATTCTAAAAATCTCTTACTAGTACGAGTCCATTGCTAAGGAATTTCATTTAAGCTACTGAGATTTGTCCTTTTTCTGTAATGACTTATTCATCGATGATAGCATCTGTTCTTTCGGACGTGTCCGAAAGAACAGATGCTATCTTCATATCGTTAAGGCTAACCAGCTGATGACCTTCTTCAGTGTGGATGCACACTAATTGCCTGAACTCTTACAGGACCTGGTGGATTGTCTGCTGCGAGTAATGAGTATAATGGCAGGGGCACTACGAATGTAATATGTGGACTGTTAAGTTGAGAATGTGGGTCTCATGGGGAGCGTGCTTGCGATAAATCCCTGTCCTCGCACTATCCTCTGCGCCCCCGGTGGCTCAGATGGATAGAGCGTCTGCCATGTAAGCAGGAGATCTTGGGTTTGAGTCTCAGTTGGGGCACACATTTTCAACTGTCCCCATTGAAGCCGGCCGGAGTGGCCGAGCGGTTCTAGGTACTTCAGTCTGGAACAGCGTGGCTGCTACAGTCGCAGGTTCGAATCCTGCCTTGGGCATGGATATGTGTGATATCCTTAGGTTAGTTAGGTTTAAGTAGTTCTAAGTTCTAGTGCTTCCCCCCATGAACCATGGACCTTGCCGTTGGTGGGGAGGCTTGCGTGCCTCAACGATACAGATAGCCGTACCGTAGGTGCAACCACAACGGAGGGGTATCTGTTGAGAGGCCAGACAAACGTGTGGTTCCTGAAGAGGGGCAGCAGCCTTTTCAGTAGTTGCAGGGGCAACAGTCTGGATGATTGACTGATCTGGCCTTGTAACTAACCAAAACGGCCTTGCTGTGCTGGTACTGCGAACGGCTGAAAGCAAGGGGAAACTAGAGCCGTAATTTTTCCCGAGCGCATGCAGCTTTACTGTATGGTTAAATGATGATGGCGTCCTCTTGGGTAAAATACTCCGGAGGTAAAATAGTCCCCCATTCGGATCTCCGGGCGGGGACTACTCAGGAGGACCTCATTATCAGGAGAAAGAAAACTGGCATTCTACGGATCGGAGCGTGGACTGTCAGATCCCTTAATCGAGCAGGTAGGTTAGAAAATTTAAAAACGGTAATGGATAGGTTAAAGTTAGATATAGTGGGAATTAGTGAAGTTCGGTGGCACGAGGAACAAGACTTCTGGTCAGGTGAATACAGAGTTATAAATACAAAATCAAATAGGGGTAATGCAGAAGTAGGTTTAATAATGAATAAAAAAATAGGTGTACGGGTAAGTTACTACAAACAGCATGGTGAACGCATTATTGTGGCCAAGATAGACACGAAGCCCACGCCTACTACAGTAGTACAAGTTTATATGCCAACTAGCTCTGCAGATGACGAAGAAATTGATGAAATGTATGATGAGATAAAAGAAATTATTCAGGTAGTGAAGGGAGACGAAAATTTAATAGTCATGGGTGACTGGACTTCGTCAGTAGGAAAAGGGAGAGAAGGAAACATAGTAGGTGAATATGGATTGGGGATAAGAAATGAAAGAGGAAGCCGCCTGGTAGAATTTTGTGCAGAGCGTAACTTAATCATAGCTAACACTTGGTTCAAGAATCATGATAGACGGTTGTATACATGGAAGAACCCTGGAGATACTAAAAGGTATCAGATAGATTATATAATGGTAACACAGAGATTTAGGAACCAGGTTGTAAATTGTAAGACATTTCCAGGGGCAGATGTGGACTCTGACCACAATCTTTTGGTTATGAATTGTAGACTAAAACTGAAGACACTGCAAAAAAGTGGAAATTTAAGGAGATGGACAAACTGAAAGAACCAGAGGTTGTACAGAGTTTCAGGGAGAGCACAAGGGAACAATTGACAGTAATGGGGGAAAGGAATACAGTAGTACAGTAGAAGAAGAATGGGTAGCTTTGAGGGTTGAAATAGTGAAGGCAGCAGAGGATCAAATAGGTAAAAAGACGAGGGCTAGTAGAAACCCTTGGATAACAGAAGAAATATTGAATTTAATTGATGAAAGGGGAAAATATAAAAATGCAGTAAATAAAGCAGGCAAAAAGGAATACAAACGTCTCAAAACTGAGATCGACAGGAAGTGCAAAATGGCTAAGCAGGGATGGCTTGAGGACAAATGTAAGGATGTAGAGGCTTATCTCACTAGGGGTAAAATAGATACTGCTTACAGCAAAATTAAAGAGACCTTTGGAGAAAGGAGAACCACTTGCATGAATATCAAGAGCTTTGATGGAAACCAAGTTCTAAGCAAAGAAGGGAAAGCAGAAAGGAGGAAGGACTATATAGAGGGTCTATACAAGGGCGACGTACTTGAGGACAATATTATGGAAATGGAAGAGGATGTAGATGAAGATGAAATGAGAGATATGATACTGCGTAAAGAGTTTGATGGAGCACTGAAAGACCTGAGTCGAAACAAGGCCCCGGGAGTAGACAACATTCCATTAGAACTACTGACAGCCTTGGGAGAGCCAGTCCTGCCAAAACTGTACCATCTGGTGAGCAAGATGTATGAGACAGGCGAAATACCCTCAGACTTCAAGAAGAATATAATAATTCCAATCCCAAAGAAAGCAGGTGTTGACAGATGTGAAAATTACCGAACTATCAGTTTAATAAGTCACAGCTGCAAAATACTAAAGCGAATTCTTTACAGACAAATGGAAAAACTGATAGAAGCCGACCTCGGGGAAGATCAGTTTGGATTCCGTAGAAATGTTGGAATACGTGAGGCAATACTGACCCTACGACTTATCTTAGAAGAAAGATTAAGGAAAGGTAAATCTACGTTTCTAGCATTTGTAGACTTGGAGAAAGCTTTTGACAATGTTGATTGGAATGCTCTCTTTCAAATTTTGAAGGTGGCAGGGGTAAAATACAGGGAGCGAAAGGCTATTTACAATTTGTACAGAAACCAGATGGCAGTTATAAGAGTCTAGGGGTATGAAAGGGAAGCAGTGGTTGGGAAGGGAGTGAGGCAGGGTTTTAGCCTATCCCCGATGTTATTCAATCTGTATATTGAGCAAGCAATAAAGGAAACAAAAGAAAAGTTCGGAGTAGGTATTAAAATCCATGGAGAAGAAATAAAAACTTTGAGGTTCGCCGATGACATTGTAATTCTGTCAGAGACAACAAAGGACTTGGAAGAGCAGCTGAACGGAATGGACAGTGTCTTGAAAGGAGGGTACAAGATGAACATCAACAAAGGCAAAACGAGGATAATGGAACTTAGTCGAATTAAGTCGGGTGATGCTGAGGGAATTAGATTAGGAAATGAGACACTTAAAGTAGTAAAGGAGTTTTGCTGTTTGGGGAGCAAAATGACTGACGATGGTCGAAGTAGAGAGGATATAAAATGTAGACTGGCAATGGCAAGGAAAGCGTTTCTGAAGAAGAAAAATTTGTTAACTTCGAGTATAGATATAAATGTCAGGAAGTCGTTTCTGAAAGTATTTGTATGGAGCGTAGGCATGTATGGAAGTGAAACGTGTACGATAAATAGTTTAGACAAGAAGAGAATAGAAGCTTTCGAAATGTGGTGCTACAGAAGAATGCTGAAGATTAGATGGGTAGATCACATAACTAATGAGGAGGTTTTGAATAGAATTGGGGAGAAGAGGAGCTTGTGGCACAACTTGACTAGAAGAATGGATTGGTTGGTAGGGCATACTCTGAGGCATTGAGGGATCACCAATTTAGTATTGGAGGGCAGCGTGGAGGGTAAAAATCGTAGAGGGAGACCAAGAGATGAATACACTAAGCAGATTCCGAAGGATGTAGGGTGCAGTAGGTACTGGGAGATGAAGAAGCTTGCACAGGATAGAGTAGCATGGAGAGCTGCATCAAACCAGTCTTAGGACTGAAGACCACAACAACAACAACAACAAGTTCTAGGGGACTGATGACCTCAGATGTTAAGTCCCATAGTGCTCAGAGCCATTTGAACCATTTGTCCCCATTGATGTACATCAACGTCCACCAGCAGCTAATGGTATTGATTTAATTGTAATTTAATTCATTAATTATCCACAGTAAATTGGGATCTACAGTGTTATTTAGGAAGGTTAGGTTGCGCATGCTAAAATGTTTCTCAAACCAATATAAGCGTAACTTCATTCCAGTTGTATCACACTTAGTTCCTTTAACTAATAATCCACTTTGTTTTAACTCTAATTTTCCCATACCCATAAATTGTAGTAGCAATTTACTATTACTGTTTCTGGTGAATTTTTGCACACTGGTGCTGTCATATTCTCTGCAAACAACCGAATTTTCCATTTGTCAGTTCGAACTGCCTGTTCTGGCCAATGGTGACTAACTCCATAACACAATTGCTAAGATCTCCTGTTGTCATTTGTTCTTACCACAAGTAACACTTTATTAGTTTGCATTTTCACTTGTGCCCACTTATCGATAATTTTCTATTTGGCCGTGTACAGACGGATAGTGAAACAATGGTAATGGGAGTTTAAACTTGGAACTGGAAACTGTATGTCAATATATACACTAGCTGGATCTGAATAAACATGCGTTATTGAAACATAAGAGAAAAATGTTAAATTACTTTTCAGTAACGATACAACATGTAGTATCTGTGTTGGAAATTCTTTTTTCTCTTGCTCTACTCTCAATAGAAACCGTTGTATTTTACCCACTTCTACTTCACATACGTGCAAGAACATTATACCAATGATAATATACTGAAACATCACCTTCTACATCACTTAGGAGAAAGGCATTCTCATCAATCCCCTCCCTCTTTAAGTCAACAGCATAGCTCATAGAAAACTACTATAGCAAACTAAAAAAATGACATTAATTCAGATAACCCAACACAAAACTAAACACAAGCTCCCTAACTGTTGTCCTGGAGTTAATCTGCGATCCACATGGGCAGTGGTACAGGCAACCTGCTCTTCAACCAGTTGACAATACAAAATTAAATGAGACAAAAAAAAAAACAAGAAACACATAGTGGAGACATTTACATTCAATTAAAAATTTGTAAAGGTGAAAAATAAAATGGAGGTTTTTAGATATATATGGTAGATGACTCCTTGCACTGATAGTAAAAATAATAATAAAAGGTAAAATGAAATACAAATAAGCACACATTTAAAACATTTATAATATGTTGCTGGAAATATGATATTTAAAACAAGCAATTTTCTGTCATTAGAAACTGGAAGGACCTACCATGGAATAGGAAGTCAGTTGGTGAAGAGGTATAACTATGATGTCTTGAACTCTTGACTCTTGCTGGCTCAGATAGGCATTACGGTCTGACCCTCAAAAAATTTGTGATAACTGTTTCTGCAAAGCTCACACCCTTTTTTTCTTTGTTGTTATTTCATCCATCCACACATATTATTTCGCCACTTATAAGGACAGGAATGTGGTGGTATAACGACGGAGGACTTGCGCATAGCAGCGATGGGCTAGGAGTTGCTGTTGGGACAGAAGAGGGGGTGGAGTAGAGGGGTAACTGGTGACTCTACCAGATGGGGAAAAAGGGGGTAAGTAAATGTGGGTAGGGGAAGGTGAGGAGGCACTGATAAAGTGTACTGGGTGGGCTGGACCTATAGCTGGTAGTAGGATGGCTAATGTCGAGGTGGAGTTCATGTTTTGGGAAGAGAAGATGTTTGATGTTTCGTTGGGAGAGTATGTGAAGGATGCGAAAGTGGAGGGTTGGTGGGATGTGTTGGTAAAGGTGTGGCAACATATGAGATTTGGAAAGTAGAGGGGAATCGACAAGATCATTGGAGTCGAATTTGTGGATGGTGTAGATTGTTCGGAGTTGTTCGGTGTGAGTGAAGAGAGGTGGGAGTATGACGAGTCAGTAAAGGATCCATGTGGGGGAAGCGAGGCAGAGTGCATGGCGTTCCGTTCCAGGATCTCGAGGGGCTGATAGAACTTGGGTGAGGCAGAGATCCGTGCAACATTTGCATAGCAAAGCATGGGATGGATCTAGGATTTATAGTCGTGGAGGACTGTGGAAGGGTACAATCCCCAAATTCGGCCATTACTAGTTTTAGTCTATTGTGGGCTTTCAGTTGGATGGTTCATAGTTGAGGTTTCCACGTTAAATGCTGGTCAATTGTTAGTCCAAGATATTTGAGATACATTTTCTTTAATTTGGTGCTTATCTGCTGATGATATATGCCAGAAATGTGCAATAAAAGAAATATATATAACCTGTGGTTGAATTTTCAGGTTGATAAATGTTGTGTTCCATGTTCTCAGCTGATGAAAATTGTTGTCTGAGAACGTAATTAAGAGCATACAGTCAAGTTAAGAGTGATAAGGAATTTTTTGGATTGTTTTAGATAACTTACGGACAACAATGAATGATGGTAACAGATGAAGATGGAAGATTATGGGTCGCCCATACAAACCTTATTCTGTAAATGTGGTGCAATAATGTTTGGAAGACATCAAGAAAAAGAGGCTATCAACTCGCAAGGCTGCATCAGTCTACACAATTGCATATAGTTCCATAAATCTTAAAATATCTGGGAAAATAATGTGGCATACCCTGGACGAAGTTGCATCTTTACTTCACAAAAGGAGGAATCATTTCTACAGCATGCTGTCAAACTGAGCGAGTTCGGATTCCGTATTTCCACATTTGAGATCCACTACATTCTAAAAATGTATCTGGATTCGTGTCGCTATGAAAAATTAAGGTTTACCAGCAATTTTCCTGGAAAACGTTTGACTGAATCATTTGTTCAACTACGCCGTGATCGACTTCTACAATAAAAGTAATGCTGAGAGGAACAGAGCTGCCGTGTACGGAGAAGCCATAATTTTATACTTCAATAAGATTGGGAAGGAAACGGAAGGCACTGCTCCTGCAAATATTTGTAGTTGCAGTGAGATGAACCCGACTGATGACTGAAGAAAGAAAAGGATCTGAATCAAATAGGGACGTAAATATCCTGAACTCATAATGAATTCAAGCAAAGCATTGGTCTTAATCATCATGCGTGGTAATGTGGCTGGCGAGATCTTACTAACATATGTCAATTATAAGGCAGAGAAAATGTTGAATACTTGGATAGAAGGTGGCCCCTAGGAGACAGATATAACCACACAAAAAGTGGTTGGTTCAACAGAACCAGTTTTCAAAGCTGATTCATGACTGTGTTCCTACCTGAGTGAAGAAGAAAGAAGGTAGGAAGGTCAAACAGATATCTGAAACCTGAAGGTAGGAAGGACAAACAGATATCTGAAACCTTGCCCTCACAATGCAACACACCTGACCAAACCTCTCGACTTGTCTTATTTGTTCCCTATGAAAACCTACTGAGCTCAGATACTGGATGAATGTAAACGAATATCTTGCAGAAGAAAATACCCTACAATCCCAAAAGACCATTTTCTGTCGCTTTTACAGAAATTGGTAGATAGGTTGGCCGGAAGTGTACCTTTTAATTTGAAAGCTATTTCCAGAAACCTGGGACTCTACTCTCTTAACAGGAATGAAGTTGTGAGCATGTTATCGATTAATGAACTCAGTTCTTCGCTATCACTAGTGAGTGCTTCTTTCATAGACCGTGTCGTATTAGTGAGGCCACAAGAAACTCTTACCAACTCTGGTAGTACTATCAAAAGGAGAGAAAAAAAGTCAATGTCGAGCTAGGGAAGGGTGTACATACTACAGATACTGCTGATCATTCAACCAACTGCGACCGAGAAGATGAACGTGAACCTCTGGGGAATTCAGAAAAAGGAAAACAGATTTATGGTATGTCTATATTATGTACAGTCTTAGACATAAAAACTGACCGCCGGCTGGCCGCCACAGAGACTAAGTCCGAGTAGTTCACTTGAGGCGGCCAATAAAACTTGCAGTTAAGCATTGGATTTTGCATACTTGAAAATCATGAACTACAGTGAAGCATTGTAAAAATGAGTCGCAAGTGGAAAAAGGTGTAACATCTGCAACACAACGTTTACTTTTGGTATAACAGATGGGCGAATGTAGAGGAGGCAGCTAGAAAGATTTGAACTGTGCGTGGAGCGAGTGCTTTTGGGAAAAATACGCCAGAAAAAGATATTCTTGTATCAACAAAGATCGTTCTGGCATGAATGATTTTCCTCATTAAGGATGTCTCGACTACTGATATATGTGACAGATTACCATTTTGCCTTCATGCGACATTTGCATTCAACAGGCTAAGTTCAGAAGTCTGGTGTAGGAGTACTGCATGCTCTAATTCGAAACAACAAAAATCAACGGAGTGACTATTATTGAACGTCATCAGGTCGCTCATTGAGCATTCCTATGCAGTACTATTACTGGTGACGTGTTATGATGCCTTTACCGTTAACTTCCTAAGAAGAAATGAAAGGCTGAGCCTCACCAAAAGACGTAGACTAAAGTGTAGTGTGAACATAATATTTTACATTTGGTAGCTCCATAAGTGTGTTTTGGACT
Source organism: Schistocerca cancellata (assembly GCF_023864275.1). NCBI lineage: Eukaryota > Metazoa > Arthropoda > Insecta > Orthoptera > Acrididae > Schistocerca > Schistocerca cancellata. Next base: position 514,722,733 of record NC_064634.1, read on the forward strand.
ACGAATTCTGCCCCAAGCTGTGAGTGCAACACAGCTGGAATTTGTTGTCAACAACTGAGACACCTTTCGGTCGCAGTGTAAGAAAGTCGAGCAACAAAACTACATCATCTGTGCTACTGCATGATAACTCACTCTGTTGATTTGAGAAACAAAACTATCCAGGAGATTGATAGGAAAGTCGTCTCTCAGGCACTTGTATTGATAGGGAAGTCCTCTCTCAAGCACTTGTCACTCTCGTCATACATTCGTAGAATTTTACCTTTCCTGCTCTTGATCGATCAACCGTCAAAGCAATTCATTTCTAGACGAAAACACTCTTAAAACTACACTGGTTTAATGACATCGTTAGAACCAGTGGGTTTCTACAGGCGTAGAATTTGTAAACAACTGTTGCATTGTCAAATTGTTGTAGATATCGTGAAAGAAAATTCAGCTGCTGATTAATTTCTCTTTGATGATTACTGTTGCGTGTAGTAAACTAATGGAAAATGGAAATAAAATATTCACTTTACTAATACAAATTAAATTCAGCTTAATAAAGCTATAAGTTCAAAAACGGTTCAAAGGTCTCTGACCACTATGGGACTTAACTTCTGAGGTCATCAGTCCCCTAGAACTTAGAACGCGTTAAACCTAACTAACCTAAAGACATCACACACATCCATGCCTGAGGCAGGATTCGAACCTGCAACCGTAGTGGTCGCGCGTTTCCAGACTGTAGCGAAGCATTAAGTGTCTGTAAGACGATTGACCCTATTTTAACACGAATTATTAGGATATTACCGGCTTTTGACTTCGAAAAGATCTGTATTTACTTCACTTCCTGTATCATTCGCAAGTATTATGAAAATGTGGCATTTCATAGATAAAATTATGTATACACAACAACAAAAAATATGTCGGCAGAAAACAAAAGTGGCATTATGAAATTGGCAGTACCGTAAGGTTTTCGCTCTTATAGTAAGGGTTACTAAAAGTACCAAGACGGCTTTTTGCTCGAGCGCTGTCTTACGATTCCCTTATTGAGTTTGTATCTGCCTGCTTGTAGCTCTACTACAAAAGAATAAAAAAATCCGGCTTTCAGCGTCTATAAAGGCGAACGTCAGCAGCTTGCACGTGGTTGCCAAGCATGTTACCTGAGAAATGGTATTTTTCTAAAGTGGGAGACATCCTTTTGTGGTTGAATTGTTGGCAAATATCAGTCAGACGTGTGCCGTTCGTCTAAGCGTTTCGGTGTGTTGAATTTGAACCAATGATTTTTCTACAGGTTTTTTCTGTCCCAAATAGCGAGTTGAAGTCTCCCTTTAGTATTTTCACGTCATCTTGGTGAATTTTGCTCATAGTATTCTCGAGTGTGTTCCATAATTTTTCGACATTTGTTGTGTTTTTCTTATTTTCGATGTTGGTGGGACCGTGTGCATTGATGAGTGTTTATTTTTTACTGGGGCTCTGAATGAGCATAGTCACACGTCGATAGTTGATGGGTGTGATTTCTTTGACAGAACTGATGATAGATCTGTGTTCGAGAAATGCCATGGCCAAGATTGGTACGCATTTCGCTACCTTTTGTTGCATTTTGCTGTTTAAGATGCAATGGTTTCCGTAATGCAAAGTTTCATTGTCAGTTAGGCGTGGTTCTTGAAGAGCAATGATGAGAATTTTTTGTCAGTCGAGTTAATATGTGAGATAATTTAGTTTTCGTTATTGGGATCAATGTATCGACGTTTTGTTATTAAAAAAAGTTCTTAGGTGTGTGAAATCTTATGGGACTTAACTGCAAAGGTCATCAGTCTCTAAGCTTACACACTACATAACCTAAATTATCCTAAGGACAAACACACACACACACACACACACACACACGCATGCCCGAGGGAGGACTCGAACGTCCGCCACGATCATCCGAACAGCCCATGACTGCTGCGACTCAGACCGCTCGGCTAATCCCGCGCGGCGTGTAGTTTTCAAATGCATGTTTTCTGCTTGTAGTGAAATTTACAAGGGATCTTCAATATTCTCTGCCGTGCTAACTTGGCCTCCCCAGAATCCGAAATTCCAACAGCCTCCTGTCGACAGTTTGCACAGTTCATGTTTGCTTGTGTTTGACTGGTTTGGCCTGGGTGATTCCAGGACCGGACAGGACCAGAGGGTGTTGAAGCCTTTGGAAGCAAATATTTTCAGCCGAGCTCATTGAGCTAACAGGCGGTGACCAGAGTAGCGGTGGTTTTCACTCAGACGTGCGTGGATTTTGAATTCAATGGATTGAGTAGTCGTTGAGGATTGTGTTAGTATTTGGTTCACCCCAAGTATTTGATTTCCACGGTACCACCCATATGGGGGAGGGTTTCCCCTATCGGCCCCACGGGATTATTATTATTTGTTTCCTTTCTCCGGCGTTATGTCTGGTTAAAAATGGAAAATGATGCGGACCTTGATCAAGCGTGACTTCCCTTTAACTGTACGGTATATGTTACATTGTATTTAGGAACTTTCGGGTAATTGAACAAGTATCAATAATTACATATTTCTGTAGTTGTATATATAAGTTTGGATGTAGCTGTATTGCGTTGATGTACTGGTGGATATTGTGTGGTATGACTCCCGTAGTTGATAGTATAATCGGTATAATGTCAACTTTATCCTGATGCCACATGTTCTTTATTTCCTCAGCCAGTTGGATGTATTTTTTAATTTTTTCTCCTGTTTTCTTCTGTATATTTGTTGTATTGGATATGGATATTTCGATTAGTTGTGTTAATTTCTTCTTTTTATTGGTGAGTATGATGTCAGGTTTGTTATGTGTTGTTTTATCTGTTATAATGGTTTTGTTCCAGTATAATTTGTATTCATCATTCTCCAGTACATTTTGTGGTGCATACTTGTATATGGGAATGTGTTGTTTTATTAGTTTATGTTGTAAGGCAAGTTGTTGATGTATTATTTTTGCTACATTGTCATGTCTTCTGGGGTATTCTGTATTTGCTAGTATTGTACATCCGCTTGTGATGTGATCTACTGTTTCTATTTGTTGTTTGCAAAGTCTGCATTTATCTGTTGTGGTATTGGGATCTTAAATAATATGCTCACTGTAATATATGGTGTTTATTGTTTGAGCCTGTATTGCAATCATGAATCCTTCCGTCTCACTGTATATATTGCCTTTTCTTAGCCATGTGTTGGATGCGTCTTGATCGATGTGTGGCTGTGTTAGATGATACGGGTGCTTGCCATATAGTGTTTTCTTTTTCCAATTTACTTTCTTCGTATCTGTTGATGTTATGTGATCTAAAGTGTTGTAGAGGTGGTTATGAAATTGTAGTGGTGTAGCCGATGTATTTATATGAGTGATTGCTTTGTGTATTTTGCTAGTTTCTGCTCGTTCTATAAAGAATTTTCTTAAATTGTCTACCTGTCTATAATGTAGGTTTTTATGTCGACAAATCCCCTTCCTCCTTCCTTTCTGCTTTAATGTGAATCTTTCTGTTGCTGAATGTATGTGATGTATTCTATATTCTACATCTACATCTACATCCATACTCCGCAAGCCACCTGACGGTGTGTGGCGGAGGGTACCTTGAGTACCTCTATCGGTTCTCCCTTCTATTCCAGTCTCGTATTGTTCATGGAAAGAAGGATTGTCGGTATGTCTCTGTGTGGGCTCTAATCTCTCTGATTTTATCCTCATGGTGTCTTCGCGAGATATACGTAGGAGGGAGCAATATACTGCTTGACTCTTCGGTGAAGGTATGTTCTCGAAACTTTGACAAAAGCTCGTACCGAGCTACTGAGCGTCTCTCCTGCAGAGTCTTCCACTGGAGTTTATTTATCATCTCCGTAACGCTTTCGCGATTACTAAATGATCCTGTAACGAAGCGCGTTGCTCTCCGTTGGATCTTCTCTATATCTTCTATCAACCCTATCTGGTACGGATCCCACACTGCTGAGCAGTATTCAAGCAGTGGGCGAACAAACGTACTGTAACCTACTTCCTTTGTTTTCGGATTGCATTTCCTTAGGATTCTTCCAATGAATCTCAGTCTGGCATCTGCTTTACCGACGATCAACATTATATGGTCATTCCATTTTAAATCACTCCTAATGCGTACTCCCAGATAATTTATGGTATTAACTGCTTCCAGTTTCTGACCTGCTATTTTGTAACTAAATGATAAAGGATCTATCTTTCTGTGTATTCGCAGCACATTACACTTGTCTACATTGAGATTCAATTGCCATTCCCTGCACCATGCGTCAATTCGCTGCAGATCCTCCTGCATTTCAGTAGAATTTTCCATTGTTATAACCTCTCGACACACCACAGCATCATCTGCAAAAAGCCTCAGTGAACTTCCGATGTCATCCACCAGGTCATTTATGTATATTGTGAATAGAAACGGTCCTATGACACTCCCCTTCGGCACACCTGAAATCACTCTTACTTCGGAAGACTTCTCTCCATTGAGAATGACATGCTGCGTCCTGTTATCTAGGAACTCCTCAATCCAATCACACAATTGGTCTGATAGTCCATATGCTCTTACTTTGTTCATTTGTGGCATTGTGATCGTGTAAGTGTACTGAGTGCTTCTAGGTCTGTGTTACTCCATGTCACTACTCCAAGTGAGTAGGTCAATATTGGTATAGTGTAAGTATTTATAGCTTTTGTCTTGTTTCTTGCTGTCACTTCTGTTTTCAGTATTTTTGTTAATCTTTGTCTATATTTTTCTTTTAGTTCTTCTTTAATATGTGTATTATCTATTCCTATTTTTTGTCTGTATCCTAGATACTTATAGGCATCTGTTTTTTCCATCGCTTCTATGCAGTCGCTGTGGTTATCCAATACGTAATCTTCTTCTTTAGTGTGTTTTCCCTTTACTATGCTATTTTTCTTATATTTGTCTGTTCCAAAAGCCATGCTTATATCATTGCTGAATACTTCTGTTATCTTTAGTAATTAGTTGAGTTGTTGATTTGTTGCTGCCAGTAGTTTTGATCATCCGTGTATAGCAAATCTGTGATTTTGTGTTGGTATGTTCCAGTAATATTGTATCCATAATTTGTATTATTTAGCATGTTGGATAGTGGGTTCAGAGCAAGGCAGAACCAGAAAGGACTTAATGAGTCTCCTTCGTATATTCCACGCTTAATCTGTATTGGCTGTGATGTGATATTATTTGAATTTGTTTGGATATTAAGTATGGTTTTCCAATTTTTCATTACTATGTTTAGGAACTGTATCAATTTAGGATCTACTTTGTATATTTCCAATATTTGTAGTAACCATGAGTGGGGTACACTATCAAAAGCTTTTTGGTAATCAATGTATGCGTAGTGTAGCGACCTTTGTTTAGTATTAGCGTGGCATGTCACCTCTGCATCTGTTATCAGTTGCTCTTTACATCCTCGTGCTCCTTTGCAACAGTCTTTTTGTTCTTCATTTATTATTTTGTTCTGTGTTGTATGTGTCATTAATTTCTGTGTAATGACTGAATATAGAATATAGAAAACGTATGGTGGGAAGTAAACTATCACGCTACACTGTCGACGACTTAATGAAAACTCTGCCCCTACGCCTTCGAGAAATCTTACGTAATGATCCTGGGTGGGTTGTTTACTAAAAGTATACTCGTCCACAAAACTCATGTGGACAATTATCTGATAGTCGGTCAAGCTTTGCTTTGTCGCAGCTCTTTAGATACAAGTCCATTTACTTTCAGTCTCCTCTTTACAATTCTTGCAATGCAAGGTAATTGAAAAATCTCATACACTCGACGCCAATTGAGGAATTGACTGGCGCATGTGTTTTTCAACACACAGTAGTTGTCACTCTCACTGGAACAAATGACTGTTTGTGTGTGTGTGTGTGTGTGTGTGTGTGTGTGTATGTGTGTGTTTTCGTGTTCACACACAATCTGAATCAATACTATTAACATTAGAGAGACAACCAACAATAAATATTGCATCAAATATTACTGTAAAGTATTTTAATGCGATGGGAAGTTACAAACTCAATTTTTACCCAACCCACGACCTGCATATTACGTTACGTCAAGTAAGATGTATTAACTCCATGGTATCGTTAGCAGAGACAGTGCGCTCTTGTTGTCGAGGCTCGCGACAAGTGCAGCGCTTAGCAGTGCCCAATGCCTTCGCGATTTGTTTATGTTTGCTGAGCGTGGACACTGCAGTAAACGCTTCACCATAAACAGAAAGAAATCACCTTGGTTCTGACTGCAGTGAGCGGATATCACTGCCTGCGTGTTCTTATAGTAACCAACGTGAGACTCTACTCACAGGTGGCATGGGGCATTTGCAACGGGTATCATGTCATTAGTCATCAGAATATTAACCAGTGATGAAATGTCCACTCTATTTGAATCCCGGATCTTCTACCCCTGCCCTCTTTGCCTCCGCCTACCTGTTGTTGAAAGTCTTCTCAAACTTTAAAAAATATATAGTGCAGTGATCAGCATGTCTGTCTAGTAAGCAGGAGGTCCAGGTTCGAAGCCCAGTCGGTCACAAATATTCATCTGCCGTCTTAGCTGTATTTCAACGCGCTGTGACAGAGTGGACGTCGGTCCTTCGATATTTTAAGATGCAATTGTTTTTTGAGGCAATAGAGGTGATTTACGAACATTTGTCTTGCCATCAGTGTAACGGGACTTCAACGGCATCCAACCCTTAGGAATTGCTTTGTGCCGGCGCTAACCCATGTCATATGTATGCGAATCAGATTGTAGTTCACATTTAGTCAAATAACGAATGCTCAGTACACAAGTATGCCGGCCGGGTTGGCCGAGCGGTTCTAGGCGCTACAGTCTGGAACAGCGCGACCGCTACGGTCGCAGGTTCGAATCCTGTCTCGGGCATGGATGTGTCTGATGTCATTAGGTTAGTTAGGTTTAAGTAGTTCTAAGTTTAGTGGACTGATGACCTCAGAAGTTAAGTCCCATAGTGCTCAGAGCCATTTGAACCATTTATGAAGTGTACAAGTATTTACGAACAGTAGAAGCAGGATTGCAGCGAACTGATCCCTTAACCAAGTGCAACATAGAGTACCTATGTAATGAGTCATTCCAGCTGCATAGCCGAGGGTAATATTTGTTAAGCAATTCATTGCAGAATTAATGTAATACCCGCACGATGATCTCTGTAGTCATACTGTATCATTAGCAGCCCGTGAATCGGATTACTCAAGCTGAGGCCAAATAAAGAGAAGCGACGACGCCACAACACTGTCTTTATTTAAGTAGGTAGTCAGCGCTAAATTATGTGTGCCATCATTAACGTTACTGTAAGCAGGTTGACAGCATAACACCACCACAACTACTGACAACCTGAGCCATATCATCACGCAGTTGTAATTCGCAGTGATTACAAGTTGCTGATGTTTGTCAAGAATAGCGGAAAGCGCCTCTGAAGTTCCATTTGCATTACGCCCAGGACGGAGAGAATCCTAAATAACAGTAACAGGTCACCCAGCGAAGAGAAGAGTCCACGTATTGTCTCAAGTTCTTGCAGTTTGATATTAATGCAGTTCCCGATAGTTTCACACTAACGGGTTCTTTTGGCTATCGGAATACTCATATGGGAATTATAAAAGTGTAATTGCTAGAACGCTCAACTACCTTAATAACACCTCATTCTGGATTGAATACGACTCGGAAAGCGACGTTAATTTGACGTTTCCATCCATCTCCAGACGTCTTACTGAATGAAGTCTGAAGTGCACGCACAGTTGTGTTGCCTGCCGCATGGATTCTGTGAAGTGTTGTGGCAGCTGGCAGCCATTGCTGAATACAGACATTTGCAAATATCCCCACTGCTTTAGGGGAAATCGTCTTTGTTGCATTTTTTCCATACCGTAATTAGCACAGTAACATAAGGGTTGTTCTGCTGATGAACTTGATGCCCACAAGTCCTTAAATAAGAATCTCCCAGCGGGAGTAATGCATGAAAGGAGACAGACTGTTGGACAAAAGAATGGACAGCTCCCTGCTTTTTGCGTTTCCGATAGCGCCTAAGATAAGATCTTGTGTCATATTATGCTTCACAAACTTAAACTGTTTGTTTTTTTACTTCATACTAAAATAAAAGTTATGATATGAGAAGAGGAAATGACTGATACGCTTCTCATGAACTTTAGTTTTTCATGTTTTTTTCTCACTTCATACTAAAACAAGGGCGTTAATATGAGAAGAGGAGATGAAATATACGCTTCCAAGACATAATATTTCCTTGTGTTCTACTACTGCATACATGAAAGCCCTGCAGTTAATTTTTGTATGTTGGATAAATTTTGATATCACCTCACATTCCTTTGTGAGAAGGTTCCTATTTTCTTGAGATTCAAATAGAGTGGACATTTAATCACTGGTTAATATTCTGATGACTAATGACATGATACCCGTTGCAAATGCCCCATGCCACCTGTGAGTAGTCTCACGTTGGTTACTATAAGAACACGCAGGCAGTGATATCCGCTCACTGCAGTCAGAGCCAAGGTGATTTCTTTCTGTTTATGGCGAAGCGTCTGCTGCAGTGTCCACGCTCAGCCAACATAAACAAATCGCGGAGGCATTGGGCACTGCTAATTGCTGCACTTGTCGCGAGCCTCGACAACAAGAGCGCACTGTCTCTGCTAACGATACTATGGAGTTAATACATATTACTTGACGTAGCGTAATATGCAGATCGTGGGTTGGGTAAAAATTCAGTTTGTAACTTCCTATCGCATTAAAATACTTTACAGTGATATTTGATGCAATATTTATTGTTGGTTGTTTCTCTAATGTTAATCAATTTCAGTGGTGGGAAGATGCACCATATCGGATTTGCTGATGACATAATGACAATAATAATAATAATAAAATTTAAATCCCGTGGGGCCGATAGGGGAAACCCTCCCTCATATGGGTGGTACCGTGGAAATCAAATACTTGGGGTGAACCAAATACTAACACATTCCTCAACGACTACTCAATCCGTTGAATTCAAAATCCACGCACGTCTGAGTGAAAACCACCGCTACTCTGGTCACCGCCTGTTAGCTCAATGTGCTCGGCTGAAAATATTTGCTTCCAAAGGCTTCAACGCCCTCTGATCCCGCCCAGTCCTGGAATCACCCAGGCCAAACCAGTCAAACACAAGCAAACATGAACTGTGCAAACTGTCGACAGGAGGCTGTTGGAATTTCGGATTCTGGGGAGCCCAGGTTAGCATGGCAGACAATATTGAAGCTCTTGTAAATTTCACTACATGCAGAAAACATGTATTTGAAAACTACACGCCGCGCAGGATTAGCCGAGCGGCCTAAGTTGCAGCAGTCATGGACTGTTCGGATGGTCCCGGCGGAGGTTCGAGTCCTCCCTCGGGCATGGGTGTGTGTGTGTTTGTCCTTAGGATAATTTAGGTTAAGTAGTGTGTAAGCTTAGGGATTGATGACCTTAGCAGTTGAGTTCCATAAGATTTCACACACATAAGAACTTTTTTTTATAACAAAACATCGATACATGGATCCAAATAACGACCGACAAAAAATTCTCATCATTGCTTTTTTCAAGAACCACGCCTAACTGACAATGAAACCTCTCATTACGGAAACCATTGCATCTTCAAGAGCAAAATGCAACAACAGGTAGCGAAAGGCGTACCACACTCGAAAATACTATGAGCAAAATTCACCAAGATGACGTGAAAATACTAAAGGGAGACTTCAACTCTCTATTTGGGACAGAAAAAAACCTGTAGAAAAATCATTGGTTCAAATTCAACACACCGAAACGCTTAGACGAACGGCACACGTCTGACTGATATTTGCCAACAATTCAACCACAAAAGGATGTCTCCCACTTTAGAAAAATACCATTTCTCAGGTAACATGCTTGGCAACCAGGTGCAAGCTGCTGTCGTTCGCCTTTATAGACGCTGAAAGCCGGATTTTTTTATTCTTTTGTAGTAGAGCTACTAGCAGGCAGATACAAACTCAATAAGGGAATCGTAAGACAGCGCTCGAGCAAAAGTCGTCTTGGTACTTTTAGTAACCCTTACTGTAAGAGCGAAAACCTTACGGTACTGCCAATTTCATAATGCCACTTTTGTTTTCTGCCGACATATTTTTTGTTGTTGTGTATACATAATTTTATCTATGAAATGCCACATTTTCATAATACTTGCGAATGATACAGGAATTGAAGTAAATACAGATCTTTTCGAAGTTAAAAGTCGGTAATATCCTAATAATTCGTGTTAAAATAGGATCAATCGTCTTACAGACACTTATTGCTTCACTACAGTCTGGAAACGCGCAATCACTACGGTTGCAGGTTCGAATCCTGCCTCAGGCATGGATGTGTGTGGTGTCTTTAGGTTGGTTAGGTTTAACTAGTTCTAAGTTCTAGGGGACTGATGACCTCAGAAGGTAAGTCCCATAGTGGTCAGAGACCTTTGAACTATTTCTGTACTTAATGCTTTATTAAGATAGACTGCCGTCGTGATGTTTCTGTAGAAAGCTGAATTTAATTTGTATTAGTAAAGTGAATATTTTATTTCCATTTTCCATTAGTTTACTGCACGCAACAGTAATCATCAAAGAGAAATTAATCAGCAGCTGAATTTTCTTTCACGATATCTACAACAATTTGACAATGCAACAGTTGTTTACAAATTCTACGCCTGTAGAAACCCACTGGTTCTAACGATGTCTTTAAACCAGTGTAGTATTAAGAGTGTTTTCGTCTAGAAATGAATTTCCTTGACGGTGGATCGATCAAGAGCGGGAAAGGTAAAATTTTACGAATGTATGACGAGAGTGACAAGTGCTTGAGAGAGGACTTCCCTATCAATACAAGTGCCTGAGAGACGACTTTCCTATCAATCTCCTGGATAGTTTTGTTTCTCAAATCAACAGAGTGAGTTATCATGCAGTAGCACAGATGATGTAGTTTTGTTGCTCGACTTTCTTACACTGCGACCGAAAGGTGTCTCAGTTGTTGACAACAAATTCCAGCTGTGTTGCACTCACAGCTTGGGGCAGAATTCGTAGTCCAAAACACACTTATGGAGCTATCAAATGTAAAATATTATGTTCACACTACACTTTAGTCTACGTCTTTTGGTGAGGCTCAGCCTTTCATTTCTTCTTAGGAAGTTAACGATAAAGGCATCATAACACGTCACCAGTAATAGTACTGCATAGGAATGCTCAATGAGCGACCTGATGACGTTCAATAATAGTCACTCCGTTGATTTTTGTTGTTTCGAATTAGAGCATGCAGTACTCCTACACCAGACTTCTGAACTTAGCCTGTTGAATGCAAATGTTGCATGAAGGTAAAATGGTAATCTGTCACATATATCAGTAGTCGAGACATCCTTAATGTGGAAAATCATTCATGCCAGAACGATCTTTGTTGATACAAGAATATCTTTTTCTGGAGTATTTTTCCCAAAAGCACTCGCTCCACGCACAGTTTAAATCTTTCTAGCTGCCTCCTCTACATTCGCCCCTCTGTTATACCAAAAGTAAACGTTGTGTTGCAGATGTTACACCTTTTTCCACTTGTGACTCAATTTTACAATGCTTCACTGTAGTTCATGATTTTCAAGTATGCAAAATCCAACGCTTAACTGCAAGATGATAACTAGAACTTCAAATTCGAAAATGGCATTGATACATACACTGGCAGCGTGGCGCCGCCTTCACATGGGCGACGATGGATTTCAGGCTGCGGGTGGCGTCTGGCCGGTGGCCGGTAGCCGCTGCAGCGCGAGGAAACGCCCGAGCGTAAGCTATTACGATCGCGACGCAGCCACGAGCTGTCCTGCGGAATTGTTTCTGGAATACTTGTTATTGTGGGTGGTTAGTATGTTAAGCGAATTGTCTTAATGTTCAATCAGACTCATAACTTTAGACCGAAATGTGGTAAAAAAAAAAAAAAAAAAAAAAAAAAGAAGAAGTTGGCCGCAAACACGCGACTCTAAGTTTAGAATGCACGACGATTATCGCCAGACTACGGGCTCACTCCGTCCATGTCAACTCGGAAGTAGACAACACTTCCTCCTAACAGTTCTGCATCTTACAGTGTTGCCAGATTGTGCAGATGGCCGGACTTAATAGTTGTCAGAGGCGGTCAGTTTTATTGGCCACCTTAAGTGAACGACTCGGACTTAGTCTCTGTGGCGGCCGTCCGGCGGTCAGTTTTTATGTCTAAGACTGTACATTGTCCTCCTCTACTTTTATTATTTGCATTAAGGAGATATGATTCATATTACTTTTCAATTTTTAGATTCTCAGGAAGATGGTGACTACTAGTAGTGACGAAGATACAGCATCATTTATATCAAATGACGATAATGACTTTGACTTGAGCAGTTCAGATGAAAGTGACGACACTTTAACAGTCCGTGCGATTATTGGCTTTGGGGTTACTTGAAGTAGCAAGTTTATCGTGATCGACCGACATCTTTAGGGATGCTGAAAGACAACATCCGACGCCAATGCCTCACCATAACTCCGGACGTGCTTTACAGTGCTGTTCACAACATTATTCCTCGACTACAGCTATTGTTGAGGAATGATGGTGGACATATTGAGCATTTCCTGTAAAGAACATCATCTTTGCTTTGTCTTACTTTGTTATGCTAATTATTGCTATTCTGATCAGATAAAGCGCCATCTGTCGGACATTTTTGAACGTTTGTATTCTTTTGGTTCCAATAAAACCCCATGTCATTCCAAGCATGTGTGTCAATTTGTACCTCTCTATCTACATAATTCTGTGATTTATTTAGTTTTCAAATTTATACTGACTTTTTGATCACCCAGTACTATAGGACGTGGAGGTAGGAGGGCTACTGACAGATGAGTCACAGGGAGATTTTGGTGGAGAATATGATTTGGTGATGTAGAGCAAAAAGTAAAAAATTCAATTCCACGCACACAATAAACAGATTTGAGTCATCAAAAGATACAACTTCAGAGATAACCAGAATCAGAAAAAACTTTTAATATGATAGGAATTGACGTATTATGGCCGTTTAATAGGAGTTTAGTGGGAACTAAGTATGTACTAACGACGATCGTCCAATCCTGAAGGGTCTTTGCAATGATAGCAATACCAGACTAGAAAGTGAGCACTGTAGCTCAAACCATGGTTAACAACTGGTTACTTAAGTTTGATGTACCACAAACTATAGTCACAGATCAAGGAAGTAATTTTATGCCTGATCTGATGAAACAGTAATGTCCATCGAAAACAAAGAAATTGTGAACGACTCCAATCTACTCACAAGCTAATGGTTATACAGAACGAGTACACTGTACTACAACAAAGATACTAAGTCACTACGTAAACAGTCAACATTTAAACTGGGATCACTACTTAGGCTATGTGGTGAGTGTGTCAACTCAAAAAACCACACAGGACAGGACTTCACCACACGACGTAGTGTATGGGCGAAAGATGTCGTCACCTTTTGATTTAGTACAGCCAGAGACAGGAACACAAGGCGAAATTAAGCATTTATTTTTACAGAGAGTAGTTTATGTAGCAAATTAAGGTACTGTGAGAGCTGGACTCAACGATGTCAAGGTACCTTCTACGTAATGCAGACGTTCTGATAGTTTGCTTGACATTGGTGTCTTCTTCATTGTGTTCCTGTAACGTAGCTGCTGCCAGCCCCTTTGGAAGACTTACTGCGTTCATCCTAAAATCATCCAGACTTACTGGCACCATAACTTGCTCATTTATTTTCCTATCATATGCAATACTTCTTCATATAAAATAATCATGTTCATCCAACATGTCATTACATGACAGAAGATCTATTAAACAATGATTTGTTTTGGAACATCTATACCTGTCATAACCCAAACTAGCTGTCCTGTGCCGGCCACGGTGGCCGAGCGGTTCTAGGCGCTTCAGTCCGGAACCACGCGGCTGCTACAGTCGCAGGTTCGAATCCTGCCTCGGGCATGGATTGTGTGATGTCCTTAAGTTAGTTAGGTTAACGTAGTTCTAAGTCTAGGGGACTGATGACCTTAGATGTTAAATCCCCATAGTGCTTAGAGCCATTTTGTACCTACGTGTACTCTGTCATGTGAAACAACTTTCAATGTACTTCCACACAGTTTAGTTGAATCCAGCTTAGCAATGGGTGTAGCCTGTGACACAGAAACATTTGCAACTGTTGCACCCATTGGAAATGGATTCCTGTTGAGTTAAACTGCTTGTTGTCAAAGGTTGATGCCTGTCCAGAAAGTCTAGTCCAAGTGCTGCAGAAAATTCCTGTCCCACAGTTAGCAAAACTCCCATTTGCTCCTAAAACCATGTGTTCCCTACTCTTAAGTTGAGTGGTGTTGTCCCCATTGAATCTATTTTGTTGTCTCCTACTGCACGCAATCTCTATCACAGTATTTTCAGTCTCCTCTTGTACATGACATCCAGGCTCACAACTGACGTGTGTGCCCCAGTATCCACTGAAGACTTATTATACTTATTGTTATTCAAGGTATCAATGGAAGGAGCATTCCCGTTGGTATCTAACTGTTTCTTTTTCACTTTGCACTTGCCTTGTTTCCTAGTTTCACAATCCTGAGCCTTGTGCCCATACTGTTGGCAATTTTAACATCATGGCTGGCAATAATGTGCCTTTAAATTCTCCTGCTGTCCATAACGGTAACATTCTTTACCGGATCTGAGTCTTTTTTCGTTCAGAGCGCATCTTAGTTGCATTATACACTTTCTGCCAGTGCGTAGCAATGCAAAGTGCTGCGACTAAATCCTCAGGGTTTTCCATTCCTATCCGTCATGAAAAATCTTGGTGGATACCTCTGAGAAACATGTCCAACGCTTTACTTTCCGCTTCTTAGAGCCACTTTTGCGCATCTGGATTGTGCATCAGCTCATATTTCTGTGAATTAATTTGGCGTATTCAGTCAGAAAATGATTCCATTGTTTCATTCGTCTTTTGTATCAAACTGTTGAGTTTCTCTCTAAAAAATTGTGTACTCTTCTGTTTTCTATACCTCTGACGAGAACACGCTGCTAAGTCACTGGTCGTAGGTACTTTATTAGCCACTTCATGATATGAGATATATAAGTTTTTGCCTCGCCCATGAACATAGCTAGGCCATCCTCAAGCGTGTTTCATCTGGCTAGCTGCTTAACGCGGCTGTGGCTAATACATCCTCTGTAAGTACAGTACCGTGCTCTGTTACTATATTTATGGTTAAAGGATCAGTAAATGATGAAGGAGCACTTACTACTGTTTTAGTCTGAAACAAACCCGATTAAGGCAGTTGTTCTGCCAATAACGATTGCACTTATATAGTTAGCTGTTCGTTAATTGTTTTCTGCTCTTCATTATCCGCCAACAATTTAGGAACTTCCTCCGTAATGGTATCTGTCACCTCGTTAATACTATCTGCACGTGTTTGTACCATGATTGTGCAATTTACCCTTCCCTCTTTTACACGAATCAAACTAGTATTACTTCCGATGATAACTCGATAGCTAGAGTCGCATAAATAAAGTAGTGACATTTGATTCCTGTGCCTAATCATCAACCAACAACACTCTGATCAATCATCTGCCATGTGGCCTCATTTTCTAGAAGTACTACGGGTTGCTGGTACAAATTTGTCACAAGGTGCACTGCAAAATTTCGGAAAAAGGTACCCTTACCGTCTGTTACCATTGAACTGCAATAAATCTGCCGGCTCTCTCGGTCTGTACCAGGTCTCTTCGGAGTCTTTAAGGCTTATCCTGCACATGGCATAGAATACAGTTTTTCTTTAGAGAACAAGTGGCAAAGGCTTCTCTTCATCCGTCGTCTGTGTACCCCGCTGGATCGCTGGAAGGCATCCGACGTTTACAGGCGCTGGGATGGAGCACTCCTGCACGCCAGTTTGTAGGGGCCTGCAAAAGCCCTGCTGACTCGTCGGGATGCAGACTATGAGCCTGTGCAACGTCATTACAAGCAATAAAAATATTCAAAATTATGCCATTTAGTACTGAAAATACAAGTCGTTGCGGCGTCTTCTGCGCCGCCTGGCGGCTATGGAATCCAGATAATGATCCGCTGAATCCACTAGCAGACTCGCGACTGCTCAGGGTGCTGCGTCGGCTTGGAGTCGAAGTCGACGGCTCCGTGTTGTGGCGATTTTGCCGCCCGCTGGCGAGGTTGTCAGGCCCCGTTGGTAGGTCCGCTTTCAGAGAAGGCGGTGACCACGACTCGTGTGCTCTGATCCACACGCCTGTTTGGAGACTTCTCGGTCCATCCCAGATCACTGCCCACTCCCCTAAGACGGACCGCGATATCACACGCCGTGTGGTCGTGCTGAATGCTGATTTTGGTCTGCCGGTGCGGCAGGCATTCAGACGTGTGCGATGCTGGACTTTAGGGCAGTTTCCGCCCTGGTCTGGAGTCCTGTTTGTAGCTGCTGTGCTGACGTCAGTATTGGTTGCTGGACTCCATCATCCGTGGCTTTCGAGGTACAAAAGCAAGATCAACATTAGATGTTACCTTAC
The DNA here is from genome assembly GCF_023864275.1 of Schistocerca cancellata. Taxonomy (NCBI): domain Eukaryota; kingdom Metazoa; phylum Arthropoda; class Insecta; order Orthoptera; family Acrididae; genus Schistocerca; species Schistocerca cancellata. The sequence goes on from NC_064634.1 coordinate 514,739,265, forward strand.
TTTAACCAGAGAAATGAATGCAAACGACATGAATGCCATTAATCCTACTGTCGAGTGCCAAAAGGGAATGAGGGTGCGATGTCACTCGTAATGACTTTCCCAAGTTATCAGCGGTCTTCAGTCCCGCAACGTTCGCATAACAAATTTCTTACAGAGTCTTTACCGCTTAGTCAGACCGTCGCTAGTCGTTGCTGTGTCCCACCTCATGTCTCGTGTGTAACGCTACGGGAGTACGGAAGATGGTTCGTCTGCACTGTTGTGACTACTTTCCACTGAGTTGCTCGCAGCCTCTCTTAAGAGTGGCGCTGTGGCTGTTTTGCCTGGCCCAGTAGCAGTGTTGAAATGTGTACGCTTCCACATTACTGAGTAATGCTGGCTGTAAGAAAAATGTTTACTCTCACACTGCCTTACTAGTTTCGTTGCATGACAGTATTATGCAAGTACTGTAACTAAAAGTACAATTTTGTGATTGCAAATATTGTAAACAACATACTTGGTTTCATAGTTGACTGCATGCCAGTGATTAAATTCTCATTGATAAAATGAAATAATTGCAATTTTTAACGTTTGAGATCATTTGACATGCAACTCTGTTGAAGGCAGTATAGACCTAATGTTGCTAAAATATCCACTGAAAAGGCTGTTTCAACTTTAGTCCTCATTTGAACATTTTTAGTTTGTAATTATGTTTTCAGTCACTGAAGCGTTCGAGGAATAAACATGTGAACATCAACAGGAGACGTGCAGTACAACTTAAGATACTATTGTAAATTTGCGCCGGCCGGTGTGGCCGTGCGGTTCTAAGCGCTTCAGTTTGGAACCGCGTGACCGCTACGGTCGCAGGTTCGAATCCTGCCTCGGGCATGCATGTGTGTGATGTCCTTAGGTTAGTTAGGTTTAAGTAGTTCTAAGTTCTAGGGGACTGATGACCTCAGTAGTTAAGTCCCATTGTGCTCAGAGCCATTTTGTAAATTTGCAGTTACAGAATAAGAGACTGAAAATAGAGAAATCCACTTGCACGAAATGTAGGTAGCTGTTGATAATTGTGTGCTGAATCATGGCAACTGAAAACAGATACTCATGAGTCAGCTCCAGATAACCAGTGACATTGTGCTTCTTCATTTGTTTAACTTCATAAATAAATCTCAACAATTTAAGCTATGCTTTGAGGTTCCTGCATAATTATGTCCTCAAAAATCGTGACATATTCATGGAAAACAGCAAAGTATTTGTGACAAACAAGACTATAAATGTGATTGCTACTCGTTTCATTTGCAGCAATTTAAGCTGTGTTATTAGATTCCTGGACAACCACATCCTAGAAAATACAATAAACTAGCATCTTCGTAAAAACAATTATATTCAGCTACTCTATGCAGTTGAAGTTCAGTTATGGTGTTGGCGGATTTTATGAGACATTACATTTATACGTTGGTAAGTGTGTGGCAATGATACAATGGAAATGAAGATGGCCAGTCATGAGCGAGATGCAAGAAACGAATTTGATTTTTACATTATTTATAGCTTTATGTGTCAGCTTCATGCTGAAATATCCATCATCTTCCTAATTACCATACTTCTTTTGATATTCACATTTAGGGAAGACACTACTCGAAATCGAAGAAGTTTACAACGGTAAACAGGGGTCACAATGATTTTGCGTTTGGTGCATGTTACACCACATGTTGCTGCAAATGAAAGTCAGCTAACATCTGAACTTTTTTTAGACTTTGAAGAAAGTCTCTGTCTCCAATCTTGTAAAATGAATTTTATGTAGCGCCTCCACTTCCAATCGCATGTACGCGAGAATGAAATAACGTATTTCATTTCTCCTAAACCGTTCGAAACAGCGAAACGAGGTTTTGGCAAATGATAGCATGCAAAGAGGAGAGTATTTTGCCATATGCTTAACATTTGACGCTTTCCTTACATAGTTCTGCGTAGTCAGCGCGTACATAACTTTCCCACTAGAGCGCGCCCCGCTAAGCACAACAGCGCAGGCGCAGCGCTCGTCCGTCTCCGCACTACGAGATGGCGCTGTCTTAGAGACGGACCAAATTCTGCTTCCGCCGATCCACGTATTAATATGTAACGCAGCCAATGAGATTGCTGCTAACGTAGAACCTTTTCTCCTCGCAGATCACACTCGCGCAGTGATACCTGAACGCTCGAGGTATTATAACGAGTGTACAGACCTCTGATTAGTCAGTCTGCATTGGTCTGCATTTGTCTGGATTAGTCTGTATTAGTCTGCATTAGTCTACAATAGTCTGTACCAGTCTATAGTCAAGTTTCAGTCTGCGCCTAATAAGGTTACCATATTCTTGTACATAGCCATGAAGATAAATGAATAGACACTTTGTCAAGTATCAGAGATATGTGAGAATAAGATTAACGTACCAAGACCAAAGGAACTTCAGATTGTCAATTGTAAATAGCATCCAGAACCAAGTTAAGTAATTTTTATGCTTGTTATTATTTTAATAAATGTGTGTGAAATTTAATCAAATTCTGTTTAAATTTGGTCACTGTCAATCTGCTACTCTAAGCGTGAAGGTGGCATTTCTATCATCTGACCTAACGGCAGAATATAAACACGCCACGATAAGACCACGAGACATATTGCTGACACTCGCCTACTTCGTTAGAGCGACAAGTCAAATAATCTGATGGTGTGTATACCGAAGGTCTTACAGTACACACACCACACCTATCTCAATCACTGTAGCCAGAGCTATAGTATTAATTCAGTTTTTTAATACAGTACTGTAATTTTTAAGAGGTCGTCAACAGCTAATGAAAAGAGAATATACTAGTATGAAAATAAACATGAAGTTTCTTATGTTACTGCAAACTGACACAATCAGGTTCTTGATAAGGTATTAACCTTACTTGTCACCAACTGCTTGTTTAATAAGACACATTGTTTTAAGACATTGTTTTGCTCCTGTAAGATGAGTCTGCAAATTATGCTGTGTTGTGCCAAAAGAAGTAGAATTAAACGAGTCAACAATAAAAATATAGTCGTTACTCATAATGCATGACATTCCTTCAAATGAGAAGAGGCTAACAATTGAAACAAAGACAAATCCCCAACTGTGTTGCTATTTTGGTGGAATTCTGTAACCAACCTTTTTTTAATAGGAAACAACTGGAATGGAAACTTACCAAAGCATTTTCTTCCTGTTCTTTGTCTGAAGGACATCAAAATTATTCATAACAAACAGTGTACTATAGTTTCGTTCCTATTCCCCATTCAGAGTAAAGTGGTGAACTTCTTCACTTTAATCGTCTTTTGATGTGTTTAAGCTATATAATATATATTTACAGTCTGTTTTAATATTACTGAGTAGTCTCGAGCAGTTCATAAAATAATGACTATCATATTTTCCTACTCTTGCTATCCACAGGTAAACCGACATCAGATTTGTAATTTCTAATAGGACAAAGCAGCGTTTTTGCTGCTGGGTAGAACATATCCAATAAAAATCTTTGGCAACTCTGAAGTTGTGAAGACACGTAGGTTTACCGGATATCTGATTTCCCTGTGACCGTTTGAGAGTCATTTGAGGAGAGTGAGTATCGCGGAAATACCCACATCATGGAATATTACTTGGAGATGACTTTAACCTGCCGAGTGTAGGCTGAAATGTCTATGGATTCACTGTAGGTTCGTTTCCACCAAGAACAGCGTGCTCCACAACCGTATTTATGAGATCCAAGATAGGTTTATCAGTCGTGAATTTTTAATCTGTTTATTGAAGATCGATTTTAGCTCCTCTGTAGCTATCTGCAGTGCAGTTATATTCAAGTCATGATGACTCATCCTAAATAAAATCGCACGTGGTACCACGTTCCAGTTACAAGTGACAAACAGTTTGTTATTTGTAATGGCAGTGTGGTACCATGTGCGATTTTATTTACAGTGAGTCATGTTGACTAGAATATACACTGCCGGAAAAAAAGTCGCAACCCCAAGAAGGAGTTGTGCGACATAAACAAAACTTGGTAGACTTGTTTCTACATGTGAAACATGATGTCTGTTCCAATTTCGTGCTAGTCACAACAGGGATCCGGGGGTGCAAATCAGGTTTGCTTTAAATACACGCTGTAATGGTCGTGACTGTTAGTTACCTTTGAGATTGGACGTGGTGCGTTAATGTTAGTCAAGAAAGTCTTCAAAGCGACAAGGACGCCATTATTCACGCCTCACTGAGTTAGAACAAGGTTGTGTAATAGGGCTCCGAGAATCTGGATGTTCCTTCTGTGATACTGCAGGGAGAATGATAGGATGATGATGATGATGGTGGTGGTGGTTTGTGGGGCACTCAACGTCGTCGTCATCAGCGCCTGTACAAATTCCAAATCTTTCCATTTCCAGTCTCGGCACTACACGAATGGCGATGAGATGGAGTGGTACGAATGTAGCGACTGTACATGACAGGTGGCAGCGATTGTCAGAAGAATGAGCAGTCGCAAGAAGACCGGGCTCCAGATGGACATGTGGCACTACCGTGAGTGTTTGGCATACGGCTCTAGCGCGTCGTACTGAATCTGCAGCAGCAATTTGAGCAGTAGTTCGTACAACAGTAACAGCCAACTGTTAGAAATCGATTACTTCAAGGGCAGCTTGCAGCCAGACGATACGTGGTGTGCATTCATATGGCCCCAAACCACTGCCATTTGCGACTTCATTGGTGTCAAGCGAGAGCTCACTGGACGGTAGTGTGTTGGTCTGTTGTGTTTTCTAAAGAAAGCTGTTGTGTCTCGATGCCAGTGATGGCGGTGTGATGGTTAGGAGGAGGCTAATCGAGTGCCTGTATTCAACCTATCTGCATGCTAGACACACTGCGTCTACACCTGCACAGTAGGACAAGGGTGGTACAAGCACAATGTGGTAGTGCGGGTTCCATATATTCAGGGGAAAGAATACACTGAATAACAAATTTGATTGATTTATGACCCCTCCCCATCCCCTTAATCTATTGTTATGCTAATTGACTTATGATGCCATGGGGATTGATTTATTAGCCCCTGGGGATAACCTTTCCTTCTGAGAAACCACTCTGCCATCCCCTCCCCCTCTTCCTCCTCCTCCTCCTCCTCCTCCTCCCCCTCCTCCCACACCTCTCAGGGAAATCACCAAGCCCACTGTCCCAACCCCTATCCCCCTTCCCCTCACCAATCCAAGAACACTTTTGATATCAAAATAATCTTCTGATTAATTAAATCGATCAATTAGTTAACCCTCCCCCTTTGGGAAATCCGCCAGCTCTTCGCTCCCATGCCCCACTCCCACTCCACTTCTCATCCGGAAATTAGTGGGAAAATGACTCAGTCTGTGGTGGAGAGGAAGGCCCTGACGATACGAAATTGAAGTCAGTGTCAGTTACAAAGCAGAGGACATACACTTCATTTATGAAATTCAGTTTTCAGATATTGGATCTCTTATTTGGCGAGAAGAGCTCACATCCATCAACTAATGTCCTAACTACGTAATTACACTGCTGCAGATTGAAGGAATTGTCTAGTTGCAAAATTTCTCTGTGTGTGTGAGCCATTCTGACCCCGGCTTATGTGTTGCTTTAAAACTTGGCTGTTACTCGTTTCCCGCGGTTACTGCAGTTATGCCATGGTTCTTCCTCTTTCTACGTGTGGTAGCAGCGATGTGTATCGATATTTGCACCGTATACCATCTTTGGTCTGGTGCTTATAGTTCCGGCTTGGCGGTGTGCAGCCAGTTGGTCGGTTGGAGCGGATCAGCACGGCGCAGTCGGCCAGGCTCGCTGGCGGTCTCTACGCAGTGTCGGAGCGTGTGGGGGCTGTTCCGAGTGCTACGAGGTTCGTGGATCACCGACCCAGGACATGAAAGTTGAGTGGTGATTTAATTACCGAAGCCACGTCTGTTCGCGTTGCCCCTTGGTTGGTGGTTCGCTGTTGGCGGTATTCCTGGGAGCAACAGCGAGTGTTCGAGCTGGTGAAGATTTAGCTGCCGTGTGGTAGAATTAACACTATATTTGTCGGTTTGAAATTCAAAGTGCACCAGCGGAATTTTCTGCCTTATGGCCGTCAGTGTTCTGGTTACCTGCCCTGGTCGCTGACGTAAATTCAGGCAGTGTCCTTTCCTCACCTGTTGTCGCTGTCCAACATTGTGTGTAGTTTTCACAGCTTAATGTATTTTTGGTTGTGGGCGACTATGTCTGTAACGTTTTGGCTTTGGAACTATTGTATACTGGTCGGTGGTTAGCAAGTCGTCTTGTTGGTGAGTCCCTGACTGTCTCTTGGTTGTGTTGCCGGCGGATCGAGTATAGTTGGGCCGACTTCTTGTCTCACCTAAGCGAACGTTAAGATTTCAAGGGCAGACCGAGCCCCCTGGAAACTTCTGAGCGCCGTTGCCTATACTGCTTTCTTATTAGCGTTTAATTGTGTATTTTTAATGGCTCATAGCTGATGGTTGGAATTTGTATGCTTGTAATTGTGTTTTTAAAACAAAGGCCTTCAGCCGTTTTAAAAGTAAGTTTTTCTAAATTGGGCAAGTTTTACGTTGTCTGAAGATAAAGCTTGGGCCTCCTGCCTGTTGAAAATTTATTGTATTGTTTTTAAAAGCATCGTGTTTAGCCGCTTTAAGTTCTAAAGATCTTACTTATCAAGTATTACCTTTTGGAAGATAAAGCTGTGGGCTTTTTGCTTGCTGAAAATTTATTGTAGTGTATTGTTTTTAAAAGCATGGGCCTGCAGCCACCTTAAGTTTTAAGGATCCTACTTATCAAGTATTACACATTTGAGCATAAAGCTGTGGGCTTGCTGCCCGTTGAAAATTTATTGTCGTTGTATTGTTTTTAAAAGGCATGGGCCTTCAGTTGCTTTTAAGTTTTAAGGATCTTATTGATCAAGTATTACATTCTTTCAAGATAAAGCTGTGGGCCTTCTGCCTGTTGAAAATTTATTGTAGTTGAGTTGTTCTTAAAATGATGGGCCTTCACCCATTTTAAAATTTTGTATTCTTAATTATCAGGTCTTACATCACTTGGGCTTAAATACCATTTAAGGTTAAAAGCTTTGGGTCTTCTGCCTTGCAGTTTTATTTTTTATTTTTATTTTTTTTAACAAAGGCCATCAGCCATTTGAAGTAAGGTTTCTTATTGGTCATAAAGTTTGGGCCTTCTGCCTATGGAAAGGTTATTTTAGTTATGTTGTTTTAAATTTCTGGGCCTTCAGCCGCTTTTAAAAACTTAATCTATCTCACTACTCAAGTCTTACATCGCTTGGCCTTAAATACTATTTAAGGTTAAGCCTAGAGCCTTCTGTCTTTAAAAAAATAATTATAGCAGTTGTATTTAATTCATGGGCGTTCAGCCGTTTTAGAATTAAAGACATTTTCTGTCGATAGTCAAGCTTAGAAGTTGCGCTGTAATATTTGGACAACTAAATAGTTATGTTCGGAGTGTAACTGACAGCCGCTCATTCTGACCCCCTTCCACAATTCCTACTACTTGTCCTGTCCTGCAGGTTTATCAGGGTGTATCAATGTGCTCACCTCAACATGCAGGGATCGACTGAGTTGGTGTACAATGCCACCACGAGAGAATGCACCACCCCGCATCCCTCGCCCTTCATCTCCCCATCCCTCCCAGACAAAATTGGCAGGAAATAGTCTGTACTGCAGAGGAAGGTTCTCGTGACACGAAATTCAAACCAATGTCAGTAACATACTGATGCATATTCTTTATCGTTTGTGGGAGGCATGTCTCCACCACTAGGGTAGAGCTCACATTTGCACCCCCACCCCCTCCCCACCCTACGCTCACTTCCCGTGATGTAGTAACTGTCAGCACCAAAGAATGGAATGAAGTGGTATAGTAGTCATGGTTTGGGGTTTTTCGCGCATGTATCCGTCGTCCGGGAGCTGCCACAGAGGTCGAAAACCACCCGGTGTCCTAATTACAGATTACGATACCAAACACCACTGACCACGGACCGTATGTAGGCCTCAAAAAATGGTTCAAATGGCTCTGAGCACTATGGGACTTAACTTCTGAGGTCATCAGTCCCCTAGAACTTAGAACTACTTAAACCTAACTAACCTAAGGACATCACACACAGCCATGCCCGAGGCAGGATTCTAACCTGCGACCGTAGCGGTCGCGCGGTTCCAGACTGAAGCGCCTAGAACCACTCGGCCAACCCAGGATGTAGGCCTCCTTTGATCTCGCGGCCCCAAACAAATCATCAAGTGGCGGAATTCTGTTGGTCAGAAAATTCCACACTCACTTCGTGTCTCTGTGTCTCTCAAGAGACTACTTCATTTATGTGTGTGTGAACCAGCGTCTCCATACTCACAGGCGGAGGTTATGATTTTGCCTCAGAGCACTATGTTCCTATTGGCCAATGCTGGGGACAAAGGGAGAACTAACGCAATTTTCATATCAAAAATAGAGGGAAATAGTCCATTGGCGACACTCTATCAAATTAATTCTTTAACAATTTATAGGAGTCAAAGATATTGCTTAAAACACTCAGCACCACCTCACAATTATACTTCTTCGTCACAGGAACTTATTTTCAACATTTGAGAATCGCACAAACATTTTGCAAACCAAGTAATTAAATTTCCGCCACAAATAGATCACAGTGTTAAATATATCTGAGGTTTGACAACACATGCACCCTCCTACACCACAACATTTCCGCTAAACATATCTGGTGAAAAAATCCTGCCAATCACACATACGCATGATTGTGAAGAGCTCATCAACTGCTGACCTCTGAGAGCTGCTACAGCGAAATCAACCATGAAATTGCGTCGTTGCGTTGCAATGATCAGGAGAGGCCCACACAGCCATCGGCCATGCAAGCGGCTGTACAGCCATCCCATGGTATCTACATGCTGGACCTACTGAACGCTCAGAGCTCAGATAGGCTGTTACCAAGCAGTCAACCGATCAGTTTCCATGGGGGAATAGTCGTTTAGGGCAGAAACCCGTAATAGTGAATCTACTCACTCAACACACACATCTTCGTTTCTGTCATCACTCACCCAGCATTTTGGTTACTTCGCTAGTCCAGCATCGAGAGAATGCTGTCGCTGGGACTTGGCCATGCATCCGCGAGCAAGAGCCGGAAGGTCAACGCATTCTTTGCAACTAAGCCACGACTTCCGGTCGACTGAGGCCTCGTGCCCACTAGAAGACAAGCAAGCACGGCATGGAACTATAGTTCTAAATGCAATTCCACCCTGACATAGACTCCCACCGGGTTTCACAATCCACTTTACACAATCTGAGACAGGGCTGGCGTTAACCATACATCTTGGATTTCTCACTGAAATGTAGATGTCTCCCTTTTGTACAAATTATTTTAGAAGACACAAGAAATTATGGCATATACTCATTTTGACATCGCTTAAGTATCGTTACTTGCGAAAATGCTGTAAGAGTTGGCATAGACTGTATTGCCTGTAGGTGTTCTCCTATCAGGTAAAATAAAGATCTGTTTAATATATATTACGTCATGCATCACGGGAATAGAATATTAAACTCATTTTTAGCTCGTGACGGACTGCTAGGATGCGCCTGTCACAGGATGCATCCCCACTTTCGACTTTCGAACTCTCTTAAAGTAACCAAATGTTTCGACACATATGATGTATCTTAAGACAGCAGCACAGACAAACATCAGACAAATAAATACCATGTTTATAGTATATATCACTTTATCGATGGGGTAATAGAGCTGATTTTATTACTATAGTCATCTCTCCCTGTGTAGTGGAGAGATTTAAATTTCGTTAACAGATATCGCCGCAACGAAAAAACCCCAGACTACTACTCCAACTCTTGAATCATATCCGTGCTACTCTATCCCTAGCCTCCACTTGCCTGGTGGCACGTCATTGATATCGAACTGATAGGCTAATTAATTAAACTGATCATGAAAATCACTTTGCATGGTGAGTATTTTTTTCCAGCTGTTGGATTACACTCGTCAGATAGCTGAAATAGGAATCCCTAAACGGAAGACGATGTTCTTCTCAAGGAACACTATTGAGAACCGACATTTGAAGCTGACTGCAGAAGGATTCCGAAGTGTCGGCAGACGTGCCAACACGGTTTTGTTGGAGGAGACCGAAATGCACGCTATAAGCTCACGCAGACTGGCGTGAGGTCTGAAACAGGATACATAATGAATGCTATAAAGAAAAGTACGTAGCTTCTGGAATACTTAACTTTAATCCACATTTGTAGAACATCTCTCGTTACTGTACAGGCTTTATAATCACAATATCAATTGGTAATGGCGCCTTGCTACGTCGTAGCAAAAGTAGCTGAAGGCTATGCTAACTATCGTCTCGGCAAATGAGAGCGTAGTTCTCAGTGAACCATGGCTAGCAACGTCGGCTGTACAACTGGGGCGAGTGCTAGTACGTCTCTCTAGAGCTGCCGTGTGGTGGCGCTCGGTCTGCAATTACTGACAGTGGCGACACGCGGGTCCGTCGTATACTAGCGGACCGCGGCCGATTTAAAAGCTACCACCTAGCAAGTGTGGTGTCTGGCGGTGACACCACAGATTCTACCATCGCCAGCCGGCCAAGGTGGCCGAGCGGTTCTAGGCGCTACAGTCTGGAACCGTGCGACCGCTACGGTCGCAGGTTCGAATCCTGCCTCGGGCATGGATGTGTGTGATGTCCTTAGGTTAGTTAGGTTTAAGTAGTTCTAATGGCCTCAGAAGTTAAGTCCCATAGTGCTCAGAGCCATTTGAACCATTTTGAACCACCGCCAACATTCATTTTGCATAAGGACCACGAAGGTAAGATACGAGAAATTAGCGCACATAGGGAGGCATATAGGCAGTCTTTCCCCTTCGCTATATTTGCGAGTGGAATAGGAAAGCGAATCACTAGTAGTGGTACACGGTACCCTCCACCACACACATTGTAATGGCTGGGAAGTAAGCGTATGTAAATAGATGTAAATTTACTCTACCTATTAAGATGTCACTCCATCCATTTACAGGCAAACAAAACTCGTGGAAGAATTTTGTCTCTTATTTATCGGGAAAATGAAAGACGGACATTTGCTGCTGATTGTCCTTCTGTAAAAATCGTTGTATTAGCTCCTAATTTTCTCACGGCAGTCGCTTTATTAGACATATGTGAAGGGTCGAAGTATGTTTGCCTAAACCACTTAGAAGAAGCGGTATGGAGCTCACATCTCAACTCCCCTTTCATCACAGTATCGTCCAGTCTTTGATATATAGCATTTGAATCCACATGATTTCCCTGAGTAAAAGATGTTCCCCACCAAGTCACAGATCACTGCTAATTCTCTCGAAATCCCATCACATTCCAACAGCACATTAGTTAGAAGGCTGTAAAGTCCTCCAGCCCTCACTGACTAGTAGAGAGCTATCAGTCCGCAGCTCGTGGTCGTGCGGTAGCGTTCTCGCTTCCCACGCCCGGGTTCCCGGGTTCGATTCCCAGCGGGGTCAGGGATTTTCTCTGCCTCGTGATGACTGGGTGTTGTGTGATGTCCTTAGGTTAGTTAGGTTTAAGTAGTTCTAAGTTCTAGTGGACTGATGACCATAGATGTTAAGTTCCATAGTGCTCAGAGCCATTTGAACCATTTTTGAACTCCATACCAACAAGCATTCCCTACTTTCATTGTTAATAGAATAGTCACTTAGTATCGCAGTCACTTTGAACTGAAGTGGCTACGGTCGCAGGTTCGAATCCTGCCTCGGGCATGGGTGTGTGTGATGTCCTTAGGTTAGTTAGGTTTAAGTAGTTCTAAGTTCAAGGGGCTTATGACCTAAGATGTTGAGTCCCATAGTGCTCAGAGCCATTTGAACCATTTGAACTGAAGTGGGAGCAAGGAGCCCCCAGCCGTCGAGAGAAGTAGAACATGGAATACATTTCGAAAAGGGCCAAAAAAAAAAAAAAAGAAAAAAAAGAAGCCGACCCTTCGCAATGGGAAGGCAGGCACCATTAATGTAGACTGAAGCTGGTCGTTTATGGCAGTGCACAGGTAACAACAGGCCATTAAACGAGCTTCTCCGACTCACTCATCTGAGAAACAGAAAGAAACGTCTTAGCATAGCGGGGGTCCACGTGGCCGCTCTTAGAGGACCAATACACGGAATTCGCATTTACGAAAAATGTTGAGCCACACAAAATAAAGTTAACAGAGGGTCAGAGACGCCAGTAGAAAGACCACGCCTGATGCCAAGGAAAGCTTCTAGGAAAGTAATGCTTTAAGGATCACAATAGGAGGTCTTTGAAAACCATAAAAACATTGTTGCTATGTTTCTTTTTTTTTTTTCGAAACAGAAAAGAGGCCACAGAGGAAAGCACCGCTAGTTTTAACAAACACTCTCATATCACGTGATGAAGGCGTGGAGAACACAAGGTTGCACGTGGACAGCTCGCGTATGGGCAGAGTGAGAGAATAGGAGCGAACATGAATGCTAAAGGCCAGAAGGAAAACAGTTTCCACCCCCAATACGCTTCTCAAGCCTCACTGGGCTAAGAAGTAACGCAAGTCGTACCACAATCAGCATTGGCTTCTATGACTTGTGGTAGGGGATGAACACAAAGTACAGTGGGTGGAACCAAAAAGATATGCAGGACAGTCTCGTCAGAGGGAAGAGAGAGGTTTTTTTCAGATGGGGCCGTGGGTAGAAGGGAGAGAGGTCTCTTCAGACCAGGGCCGTGTGTAGACAGAACACTTCCTGTTCTGTCGGCCTAGAAGAGCTTTTTAGTAAACACTTGCATTCACAGGGTTCGAAAATCTCGTAACATCTCCGGAGTGGAGATTACGGATTTCTGCCCAAGTTAGTTACATTCTGGGAAACAATTAAAGAGGGCAGAGGTGTACACATCGCTAAGCCAAAGCGAGTGGACATTGCCAACAGCTCAGCTAGGGAAAAAACATCTTTTCGTCCCAGGAAAACTCAGGGCAGTTTCCGACTGTTGATACGGTCAAGGCCAGAATAGTATTGAGGTTTACAGTTTTGCACAGCATCGATGCGCCACCGTCATCATACGCCACTGCCGATCCCAGCAGCCACTGATAAAGCATAGTAAATATTGCGTTTGTTCAGGCACTGAGCTTGAAAAAAAAATTGGAAATTTGTGGTAAGTTCGATGGGACCAAAGTGTTAAGGCCATCGGTCGCTAGACTTACGCATTACTTAATCTAACTTAAACTAACTTATGCTAAGGACAACACATACACCCAAGCCCAAGGGAGGACTCGAACCACTGAGGGGGGGGAGCCGTGTGAACCGTGGCAAGGTGCCTAAGACCACACGGCTACCTCACGCGGCCCACTCAGCTTGTGTCTGCACTTTAGTTCTATTGGATATTGGAGTTGCGTTACATATTTTCTTGTCATTCCCTCATGCCCACGTTAGCCACGTATCACATGTGTATTCATAGGGCTTGAACGTCGAGAAAGGTATCGGTAAATATACGTTAATGTCCAGCTAAAATAGCATAGACAATAGGGCATATTGAAGTGGTGTGAATATAATATTTTGGAGGGTAAATTGTTTTGTGATCATTGTATTGTAAGTTACGCTAAGGGTTCTTTTCTCATGTAGGAGCGCTTTTGAAAGGTTGTTATGTGTGCGTGCTTATCTTGATTAATTTCATTTAGTTTGTGAATTCATTGTCAGGATCTTCCTAATTATAGAGGATTTTCCAACATCACCAATTAAACACTTGAATCCAATTTGTAAGGTGATTCTGTAATAAAAAGATTTAGCACAGTAACAGCTGCTTGTGTGTTCTAGAGTAGAGGCTACCTCTTCCTCACTGAAACATTTTAGGGCATGTATGTCAGCTGTTATTTTGACACGTAATCGTGACTTTATCTGGGATCTCCTTACCTTGCAGGACCTGGGTTCACAGGCACTTCAGTTCTGTCAGATATCTCCGTGCATGACAAATGGTAAGGACAGGTCATAACAACCAGGGGCATACGTTAGACTATAAATATCATCCTGTACATGTCCCGATCTCCTTTATCGTATCCCTATGATTACTACAGTAGATATAGGACAATGCAATGTTATCAGAGATCCGTTAACATTACAGTCACTTACTCACTCTCTCTCTCTCTCTCTCTCTCTCTCTCTCTCTCTCTCTCCTCGTTACTATTATTCCAAAACATCAAAAACAAACACCGTCTGCATGTTGACATCGAGCATATGTGGTATTCCTATTAAATATACACATATTGGTCCATTTGAGAAGGTGGCCAGTGAACGAAGCCGCTTGCACAGACCTGTGTAAAGCTTTGCCGTCTATGCTGTACGAGGACCATATCCCACATACTATCAACGACAAGAGAGGATTTGTTATAAACAGGAATAACATAATAAATACATCACCATTCTACAGTTTACTGACACAGTACTGATACAAAATAATTCTGTTACCAAGTGCGAAGTTGTAGATCAACACTTTATGGAAATGATATAAACTGATACCATTGTCCAGGAAGAGCAAGTAAAATGCAGAATTCCGGTGGAAATCACAAGTCCGTTGACATACTAAGCATAGTGTACATTGACGTCCAAGTTTCAATATAGCATTCGGATTTTAAGTCCAGAGCACAGCAAGATCGACATTGAACAGCAGGCTCACTGCAGCATAGGACTTCTGAATTGTGGAGTAGAACGTGGCACTATGAGAACTGCCTTGTAGACGTCAGTAGCGGCGTTAAATAAGGCTCCATAGATAATGAAGCTGGCGGCTGGGGTAGCTGTATATTCTGGGTGGCCAGTCGCAGAGTGTTCAGATGGTTCAAATGGCTCTGAGCACTATGGGACGTAATACTTGAGAACACCTCACTAACCTAAGGACATCACACGCATCCATGCCCGAGGCAGGATTCGAACCTGCGACCATAGCGGTCACGTGGTTCCTAGAACCGCTCGGCCACAACGGCCGGCGTCGCAGAGTGTTACGGGTGGCCAATCATTGTGGTTTGAAGTGCGCATGTGTGAAGCCGGTCTGCAATGATAGCAGCGGGCCGCACACGGAATAGTGTGGCCAACAATGCGTTTCTCAGCCGCTCGTAAATTTAATAGTGATGAATAGCACACGCCTTCCCCCTTGGGGAAGCGGGGAAGTATCTGTTGTAAATGAATGCCACATCCAGGGGTCCTCCTCCGAGGCCTCAACATCATTGGTGACTCGGGGCACAGGACCGTACGTACGGAAACGCCCTGGCCAGGAGGGAAGGCTGTATGGTGTGAACTTCAGCAGCGGCGCAGGTGGAGTAGGAGGAGCCAGCGGCATGTCTTCATCTTCATCCGGAATTACTCATGGTCGGTGACCGAACGACATCTCGTAACCTGGGAAGGGCAGCCTCTGGGGCTGGGTGATGCCTGGGGGAAGTCTCTCTTGTTGACGTGTGGTGTTGGTCAGCTGGGTGTTGGCAAAAGGCATGTATAAGTGTGGTGCTACATTGGCTGGGTGGCTTGGGGTAGGATGAGAACTAGAGAACTGGTAATGATGGTGCAGTGAGGGGGATGGAAAAAAACTGTTGGCAAACTAGTCTGAGATGAAGTTGGTTGGCATTTCATAGAACCTCCCGGTCAAGAAGCTGCATCCTGAAGACTTTGGCTGTGGTCGTGGGTGATTGTTCCTGGAACCCAGTCTGGTTGCCAGCCAAATTCTTTCGCCCAGACCAAGGTGCCAGGGCAGAAATTGGAAGCAGGCAGTTTGCGGTGCTGGCTGTGGCATCGGCATGAGCAGGCTCAGGAGGCTCCTTGGCTGCCATTTGTGGAGAAGCTCCACTGGACTTTAGTCTCCGATGGGTGTGGACCTGTAAATACTCAAATAAAAGTTAGTGGTGCATTGGTGGAGCGATCCTGGACGTATTTCTTCATCTGAGTTTTGGAAGTGCGGGCCATCCTCTTGGCTTCTCCTCTAGATTGGAGATGTAAGGGGGCCATTGGAATGTGGCGAATGCAATGCTGGGCATAGAAACCATAAAACTCCTCGCTATGGAACTGTGGACCATAGCCAGTTATGAGCACTTCTGACAGACCTTCAATCGCAAAAAAAATTTCTAAGGGTGTGGTGGTTTTGGTGCTTGATGTGGCAATGCATTGTACAATATACAGAAATCTAGAGTAAGCATCAACCACTATCAAGAACATGGTATTGATTACTGGCCCAGCAAAATCAATGTGTGTCCGCTCCCAAGGGCGAGTACGTGGTGGCCAAGAAGCAAATGAATGTCGTGGGGCTGCCTGATGGCTTTGGCAGGATGGACACATTCAAGTGAGTTGTTCAATCTCCTGCTTCGTGCCTGGGCAGTCAGTCAAACTGCAAGTTCGTGCTGACGTAAAGAATAAGGAATGACTACTCGGGGGTGTCTTTCGTTGGAAACGAGTGGGATTACTCCATCGACCAACAAGAGCTGAACACAGGCATTAAAGAACTGATGGAATGCCGTGGAAGCCTTGTCGTTCAGGTCATCCCTGAGGTATGTGATTCTGGACTTGTTGGAGTACCTTGTCATTGTTGTTCTTGTTGTGGTCTTCAGTCCTGAGACAGGTTTGATGCAGCTCTCCATGCTACTATATCCTGTGCAAGCTTTTTCATCTCCCAGTACCTACTGCAACCTACATCCTTCTGAATCTGCTTAGTGTATTCATCTCTTGGTCTCCCTCTACGATTTTTACCCTCTACGCTGCCCTCCAATACTAAATTGGTGATCCCTTGATGCCTCAGAACATGTCCTACCAACCGATCCCTTCTTCTCGTCAAGTTGTGCCACAAACTTCTCTTCTCCCCAATCCTATTCAACACCTCCTCATTAGTTATGTGATCAACCCATCTAATCATCAGCATTCTTCTGTAGCACCACATTTCGAAAGCTTCTATTCTCTTCTTGTGTAAACTATTTATCGTCCATTGTGGCGTTCGCTGGGTTATTCAGTGGTTTGGTATTTAACTAATTTGTAAATGGAAATAATAATCTTATTTTATTACATTGAGTAATCACTAAACAATTTTTCTCCCGGCTAAAGATTTGATCAAGTTGCTAAAGAACTCCAAGTTAACGTCGTGTTAGTGTTGTCTGTAAGTTGTGTAAGTGTCACTAAATCACAGTTCATACGACACATTCTATACAACTATTGATTAAGATGGAAGCAGTTATCTTCAGCAAAATGATCATTAAAACCACCGAATATCAGCCGCGCACAACACTGACGTATGTTACCTGAAACAATATTCTTCGCAACTCGTGCGTAATTATTTCCGGCTCCATACATCAGCTAGAAAAGTTTGTTATAACGTTCGTGCTATGAGTAGTGTTTTTTAAGAACCAATCTGATTCGAATCATTTTCGTTCAAATGAGTTCGGGACCACCGGTGCACATTTATTTTTACACATTTGTATTACGTTCAGCATTTATGTCTGCAGAGTTGCGTAATTTGAATTTGCCGCTGAGACAATTGTTAAGATGGCGGTAGACAATTGATAGAGACTTTCTATTGTTAGACCAAATAAGTATTTTAACTGCTTATTAAACGTTACAGAAACTCTACTTTCGTATTATGCACTATTTAGACTTCATCAAGCAAACATTTGATTTGTTTCTAAGGAAAACACAGACAAAAACGCGATACAAATCTCTATCATCAATGGCTGCGCTCCTTGCAGCGGAAAGAAACAATTAACACAGATAATGCTTACTGAGAGAGGAATTACAGTTACAAATGATTATTCAATCATGTTTATAATAATAATGAACTCTATTTTCAAGTAATAATAAACAAATAATTACAATTTCTTAACAGACCTCAGTTTGATATGCGTCTTGCGTGCTGAACCTACAAAAGCCATCCAACAAAAGGTAAAAACAAAGAAAGACAAACGCAGATCATAAAAGGAATTTACAATTATCATTGTCATTGTATGATACACATCGATATGTCTAATTACATCATAGAATATTATATAAATAATTAATTCACTATTTTTTCATATGCCGAATAGATAATGTTTATAACTGTTACAGGCATAATTTCCTCTCGTCGCACTGTAGCCAAAAAATTTATCACGATGTTACACCATGTTTCGCTTCCATACGTGGCTACACTCCATACAAATACTTTCAGAAACGACTTCTTGACATTTAAATCTATACTTGATGTTAACAAATTTCTCTTCTTCAGAAACGCTTTCCTTCCCATTGCCAGTCTACATTTTATATCCTCTCTACTTGACACGATCCATTCCGTTCAACTGCTCTTCCAAGTCCTTTGCTGTCTCTGACAGAATTCCAATGTCATCGGCGAACCTCAAAGTTTTTATTACTTCTCCATGAATTTTAATACCTACTCCGAATTTTTCTTTTGTTCCCTTCATGGTTCATGGTGTGGGTTCCTGTAGTCTTGTCCTAGTTTATGAACCACGGGCAACGTATGAGTGGCGAAGTAAGTGGTCCCGACAGTCGGGATACCAGTTACTTTGGAATAAGGCTGGGCATCTCGGACATATTCTGAGTCGTGGTCACCTTTGTACTCATACGGCAAAGACTACCAAATCCACCGGTTAGTCCCTCAACCGTTAGGAGTAACACTCAATGGGACTCGGGGCAAGTAAGTCTAGCAACCTGCTTCCCTGGTACTTTAAATATGATGCTGGCAACAATCAGAGCAAAATGCCTCGGACCTTTGGAGATGACGGAGTTCCACCTCTAACTGACAAACCAGGGACTCCTAAGATGCGACTTGGCAAACAAATGGTAATGAGATGGGGAGCTATTAATACCAATGGGGGCTACTCTGGGAAGAAGGTAGAGCTGGCAGAGGCTGCAAGCAAGATGGGGCTGGACGTTTTAGCTGTTAGTGACATTCGGGTAAGGGGTGAGAAAGAAGAGGAAGTGGGAGAATACAAGGTCTACCTGTCAGGAGTCAAAGCAGGAATAGCACAATGGGATGTAGGGCTTTACATCAGGAAAGAAATGGAACCCAGCGTAGTTGCAGTAAGGTATGTAAACGAACGACTGATGTGGATATATTTGACAGTGTCTAGCAAGAAAATTAGGATTGTGTCAGTATATTCGCATTGTGAAGGGCAGATCAAGATAAGATGGATAGTTTTTATGAGGCACTCAGTGATGTAGTTGTTAAAGGACAAGGACAGTGTTCTGCTCATGGGTGATTTTAATGCCAGGATTGGAAATCGAACAGAAGGGTATGAAAAGGTTATGGGTAAATTTGGAGAGGATATGGAGGTCAACAGGAACGGGAAACAACTCTTGGATTTCTGTGCCAGTATGGGCCTAGCAATCACAAACTCCTTTTTTAAACATAAGAACATTCACCGGTATACTTGGGAAGGCAGGGGAACCAGATCTGTCATTGACTATATAATAACAGATCAGGAATTCAGGAAGGCTGTGAAGGACACACGTGTATTCAGGGGATTCTTTGATGACACTGATCATTATTTAATCTGCAGTGAAATTGGTATTGTGAGGTCGAAAGTGCAGGAGGTCAGGTCCATATGTAGGAGGATAAGGGTGGAGAAACTTCAGGATAAGGAAATCAGGCACAAGTACATAACAGCGATCTCAGAAAGGTACCAGTTAGTTGAATGTAGTCAATTGCAGTCATTGGAAAAAGAATGGACAAGGTACAGGGACACCGTGCTAGAAGTGGCTGAAGAATGTCTTTGAACAGTAGTGTGTAAAAGTAGGATGAAGCAAACAGCTTGGTGGAATGACACAGTCAAGGCAGCCTGTAAAAGGAAAAAGAAGACGTATCAAAAATGGCTACATACTAGAACTCAGGTAGACAGAGAAAGTTATGTTGAAGAAAGAAACAAAGCCAAACAGATAATTGCAGCATCCAAGAAGAAATCTTGGGAAGACTTTGGAAACAGGTTGGAGACTATGGGTCAAGCTGCTGGAAAACCATTGTGGAGTGTAATTAGCAGTCTTCGAGAGGGAGGTAAGAAGGAAATGACAAGTATTTTGGACAGGTCAGGAAAACTGCTGGTGAATCCTGTGGATGCCTTGGGCAGATGGAGGGAATATTTTGAAGAGCTGCTCAATGTAGGTGAAAATACGATCAGCAATGTTTCAGATTTCGAGGTAGAATGGGATAGGAATGATGATGGAAATAGGATCACATTTGAGGAAGTGGAGAAAATGGTCAATAGATTGCAGTGCAATAAAGCAGCTGGGGTGGATGAAATTAAGTCTGAACTCATCAAATACAGTGGAATGTCAGGTCTTAAATGGCTTCACAGGATAATTGAAATGGCCTGGGAGTCGGGACAGGTTCCATCAGACTGGACAAAAGCAGTAATCACACCAATCTTTAAACATGGAAACAGAAAAGATTGTAACAACTACAGAGGTATCTATTTAATCAGCGTTGTGGGTAAAATCTTCTCAGGTATTGTTGAAAGGAAAGTGCGAGTATTAGTTGAGGACCAATTGGATGAAAATCAGTGTGGGTTTAGGCCTCTTAGAGGTTGTCAGGACCAGATCTTTATCTTACGGCAAATAATGGAGAAGTGTTATGAGTGGAACAGGGAATTGTACCTATGCTTTATACATCTAGAAAACGCATATGACCGGGTTCCTAGGAGGAAGTTATTGTCTGTTCTACGAGATTATGGAATAGGAGGCAAACTTTTGCAAGCAATTAAAGGTCTTTACATGGATAGTCAGGCAGCAGTTAGAGTTGACGGCAAATTGAGTTCATGGTTCAGAGTAGTTTCAGGGGTAAGACAAGGCTGCAACCTGTCTCCACTGTTGTTCATATTATTTATGGATCATATGTTGAAAACAATAGACTGGCTGGGTGAGATCAAGATATGTGAACACAAAATAAGCAGTCTCGCATATGCGGATGACTTAGTTGTGATGGCAGATTCGATTGAAAGTTTGCAAAGTAATATTTCAGAGCTAGATCAGAAATGTAAGGACTATGGTATGAAGATTAGCATCTCCAAAACGAAAGTAATGTCAGTGGGAAAGAAATATAAACGGATTGAGTGCCAAATAGGAGGAACAAAGTTAGAACAGGTGGACGGTTTCAAGTACTTAGGATGCATATTCTCACAGGATGGCAACATAGTGAAAGAACTGGAAGCGAGGTGTAGCAAAGCTAATGCAGTGAGCGCTCAGCTACGATCTACTCTCTTCTGCAAGAAGGAAGTCAGTACCAAGACTAAGTTATCTGTGCACCGTTCAATCTTTCGACCAACTTTGTTGTATGGGAGGGGAAGCCGGATGGATTCAGGTTACCTTATCAACAATGTTGAGGTTACGGATATGCAAGTAGCTAGGATGATTGCAGGTACTAGTAGATGGGAACAATGGCAGGAGGGTGTCCACAATAAGGAAATCAAAGAAAAACTGGGAATGAACTCTATAGATGTAGCAGTCAGGGCGAACAGGCTTAGATGGTGGGGTCATGTTACACGCATGGGAGAAGCAAGGTTACCCAAGAGACTCATGGGTTCGGCAGTAGAGGGTTTGAGGAGTCGGGGCAGACCAAGGAGAAGGTACCTGGATTCGGTTAAGAATGATTTTGAAGTAATAGGTTTAACATCAGAAGAGGCACCAATGTTAGCACTGAATAGGGGATCATGGAGGAATTTTATAAGGGGGATATGCTCCAGACTGAACTCTGAAAGGCATAATCAGTCTTAAATGATGATGATGATGATGATGATGATGATGATGATGATGATTTCCTTCACTGCTTGCTCAATATACAGATTGAATAACATCGGGGAGTGGCTACAACCCTGTCTCACTCCCTTCCCAACCACTGCTTCCCTTTCATGCCCCTCAACTCTTATAACTGCCATTTGGTTTCTATACAAATTGTAAATAGCCTTTCGCTCCCTATATTTTACCCTTGCCACCTTCAAAATTTGAAAGAGAGTATTCCAGTCAACATTGTCAAAAGCTTTCTCTAAGTCTACAAATGTTAGAAACGTAGGTTTGACTTTCCTTAATCTAGCTTCTAAGATAAGTCGTTGGGTCAGTATTGCCTCACGTGTTCCAATATTTCTACGGAATCCAAACTGATCTTCCCCTAGGTCGGCTTCTACTAGTTTTTCCATTCGTCTGTAAAGAATTCGTGTTAGTATTACCTTGTCATTACTGGCTACATTTGCGACCTGCGATCTGGTAACGGGAAGAGAGTTTATGTCGGCTTCTGCTTCTTCTATGACTTGAAAACAGAATTTGTTCATTGTAGAACTCTGGATTGGGTCCCCATGGAAGGCAGGATAGGGCATCAGCGTTGGCGTTCTCAGTCGTGTTGTGGAAGTGAATCTCATACTGGTGGCTTGCCAAACATAAAGCCCAGTGCTGGAGGTAGTGAACAGCTGCTGGACTGAATAAGATCAGCGGTTTATGGTCTGTGACGAGGTGAAACTTTGTGCCATAAACAAAAACGTGTAGTTTCATTAATGCGAGGATGATGGCCATGTTTCTTTTTCTGTTTGGGAGTACCTGCATTGCGTGTCAATCAATGTTTCCGTTGCATAGGCCACAGGGTGCTCAGAGCTATCCACCTCCCTTCATGCCAGGACCGCTCCGATGCCTGCATCAGATGCGTCCATTGAAACAACTCTCTGCTTTGTTGGATCAAAACGTATGAGGCACAGGGCCATCAACAACTGGGATGTCAACCTGTGAAAGGCGCGCTTGCAAGCTGGTGTCCACTGGAAGAGCACTCTTTTTTTTGCATAACTGGAACAAGAGGGCAGTTTCTGTTGCTGCTGCGGGTAAGAACTTTCGGTAATACGATATGTTCCCCAGAAAGCAACGAAGTTGCTTAAATGTTGTTCGTCTCGGAAGTTTGATTATGGCTTCGACATGTTTATCCAGTGCCAGAGCTGGAAATGTAGCCGAGGGAATCAGTCTCCAGCTGCAGAAAACAAACATTACTTTTTTTTTTTTTTTTTTTTTTTTTTTTTTGCATTTTAAGTCAGCCTCCCTTAAGATGCTGAATAATGATTGCAGACTGTAAAGCTATTCCTCCATGTTTCTCCCTGTTACAATGATGTCGCCTAAACAGTTAATGTGTCTATCCACTTTGAGTATTAATTGTTCCAAAAACCGTCGAAAAATTGTGGGGACCCCTGCTACACCAATAGTAAAAAACTGTTGAGATTATACATCAAGGGGAAGTTGGAGGAATGCATCTGCTAGGTCTGTTTTAGAGGAGAAGTTTCCATCCACCTTTTAATTTTGGCAGTAATTCTTCTGGCTCAGGAAAAGGATACGCCTCAGTCTCTGACTGGATTTTGACAGTTACTTTAAAATCTATGCACACGTAGATCTTCCCCAATGCCTTTTGCTCTACGACTAGTGGGATAGCACATTGACTAGAAGGAATAGCATGGATCCAATTCTTCCTTTATTTCGTCTCTGAGAGCTAATGGAACGTTGTAGGCTCGAAAGTACGAAGTCCATGCATTATGTTTCAGTTCAATATGCACCTCAAAACCCTTTGCAATCTCAAGTTCCAGCGTGAACATGTCCTCATAATTCTGGCAAAGTGCATTTAGGTCCGAGTATGGAACATCTTTGGATACCAGATTCACAGACCCGTCTACTGAAAATTCAAATTTCTGAAAACAGTCAAGCGCAAACAACTTTTCAGCAGGATCACTGTTAACGGCTAAAAAGGTAATGTGGCGGATGATAATATCATATGTCGTTCGCAGTTCAACTTGCCCGCATACTCGGATGGTATGTTTATTATACACCATTATTGTTGTGGTGGTCTTCAGTCCTGAGACTGGTTTGATACAGCTCTCCATGCTACTCTATCCTGTGCAAGCTTCTTCATCTCCCAGTACCTACTGCACCCTACATCCTTCTGAATCTGCTTAGTGTATTCATCTCTTGGTCTCCCTCTACGATTTTTACCCTCCACGCCGCCCTCCAACACTAAATTGGTGATCCCTCGATGTCTCAGACCATGTCCTACCGACCGATCCCTTCTTCTAGTCAAGTTGTGCCTCAAACTTCTCTTCTCCCCAATTCTATTCAATACCTCCTCATTAGTTATGTGATCAACCCATCTAATCTTCAGCATTCTTCTGTAGCACCACATTCCAAAAGCTTCGATTCTCTTCTTGTCTAAGCTATTTATCGTCCACGTTTCACTTCCATACATGGCTACACTCCACACAAATACTTTCAGAAACGACTTCCTGACATTGAAATCAATACTCGATGTTAACAAATTTTTATTCTTCAGAAACGCTTTCCTTGCCATTGCCAGTCTACATTTTATATCCACTCTACTTCGACCATCATCAGTTATTTTGCTCCCCAAATAGCAAAACTCCTTTACTACTTTAAGGGTTTCATTTCCTAATCTAATTCCCTCAGCATCACCCGACTTAATTCGACTAAGTTCCATTATCCTCGTTTTGCTTTTGTTGATGTTCATCTTATACCCTCCTTTCAAGACACTGTCCATTCCGTTCAACTGCTCTTGCAAGTCCTTTGCTGTCTCTGACAGAATTACAATGTCATCGGCAAACCTCAAAGTTTTTATTTCTTCTCCGTGGATTTTAATACCTACTCCGAACTTTTCTTTTGTTTCTTTTATTGCTTGCTCAATATAAAGATTGAATAACATCGGCGAGAGGCTACAACCCTGCCTCACTCCCTTCCCAACCACTGCTTCCCTTTCATACCCCTCGACTCTTATAACTGTCATCTGGTTTCTGTACAAACTGTAAATAGCCTTTCGCTCTCTGTATTTTACCCCTGCCACCTTGAGAATTTGAAAGAGAGTATTGAAATCAACATTGTCAAAAGTCTACAAATGCTAGAATCGTAGGTTTGCCTTTCCTTACTCTTTCTTCTAAGATAAGTCGTAGGGTCAGTATTGCCTCACGTGTTCCAACATTTCTGCGAAATCCAAACTGATCTTCCCCGAGGTCGGCTTCTCTCAGTTTTTCCATTCGTCTGTAAAGAATTCGCGTTAGTATTTTTCAGCTGTGACTTCTTAAACTGATAGTTCGGTAATTTTCACATCTGTCAAACCTGCTTTCTTTGGGATTGGGATTATTATATTCTTCTTGAAGTCTGAGGGTATTTCGCCTGTCTCATACATCTTGCTCACCAGATGGTAGAGTTTTGTCAGGACTGGCTCTCCCAAGACTGTCAGTAGTTCTAATGGAATGTTATCTACTCCAAGGCCTTGTTTCGACTCAGGTCTTTCAGTGCTCTGTCAAACTCTAAACGCAGTATCATATCTCCCATTTCATCTTCATCTACATCCTCTTCCATTTCCATAATATTGTCCTCAAGTACATCGCCCTTGTATAGGCCCTCTATGTACTCCTTCCACCTTTCTGCTTTCCCTTCTTTTCTTAGAACTGGGTTTCCATCAAAGCTCTTGATATTCATGCAAGTGGTTCTCATTTCTCCAAATGTCTCATTAATTTTCCTGTAGGCAGTATCTATCTTACCCCTAGTGAGATAAGCCTCTACATCCTTACATTTGTCCTGTAGCCATCCCTGCTTAGCCATTTTGCACTTCCTGTCGATATCTTTTTTGAGACGTTTGTATTCCTTTTTGCCTGCTTCATTTACTGCATTTTTATATTTTCTCCTTTCATCAATTAAATTCAATATTTCTTCTGTTACCGAAGGGTTTCTACCAGCCCTCGTCTTTTTACCTATTTGATCCTCTGCTGCCTTCACTATTTCATCCCTCAAAGCTACCCATTCTTCTTCTACTGTATTTCTTTCCCCCATTCCTGTCAATTGTTCCCTTATACTCTCCCTGAAACTCTGTACAATCTCTGGTTCTTTCAGTTTATCCAGGTCCCATCTCCTTGAATTCCCACCATTTTGCACATTCTTCAGTTTTAGTCTACAGTTCATAACCAATAGCTTGTGGTCTGAGTCCACATCTGCCCCTGGAAATGTCTTACAATTTAAAACCTGGTTCCTAAATCTCTGTCTTACCATTATATAATCTATCTGACACCTTTTAGTATCTCCAGGATTCTTCCATGTATACAATCTTCTTTTATGATTCTTGAACCAAGTGTTAGCTATGATTAAGCTGTGCTCTGTGCAAAATTCTACCAGGCGGCTTCCTCTTTTTGTTAGTCCCACTCCATATTCACCTACTATGTTTCCTTCTCTCCCTTTTCCAACTGACGAATTCCAGTCACCCATGACTACTGAATTTTCGTCTCCCTTCACTACCTGAATAATTTCTTTTATCTCATCATACATTTCATCAATTTCTTCGTCATCTGCAGAGCTAGTTGGCATATAAACTTGTACTACTGTAGTAGGCGTGGGCTTCGTGTCTCTCTTGGCCTCAATAATGCGTTCACCATGCTGTTTGTAGTAGCTTACCCGTACACCTATTTTTTTATTCATTATTAAACCTACTCCTGCATTGCCCCTATTTGATTTTGTATTTATAACCCTGTATTCACCTGACCAGAAGTCTTGTTCCTCCTGCCACCGAACTTCACTAATTCCCACTATATCTAACTTTAACCTATCCATTACCCTTTTTAAATTTTCTAACCTACCTGCCCGATTAAGGGATCTGACATTCCACGCTCCGATCCGTAGAACGCCAATTTTCTTTCTCCTGATAATGACATCCTCTTGAGTAGTCCCCGCCCGGAGATCTGAATGGGGGACTATTTTACCTCAGGAATATTTTACCCAAGAGGACGCCATCATCATTTAACCATGCAGTAAAGCTGCATGCCCTCGGGAAAAATTACGGCTGTAGTTTCCCCTTGCTTTCAGCCGTTCGCAGTACCAGCACAGCAAGGCCGTTTTGGTTAGAGTTACAAGGCCAGATCATTCAATCATCCAGACTGTTGCCCCTGCAACTACTGAAAAGGCTGCTGCCCCTCTTCAGGAACCACACGTTTGTCTGGCCTCTCAACAGATACCCCTCCGTTGTGGTTGCACCTACGGTACGGCTATCTGTATCGTTGAGGCACGCAAGCTTCCCCACTAACGGCAAGGTCCATGGTTCATGGGGGCGATATACACCATTAGCCAGCTCTTTGTTTCTTGCAAGGGAGGAACTCCAAGTTTCAAATAGGTACTGTAATTCAGAGTGCTCATGGCTGCGCCAGTGTCTGTTTGTAACTGAACTGGTTTCTCTGCAATTTGCACTTCCGCAAAAGCTTATTGGAGGTCTCTTGATGATCTATAGTGGCTACCATAGAAACATCTATCTGTGGGGCAGGAGGCTGCCTTGCCTGTCAGGACTTACGACATACAGAAGCTAAATGGCTATTGGAAGAACAGTACTGACAATAGGCCCATCTGTCAGGACAGCAATCGTTTCCATACCGAAGGCCGACTTGATCGTCTCGAGTGGGGTGGAGGATGTTGTGGTTAATGGTATGACATCCCACCCATACTGTTGCTACGTCCAAATCGGGACTTATGTGACCATTGGCTGCTGGCTCAAACGTGTTTACATTAACGGCTGCTATGTCGACCCACGACTTTAATTTCTTTCCTGCTGCTCAGATCACTTTGAAGCTTTGTGCTAAGTCCAAAACTTTGTCTAATGATGGATCTTCGAGTTGAAGTGCCTCGTGCTGGAAATCCCTGCCAGGAATACCCTGGTTGATCGTGTCCCTGATCATTTCCTTTGCATAGAAGTCATTACCTTTAGATGTAACAAAATCACATTTTCGCCCAAAATCTTGCATCTCTGCAGCCTGTTCCCTATGAGTCTGGTTTGGCTGTTTCTTGCATTGGTAAAATTCTGAGCAGAAGGAAATAGCACTGATATGCCGCTAGTAATATTTAGTCAGCAAAGAACGAATATTTGAAAAGGTGAACTCTGAACGCTTAGATAAAGGAACCAATTTGCACAGTAGCCAGTAAATTTCAGGTTATGACAAAGAAAAAAAGAAAGATTTCAGTTGCCAATCTGAATTCGAAGGTTTCTCAATCCTCTAAAGCCTCATTGAAGGAAGGAAAAGCCAGCACTTGCTGAGTTGCTTGCGTCTGCAGTAGGCCTTGAAGAAGTGGTTGCAGTGTGTTCAGTGGCAGCTTCTGGTTCCCGTGCTGCTGATGAATAACTTGCATGAGTAGTGCTTCCAACGTAGATGGTTGCTTGCTCGTCACCATTTTTTGTTGTGTTATAACCAGGAATGACACGGTAAATGTATCACTGTTCTGCAGTTTATTGACACAACACTGATACAAAATAATTCTGTTACAAAGCGCCAAGTTGTAGGTGAAGACTTTGTGGAAATTATGTAAATTTATAGTGGCCACACCATTGTCCAGTAAGTGCAAGTGAAATGCAGAATTCCAGCGGAAATCAAAAGTCCGTTGACATACTAGGCCCAGTGAACGTTGAAGTCCAAGTTCCAGTATAGTATTCGGAATCTAAGTTCAGAGTACAGCCAAATCAACACTGAACAGCATTTTCATACAGTATAGCATTTCCGAGTTGTGAAGTAGAGCATAGCATAATGAGATCTCACTTGTAGACATCAGTAGCAGCGTTAAATAAGGCTCAATAGTTAATGACGCTGGCGGCTGGGGTTGCTGTATATTCTAGTGGCCAATCAATAAACGTTACGTGTGGCCAATTGCTGTGGCTTGAAGCGCGCGCGAGAAGACGGGCTGCGATGCTAGCAGCAGACCAGACACGCAGAAGTGTGGCCAGTGATGTCGCTGCTTGGTCAGGAGATTTAATAGTGGTGGATACCATGTGGTTCCTGTGTTACTTTTTAATAAGCAGTTTGATTATTTTTCTGCTATAACACATCCAAGCAGTGTGTGACTACAGCTTTGTACACCGATATACATTTTATCTTTCCACCATGACTTGGAGGTCTGTGTCAAGTACAAAAGCCAGCATTAACACATTTCGATCCATCGACTCTCACAGGAAGCTGTACATCGCGTGGTATAAGTTAAGCTGTTCACACAACACACAGGATGGTTGAAATAAAAGAGGTAGTGTTTCTTAATGACATAATGTGGATGACATCGCCACGTATGGAAACTGGAAGAGTTTGTGGCATTGCGAAGTGCTGTCAAATGGCTGTCCAAAGGTCTACGTTTAAACTCAAGTCAAGTCAAGCAGATGTCTTGGTGTTCCATTTTTGAAGAGACCAAGAGAATTGATTCACCTCTGGAAAGTTGTGTACTGCCACGTATCACAAAGAAGCTAATATTTTCCTTTGGTGTACAAGGCAGTAATTTTATCACCTTAAAGTTTCTCGCCATAGTGAATGGGATAGAAAACTTGGAGGATGAATGTGTGTCAGGTGTTGGAAATAGATTTCCTGCATTGTGGTACTAACAGCATTGCTTTCCATGACAAATATGTCGGAAACCACACTGCATTAACATTATAGCATGTTTAAGTGCAGAACTTCATATTGGCAGAGCATATCACACCCAGGTATATGATCTCTGTTTCGGTAATCTTGGTGGTGGTCGTCATGACCAACAAATCTTTGGACACTGAATCTTTTATTTCTATGGCTTACAATGCATTATCACATGTGGAACAACGGGGTATGCTGCAGGAAGCAGAACTATGTAGTCTTAGGAATGTGTGTTTATGTTCTAACACCATTTCTCTCTTTCCAACACCTTCCTGTCCTTTACTCTAACAACAACTACAATATACAACTACAGAGTGGAAAGCGTGCTTTGACCCTGTGAAAGATGGTTTACATGTTTAAACTCTAACAGACAGTATTTACAGTGTGCTTCTCTGTGCTCTCTGTCAATCACAACCATGCGGTGTCAGCTAACAAAAACCTTACAGAACAGTTGCTGCATGGTTTGTAACATTCTGCTGTAGCTCTGTTGTGGTAATAGGGATGCATAAAAATTGACTAACGTCTTTGAAGATTTCCTGGAAATGAGAAGCATTTGCCTCTAATTCTGCATTAAAAGATGATGGAAACTAGATGGAGTAATCGGTTGAAAGGGCTTGTAATAAAATATGATTTAATGGTAGACTGATGATGCATTCTAGAGAGAGAGGGAGAGATATTGCGGCTGGTCATTTATAACGCATTAAACCATTTTTTTCTGTTGTTCTCTCGGGTGTATCAGCTGTTTGGTATAATCTGAGTTCAACATGTATACAACCGCATGTTATTTACGTGACTTAGAGCGCCATATGCCTACGATCGTTAACAGCAGCCTCTCCACACCAGTCAGCAGAGGGTTTCCAGCGAATTTGTGATGAACCATGTCCACCAAACCAATGGAAAACCTATTGTAGCGCCCTCTTATAGATGAACGAAGATGTATGCTAAGTACTCCTTTCCACTGCCACATTTCGGACATTGAGTCTCCAGTTCGTAAAAGCAGCGATTTATGAGGTACTGCAGTCTCTGTGTATACATTTGCTTCACATATGTTGTGTATGTGGAAGAGACGGCATTCTGTTCATGGGGTCAGTGTAGCATTTCGAGTAATTTCACAAATCAAACACCGCTGATTTACATTTGTCTATTTCCTCGTAAGATGTCGTTGTTTCGTGCATTTTCCGTTGTTCACAAACATTTTATAGGACTGGTGCCAGCATAACATAATTTCTGAACTGTAATTGGTGATCAGTGAGCCGTATACACCTCTGGAAAGCTGTGTACTGCCATGTATCACAAAGAAGCTAATTGTAAAGTAAAAGAAATGAACCATCGCATAGCAGTGACAGAATCTATTATTCTTTATCTTTGCCGTTCTTGCGCGGTGCCAGTAAATCTCTATGTACATGTATCGATTAATGGTGTAAAAACGAATTCTGTTGTTTCAAGACAAATGAGGCTTTTGGCGCCTCACCTTTTACTGTTTGTATTTCATGAGAGGCGGACGCGGACTTGCTGCGTTCCGCAACCGTATTTTATATTCTATGTGAAAGTATTGAGTGAATATGCTAATTGTTATTTTTTCCAATCAGAAAACATGTAGTTTCTTGTAACTGATATCGAACAGACAGCGTCAAGAGGACATTTTGACTGTTATGTATAAAGTATCTAACCACAAGGGTCATCTATTGTAATTTAATATGAGAAGGTACGTAGCATTAAAAAAGTGTGTTAAAGATAAGTGTGCTTATTTTCGTAAATTAACCTTGATGATTCCATCTCCTTACTTACCTGGATGATAATTATTTTGTGTTACTTCATCATCAGAAATTACGATCACGCTGATGGGCCGAACGCAGCATGAGGCAGAAGGAACATTATCGTTTTCCTATTATTTCTGAACCAACTTTTTTGTGTAGTGTTGCATTTCTTTTAAAGTCTATAAATCTTCTGGTCCCTTAGTGTTGATCCGAGTATGACTACATCGCGACTATAAAAATGCACCAAAAAAATGATCATGTTTCTTCCGAACGATTTCATATATATATATATATATATATATATATATATATATATATATATATATATATATATATATATATATATATATATCAATATGCTGCTCTTATTCAGGTATTTAATGCTCAACGTATGTTATTATAATAGTGAAATCAATCCCTGATTCTGTTGCCAAGTGGCCCACCAAAATAGTCACCTTTTCGACATAAAAAAAAGTAACAATTTTTTTTTTCTTTTCGTCCCCCAAGAGCAACGCTACACTTGGCGCCCGAACAGGGACCTGATCAAAAAATCATTTCATGTATGTGTTTAAAAATGTTTCAGTGCTTGTTCTAATAACTGTTTCATTTTTTCATGTGGATGCAATTCAACCAAGAAAGAGAAGCGGGAAAACCTTTTAATTAATTCGAAAGAACGATTGATGAAACTACCAAAAAACGCGAGTATTCATCCGTATCATCATCAAGACAGCCATAGCAAGTCACATTTTTATACGCAGTAGCCAAGCTTTCGTAGTGACGTAGCATCTTTCGAGTTGATCAGAACGTAAACCTGTCTTTCCTTGCCTTGAAACAGCTTTATTTCAATTTGTCCATAGTCCATTCTTATGTAGTTAAATTCAGTGAAAGTGTATCATTGTTGTCAGTGCATAAAAAAAATTACGATATGGCGGATAACTACGCTCAAAACTGGTAAAACGTGTGATATTTCATTTGTTTGTAATTAGTAGGAACCATCTTGTCTTCTTGGCGTAAATGAACGTCAGTTGTTACCCAGAGTTAAAATTTCATCTTAGGTTCCAGTAAGCCATAGCACTACGTCACAGACAAACGACTGACGGCAGTGACAAACAATATCTGTAGCATTTTGACGTTTGACAAATAATTCATGAACATGGCTGACGGTAAACAGCGGACACAAACAAAACCAGACGACAGCGGTGATGCGAATGGACCTCACTATCCATTACGATCACGCGCGATAGGTACACGAGCGGAGGCAGAAACAGCCTCGACCGAAGTTTTAGAAGCTGGTCCTAGTGTGCAAACTATTCCCGCTTTTGAAAAAAATGACTTGGCTGCAGTGATCGAAGCAATAATGGAACGCAAGTTCGAAAGTCAAAGACAGAGAGAGGCGCAAAGACAGGAACGAGAAAAGCAGGAAAAATTAGATGAAAAGGCCTGCGAAGAAAAAGAGAAGGCCGAAAGACGGCATAATAAAAATCAGGTCCTTACAAATCTGTGTAACTCAGTAAAAGCAGACATAAATTCAGTAAAAACAGAAATAGATTCGGTAAAAACTGAAATAGATTCGGTAAAAACTGAAATAGATTCGGTAAAAACTGAAATAGATTCGGTAAAAACTGAAATAGATTCGGTAAAAACTGAAATAAATTCGGTAAAAACAGAAATAAATTCGGTAAAAACAGACATAAATTCAGTAAAAACAGATCTGCAAACGGAGATAAATGACCTAAATACACGGTTAAATTCGGTAAAGGCCGAACTAAAGGCAGACATAACATCTGATTTAAATACCCTGTTGGGTAATGTCCAAAGCCAAATCAGTAGTCAGATCACGACCATGAGGCTAGAAATTGACACACAAGTAGAGTCAAAAATAGAGGATATTTCAAAACGATTAGATGAAAAAATCGAAGCAGCCAAGGGAGAGATAAATTCAAAAGTGATGGAATATCAAGAACAAGCTGCGACCTTAAAAGAAGATTATACTGCAATCTCTGATGAGGTCAAAGGAGTTAAAACCGCAGTAGACACGATCGAGAATGTTGTTGATGATCTTTCTAAACAGATTGAGACTCTTAATGTAGAGGATCAAATAAAGAATACTGTTAAGGCACATGCTGAAGCATTGTCCGACCACTACCAAGAGTGGATTAAAAACAAAGACGGATTCATAGAAAACAAGGTCAAGAACGAACTCAGGGAAACTGTCAAAAACGTGGCCCTTGAAATATTGGCGGCCCCTGGAAAAACAGGAGACACGGTGATGTCAGAATTAGGCCAGATAAGACGAACGTTAGCTCAAGATTTACCTGAATGGCGTCAACAGATAGTTGATGAAGTTCGTACACTAAAATGTCAAGTTGAAAATTCCCCACCTCCCGTGTCAGGAGACTGGAATAATTCACCACGAAGTAATGAACAACAGCAGGTACATTACCGTTCACCATTTGATAACGCTCAAACTCATAGTTCTATAGAAGCACAAGTTAACCAGAGTACCAGCCCACCCACTTTCGTCAGTTTGATGCAGGAGGAAAGCGTGATCAAACATCGTATTTTTCCGACCTTTCACCCACAGAAGAGAGAAATTCATCCTATAGTGTTCCTCCGAAATTTTTCAGGAATTTTCCCGAATAGCTGGAGTGACCGCCAGCGAATTCAATTCGTTAGTGGATTTATCGTAGGCGATGCTGCCTTATGGGGAACCGAAATGGTCGACTCTTGTAAAAGTTGCAAAGAGTTTGAACAGATGTTTTTAGCTAAATTCTGGAGTTCTGGTGTGCAGCAGCGCCTGAGAAAAGAGGTTTACAACGCCGAAGTGTTTAAAAGCAAGCGCGGTAGTTGAGAAGATATTTTGAAAAGTATTTAGCGAAAATCAAGTTCTGGGATTCGCCGATCACCGCCAAAGACGTTATTATGATTCTAAAAACTAAGCTACCTATTGCGATCAGAGAAAAGTTAGTAAACGTGTCTGAGGACGATACGGACACTTTCCTATCTGTGTTAGACTCGTTAGATCTGATTTACGAGGACGCTAGAGTTGATGTTGGCAACGCTCACTTCAGTGCAGGCGGCCAGCACAATACAGAATATGCAGGCAACAATGGTGGCCGAGCGAAAGCGCGTCACAGCGACAGCCAGTACCAACCCCACAATGGTTTCAAAAATAAACACACTACGTACTCCAACAGCAAATACAAAAATAAGTACAATAACGGCCAGAGATACAATCCAATATATAATTCGTCACCACCTCAGTACGAAAATGCACATTATAACACACAGCCCCAGCAATATGGAAACACGCAACCAATCAACGGTAATTATCAAAACGATCAGTCTTACGATTCAAATCGTCAGTGGAAAAGAAATAAATGGCATAATCAAGGTGGAGACCAACGTACACCTTTCAGTAACGGTTACAATCAACACAAGCCACAGCAAAATACCTTTCAGCCACAAAATATACACTTCACGCAACAAGCGAACGGACCTTCGGGAAGTCTGAAGCCTAAACGCCCGCATAATACGCAAATTTATTACGCCCAAGCGAATACGTCAGGACAACAAGATCCATTTCCAACCGAGTTCGTATCACAAAACCAACACCAGTTCCAGACGGAAGAAACTTTAAGAAATATAAATCAGCAGGAAAGTAAGCGTCGAGCGGAAAATTAAAAGCAGCACCTTTGAGCCTCCTAGAGGATGCTGCAGGTTTGAATGGGGGCACCCTGTCCCTTAGTCCACACGAAATTAAAGCAATTAGGTATGACAAAGAGACAAACTTACAGGATGATCTAGTAGCAGACACTGAGACGAAAGACAATGATGACGTATGGGACGAACAAGTTCAAGCTTCCATAAGAGTATCAATTGCCAACATACCAGTAACAGCTATTATAGATACAGGAGCTAATATAAATGTCTTATCTTTATGTTTATTTAAGCAAATATCCTCTGTATGCAAAGTTTTATCACTTCCAATTCAAGGTTGCACCGTATCGGGAGCAATTGGTCCACTAACACAACGTCTAAATCTTCAGACTCAGCTTCAAATCCAGATAGTCTATTTCAGTAACGTGCATTTTCTTATTGTTAAAAACCTATCAGTGCCATGTATCCTGAGTATGGAATTCTTGAGGCAGACGAAAGCTAAAATTGACATTGAGTGTGGAATCTGTATTCTAGTAGCGAGCCAGAAACAAGTAACTGTAAATTTGTTAAGAAGTAAGGTGAAGACAAACTTTGGTGTGCTTCAAACAGCAGTACGGCCATGGACTAAAAGACAACAGTATAGTCAGACAGAAGACGTGACAGATCCTGAAAGTGTTAATGACGATGAGTATAAAGACCTAATTCCCGGTCAGAATGAATTATACGGTAAAGCTAGTGAGTTCACTGAATTATCCAAACAACAGAATAATGAGCTTTACAATTTGTTAACAGATTACGTTCAAGTATTTTCTAAGAAACCTGGACTAATAAAAGGCTTTGAATATCGAATGGATGTCCTGCCCCATTCAACCTACTGTAGAACAAGCTATTCCATTCCATATGTGAGACGAGAAGCTGTCAAGTGCGAGATCAGGAAAATGTTACCCTGGAATGTGATAGAAGTATCTCATTCACCTTATTCGAGTCCTTTATTGTCTGTACTAAAATCAGATGGTAGCGTAAGGCTAGTCCTAGATGCAAGATTAATCAATAAAATTATAGTACCCATAAGAACGAGACCAGAGGCTCTTGAAGAGCATCTGCAGAAGTTTCACGGAGTTAAGTATTTGAGCACCCTTGATTTGAAAAGCAGTTACTGGCAAGTAAAACTTGCGCAGGAGTCTAGAAAGTACACTGCGTTTATATTTGCAGGTAGATCTTACCATTTCAAAGTAGTACCGTTTGGACTAAATGTGAGTTCCGGAATTTTTATTTCTGCCCTTGACTATGTACTGGGTCCTGAACTTTTAGACGAGGTAACAGTCTATGTGGATGACGTTCTTGTAGCATCGAGAAATTGGGAAGATCATGTGGCCCTTCTGCAAAAGATATTTCAACGATTCAGAGAGTATGGTGTTACAGCAAATCTTAAGAAATCCAAGTTTGGAAAAAGTGAAATTAAATTTTTAGGACATATCATCACCCCTGAAGGAATTAAACCCGACCCGTAAAAATTGTCTGCTATAAAAAACTTTCCAACCCCTGTTACAAAAAGGCAACTGAGAGGATTTATCGGTCTTACGTCATTTTTCAGACGTTTTGTTCCCAATCAGGCACTGAACAATCCCGCTCTTCACAACCTTTTAAAAAAGAATTCACATTGGAATTGGACGCCGGAAT
This sequence comes from Schistocerca cancellata, assembly GCF_023864275.1. Classification (NCBI taxonomy): domain Eukaryota; kingdom Metazoa; phylum Arthropoda; class Insecta; order Orthoptera; family Acrididae; genus Schistocerca; species Schistocerca cancellata. Next base: position 514,775,734 of record NC_064634.1, read on the forward strand.
GCCAAGACGGATTTAAGAAAATTAAAGACAGTCTGGTTAACAGTAACATTCTCCGTCATCCTCAGATGGATAAGGAATTTTGTATTACTGCAGACGCTTCCTTTGTGGCTATCGGCGCTTGTCTTTTTCAGATTCAATTAGTAAATGGACACGAGCAAATCCAAGTGATTAGCTTTGCGAGTCGAGTGTTATCAGAGTGTGAGAAGTCTTATTCGGTTACGGAGTTGGAGGCACTTGCCGTAATATGGGCTTTTAGGCGATTTAACTATTATATCTATGGAAGGAAAATTAAAGTCTATTCAGACCATCAAGCCTTATCATTTCTCCTTACATGCAAGTTGCAACACCCTCGTCTTACTCGATGGTGCTTATTCCTGCAGGAATATGACTTTGACATTGTATATATAAAAGGTAAAGATATTGTTATAGCAGACGCATTTTCTCGCTCACCTGAGGGCTTACCAGAAACCAGCGAACTGGTGGAACAAATGTCTAATTATAAAGTTTTGTTAATGAAAGATCCAATTCACAGAAAGTATTTTCTTCAGTTATGTAGGCAGATTCAGATTCTTCAAAATACAGATCCAAAATGGAAAAAGGTTATACAAATTCTTCACGAAAATCCAGCCCACAAGTTGTCCAAGTTTTATAAAGTTCATAACAAAGTGCTATTTCATAATACGTCTGAGTCATCTGAGAGGTGGTGTGTTTGCATCCCTCGAAATTTCATTGAACATCTTCTGTGGTACACTCACATTTCATGGGGTCACTACGGACCAGAAAAATGTAAAAGGAAAATCTCGACTTACTGTTATGTTCCGAATCTACACCAGAGAATCCATAAATTATTGAGAAACTGTGTCATCTGTCAAAAGGCAAAATCCTTAAACGTTTCCACTTCAATCACACTAAATCCAATAATTGCTGAAAGGCCAAACCAGCTTCTTAGTATTGATTTGGCAGGTCCACTACCCACCGGTAGGAGAGGCGCTAAATACTTAGTAGCAATCCTGGACAATTTTTCTAAGCACATAAGACTGTACGCAGTAAAATCTTCTTGTGCAAATCCAATAATTCGTCGCATTGAAAATGACTATTTCCCACGATTCGGGGTTCCAGAATCAATCTTGTCTGATAATGCTTCAAATTTCACATCACGCCCGTGGCGTGCATTTCTTGCTCGCCATGGAATCAAACAAATTTTGATATCCCTGTTTCGACCGCAATCGAATCCGACAGAAAGAATCTTCAAAGAATTTAACAGATTTATAAGGACGTACATTCCGAATAAGCAATCTAAGTGGGTAGACTTCGTAACACCTTTCGAACAGATTGTAAACCACCTTCCTCATCTGTCGACCGGATTCACGCCACATGAGTTAATGTCAAGATCAAAAGAAAGGAATGAATGGATAGACCCCCTTCCAAAGTTACAAGACAACGAATTGGACCTAGACGCAAAAATCAGGCAAGCTCTCATATCATTGACAACGTATGCTAACCTCCGAAAAAAGGCATTTGATAAGAAGGTAAACAGAGTTATAGATTTCAAAGAAGGAGAAAAGGTATTAGTCAGGACTCACTTTAAACCATCCCTGTTGTTACAGAAGAATCGTAAGTGGCAACACATTTATGAAGGTCCCTTTGTGATAATGAGGAAACCACACATTGGTAGCTATTTGTTATCTGACCCTGCCACGAATAAAATCAAAGGATTGTTCCACCATCATGATTTAAGAAAATTTTATAACGCCAGGAATTAAGTTAATTTAAGCTGTCAGAAAATTCTAAGGTATTGGAGATCAGGATTAACCAATGAGTAACAAGAACGGAACTGAACTGACTACGGACGTTAACCGGTGCTAAAAGGAAACCTTATGTATCAAAACAACGTGTCTGGAAAATAAAATCAGAATAAGTTGTAGACAAGTATTTACATGAATAATCTTTATGTAAACAGGAGGACATGTCCTAGAGGCGATTTTCAATTTTAGTTATAAGTTAGTATGTAAGAAAAATGATGTACTCGAGAGGTATTAATTAGCCCCGAGGTACCACAATGAGGAAAGAGGAAGGAGCGAATAATGCACTTCTCTCGCTAAATAGTAATTTGAGAATGAGCAGGAAGGAGCGAATAATGCACTTCTCTCACTAAATAGTAATATGAAAATGATGATTATATGTGCTTAGTATTAGTAAGTGAAATTTAATCGAGGACAAATTAATGACCTGTTTTAAAAGGAAATACTTAAACGTCCAGACAAAAGAGGAAAGTTGTGAGAAAAGATTCGATTCCATGAGGTTATTCCCTATTTTCAAATGTGACGTAAATAAGGCACCACCTGTTAGCGCAAAACAGTCGGTAGATTTAACTTGTAACTTCCAGCACAGTGCCGTGCCAGCGATGAAATAACATCTCTTTGAAGTAAACAGATACCTAGGATTAAGCATGAACAGATTAATAACGCAGTGCAATTGTTCTAAAAAAGGGCCTGACGTTAATCTTAAGTAAAAGCGTGATGGAATAAAAAGGAAGTTTATTATATAACGCAAAGTAAGATGAGTTCAGACTATAAACAAGCTGAGTAAAAGAACATATGAGTAACATGATTTATTATGCCAACTTCACGGTACTATTGAGCATTAGCGATACTGCAAATTCACAAGCTAGCAGCAAATAGAATAAGAATCTCGCCCAAGCTTCACAGGTCGCGACAGCAACAAACAACAACACTCTAGTGAGAGGCTTATATATATACAAATGATAATTAATACCTAAATGCGTAATGCATAAACTTGACTTAGTCTAAGAAATGAGCAGAGTAGTAAGCAAGCTGCAGCAAGATACATATTAGATATACATGCTTGAAGTGATAGATTTTATTTTAAGTGCGCACTGCAATATTTATTGTTTTCTCTGTGATTATTGAATCCCTTTCCTAAGTGCAAATCCTTTAAGATCCTTGATCCTATCCACTCCTCAGGATCAACTTGTAAAGATGCACGTATGCTTAGGAAGTGAGGCACTACATATAAAAATGAGTAGGTTCGCGACGCGCATATTGCTTTTGTAATGCGCAATGTAAATTAAATTTTCGACCTGGTTGAGGAGTAATTTAAATTCTGTCGACGATCTGTGAGTAGGCCCGCTTTGCCCACTTTTCTTTTACGACTGTTTGTATTTCTACACGAAATCCCGAGGCGGAATTGCTATTTTCAAATCTGTCCTCGAACTTTCTTTAAAGACAAGCACATACGAGAGAAACTTTGACATAAATGAAGCTCCCCTCACAAGTCACTAAATAAGACGAGCAATTTAAAAAAAAAAATGTATTGGGCCTACAAAGTGAATAAGCAAGCGTGATAAAGATTACTATGAACGAAATTAATTTGTAAAGGAGATTGGAATGGATTTGGTCAAAGAAAAAGGACTTATAATAGCCTACCTGTGACCGTAGGCATAAATTAAAAAAAAGACTAATTAAGAAACAATTGTTTTTATTCAAAGTGGTCAATTAGATTAATTCTCGATTTAAATGAACTCTTGTAAATATTAGTATGTAAATCAACTTGTAAACACCGTGTGATGTTATGAAGCGAGAATTTCTTTTAATACACCGTTCACGCAGACGCTCACCACAGTGCAAGTGAAGTTTTAAAGTTCGACGATTTTCAGTGGCAGTATTCTACTGCACCATATGTGTAAAAAAAAAATTCATTGATGTGTGCAGTGTGTAATAATCAGTGTCATTCCACACGTGCAGTTGCAGCGGTAGCTACCACTTACCTGTGAATCCGTAACTGGATAGTGAACAGGAAGTGATATGAGGCAGTTTCGGTGGCAGAAGCTCCCTCCAGCAATCTAAAAAGCACAAAGCCACGATCCGCCGAACAAAAGCGACGCACGGCACTTCAAGCGCGAAATCAACGCTCTGCAAGAAAGCTCCGGTCACGTGCGCGCGCACAGATTGAATTTCAACATTGCTCGCAACAGTGGAGGCGGACAGCCACCACGTGACGAAATAATGTAAACGTTCAACCGCCAACACAGTTGCTGTGCACTACATTCTGTAGCAAGAACATTCACACCCAGTACTGAAAGCATTTTGTATGTACCATAAATCTTCCGAGAAACTCTAAGATAGAGAAGTTAACGTAATTAGTATAATGACTGATTGTACACAGAGGCAAGTCACAAGGTCACCTCTGAACACTGTTGAAATGTAAACTTTAACGAAAGGTCACGATACGAATGAAAATAAGCACACGAAAATACGTCAAAGAATCCGATCCTTCCGAAATCCCATCCCACATGTATATAAAATTAGTTTTGTAAGCTATTCTAATATAAGATATTTTATCTGTTTCATATGTGAAATAATTCGGAGAGCCACACTCGAGCCCTGAAAGTGAAAGATATGGACTTCCTTGTCGAAGCCATCACCAGTGGCCGCTCTACAATCCAAGTCTATCATAAATAGTGTATGTGCGACGAAAATAAATCTATAATTAAGTGTGACAACGGACAAGGCAGTCAATCGACAAGACGATGACAATATAATGAATACAGTCAAAACAGAAAGTTGTGTACCAGTAGTGATAGTCAAATTACTTTTGCAACGATGAAAAATGAAGTGTGACTCTATTTCCTTATAAAGTTTGTAAATATGTGTACTTATAGCCTTAATTTTAAGAATCATCAAGAAAGACTGAATCCATGCCAACACTGATAGACACACAGAACAAATTCACAATGATCCATCGTCAGTAATTACAAATTGAAGCGTTAATTCTTTTATCATGAAATGAATATGAAATGAAACTTTTAATAACCTGTATGTTACACCCGAAAATTACAAATATTCCAATGGGCATGAGGATGAAAGTAATACCTTCGGTATTCCTTCCCTCCTCATGGGAGGCAGTGTAATATTAGTAATTTTCGCCTCACAAACATTAATATACGCTCAATAGTAAACGCCTGATGGCCTAAAGTTATCGAACAATTGTAAAGTAAAAGAAATGAACCATCGCATAGCAGTGACAGAATCTATTATTCTTTATCTTTGCCGTTCTTGCGCGGTGCCAGTAAATCTCTATGTACATGTATCGATTAATGGTGTAAAAACGAATTCTGTTGTTTCAAGACAAATGAGGCTTTTGGCGCCTCACCTTTTACTGTTTGTATTTCATGAGAGGCGGACGCGGACTTGCTGCGTTCCGCAACCGTATTTTATATTCTATGTGAAAGTATTGAGTGAATATGCTAATTGTTATTTTTTCCAATCAGAAAACATGTAGTTTCTTGTAACTGATATCGAACAGACAGCGTCAAGAGGACATTTTGACTGTTATGTATAAAGTATCTAACCACAAGGGTCATCTATTGTAATTTAATATGAGAAGGTACGTAGCATTAAAAAAGTGTGTTAAAGATAAGTGTGCTTATTTTCGTAAATTAACCTTGATGATTCCATCTCCTTAATTACCTGGATGATAATTATTTTGTGTTACTTCATCATCAGAAATTACGATCACGCTGATGGGCCGAACGCAGCATGAGGCAGAAGGAACATTATCGTTTTCCTATTATTTCTGAACCAACTTTTTTGTGTAGTGTTGCATTTCTTTTAAAGTCTATAAATCTTCTGGTCCCTTAGTGTTGATCCGAGTATGACTACATCGCGACTATAAAAATGCACCAAAAAAATGATCATGTTTCTTCCGAACGATTTCAAATATATATATATATATATATATATATATATATATCAATATGCTGCTCTTATTCAGGTATTTAATGCTCAAAGTATGTTATTATAATAGTGAAATCAATCCCTGATTCTGTTGCCAAGTGGCCCACCAAAATAGTCACCTTTTCGACATTAAACAAGAGTAACAATTTTTTTTTCTTTTCGTCCCCCAAGAGCAACGCTACAATACACTGCTTGGATGTGTTACAGCGGGAAAACAATCAATGAAATGACTCATGTAAGAACAACACAGGAACTCTCCTTTGTGATTAATAGCCTGTGGGATATGGTCATCCTAAAGCATGGGTGACAAAACTTTACACTAGTCCGTACAAAATGACTTCGATCACTGGCCACCTGCTCGAGTGGACCAATACATGTACATTTAATATCCTCGATGTCAACATGCAGTTGGTATTTGTTTTTAATGTATGAGAAGAGAGAGACGCAGTAATATCGATTCCTCTACTAGGTGATGTTAGTGGAGTTCATAGTTCGTACTTCTACTCCATCACAAGTTATGAAAATAACTAGGGAGGAGGGAAAGAGAGAGACACTGCCTTGTTAGCGAAGTCTCTGACACCATTCCACTGTCATATGTCTAATGTACTAATTACAGGAATACGATAAAGTAGATTAGAACATGTACAGGTTGCTATTCATAGATCATCATCAGTATCAATGAATTTTACGTGTTATGCTTCTGAATTTCTTTGTGGAGTTCACGTATACTCTGCAATGTTGTGAATTTCCTCCTGTATTTGTGTGCTATTTTTCTCATTGTTATAGCCCGCTAACCAGTCAGTGACTGGTGGAGGATTAGACAGCCTTCTCACTAATGGAACAGTGCTGGTCGGAACGTGATGGGATTTCGAGAGAATTAGCAGTGGTCTGTGACTTGGCAGGGGACATCTCTTCGTGATGAAAATCACATGGATTCAAGACTGGAAGATTAAGAACATGGTGGGTAAGCGATACTGTGACAAAAGTGCAGTTGAGAGGTAAGCTCTTCTTCCAAGTGTTCTGGCCAAACGTATTACAACTTCTTACATTCATCTTGCGAGGTGACTGCAGTGAGAAAATTAAGAGCTAATATGAACGTCTTTAGCAAGGGACAATCATCAGCACAACTTCCGTCCTTCATTTTCTCGATAAATAGGAGACAACACTCTTCCATTAGTTTTGTTTGCCTGTAAATGGATGGAGTGACATCTCAACAGGAAGAGTAAATTTACATTTACTTACATATGCTCACTTCCCAGCCATTATGCGGTGTGCGGAGGAGGCTACCCTGTTCCACTACCAGGTATTCCCTTTCCTATTCCACTTGGAAATAGAGCGAGGGGAAAAGACTGCCTACATGCCTCGTTATGGGCGTTAATTTCTCATATCTTATCGTCGTTGTCGTTATGCATAATGTATGTTGCCGGCGGCAGAATCCTTGTGCACTCAGCTTCAAATGTCGGTTCTCAATAGTGTTCCTCGACAAGAACATCGTCTTCCCTCTAGGGATTCCCATTTGAACTACCTGACGAGTGTAATCCGACAACGGGAGAAAAATTACTCAACATACAAAGTGATTCTCATGATCAGTTTAATTAATTAGCCTATCAGTTCGATATCAATGACGTGCCACCAGGCAAGTGGAGGCTAGGGATAGAGTAGCACGGATATGATTCAAGAGTTGGAGTAGTAGTCTGGGGTTTTTTCGTTGCGGCGATATCTGTTAACGAAATTTAAATCTCTCCACTACATAGGAAGAGATGACCATAGTAATAAAATCAGCTCTATTACCCCATCGATAAAGTGATATATACTATAAACATGGTATTTATTTGTCTGATATTTGTCTGTGCTGCTGTCTTAAGATAAATCACATGTGTCGAAACATTTGGTTACTTTAAGAGAGTTCGAAAGTCGAAAGTGTAGATGCATCCTGTGACAGAGGCGCATCCTAGCAGTCCGTCATGAGCCAAAAACTAGTTTAATATTCTATTCCTGTGATGCATGACGTAACGGATAGTTTTTTACCTGATGGGAGATCACCGAGAGGAAATATAGCCTATGCCAACTCTTACAGAATTTTCTCAAGTAACGATACATTAGCGATATCAAAATGAGTATATGCCATAATTTCTTGTGTCTTATAAAATAACTTGTACAAAAGGGAGACATCTACATCTCGTGTGAGAAATCCAAGATTTGTGGTTAACACCATCCCTGTCTCAGATTGTGTAAAGTGGATTCTGAAACCCGGTGGGAGTCTATGTCAGGGTGGGTTGGGGGGCTCTGAGCACTATGGTCATTAGTCCCCTAGAACTTAGAACTACTTAAACCTAACTAACCTAAGGACAGCACACAACACCCAGTCATCACGAGGCAGGGAAAATCCCTGACCCCGCCGGGAATCGAACCCGGCCCGGGCGTGGGAAGCGAGAACGTATGTCAGGGTGGAATTGCAATTAGAACTATACTACCAAGCCGTGTTTGAATGTCCTCCAGAGTGCCGTGGCCAACGGTAGGAGTGGGCACGAGGCCTCAGTCAACCGAAAGTCGTGGCTTAGTTGCAAAGAATGCGTTGACCTCCGGCTCTTGCTCGCGGACGCATGGCCAAGTCCCAGCGACAGCATTCTCTGGATGATGGACTAGCGAAGCAACCAGAATGCTGTATGAGTGATGACAGAAGCGAAGATGTGTGTGTTGAGTGAGTAGATTCAACATGACGGGTGTTTGCGTTTAATCATTATTCCCCTCATGCGAACTGAACGGTTGACTGCTTGGTGACAGTCTCTCTGAGCATTCGGTAGGGACAGCAAGTGGATGCCGGGGGGGGGGGGGGGGGGATGGGTGTAAAGCTGCTGGGACGGCCGATGGCTGTGCGGGTCTCTCCTGACCAGTGCTACACAACGATGCGATTTCCTGGCTGGTGGTGCAGTCCCAGCTCTCAGCAGTCACCAGTTGTGTGCTCTTCACAATCACATGTGTGTATGATTGACAGGATTTTTTCACCAGATATGTTTAGCAGAAACGTTGTGGTAGAGGAGGGTGCATGTGTTGTCAAACCTCATCTATTTGTGGAACAAATTTAATTACATGATGTGCAAAATGTTTGTGTGTGATTCTCGAAGATTGAAAATATGTTTCTATTATGAAGAAGTATCATTGTAAGGTGGTGGTGAGTGTTTTAAGCAGTCTATTCGACTCCTACAAATTCTTAAATAATTAATTTGATAGGGTAATACAAATGGACTATTTCCCTCTATTTTTTATATCGAAAATAGGAGTATTGTATTCTGAGGAGAGATCAAAACGTCTGTATGGCTGTTTGGTGATGTTGGTTCACATACAAAAACAGGAAGTAGCCCGTGAGTGAGACAGACACAGGAAGTGTGTCTGGATTTTCCCGATCAACAGAATGCCACCACTTGATGCTTTGTTTGGGGCACGAGATCAAAGGATGTCATTGTCCGACACATGTGGGTTACTCCAAATGGCGGCTACTCTACTGCACACTGCTTTAATAAAGAACATTCATCAATATATTATTGACACTGATTTGAATTTTGTGTCATGAGAGCCTTCCTCTCCAGCACAGACTGAGTCTTTCTCCTGCCAATTTTATCTGGGAAGGATGGTGAGGAAAGGGGTGAGGGATAGGTTTGAGATGGCCTCTGGTGGTGGCACTGTGCACTAGGTCAGTCGATCCCTACATGTCAAGGTGAGCGCACACAGGAAAATTTTCCAGCACAAGAACATCTCCAGTCTGCTCCAGTGTAATTACGTAATTAGAACATTTAGTTACTGGGTGTGAGCTTTTCCTACCAAATAAAGAGATCCAATCCCTGAAAATCGAATTTTATAAATTTGCAGTATATCCTCTTCTTTGTAACTGACTTCACTTTTGTATCATGAGACCCTTCCTCTCCAGCACTGGCTCAGCTTTCTCCCACCTATCTTCATATAGGCAAGGGGAGGGGTAAAGGGGACGGGAGAGCTGGGGGTATTATCCTGGAGTGGTAGGGGTAATTAATTGATCAATTTAATTAATTAATAAGTTAGTTTATTATCAAAATTCTGCTTGTATCAGCAAGGGGGAGAGAAGACGGTTTGGGGATTTTCCCCCAGGTTGGGGAGGAGGGGGAGAGAGTCTGGTACCGCGCGCCGCGGAATTTTAATCCGCGCCAGACGTCATGGGCGGCGAAGACCCCTAGAGGCGAGCTCTCTGCACCATCGCAGCGTAAGCTGTGGCGGCGCCACAGTGGAACACGTGGTCCCAGCGGGCAACAGCGGCGGCCTCGATAGCGTACTTAAGCGCCGGCCACTCGCTCAGCCAGTCAGTCTAATCTCGCTTACGTCGGTTTACACCGCGCTTTGCGCTAGACTGCTTACTTCCTGGTTCGTGTACGAGTGGACGTGTTTGTTTCCTTGTGACTCTGTTGTTCGGTCTTGTTGTATTCGTTCTGTCCTTCGCTGGTCGTGTCCGTCCTCTCCCGTTGTGTTGTTGTTCGCGGGCCTCTCTGCGGGTCCCGCCGCGTCTTCCGTCATTGCCACCCCGCGACCGTCCTGGTCGCAGTTACAACAGACAGAGAGGGAGAGGGAGAGGGGGGGAGGTTTCTCAGAACGATGGATTATCCCCAGGGGGTCATAAATTAACCCTCTGTGGGTCAATTAGCATAACAGAAGGTTAAGGTGTGGGAGAGGGGGTTGTAAATCAGTCACATTGGCCTCTGAGTGGATGCTTGTCCCTGAGTATATGCAACCTGCACAAAGAAAAATCACCTTCTCTTGCCCTACTTCCCTGGAGTTACGGCCTGGGGTGTGATTTCGTATTACAGTAGGGGCATCCTGACAGCAAATTTGTACGTCAGTCTGTTGATTCGGCCTGTTGTGCTGCTATTCGTGAACAGCATTCCTGGTGGTGTTTTCCAACTGAATAACACTCGTCCATGTACCGCTGTTGTAACCAGACACGCTCTACAGAATGATGACATCTTGCTTTGACTTACCCTATCACCAAATCCCGCCTGGTAGAATTTTGCACACAGCATAACTTAATCATAGCTAACACTTGGATCAAGAATCATAAAAGGAGGTTGTATACGTGGAAGAAGGCTGGAGATACTGCAAGGTGTCAGATTATATAACGGTAAGACAGCGATTTAGGAACCAGGTTTTAAATTGTAAGACATTTCCAGGGGCAGATGTGGACTCTGACCACAGTCTATTGGTTATGAACTGTAGATTAAAACTGTAGAAACTGTAAAAAGGTGGGAATTTAAGGAGATGGGACCAGAATAAATTGAAAGAACCAGAGGTTGTACACAGTTTCAGGGAGAGCATTAGGGAACGATTGACAAGAATGGGGGGAAGAAATACAGTAGAAGAAGAATGGCTAGCTTTAAGAGATGAAATAGTGAAAGCAGCAGAGGAACAAGTAGGTAAAAAACCGAAGGCTAATAGAAATCCGTGGGTAGCAGAAGAAATATTGAATTTGATTGATGAAAGGAGAAAATACAAAAAATGCAGTAAATGAAGCAGGCAAAAAGGAATACAAACGTCTCAAAAATGAGATAGACAGGAAGTACAAAATGGCTATTCAGGGTTTTGTAGAGGACAAATGTAAGGATGTAGAATCATGTATCACTAGAGGTGAGGTAGATACTGCCTACAGGAAAATTAAAGAGACCTTTGGAGAAAAAAGAACCACTTGCATGAATATCAAGAGCTCAGATGGAAACCCAGTTCTAAGCAAGGAAGGGAAAGCAGAAAGGTGAAAGGAGTATATAGTTTATACAAGGGCGATGTTGTTGAGGACAATATTATGGAAATGGAAGAGGAGGTAGAAGTAGATGAAATGGGAGATATGATACTGCGTGAAGAGTTTGACAGAGCACTGAAAGACCTAAGTCAAAACAAGGCCCCGGGAGTAAACAACATTCCATTAGAACTACTGACAGCCTTGGGAGAGCCCGTTCTGACAAAACTCTACCATCTGGTGAGCAAGATGTATGAGACAGACGAAATACCCTCAGACTTCAACAAGAATATAATAGTTCCAATCCCAAAGAAAGCAGGTGCTGACAGATGTGAAAATTACCGATCAATCAGTTTAACAAGCCACGGCTGCAAAATACTAACGCGAGTTATTTACAGGCGAATGGAAAAAGTGGTAGAAGCCGATGTCGGGTAAGATCAGTTTGGATTCCGTACAAATGTGAGGCAATACTGACCCTATGACTTATCTTAGAAAATAGATGAAGGAAACCCAAACCTACATTTCTAGCATTTGTAGACTTAGATAAAGCTTTTGACAATGTTGATTGGAATACTCTCTTTCAAATCTGAAGGTGACAGGGGTAAAATACAGAGAGCGAAAGGCTATGTACAATTTGTACAGAAACCAGATGGCAGTTATGAGTCGAGGGGCATGAAAGAGAAGCAGTGGTTGGGAACGGAGTGAGACAGAGTTGTAGCCTATCACCGATGTTATTCAATCTGTATATTGAGCAAGCAGTAAGGGAAACAAAGGAAAAATTCGGAGTAGGAATTAAAATACATGGAGAAGAAATAAATACTTTGAGGTTCGCGGGTAACACTGTAATTCTGTCAGAGACAGCAAAGCATGCACAGGTTAGAGTAGCATGGAGAGCTGCATCAAAGCAGTCTCTCGACTGAAGACCACAACAACAACATCACCAAATGTGCCTTCAATAGACCACATACGGGACATCATCAGACAACCACTCCAGCGCCATCCACCATTGCTGTATTGACAGACCAAGCGCAACAGAAATGGAACTCCATCCCACAAACTACCATCCGGCACCTGTACAAGACATCTGGCACTTGTACGACACAGTGCTCACACATTTGCATGCTTGCATCCAACATTCTGACAGTTTCACTGTTTGTTAACCTACCAGTATTTCACATTTGCAATGGGTTATTTCGCGCTTACATTAACCTGCGATCTTGCAATGTTCATAACTTAAATATGTTAGCCGGCCTAAGTGGCCGAGGGGTTCTAGGCGCTACAGTCTGGAACCGCGCGACCGCTACGGTCGTAGGTTCGAATCCTACCTCGGGCATGGATGTGTGTGATGTCGTTAGGTTAGTTAGGTTTAAGTAGTTCTAAGTTCTAGGGGACTGATGACCTCAGAAGTTAAGTCCCATAGTGCTCAGAGCCATTTGAACCATTAAATATGTTACCTAGACAAATGTATTCCCGAAATTTCATTACTATACATTAATTATTTTTTGGTGTTGCCCTTGTTTTTGGTCAGTATAATTGCACATCGAAGCTGAAGTCGATTTGCAATAACCAGATTAAAAATTTATGGCGATGCTGCCCTTGTTCCTATTTTGGATTTCGATGCAGGTGATGGTACCGACAGACAGTCTTGGGAAGTACTTCTGAACTCGTTTTCCGACATCTGGCTTGAACAACTGGCAAGTCAACCCACACGCAAAGGAAATATTTTAGACCCTGCAGCTACAAGTAGGTCTGGACCTTATCGACAGTGTCAGTTCAGAATCAGCAATTAATGACCATGATATCATAGCAACGATGGTTACTAAAGTTAGTAAATGTGTCAAGATGGCCAGTAGAGTTTTCATGCTAGAAAAAATAGATAAGCGATTGTTAGCATTCCACTTAGACAATAAATGGCCATCATTTAGCTCCACTGTGAGGGACGTGGAGTGATTATGGGCAAAGTTTAAATTGATTGTAAACCGCGCTCGGGAGATGTAAGTGCCAAGTAAGTGGATTAAGGATGGAAAGACTCCTTCGTCGTTTAATAATCAAATTCAATAAATGCTGAGGAAGCAAAGATTGTTGCACTCTCGGTTCAAAATCAGCGCGCAAATGTTGATAGACAAAAGTTAGTAGAAATTCGTGCGTCCGTAAGAAGATTAATGAGCAAAGCGCACAACTTCCATCGTCATGCCTCAGCGAAAGATCTTGCCGGGAAACCGAGAAAATTCTGGTCACCAAGAAAGTCGAAGACTTCTATCCAGTCATTCATCGACTAGTCTGGGGTGGCAATAGAAGAGCAAAAGGAAAGCTGATTCAAATTTCACCTTTAAGAAATCATACAAGCAGGAGGTTCGCATAAACATATCGTCGTTTGACCGTCGTAAAGACTCCCGCATGGAGGACATAGAAATTGGCAACAGTGGCGTAGAGAAGCAGCTGAAAGAGTTGAATGCAAATAAGTCATCAGGTCGAGATGGAGTCCCAAATCGATTTTACACAGAGGACTCCGCGCCTTAGCCCCTGCATTTATCGCGAATCTCTCGGCCAGCGAAGTCACAAGCGAATGGAAAGAAGCACAGGCGTCTCCTGTATATAAGAAAGATAAAATAACGGACCTGCTTAATTACACACCAATGCCCTGAACATCGTTCTGCTGCAGAATTCTTGAACACATTCTGAGTTCGAGTAAAATGAATTTCCTTGAGAAAAGGAAGCTTCCGTCCACAAGTCGGCACGGATTTCGAAAGCATCGCTCCTGTGGAACTCAGTTTGCTCTGTTCTTAAACGATACCCCACAAACCATGGACGGAGGGAAACAGGCAGATTCCATATTCCTAGATTTCCGAAAAGCGTGCGACACGGTCGCCCACTGCAGACAGTTAATGAAGGTCCGAGCATACCGAATGCGTTATCATGTACGTCAGTGGCTCGAAGATTTTTTAAGTAACAGAACCCAGCACGTTACCCTCGAAGGTGAGCGTTCATCGGAGACAACGGTATGGTCACGAGTGTGGCAGGACCTGTTTTATTTCCCGCTTACGTAAATGACCTGACGCACAGGGTGTGCAGCAAGTTACGGCTGTTTGCTGATGTCTATATGGTGTACGGGTAGGTGTCGTCGTTGAGTGACTGCAGGAATACACAGGATGGCTTTCACAAAATTTGTAGTTGGCATGACGAAAGGCAGCTTGCTCTAAATGTAGAAACGTGCAAGTTAAGGTCGATGAGTAGGAAAAACAGTCCTGTAACGTTCGTATACAGCATTAGTAGGGTGCAGTTTGATACAGTCAGTCCGATTAAATATCTAGGCGTAACGTTGCAAAGCGATATGAAGTGGAATTAGCCCGTCACGTTGGTATCAGTAAAGGCGAGTGCTCGACTTTGTTTTATTGAGAGAATTTCGGGAAAGTGTAGCTCATCTATAAAGGAAATGGTTTATACAGTGCTAGAGCGACACTTTCTTGAGTACTGTTCGAGTATTTGGGGTCCCCACCAGGTCAAATTGAAGTAAGACATCGACGCTGTTCTGAGGCGGGCTGCTAGATTTGTTACCGGTGGGTTCGCTCAACAGGAAAGCATTACGGAGATGCTTCACTGGAGAGAAGCGAGTGGAATAGAAGACGAAATGACTAGTAGTGGTAGAAGGTACCCTCCGCCATGTACCGTACGGTGGTTTGCGAAGTATGTATGGATGGATGTAGACTTACAGAACCTTCCCCGCTATTCGTCAAAGGCAGTATCACTGACGAATTAAAAGATATTTGTAGCAAGAAGATTAACTCGCTCACCCTGTACAGCGATCGGAACGGAACGACTGTACGCTGTTTGCTGTACTTTTTCAGTCCCAGCTGTTCACTATTAAAGATACACTGGTTACAGGATTCCCCCGGAGTCGCATCAGAATTGGCGATTTATTTTCATTTTCTTTTTCAGGGGCGTGTATTCAGCGACAAGTTTTCAGTAACGCATACTGTACATCTATCTAGATGCCACGTTAAATAAGTGAAATGTTTGATGGTAATGACACACCAAAATCACAATAGTAATCCGTTGTAGTTCCTACGTATTTTATTACAATCAAAAGCATTATAAAATCACAATCACAATAATACGGGAGACTGTCTCACTTGGAAAAATAACAAATAAATTTCTTTAACCGGAACAAGACCCATAAAACTTGAAATTTGAATATTACTTGTTAAATATACTCAGGTAAAGCTTTACTTAAATAGTACAAATGTCCATACAATTCCCATCAGAACTAACATTACTTCCAATCAGCTGAGGAACAGATTAAGGGTAAGAGCACAGATCTTTTAAGGTTTGGCTAGCCAACCTTCCTAAACAAAACTATATACAAATGACTAAAAGAATTAAGGAGGTGCTTTAATTTTGACCAAACCAATCTTTAAATTTACTTACTCAGTTGATTAATCAACACTATTCTTAGAATGATAACAACTAGAACATGACCATATGACAATACCCCTAAAATGACATTGCTTCAATATTGCGTGTAAATTAGTGATAGACGCGAGCAGACCAAGGATTCAAATCAATACGAGAGATCCACGAGGCAGGAAATGGCATAGAAATTCACTCAACTTTGCACTGCAATTGAACTTCAGATGCTATAATTCTCCACCGGAAAGATGGAATCACTCCACAGTGACAACATAACCCAAGATGTAAAGGAGAGGATAGGGCCTTAAATATCTCTCTGCTTCCGTGGTACTCTGCTCCCAGCGTGCTGGCGTCGACCGCTGCCAATTATCTGCAACGCAACACGCATCAACGGCAGGCAATATTCTGAGACCTGAATAGAAACAAATTAGCCAGTTACTTGGCCAGTGACGGCCCTTAAACTTTGATTAATAAGTTCGCTAAAAATCATGCCCTAAACTTAAGATGACAAGAATTATCTCGGCGCACATTTACACGCCAAACTACCAAATGAACTACAAGGTTGAATAGATGACGTATCTCGGCGTGTTTTGATACGCCAGAGCCGGACTTACTCACTACTCGTTGCACTTCCAGCTACATCTTTAAGCACTCTTCATGTCTGTTGATTGGGCGTAGGCACACTTCCTCAACCGCCATCAAGATAGTTAGTTACGACACCGAGGTAAGTGATAAACAACTAAAACATTTCCACAGAATTTTTAGTACAATGGCATATTCAGTTAAGCCGCACACAACCCACTGAAGCAGCTCGGCGACTCCAATTCAGTCGGCCGGCGTAGCTTATAACAGACTCGAAGGAGCTTGTCCTTCCCAACTCTAGGAAAACCAAATCACCACGGGCGGTGGGTCTGCCCTCACGACTCAACACGCCGTAGCCGCTGGCCCCGCTCCTTCGTTGTCCGGCTCGTCCTCTCGCCGCTCTGCCTACGTACACAGGTAGTCCCACGTGACTCTCACTCACCGCCGATCCGGACCCACCTCTCCAGCAGAGCGCACGCGCTGCCGTTAAATCCGCGCCGCCAAAGATGAACAGAAGACAAATAAGCATCGAAGTCGACTCAAAGATCAAAATGACGATCGATGGAAACTGACGCCGGAAACGCCCCAGCTCAACAAGTTTTGCTTCTTTTGCCAAAACACAACAGAAGTACCTTGACAGTGCTTGAAATACATCACCGCACAACCCTGTTTTTGCAATTTTGACGAAACATTTGGTAAAAATTATTATTACCCTCACTGCGTGCTTTTCTAATAAACTATTTCTCCATTTACGACTATAATCATAAGCTTTTTTCAATTTCTGTTTCGGTTTGACAAAATAAGCTACATTTAACGCGGTTACTCGAAACTCGTCACTGATGACACTTGTAAAAAAAAAAAAAAGTGTAACAAGTCAGATTAAAATAAATCGCCAATTCCGTTGTAATTCCAAGGGAATCCTGCAACCCAGTGTATCTTTATCAATGAGCAGCTGGGACTGAAACTTACCAAAGGATTTTGTTTCTGCATTTCAGTTATCTTTGACGTCAGCAAATAGTGTACAATTTTTTGGTTCCTATCATTGTAGACTGAGCGAGTGAATCTTCTTACGACAAATATCTTTTAATTCATCAGTGAGATTGACTTTGACGAATAATTGGCAAAGTTCAGCAAGTTGTGTGTTCACAGCTCCAGGGCTACGAAAGATTTTCATTGGGTCAGTTCTACTCTGCAGCAAAAATCCTGTATTATTCTATTAGAAATTACAAATTTGATGCCTGTTTATCTGTGGATAACAAGATTACAAAAACATGATACTTATTTCGTTATGAATCGCATGAGACCACTCATTAAGGCTAAAATAGATTGTCAGTATCTATTATATACCTTTAACACGTCAAAAGATAATGACGATGAAGAAGTTCATCTCTTCACTGTGAAAGGGAATAGGAGCAAAAATGGTACACTATACGCTGGGAATAATTTTCATATTTTTCAGATCGAGAATAGCAAGAAAATGCTTTGGTGAGTGCCAATCCCAGTCGTCCCCAGTTCTTCCAAAACTGTAACGCAGTTGTCGATTTATTTTTGACTGAATTGCTAACATATTCTCATATGGAAAAGCATCATCAATTATGAGTAGCAACTACGTTTCTCTTGTTGACAGGTTTAATCTTGCTTCTTTTGCCAAAAGACGGTGTAATTTTACTGACTCACTTCACGGTAGCTGTTGCGACAGAACCTTAAAGCAATGTGTCTTATTGATGAAGGAACAGGCAGCTAGAGAAGTCAATACGTTACGGAAAACCTCATTCTGTCAGTTTTCAGTAACATAGAAGCAGAAACTTCATGTTTCTTTTCATACTAGTAAATTCGCTTTTCATTAGGAATCAATGAGTGGATAGAAAAAATAATTAACAGCTAGATATTTGGCTACATCGACGTAGATAAGATTTCGTGTGTCGAACACATGGAAAGATACTTCCCACTTCGCGTGCTATCATTTGCCAAAATCTCGTTTCAATATTTTGAACAATTTATGTGATATGATGTGTGTTATAAATACTTCGCCGTACCGTAGGTGCAACCACAACGGAGGGGTATCTGTCGAGAGGCCACACAAACGTGTGGTTCCTGAAGAGGGGCAGCAGCCTATTCAGTAGTTGCAGGGGCAACAGTCTGGATGATTGACTGATCTGACCTTGTAACACTAACCAAAACGGCCTTGCTGTGCTGGTACTGCGAACGGTTGAAAGCAAGGGGAAACTACAGCCATAATTTTTCCCGAGGGCATGCAGCTTTACTGTATGGTTAATGATGATGGCTTCCTCTTGGATAAAATATTCCGGA
This sequence comes from Schistocerca cancellata, assembly GCF_023864275.1. Lineage (NCBI taxonomy): Eukaryota > Metazoa > Arthropoda > Insecta > Orthoptera > Acrididae > Schistocerca > Schistocerca cancellata. The sequence goes on from NC_064634.1 coordinate 514,794,541, forward strand.
GGTAAAATAGTCCCCCATTCGGATCTCCGGGAGGGGACTACTCAAGAGGACGTCGTTGAGAAAGAAAACTGGCGTTCTACGAATCGGAGCGTGGAATGTCAGATCCCTTAATCGGGCAGGTAGGTTAGAAAATTTTAAAAGGGAAATGGATAGGTTAAAGTTAGATATAATGGGAATTAGTGAAGTTCGGTGGCAGGAGGAACAAGACTTTTGGTCAGGCCAATACAGGGTTATAAACGCAAAGTCAAATAGGGGTAATGCAGGAGTAGGTTTAATAATGAATAAAAAAAAGGAATGCGGGTAAGCTACCTCAAACAGCATAGTGAACGCATTATTGTGGCCAAGATAGACACGAAGCCCACACCTTCTACAGTAGTACCAGTTTATATGCCAACTAGCTCTGCAGATGACGAAGAAATTGAAGAAATGTATGACGAAATAAAAGAAATTATTCAGATAGTGAAGGAAGAAGAAAATTTAATAGTCATGGGTGACTGGAATTCGGTAGCAGGAAAAGGGGGAGAAGGAAACGTAGTAGGTGAATATGGATTGGGGCTAAGAAATGAAAGAGGAAGCAGCCTGGTCGAATTTTGCACAGAGCACAACTTAATCATAGCTAACACTTGGTTCAAGAATCATAAAAGAAGGTTGTATACATGGAAGAAGCCTGGAGATACTGACAGATTTCAGATAGATTATATAATGGTAAGACAGAGATTAAGGAGCAAGGTTTTAAATTGTAAGACATTTCCAGGGGCAGATGTGGACTCTGGCCACAATCTATTGGTTATGAACTGTAGATTAAAAATGAAGAAACTGCAAAAAGGTGGGAAGTTAAGGAGAGGGGATCTGGATAAACTGACTAAACCAGCGGTTGTACAGAGTTTCAGGGAGAGCGTAAGGGAACAAATGGCACGAATGAGGGAAAGAAATACAGAAGTAGAAGAATGGGTAGCTCTGAGGGATGAAGTAGTGAAGGCAGCAGAGGATCAAGTAGGTAAAAAGACGAGGGCTAGTAGAAATCCTTGGGTAACAGAAGAAATATTGAATTTAATTGATGAAAGGAGGAAATACAAAAATGCAGTAAATGAGCAGGCAAAAAGGAATACAAACGTCTCAAAAATGAGATCGACAAGAAGTGCAAAATGGCTAAGCAGGGATGGCTAGAGGATAAGTGTAAGGATGTAGAGGCTTATCTCACGAGGGGTAAGATACACTCCTCGAAATGGAAAAAAGAACACATTGACACCGGTGTGTCAGACCCACCATACTTGCTCCGGACACTGCGAGAGGGCTGTACAAGCAATGATCACACGCACGGCACAGCGGACACACCAGGAACCGCGGTGTTGGCCGTCGAATGGCGCTAGCTGCGCAGCATTTGTGCACCGCCGCCGTCAGTGTCAGCCAGTTTGCCGTGGCATACGGAGCTCCATCGCAGTCTTTAACACTGGTAGCATGCCGCGACAGCGTGGACGTGAACCGTATGTGCAGTTGACGGACTTTGAGCGAGGGCGTATAGTGGGCATGCGGGAGGCCGGGTGGACGTACCGCCGAATTGCTCAACACGTGGGGCGTGAGATCTCCACAGTACATCGATGTTGTCGCCAGTGGTCGGCGGAAGGTGCACGTGCCCGTCGACCTGGGACCGGACCGCAGCGACGCACGGATGCACGCCAAGACTGTAGGATCCTACGCAGTGCCGTAGGGGACCGCACCGCCACTTCCCAGCAAATTATGGACACTGTTGCTCCTGGGGTATCGGCGAGGACCATTCGCAACCGTCTCCATGAAGCTGGGCTACGGTCCCGCACACCGTTAGGCCGTCTTCCGCTCACGCCCCAACATCGTGCAGCCCGCCTCCAGTGGTGTCGCGACAGGCGTGAATGGAGGGACGAATGGAGACGTGTCGTCTTCAGCGATGAGAGTCGCTTCTGCCTTGGTGCCAATGATGGTCGTATGCGTGTTTGGCGCCGTGCAGGTGAGCGCCACAATCAGGACTGCATACGACCGAGGCACACAGGGCCAACACCCGGCATCATGGTGTGGGGAGCGATCTCCTACACTGGCCGTACACCACTGGTGATCGTCGAGGGGACACTGAATAGTGCACGGTACATCCAAACCTTCATCGAACCCATCGTTCTACCATTCCTAGACCGGCAAGGGAACTTGCTGTTCCAACAGGACAATGCACGTCCGCATCCCGTGCCACCCAACGTGCTCTAGAAGGTGTAAGTCAACTACCCTGGCCAGCAAGATCTCCGGATCTGTCCCCCATTGAGCATGTTTAGGACTGGATGAAGCGTCGTCTCACGCGGTCTGCACGTCCAGCACGAACGCTGGTCCAACTGAGGCGCCAGGTGGAAATGGAATGGCAAGCCGTTCCACAGGACTACATCCAGCATCTCTACGATCGTCTCCATGGGAGAATAGCAGCCTGCATTGCTGCGAAAGGTGGATATACACTGTACTAGTGCCGACATTGTGCATGCTCTGTTGCCTGTGTCTATGTGCCTGTGGTTCTGTCAGTGTGATCATGTGATGTATCTGACCCCAGGAATGTGTCAATAAAGTTTCCCCTTCCTGGGACAATGAATTCACGGTGTTCTTATTTCAATTTCCAGGAGTGTAGATGCCACTGGTATGAATATTAAGAGCTCAGATGGAAACCCAGTTCTAAGCAAAGAAGGAAAGCAGAAAGGTGGAAGGAGTATATAGAGGGTCTATATAAGGGCGCTGTACTTGAGGACAATACTATGGAAATGGAAGAGGATGTAGATGAAGATGAAATGGGAGATATGATATCGCGTGTAGAGTTTGACAGAGCACTGAAAGACCTGAGTCGAAACAAGGCCTTCGAGTAGATAACATTCCATTAGAACTACTGACAGCCTTGGGAGAGCCAGTCCTGCCAAAACTCTACCATCTGGTGAGCAAGATGTATGAGACAGGCGAAATACCCTCAGACTTCAAGAAGAATATAATAATTCCAATCCCAAAGAAAGCAGGCGTTGACAGATGTGGAAATTACCGAACTATCTGTTTAATAAGTCACGGCTGCAAAAAACTAACGCGAATTCTTTACAGACGAATGGAAAAACTAGTAGAAGCCGACCTAGGGGAAGATCAGTTTGGATTCCGTAGAAATATTGGAACACGTGAGGCAATACTGAACCTACGACTTATCTTAGAAGCTAGATTAAGGAAAGCAAACCTACGTTTCTAGCATTTGTAGACTTAGGGAAAGCTTTTGACAATGTTGATTGGAATACTCTCTTTCAAATTCTGAAGGTGGCAGGGGTAAAATATAGGGAGCGAAAGGCTATTTACAATTTGTATAGAAATCAAATGGCAGTTATAAGAGTTGAGGGGCAGGAAAGGGAAGCAGTGGTTGGGATGGGAGTGAGACAGGGTTTTAGCCTCTCCCCGATGTTTTTCAATCTGTATATTGAGCAAGCAATAAAGGAAACAAAAGAAAAGTTCGGAGTACGTATTAAAATCCATGGAGAAGAAATAAAAACTTTGAGGTTCGCCGATGATATTGTAATTCTGTAAGAGACAGCAAAGGACCTGGAAGAGCAGTTGAACGGAATGGACAGTGTCTTGAAAGGAAGGTATAAGATGAACAACAACAAAAGCAAAACGAGAATAATGGAATGTAGTCGAATTAAGTCGGGTGATGCTGAGGGAATTAGATTAGGAAATGAGACACTTCAAGTAGTAAAGGAGTTTTGCTGTTTGGGGAGCAAAATAACTGATGATGGTCGAAGTAGAGAAGATATAAAATGTAGACTGGCAGTGGGAAGGAAAGCGTTTCTGAAGAAGAGAAATTTGTTAACATCGAGTATAGATTTATGTGTCAGGAAGTCGTTTCTGAAAGTATTTGTATGGAGTGTAGCCATGTATGGAAGTGAAACATAGACAATAAATAGTTTGGACTAGAAGAGAATATAAGGTTTCGAAATGTGATGCTACAGAAGAATGCTGAAGATTAGATGGGTAGATCACATAAATAACTAATGAGGTGTTGAATAGGATTGGGGAGAAGAGAAGTGTGTGGCACAACTTGACTAGAAGAAGGGATCGGTTGGTAGGACATGTTCTGAGGCATCAAGGGATCACCAATTTAGTATTGGAGGGCAGCGTGGAGGGTAAAAATCGTAGAGGGAGACCAAGAGATGAATACACTAAGCAGATTCAGAAGGATGTAGGGTGCAGTAGGTACTGGGAGATGAAGAAGCTTGCACAGGATAGAGTAGCATGGAGAGCTGCATCAAACCAGTCTCAGGACTGAAGACCACAACAACAAGAACATAAATACTTCATTCTGATGCGCGTTCGATCAGAAATGAACGCGGTACACGAAATCCAGTTTCTTGAGCCTGGAGACAGATTGAGTCCTCCTGCCAAGTCTAAAGAAAAATTAAATATTTTAGCTGAGTTTCGTATCCTTCAATATGTGGTGTAATGTGCAGCAAAAGCAAACATGTAGCGACCCCTATTCTTCATTGAAAACTTCCTGAAATTCGAATAAGTATGACCATTAGCGAGGTGATGGGCACTTCACCACGAAGGTGACATACAAAGCTTAGCTCACCGTAAAAACCAATTTTTTTAAATGGATAGTTTCTGCAAAATCGTGTGGGGAGGACTGCAGAGCTGGCGGAGTGCGCGGCGCGTGACGTTCCATCCGTGACGGAAACGCCACAGCAGTGGCAGGCTAACAGACCAGGGAGAGAGGGAGAGAGGGCACTTAGAAGACAGTGACAAGCAGGCTGTGCTATAAAGTTCCAGGCCAGCCACAGACTCCGGCATCATAACGTAATCAGAAGAGAGGGTCAAGTACTTGTAGCTGCGCTACTAGGTTGCAATGCCAACGACACATCTGTAAATCCTAAAATAATAGCAATAAACATCGAATTATTTTTACAAATGGGAAGCTGTGGTATTGGGTTCGTGCTTAACGGCATGCTGCAGCCTATAGGAGAAAAAACACGATTCTTCTGTAGATAAAGTAACAACACAGTGACAGGAGTGGACTGAACAGCACAACTTTATTACATATTTATAACACTTTGTCTCTGTTTGAACTGAAATTAGTAGCATATAAAGATAAATGGAAGTATCAAAGAAAAGAAAAGGCGACAGGTTCATATGGGATTCTAAACCCTTTTGACAGGTCCGAGCAATGGCATAAACATGTGATTTTCGTGGACCTGTACCTCCTCCACGTGTGCTTGAACAAATACGAGTCAGGAGATATTTTTATGGCAGACCAAGTGCTCTCATTGCTACTGTTGAGTGGTACTCAAGATAGGTAAATAAATTAGTTAAACCAATGTGAAGTGAAGTAGAAATTAGAAAATAAATGAAAAACTTAGTTTAGTTTAGAAGGCAAACAGCGGACAGAAAATGGCTCTGAGCACTATGGGACTTAACGTCTGTGGTCATCAGTACCCTAGAACTTAGAACTACTTAAACCTAACTAACCTAAGGACATCACACACATCCATGCTCGAGGCAGGATTCGAACCTGCGACCGTAGGGATCACGCGGTTCCAGACTGAAGCACCTAGAGCCACACGGAGGCAGTGGACAGAGCAGCAGTGGCAACGCCCGGCGCTTGCCAGTCAGCAAGTTCAGGAGAAGCCAACGCCCTCCCCACATAAGCGGACGCTGTCGATCCAGCAGCAGGGCATCGCCCGACCGGCTCACGTGTTCCTCAATTGTCACATGTGAGCAAACGCCCTCGCCTACATTCCAAGAGCCAATGACCGACGTTAAGAAGATTCTTCGAGAAGCTTTTCAACGTGACAGAAGAGGCAACGATCGTGAAGTCGTTCACCTCCAGTGAACTGAAGTGAATAAATACGCAAGATGCAGTGGGCCCTACAGTAGTAGTTTTCAGTTCCAGTACAGTTCAGTCGGTGCTGAAGACCGTCATGCAGGAAGAGACTACATCGTACACAGAAGCCCCAAGTCCGCCGCTGTAATGGAATAGCAAGCAGCAGCCTCTCCGCCAGAAGACAGAAGTTAGAAGGTATTTGAAGACTGACTTTAACGTACCCGGGTGACTCGTGAGGACGGGAAGGAGACGGCCTCACATCAGCAGTCACCTGTGAGCTGGGATGAAGATCTGACAGCCGAAGACTGGCAAGCTGGAGTCCGTTGTTCGAGTCCGGGACACTGGCCTTCCCCTGCCGCGCCGCTCCGCTGGCCGACGCACAACACTGTCACACGCGGCCGCATAGATAGAGAAACTGGGACACCACATCCAGGGTATCACCATCCGATTCACGACTTCGTTCTCAATAACGCCCAGTCAACTGGGCGAAATGGCGACACGAGATACACACCGCCAGGCGTAATCAGACGCCGCCGCTCACGCAAGCCGAGGGCTTCGCAAACGACACAGCTGCCGCTCTCCCAGACACAACAATCCAGTAAGGAAACCATTGTACGAATCTTTCAATAAAAGTCATCTTATGTAAAAAGGCTTTTTAATTCTACCTCATACCCGAGCCAAGGAAGAACCCACCCTGCCCACATGTTGTTAAGAGAGAATAAGTAATTTATTTAGCGTTTTTCACCCTGACATAATGCTTTAGAATCAAATGCCCTTTGCAGTAATGCTCATCCTGACAATTGACTAGCATCAAAAGAGAGAACCCAGTTACTCTACTGCTGTGTCCACCTGTCTCTGGGTGTTTATAGTGGAGGCTACATTTCACCGACTGGTGAACGAAACCTCCATCGTCAAGCCATATGTATGAAGAAAAGCAGTCGGAAATAAGAGTGCTTCCTGCCAGACCCCTGGACAGAACACGTTATGTCCTCCTTGGTACTACTTGAAAGAAGTACTTACTGCTCCCTCTTTCCGCTCCACCGCGGACCCACCTTCCGACAACACGCTGCCCTCTAAGAAGTTTCCTCTTCCTAATATTCCCGTCAATCTCACCGCCAAGGAAGTCTCCACGACAAGCACAACGTAAAGCACACATCTCTATACAGAAACTCCTCCATGCTACCACAGTATGTTTGGCCAAATGTAGTTCTGAAGCTGTGAAAGTAGTGGAACAATTCCTGACCTACATAAATGTCAGCTTCAAAATATCTCCATTTGATAGTTGACTGCCACAAAACCAACTATGCTCACGCCTTAACACAAGAGATATGTGAACTTTCTTTTCGACAACATCAGTTGTATGTGACTGATCCTTTCTACTAACCAGGAGAATTTCAGAAGATTATTTGTTGCGTATTCTATTCGTAACCAGCAGCCTCTGCATCATCAGTCAAAAATTCCTAAAACTGGCCCACAAATAAACAGCACGCCGAAATGTACGTACAAGACTAGCCAACCTTACGATTCATAATAACCAATGCGCGGATGTAATCATGAAGTATTCCTTGGCGAGAGACATCAAACAAAACTGATAGGATAAGATCATTCGCTAATATTACATACAGGGACAACGTTAGCCGGCCAGTGTGGCTGAGCGGTTCTACGCGTTTCAGTCTGGAACCGCGCCACCGCTACTGTCGCAGGTTCGAATCCTGCTTCGGGCATGGATGTGTGTGATGTCCTTAGGTTAGTTAGGTTTAAGTAGTTCTAAGTCAAGGGGACTGATGATCTCAGATGTTAAGTCCCATAGTGCTCAGAGCCATTTGAACCATTTTTGACAACGTTAGTAAAACCAACGAACTGCAGGATGGCTTTCTGACTGGAAATGGAAGAAAATAGGTCCAATGTAAATGTGTCCAGAAATACATTGTTGCCACAGCAGATGGCGCTGATGAATGAAAATTGCTCTGACCAACAGAATGGTCCGGACTATGTGTATCCAACATGACAACCGCTACTAACCCTGTCACCTGCGACGAGTGCAGATAACATCAGTAGAGGATTTCCCTCTATGGGAGGATTTTGTCGATGGGTTTTGCAGCAGACCATCACAATTATCGGATTTCTGGCATCAGTCCTCGTTACCGATTAAGTAACGTTTACCAGAACTGGCATCATCAATCTGCATACTCGTTATCTGTGGGCTACAGACAATCCATAGTTAATAGTTGAGGCATCTCATCAGCATCGGTTCAGCATTAACGTGTGGGCAGGGATTCTGGACAACCACATTCTTGGGCCGGATATTATTCCACAACGCCTTTGTGGAGGAGCGTGGCTGGACTTCATGCGGAATCCTAAGCCTGGGCTGCTTGAGAACGTTCCTTCGGCAATGCGACACGATATGTGGTTTTTGCATGACGGAGCACCACACTGTTTCCACATTACAGTTCGCCGACATCTAAACACCATCTCTCCTGGACGTCGGATAGGATTTTTTTACCCCTGGGGGCATCTGAAAACCTTTGTGTATGCTGGACCAGTTCTTGATGTACAGACCCTCCAACAGCTTGATCATGACGTCTCTCACGCTATTCGTAGAGGGGCCGGAACGTGCGAAGGAGTGCAGCAGTCCATGATGTGACATGTGAACGCGTGCATTCCATCCCGTGGAGGCCACTTTGAACATGTGCTGTAACGTGGATGCTATGCAGTTCTATACTGTGCTCCGGAACGATCTGCTGCCGCTGCAAGCGCACCGTTCATTTACGGATACATGTTCAGACGAACTTTTTTCCTCCATTTCCAGTGAGGGATGAAACCTGATAGCAAATCGCTAACTGTACGCGATATAAATTCCAAGATTCTATTAGAAGAACAAATTTATTAGCTACCTTTATTTACGAAAGATAAAATGGTAAAAGAATCTGTATTATCAGGAAAAAAATTAAATATAACTTTATCTTCGAAGCGAAAGAACTGAAGGACAACATTCCCCCATTCGTTATCTGCATCTGACTCATCATTGGCCGTCTCATCGCCGTGCTGTCACCAACACCCAAGCGTGACGCAGAAACCCTTGACACCGTAGTTTGCAGAGTACAGATGTAGCTGAAACGTCTAGCAAGCGTATCTGCTTGCAGGTGTGTATCAGCGCCTGTACGCAATCTTTTTCCCTCAGTTTTCGTACCGCAAACCTGAGATTTCTTTGCGACTATTAAGAGGCACTGCAGCCTGTTTTGCGGTTGCAATGTAATTGCACCTTGCGAAATCGGTAATGGCCTTTCTTGTGGAATTAATATTTCTGCTTCCTTTCTCCTAGCCGTAGGCGTTCGCAGGAGGGGGAAATCTAGGCACATGTTTTTTATCATTACAAAATTCTCATCAGTTTCCTGCAATGAGTGTATGCAACTCTAGTAAACTGCAGATTTAACAATCTCGTGTGCGATGGGGGATGCTGTGATCTTAGATATCATTACAGGGTGAGGTGAAAGTCTTTCCCTATTACAAAAATTTATTTCTAGGAAAGTATGCTAAACACAGCTTTGCTGTTTGTTGCAAATAGTAGCTTAATTCATATAACTTTTGTATGGATACTATTCCACATGTTCATTTTTTTTTTTTCAAGTGGTAGGTTGAAACGCGACAAATATGACTGCAGCGAGTTATTCTCTGTTGCCTTAGTAGGTTCTTGTCTTAATTAGTGGTTTCATTTATAACCTTGCGTTGATTCTTTGCTTTTCTGAGAGAGTTTGGATGGACTGAGAACAGGTGATGCGGAATCGGCGGAAAAAGTGGGGCCTGACTTGCAACAGGCATTGGACCAGGTCGCAGCTAGGGAACCGTGTATCGTTAGACACACACACACACACAAATATATATATATATATATATATATATATATATATATATATATATATATATATATATATATAGAGGAAGAGCCCCTCAGAGGACAACATGAAATATAAGATCTGGGTAATCTGTAACATGCAGCGTGTCACGTGGGGCACATTTGTGAGAGAATTCCAATACTTGATCAACATGATGCCACACAGATCAACCCTATTGATGACTTATGTGCCATTGGAGAAGGGAAGCAGTCCATTATCTACGAGTACTAAGTACAGTAGCATGAGATAGTAGATATAGCGTTGCACAGAATACTAGAAAAAGGGGGAAAGAGGAAGGAAAAGGTTGATAAGAAGGTGAGGGTAACAGATAATCAAATGGGTCAGAAAGTCCTTGTTAAGTCCTTCCAGATTTCGAATAAGCAAAAGAAACTGTACCATAAATTCTTTTTGGTGTACAATGGGCCATTAATGATAAAACGAGTTTTACATGAAAATACATTAGTCGTGAAGACCATCATGTCAAAGAAATTTGTTGGTGCGCACCATATTACTCACCTCAACCCTTCTTAGAATAAATAAAACAGCTATGAAAGCACACGGTGCAGCAAAAAACAAAGGAAGTTTTTTGAGAGAATTCTGTTCAACTATACAACAGCTCAGGTAGAAATGTTTGTAGCACTATTCCATGGTGTATGTCTATGATATAATCTTGTGTGAAATATTGATATGTTGGCTAGAATCAAAAGACATTGCTACTGTAAATGTGTTTCTCCCAACTTGGAATTCTGGTAGATAGCCAGCTGCACCGAGGTCCAGACGTCAGTTGTGTTCCGACTACACTTACACATCGTATCATTGTATGCAGAGTTGCTTGGCTTCACATAGTCCTACGTCTATGTTCTCGATTTGTCTTACACTCCAGACATGTCATTCTATCATGTCATCATGTTGCTTGTCCACTGTTGTTGTCCTTGGTGGTTTTTGCTAACCCACTAGGCAATCAGTCAGTGTCTCCCGGTCATGTGATATTCCAGTTACTATAGGAATGCTTTTGCTCTTAAAAGAGTTATATATGATTTAGAGAAAAATATACAAGCATGACGCAATGCACCGACGTCAGGTATGTGTATGTACATATCTTTGATATCAGAGGATATAGTAATCCCAGAGTTGCATTATGAATTCGGTTTTGTACCTTGTGTCGGGTGACTGTTGGGTAGGAGATTGGATACCGACCCTTAATGGGTGCGTACCGCATTTATAAGATTATTTTTATTGTCCTTTAGCTACTAGATAAAGTTTGGTTGGTGTTGACGTTTTTCGTCCGTGCTATCAGAACGTTCGTAGACGACTTTTGTAGTACGTGAGGTTAGGTGCTCACCAGAGATGAGAATGGACTTTGATTTGGTGGTGTTGTGAGGTGATAGTGTTCAATGTTAGACACCGGAATTAAGTGATCGTTCAATATAAGCATATTATTGCTTGTAGATCAGAGAATGAAAAGGTGTTAAATGAGGTAAGCAAGATTGGCTTACAAGGAACGACAGGGACGCTGTATAGCTGGAGGAATATGTGCTGCCCTTCAGTACATTGAGATGTACATCAGTATGCAGCAATCCCACTTTCAGCAACGGTATATGACTGGACATAGAGCATAGTTTTTAATAAAGTTTTATGTTTTGTTGTTTAACAGCATTCGGCAGAGTAAGGAGGTACAACAGATAGTAAATTGTACAACGGAGGTATTACAAATAATAAGCTAGAGCATGTATCACATTAATGATGATGCAGACCTCTCGATTACGTCCCATAAATGTTCGTTGGGATTCACGTTCGACAATCTGCGTGGCTTAACCATTTCCTCAAATTGTCTAGATATTCTTCAGACCAATTAAGGACAATTGTGGCCAGGTAACACGACGCACTATCGTCCATAAAAATTACGTCGTCGTTTGGGAACCTGAAGTCCATGAATGGTCTTCGAGTTGTTGTTGTTGTGGTCTTCAGTCCTGAGACTGGTTTGATGCAGCTCTCCATGCTACTCTATCCTGTGCAAGCTTCTTCATCTCCCAGTACCTACTGCAACCTACATTCTTCTGAATCTGCTTAGTGTATTCATCTCTTGGTCTCCCCCTACGATTTTTACACTCCACGCTGCCCTCCAATATTAAATTGGTGATCCCTTGATGCCTCAGAACATGTCTTACCAACCGATCCCTTCTTCTAGTCAAGTTGTGCCACAAACTTCTCTTCTCCCCAATCCTATTCAATACTTCCTCATTAGTTATGTGATCTACCCATCTAATCTTCAGCATTCTTCTGTAGCACCACATTTCGAAAGCTTCTATTCTCTTCTTGTCCAAACTATTTACCGTCCATTTTTCACTTCCATACATGGCTACACTCCATACAAATACTTTCAGAAATGACTTCCTGACACTTAAATCTATACTCGATGTTAACAAATTTCTCTTCTTCAGAAACGCTTTCCTTGCCATTGCCAGTCTACATTTTATATCCTCTCTACTTCGACCATCATCAGTTATTTTGCTCCCCAAATAGCAAAACTCCTTTACTACTTTAAGTGTCTCATTTCCTAATCTAATTCCCTCAGCATCACCCGACTTAATTCGACTACATTCCATTATCCTCGTTTTGCTTTTGTTGATGTTCATCTTATATCCTCCTTTCAAGACACTGTCCATTCCGTTCAACTGCTCTTCCAGGTCCTTTGCTGTCTCTGACAGAATTACAATATCATCGGCAAACCTCAAGGTTTTTATTTCTTCTCCATGGATTTTAATACCTACTCCGAATTTTTCTTTTGTTTACTTTACTGCTTGCTCAATATACAGATTGAATAACATCGGGGAGAGGCTACAACCCTGTCTCACTCCCTTCCCAACCACTGCTTCCCTTTCATGTCCCTCGACTCTTATAACTGCCATCTGGTTTCTGTACAAATTGTAAATAGCCTTTCGCTCCCTGTATTTTACCCCTGCCACCTTCAGAATTTGAAAGAGAGTATTCCAGTCAACATTGTCAAAAGCTTTCTCTAAGTCTACAAATGCTAGAAACGTAGGTTTACCTTTCCTTAATCTTTCTTCTAAGATAAGTCGTAAGGTCAGTATTGCCTCACGTGTTCCAGTATTTCTACGGAATCCAAACTGATCTTCCCCGATGTCGGCTTCTACTAGTTTTTCCATTCGTCTGTAAAGAATTCGTGTTAGTATTTTGCAGCTGTGACTTATTAAACTGATTGTTCGGTAATTTTCACATCTGTCAACACCTGCTTTCTTTGGGATTGGAATTATTTTATTCTTCTTGAAGTCTGAGGGTATTTCGCCTGTTTCATACATCTTGCTCACCAGATGGTAGAGTTTTGTCAGGACTGGCTCTCCCAAGGCCGTCAGTAGTTCCAATGGAATGTTGTCTACTCCGAGAGTCTTGTTTCGACTCAGGTCGAACATAACTATTTCCACCCCCTGAACTGTTCAGTTGGACCAGAGGACCTCGTTCATTGCATGTAAACACAGCCCACATCAGCTTGCACAATGCCTTTTGACAACTTGGGTCCACGGCTTTGTGGGACCTGCGCCAACTGAGATCGGGACTCATCTGACAAGGCCACGATTTTCACTCGTCTAGGGGCCGATCGATTTGTCACGAGCCCAGCAGAGGCGCTGCGAGCGATGTCGCGCTGTTAGCGTGGCCACTCGCATCGGTAATCTGCTGCCACAGCCCGTCAACGCAAAATATCGCCTCACTGCCCTGGCGGATGCGTTCGTCGTACGTCCCACATTGATTTCTGCGGTTACTTTACGCCGTGTTGCTCGTCTGTTAGGACTGACAACTCTACGCAGACGCCGCTGCTCTCGCTCGTTAATGGAGGCCGTCAGCCACTGCGTCGTCCGTGGTGAGAGACAGTGCCTGAAATTTGGTATTCTCGGCACTCTCTTTACACTGTTGATCGCGGAATATTGAATTCCTTAACGATTTCCGACATTAAATGTGTGGTGTCACCGCTAGACACCACACTTGCTAGGTGGTAGCCTTTAAATCGGCCGCGGTCCGCTAGTATGCGTCGGACCCGCGTGTCGCCAGTGTCAGTGATTGCAGACCGAGCGCCGCCACACGGCAGGTCTAGAGAGACACTTCCTAGCACTCGCCCCAGTTGTACAGCCGACTTTGCTAGCGAAGCTACACTGACAAATACGCTCTCAATTGCCGAGACGATAGTTAGCATAGCCTTCAGCTACGTCATTTGCTACGACCTAGCAAGGCGCCATTACCAGTTTATATTGAGATTATATAATATATCAACAAGAGCGATGTTCACCAATTATGGAATAAAGTTAAGTATTACTTTATTTCCTATATTAACTACTTTACACTGTTCCAGACCTCACGCCATCCTGCGTGATCTTATAGCGTGCATTTCGGCATCCTCGCATCGTGACTTGGCTGTCTTGCCAAGTCACAACAAAATGTCTCATGGGCTTAGCTCCAACTACCATTTCGCGTTCTAAGTTCTTCATTCACGTTGTGCGACCATAATCACGTCGGAATTTTTTTTTACACAAATTACCTGAGTACAAATGTCAACTCCGCCAACGCACTGCCCTTTGGTTCCTTGTGTACGAGTTACTACCGCAATTTGTATATGTGACTATTACTATCCTATGACTTGTCACCTCAGTGTATTAGTTTTTTAAGCTAGTGAGAATACCCCAGGTGTTATCTGGCAACACACATGGTATCGATCACCACACTCTATTGAGTTCAATCCGTTGGATAGCCAGGAGCTACTTGTTCACGCTACCCCACAACTAATTACTGTTCACAATATGATATTTTATAATGAATTATTCCAGGTAAGCTGAAAATAGTTTCATTACTGGTGCTTGTTTCTCACTACAAGTTTTTTTCGGCTATAGCGCCGTTCTCAAGTAAAATGGTAGATGTTATAGTGGGTGAGCCTACTTACCTTTATAAAAGTTGCAGATGAACGCCAGTTTACGTATATACTTACGTCTAGTTCGAATAGACGTCCATACTGCATCAGTGAATAAACTGTCGACTACCTGTTTATTACTAGACTGCTATAAGGCGCGTAATTTCTATTTGCGTAGATTTTTTTCGTGTACTACTTTTGACAGTTAGATTGACAGTTTATTGTCGTTAATTCTTTATGTTTGCAGCGTAATCTTTCCTAGTCAGTGATGTTAGTTATGTTTCATTGATATTATAAATTTGTTATGATTTGTATCAATGGCTAACTTTTGGTTTCGTTTACTGTGTGTTTTTGTCCATTCTCAATTTTCAGAATATCAGTAAATTTTTCTAGATAATTTTTATCTTTAAGCATCAGCGAGAATCAACTGTCAATCTAACTATCAAAAGTAATTCACGAAAAAAATCTACACAAATAGAAATTACGTGACTTACTAAAATCTAGCAATAAGCAGACAGTCGTCAGTTTATTCACTGATGCATTATGGACGTTTATTCCATCTAGACGTAAGTATATGTGCAAACTGTCTTTTATGTACAACTTTTATAAACGTAAGCAGTCTCACCAACTGTAACATCTACAGGTTTTCTTAAGAAAGGCGCTATAGCCGAAACAAGTTTGTACTGAGGAAGAAGCATCGCTATTTAAAGTATTTGCAGATTTCCTGGAGTAATTCGTTATAAAATGTCATATTGTGACGTATTCTATACTGGGGGCCCGGCAGAAAAGAAAATTACAGTTCAGCTCAATGAAGTGGTTAACAGCTCACTATAACATACAGTCGGGTTGCCGAGTCAGACGACCGACATTGTCGTTACAAAGAACCAAAGACCGTTTGCTCCTGGCCACACGCACATACTGCCATGAAATGAATGCCGTGGGAAAATGAAGCCCGGTCATGTCTGCATTAGTGAAGCGATTTATCAAGTAGCGTCACCAACACCGCTCTCTGGACCATGCCTGGGTAACCTTGGACACGACCCACCTGCTGTCTACTGCCGCTTTTGAACGTACCAAGTGCGCCACGTCTATACCATGAGCCACGATCAGATGGAGGCTCACCGAACTGATTCACACCACTTGTACATGGTCAGGATGGTATCACAAACTCATGTGATCTGGGGGTTTTCCCGCACGTAAAATGAAGTCTGTTAGGATTCAGAGAAACATGGGTTTTATTTCTAGGAAATACCACTAATGGGTACAATATTTACGGAAACTGGCTACGGTCATGGAGTGAACACTATATGGTCCTAAAAGACATTGAGAGGTGGCAGGAGCCCCCTCTCATTTTTCTATCTTACTCTGAGTAATTCGATTTTCCTCTCTAATGGCATGCGGTGAAAAGTTGCTATTCCTTCACACGCGAACTTCCCACGCAGCGTCTCTCGTCACCTGGGTGGTCCGGTGACAGGCGGGCTCTGCTCATCTTGAAAGGGTTAAGCCGACGGGTGTGAGGGAGCCGAGTGGATGCTTTCCAGACGCCGACATTGTCATAAGAGCAGCGGCGACACGCCTACAGGGGCCAGAAGGAGCGGCTGGGCTAGAGATTCCGTTACTTCGCAGAAACTTAGTGAATACACTTTCTGGTGGGCTACCAGCGAGGCGTGGGAATGACTTGTGTTCCCAGGCAGTCTTGGCGGGCATACTCCCGCGTTTTCTGCAACATCGTAACTGTGATTGGTTTGCTCAGGGCATAGCTCCGTGACGTAGCAAAATCGGCGCAGAAATTGGCGCCAAGAATCTCCATTGGTGGACTAGTAGTGCGTCCACAATAGAGTGGAATTTTCCGCCGGTTTTAGAGTTGCTGGTTGGAACGTTTAACCACGACCACTGTCGTGGGGGTGGGAATCTTCTCTGTTCGGTTTGTACGGATGCTCTTGTGGTAGTCGGCTCTCGCATTTCGGTCGGAGTAGGTTACAAGACTGAGCTCTCGCTGCTCTGGACAGCCTGCCTTCCATTGGCTGTCTAATATACTTTTATTTAATTGTAACTGTTTGACGAAGTTGCTGAAGTTCCGACTTCAACGTAACTTTCCGAGTACAGTTGGCAATTGAGCGTTCTGCATACAAGCGGCCTATGTTGTCTGTCTTGAGCAGGTTTGGCTAAAGTTGACTGTATCGGAGTTACTGTGTGACTTCTCTTGTTAAAATCAATCACTGTACCGTCAGTGATTGTGTGGTGAGCCTTCTTCGTCTCCCTAAGAGGCGCATTTGTATTGCTAGGAAGTCTTTAGTCTGGAACAACCAGACCAGGATAATTTGTTTTGGGCTATACTCGCGACATTATCATCACCACGACGGGACGTCGAAGCAACCAGCCATTGCCTCCGGTACGCCAGATCGTGTTCTTGCAGTTAAGAAGACAGCTTGGTAATGTATGTTCACAGCACCGGCAGATTAGGGATTTTCCTAGGTGATAATCAGAGCTCAGCAGAGCGTGCCTGTTCGTCTTTTTCTAACTTTGTTCTGTCTTGGGTGTTCATTGTCTGAGTTCTCACTACTGTAGCAGCAATTCATGTTGCGTTGGCTGTGTGTTTCTCTTAAGATTTGAGATGCAAGGAATTGGCTCCACATACCACTTCGTCATAAATGTCACAATCTAGTTTACGGACAACTTCACCTTCACAGCATTTATTTTAGTATCCAATTTGAGCCAATTTGATGTATTGTAAATGTTTCATGTGTTTTGTTTATTATTTTGAGTTTAGTCATAATAAATCATACTGTTATTTTGGACAGATCTGTCATTCTGTTAATCGGTAGAGCAACCCTATCATTTCTCACTATGTTAATCAAACTTTCCTTTATTTAACTTATCAAATTAAATTATAGCAGGTGCCAAACTCTTTTTTACTCCACTTGCAGGGTCGATTACAGTCAATTCGCGTTTCTTTTTAATCCATGTGCAACAGCAAAAGTCGGAGTTAGAATAGGGGGGGGGGGGCGCTTAGAGCACCATTTATATTTGAAGATTCTAGAAGAATTTAGTGTTAAATACACTGCTAGCCCCGGCACCTCGCAACATTTCATCCCCAATAGGAAGGACTGGTGGACACGTCCAGAGGGTAAGGAAGCTGGCAGCCAAGAGAGCGACCCGCTGTTGCGGCCGCTACCTCGCACACCCTCTTCCGCATCTCACGTGACGGCACCCTATCCCCCATAGGCGGGCGTGTGGGGGAAAGCTGGAATACCGTGGTGGCAGCGTCCCTAGCTCATCGTAACAGCGCGTGGGAGCCGGCCACAAGTAGTGCGGAGTAGCAAACGTAACCGCTCAAGCCACTGCCAGAGCAACGTTAAAATGATGGAAGTAGAATACAATAAAATTCAAACTTCCCGGCAGATTAAAACTGTGTGCCGGTCCGAGACTCGAACTCGGGACCTTTGCCTTTTGCAGGAAAGGGCTCTACCAACTTTTTTTTAGTTTTTTATATTTTTCCTTTATTTTTTAAATTACAACTTTTTTATTATTTTTGTGTTTTTTTAATTTTCTTTAATTTTTAGAAAGCCCCTCAATAAAAAAACAAAAAACGTAACTGCCACGTCCACTTTTCACCCTATAACAAAAAACCTGGTCCACTTCAGGCGTTGGCTCCTGACTAAACCTACCCCAGAGAGCTGCCGATATACCAGGGGAAATATGGGAAATCAAGGTTAGGGCTATCCTTACAAACAAAACAAAATCTTCCTTTTTCTGAATTTTATTTTTATTTTTATTGTTTTTATTTTTATTTATTTATATATTTTGTTTAGTTTTGTTGTGTAATTGATCAGAGGCCTTCTGCGTCCCGCTGGTAATATCTTGAGTCACGTCTTCTCGAAATTGATGTGTTCTGTTCAATTTTTCAGAAATGTTCATTGGTTCAAACAGGAAACCATCTTCTCTCTTGGCTTAACACATTCCAGCTGCGAGGCGGGTTGTGGAAAGCACTCCCAAGGAAGTTAGAGAAAAATATTGTCTGTATTTTGGGTGACGGACAACGACATAATGACGGTCATTGAGGTATGTCCAAAAATCGAGTACAGTCTACAGTTTGTCCAAATAGGTAGTGAATAGCATGTCCGCGAATCCAATTCACAGCATTGGTCTTTGTCCGAGGAAAATAGTCACGATCCGGAAAAAATAATGAAAGGGGAGTAATCCTATCCGGAATGTACCGCGTTAGAAAAGCCACAATACGACGAATCAAGTGCCAAACCTCCGCCGCCGGTCCGCAAACAAATCGATGTTCATCATTATCTGGCACTCCACACGTGGAACATAGAGGTGATTGGGCGAGGTGGATACGTTTAAGGTGAAATTGGTCGATTTGCTTACCATTGACAGTTAGGTACCAGACAGATTGAACATTCGTGTCAAGGTAACAGGCGAACACCGCGCGCCATACATGACGCCAGTCAACCTGGGGGAACTTTTGTTCAATCTGGTTAGGTGGACGACATAATTGGAGGACCTTGTACACTGCCTTTGTCTTGAGTAAAAGCTGTCTTGGTAAGGTGAGGCGTAGATAACTGAGTTCAAGAAAGAAGTATCGTATCTAATGGAACTGGGCCGGAACATCCGAGATCATCACTGGGACTGACAGTGAGACCGGCGAATACGCCGACAGGAGGAGACCAGTGAGGCTCGTTGGGCAACGTGTCCATACCGTCATCTGGGAGCTGACAAATAGGGAACGAGCTCTATCCGGCACGTGAAACAGACTTATCCCAGCTCGTTCACGGGGAAGAGTAAGGATTGCATAGTTAACTTTGAACAACAGCCCAGAGCTGACGAAAGATGCCATCACTGCCAACATGCGACGTGCCACAGTAAGCGGGAAAGGTAGAACTTGTGCTACATGGGGAACTCGGGATGCGATATATATACAGAGTGTTTCAAAAATGACCGGTATATTTGAAACGGTAATAAAAACTAAACGAGCAGCGATAGAAATACACCGTTTGTTGCAATATGCTTGGGACAACAGTACATTTTCAGGCAGACAAACTTTCGAAATTACAGTAGTTACAATTGTCAACAACAGATGGCGCTGCGGTCTGGGAAACTCTATAGTACGATATTTTCCACATATCCACCATGCGTAGCAATAATATGGCGTAGTCTCTGAATGAAATTACCCGAAACCTTTCACAACGTGTCTGGAGGAATGGCTTCACATGCAGGTGAGATGTACTGCTTCAGCTGTTCAATTGTTTCTGGATTCTGGCGGTACACCTGGTCTTTCAAGTGTCCCCACAGAAAGAAGTCACAGGGGTTCATGTCTGGCGAACAGGGAGGCCAATCCACGCCGCCTCCTGTATGTTTCGGATAGCCCAAAGCAATCACACGATCATCGAAATATTCATTCAGGAAATTAAAGACGTCGGCCGTGCGATGTGGCCGGGCACCATCTTGCATAAACCACGAGGTGTTCGCAGTGTCGCCTAAGGCAGTTTGTACCGCCACAAATTCACGAAGAATGTCCAGATAGCGTGATGCAGTAATCGTTTCGGATCTGAAAAATGGGCCAATGATTCCTTTGGAAGAAATGGCGGCCCAGACCAGTACTTTTTGAGGATGCAGGGACGATGGGACTGCAACATGGGGCTTTTCGGTTCCCCATATGTGCCAGTTCTGTTTATTGACGAAGCCGTCCAGGTAAAAATAAGCTTCGCCAGTAAACCAAATGCTGCCCACATGCATATCGCCGTCATCAATCCTGTGCACTATATCGTTAGCGAATGTCTCTCATGCAGCAATGGTAGCGGCGCTGAGGGGTTGCCGCGTTTGAATTTTGTACGGATAGAGGTGTAAACTCTGGCGCATGAGACGATATGTGGACGTTGGTGTCATTTAGACCGCAGCTGCAACACGGCGAACGGAAACCCGAGGCCGCTGTTGGTCACCTGCTGCACTAGCTGCGCGTTGCCCTCTGTGGTTGCCGTACGCGGTCGCCCTACCTTTCCAGCACGTTCATCCGTCACGTTCCCAGTCCGTTGAAATTTTTCAAACATCCTTTATTGTATCGCTTTTCGGTCCTTTGGTTACATTAAACATCCGTTGAAAACTTCGTCTTGTTGCAACAACACTGTGTTCTAGGCGGTGGAATTCCAACACCAGAAAAATCCTCTGTTCTAAGGAATAAACCATGTTGTCCACAGCACACTAGCACGTTGTGAACAGCACACGCTTACAGCAGAAAGACGACTTACAGAATGGCGCACCCACAGACTGCGTTGTCTTCTATATCTTTCACATCACTTGCAGCGCAATCTGTTGTTGAAAATTGTAACTACTGTAATTTCGAAAGTTTGTCCGCCTGAAAATGTACTGTTGTCCCAAGCATATTGCAACAAACGGTGTATTTCTATCGCTGCTCGTTTAGTTTTTATTGCCGTTTCAAATATAACGGTCATTTTTGAAACACCCTGTATTTACATATCGAGCTCGTTGGAGAATGTCTAGGGATCGAAGGCGATGGTCCATAGGACCTGCTCTGATTATTAAAAGGCGGCGTCGGCAGTTGATGGT
Source organism: Schistocerca cancellata (assembly GCF_023864275.1). NCBI lineage: Eukaryota > Metazoa > Arthropoda > Insecta > Orthoptera > Acrididae > Schistocerca > Schistocerca cancellata. Next base: position 514,815,770 of record NC_064634.1, read on the forward strand.
GGCTGAACGCCGGAGATCAGATGAAAAATCTATTCCCAAACAGCGAATGGTATCAACGGTGGTGAGAGGTGTAACGCACTCCACGGGAAGTCCCGTGCCAGTGAACATAACTTGTGACTTACGTACTTTTAAAGAGCTACCCTACGCCTCACCATAAGTCGCTACCCACGTCAAAACAGCTCGAACCTCGTCGGCATTACGTAAACAGATGACTACATCGTCAGCATAGGCCGTGCAACAGAATCGGTAGTGATCTATGGACAACCCTACCAAACGTTGTCTTAGTCCACATAGCAAGGATTCCAAGGAAAAGGCGTACAAAATCGCTGATAGAGGGCAACCTTGACGTACGGATCGACCTATTTTTATCGGAGGAGTGAGTCTGCCATTGTACATATCCTGGACGAGGCACCCCGCAGAAGGCGCATCACTACCGTGATAACGGCGACTGGGAAACCCATATGGTGGAGAACGGCCGTAAGGGACGAATGGTCAACCCTGTCAAAAGCTTGCATAAAGTCCAAAGACGCAAGTGCCCCAGACAGGCGTTGTGCCTGGGTAACGGCGATCATAGCCCTGTAGCGGCGTAAGCTCGTGCGGATATTATTATCCCCTCCCAAAGATACTTGGTCTGGCGACGCAACACATCGGGCAACGTTTTTAAGTCGTGCCGCCAAAAGGCGAGTGAAGATTTTCATATCACTGTTAAGGAGGGTGAGGGGCGGATAATCACTGATATTGTTGCCACCATGCGGTTTATGTACAGGAATAATAATTCCTTCCATGAAAGAGTCCGGCACTTCCGGAGACATCAGTTCCCGACAGATGGAGTTGAAGTTGGACTCTAACAAATCACGGAAGATGCGATAAAATTCGAGGGGAAGACCGTCGGGTCCTGGGGAGCGATTGATGGTTCCTGCCCGGATCGCATCGCGGACTTCATCATCAGTCACCTCTGACATAAAGTCAATCGCCGCATCTCCTGGGACACCACCGAAGTTGAGCTGTGAGACTTCCTCGATCAGCTCTGGGGAATGTGGAATTGCGGCGTAGAGCTGCTGGTAGTGGGCGTGAAGCGCATTTCCTATTGCAGATTGGGTTACGTAGCGACACCCTTCTTGGTCTGTTGGGACGTGAATCAATTTTCGGCGTCGATGTTGGTGTTTTTGGATGATATGGTATATCGACGGATGTTCATGAGGCATGCGATCAGCAGTACGAGATCGTACTATCGCTCCTTCCAAATGCCTTCGCATGAGATTGGAGATTTGGGCCTTAGCATGTTTCATCCTTGTATGGCGCTCAGGGGAGGCTGGCATCGTGGAGCATTCTCGTAGGATCCTGTAGTAAAAGTCCATAGTGCTCTTCCTCCAGGCGACATCTTTGCCATACCGGATCAAAGTTTTTCGAAGATCAGGTTTTGCACACTGGATCCACCAGGATATGGTAGACGGACACTTGGGACGGCGTCTATTACATGTAATCCAAGTGTCTTCTATTAGAAGTCGACAATGAGGTGAATTAAGAAGTGCCGTGTTCAGTTTCCATAAACCACGTCCGTGCCATACTGCCTGTCTTGTGAGAACAACATCACAGAAGTAAGCCTCATGATCTGAGAAAGCAACAGGCCAGATTTCAGCCTGTCGAGTGTGTTGAATTAGGGATCGCGAGATGTAGATGCGATCCAGTCGGCTAGAGGAGTGCGCAGTGTAGTACGTAAAGCCCAAAAGATCACCGTAAACATGTCTCCACGTGTCGACAAATTGTAGCCGCGTGACGACTGTTTCCCGAGCTGCGCATGGTGAGTGACGCGGCAATTGATCCTGAGGTCGCTGGGTGCAGTTGAAGTCTCCACCCATGACCCAGTCATCGTGTGGTCCCATAAAAAGGGGTGTAACTTCATTCGCGAAGAAGGCATTGCGTTCACGACGGTAGCTGGAGCCTGACGGCGCATAAATGTTAACGATGCGTACACCAAAGAGAGTAAGGGCCGTACCTATGCCGTTGGGGAAGTATAGGACATCTTCGGCAAGAAGACCTTCTCGTAAGATGATGGCAACACCACTACCGGTGTCCGAAGCGGGAGAAAGATGCGCCTTGAAGCCATGTGGTGGTGAAAAATCGGCGATATGCGCTTCCTAAAAAAGCGCAATATCTATGTCCGCATCATAAATCATATCGCGGAACAGCGCTAGTTTGTGGGGCGCACGAATGGTCGCGAGGTTAATCGTTGGGAGTTCCACAGGCACAGGTGGGGCTCCTGTTTCAGGAGCGAGAGGTCGTCGATCTTGCCGGTCCGCTGAAGAGGCTGCTATTGTGGTGAGTTTGTGGGCGCGGGCGCAACCGATGGGGGCGCCCCATCATCAGCACCGTCCAACCCAGTCCCTTCGAACTCCACGGCGTCTGCCCAGGAGACTGATACTGCGGTAGGGCATCGGCTGTGCACATCATCCACGTGGAGAGGAGACGTAGTTTTCGGCTCAGCGGATAGGCTCTCTCCAACGTCGACCTGTGGGGGCGGCGGCGCCAGTAAGTAGGGGTGTTCGTTGCCTGTGGTCGCCTGTGGCGGATCGTTCGCATCAGACTTTTGGTCATCAAAGAGCGATTTGTCGTCCATCTTCGGGTCTGCATCCCTGGTATCCATCCGTAGAATGGATTCATCAGGGGGTGTACGGCTACGTTTCTTTCTCTTTCGTGTCGACCCTCGTTTTCGAACATGTCGTTCAGAGTCTGATTCCGGGTGGCTTTTGTCTGACCACGGACCAGTCTGAAGGAAAGCAGAAGTAGGTACCACTCCTGGATCAACGTCCATCTCAGTAGCATTTTCAGTCACAGTGCTGCGAAGATTCGGCAGGTCAGGATCTGGCGTCTGTGGCTCCTCAGAAGGAATCTCAGTAGCGGTTGCATCTGCCTGACCAGACGACGTCAACGGAGCAGGAAGACCCTGTGTAGAGGTGCTACCTTCCTGGGCAACCTTGGCATATGTGACAGGGATCTGAGTGATCACCGCTGGGGACGCTTCCTCGCCGACCGACGTCTGGATCAGGCGGCGTCGCATGCCAACGGATCTGACGTGGCCATCTTGTCCACAACCCGCACATGTTCGGGGTTGGCCGTCGTACATGACAATGGCTCGCACCCCGCCAATTGTCAGGAATATGTTTTTTCAGTTCAATTTCGACCTGACGCACACCATTAAGGACATGGTACGTCGTGAAGGTTTGCCATTTTTCCTCTACGTAACCGACGTTACCGTATGGTTGTAACGCAGAGACAACTTCGTCCTTCGGCACTTCAAAAGGTAGTTCAAACATCCTAATCGTGCGTTGACCGTACTCTGCGAGTTCAAGTGTTACAGCTCCGACGTGACCATCAGAGTATTTGAACTTAAGTCCATTGGCATGGCGGCGAATAACATCTTCACACACATCGCTGTTTGTGTCATTTTAATATAAACGACACTACTCGTGATCGAAAAATGGATTAGGATCTAAACGAACTTCTTCACGTAGGAACGTTTCAACTTAATGCGCACGAGGCCGCGCATGTTCAGCTGGGAAGGAAACTTTAAGGGTCGCACGGCGGTAAGCGCTCGACATGTTGTTCACGGTGGACGGACACAAGCCTTAAAGCTACGACGCGGAAGTAAACAAACCCGGCAGCGGAGCCCTGGCCGGCGCGTGGGGCCGTCCGCACGCCGCCGCGGCTGGGAGCCGACTGACCGACTGAGCTACCCAAGCACGGCGCACGCCCCTCCCCACAGCTCCAATTCCGCCAGTACCTCGTGTCCTACCTTCCAAAATTCACAGAAGCTCTCCTGCGATCCATGCAGGACTAGCACTCTTGGAAGAAAGGATATTGCGGAGACTTGGCTTAGCCACAGCCTGGGGGATGTTTCCAGAATGAAATTTTCTCGCTGCAGTGTAGTGTGCGCTTATATGAAAACTTCCCGGGAGATTAAAACTGTGTGACGGTCCGAGATTCGAACTCGGGACCTTTGCCTTTCGCGGGCAAGTGCTCTACCAACTGAGATACCGAAGCACGAAGGAGAGCTTCTGTGAAGTTTGGAAGGTAGGAGACGAGGTACTGGCGGATTGGAGCTGTAGGGGATGTGGCGTGCGTCGTGCTTGGGTAGCTCGGTTGGTAGAGCCCTTGCCCGCAAAAGGAAAAGGTCCCGAGTTCGAATCTCGGACCGGCACACAGTTTCAATCTCCGAGGAAGTTTCGTATTAGCGCACACTCCGCTGCAGAGTGAAAATTTCATTCTGGATACAATAAAATTTTTTACCGTTATTACCCGTTACCATATACACAACTCTCCCCTGAACGTTGTGCATCGATGAACCCCACCACACTCGTAATGGTATTAAAAGATTTTAGCCTCGGATCAGGTTCACATTTAGTGGTATCTTTTCTATCGATGAAGCTTGGTATTTGATGCTGTGTTATATTGTATCTGTCATGAATTTTCGTTCTGATATTAATATATGTAATACGTACACATCACAATTACCACACTACACCATCTTATGGCACATTAAATCTAGCTTCATAGTTGTCATTATCACACTAGAATTAGTACACGCACCACATTTTCACAGACCATGTTTTTTTCATTAGTTGAAGCACTTTTTGTATCATGTTATGTAGAATTTCTTATAGTATAGAGATAACGATTCTCTCACAAAAATAAGCATGGGTAGCTCTAAAGATAATTGTAAACGGAATATATGTTTTGCGTCTATTTTTAAATGTTACTTTCCATGCTTTTATGTTTAATTGTGTACAACCTTACGGAAACAGCCATATGTATCTGTTGTCGAACTTCTCGATGAACACATCTTGAGGACACCTTTGTGTTTCGTAGTAATAATCGTATCAGAATAAGAACTGATGTCTCGTGCCCTACACGTATTTTCTATATACTCTTTGACCTAACTATGTGGATAACTGGCAGACATTTCGTATGAGTGAACGTCCAGTCACTGAATATTGTATCATGTCACATAGTGAATGGGCTGGGAACCACATTTTGTGGAGGGCAGAGGAACAAATGTAATTGTTGCAATACTACAACTCTGACCTTAGTAAAGAGCTGATCGATTGTTTGAACAGCTGGCAGTGGAATGCTCCTTGATTATCAAGGATTCGGCTTCAGCTTCCAAACCTGCATTAAAATGAGAATATCTTAGGGTGGGTTCCTTGTGGTTGCGTGTGCTTGTGTGGTTTTAGTTACTTGAACGTTGCTTACATTTTGTGGTTGGCAGTTACCCTATGTGCTTCTGGACGGCAACCATTAACATTGAGTGTCATTCACATAATTTTGATGTTCTCACCAAATGTGGCTCTTCGTTGTTTTTAAACTTTGCTTGTTGCTGCTCCCTACCAGTCTTAAGAGGGTCACTTCCGGCGCAATATTTGGATGCCAGTGGGATTTTATGAAAGATGGCAAGTCATTTGGCTAGCCTCTTTTCGTTGAATATGGTAATTAATTCCATTGAGAGGGTAATGAGGAGACATGATCTCACAATAATAGCTTTGGACAGTAAATTTGAATGCAGTGACTGTTGTGCTGACTTCTTAGTATCTCCTTGTCTTATGGCTCCGAGCACTATGGGACTCAACATCTTAGGTCATAAGTCCCCTAGAACTTAGAACTACTTAAACCTAACTAACCTAAGGACATCACACACACCCATGCCCGAGGCAGGATTCGAACCTGCGACCGTAGCAGCCCCGCGGTTCCGGACTGCAGCGCCAGAACCGCTAGACCACCGCGGCCGGCCTCTACTTGTCTTAGTTAGCCCTTGTCTTAATATCACTGAATGTACCTGCTAAGTTACAGCACTGTACAGGGTGTCCGAAAAGTCTTTCCCTGATTACAAAAAATTGATAACTCAGGCTAGACCTAAGATACAAATATGAAACTGGTGTCTAATTGTTTACAAACTATCAAAGTTTTCTTTCACACATCAGTAAACTTCCACTTCCATTGTTGCCCAATGACAGTACAGGTCGATATGACTTTGCGGTCGAAATGCTATCACGTATTGAGGACGATGATGGTTATCTCAGACGAATTGCCTTTTCCGACGAAGCGACCTTTTTTGTCAGTAGAGTAGTGAATCGCCATAATGTGCGCATTTGGGGTTCACAACCCCCTGGCGAGGTCATGGAGTGCACCAAAGGTGAATGTTCGGTGCACGCTATTACACGATCGAATTATCGGGCCATCCTGCTTCGCTGAGGCTACCATCACATCTGCAGTGTATCTGGACACGTTGCGACTGTACGCTGTTCCTCAAGTGCTTCAGTGTCACACCGAAGAGAATGTAGGCGCCGCTGCTGGCTGACTCGGCTGCACAGTGTTCGCACAGTACTACGAGAGCGCTGCGTGTGAGCCGTACCAACTGCTTACATGGACTTTGATTGTTTGCATGTCGCCCATCGCTTGCGACACTACTGTAAATTCAGAGACAAGTATTGACTATCTTCTTCATTGTAATAAAAACTATTAATCTGATTTACTTGAATTGTTGTATAGCATTCCGAGAACACAGCATCCTTATACGAGACGAGTGGGCAGGACCGCACATAAACGTAATGAAAATAGCATCCATAACATAAACACAATCTAAAATGCAGTGTTCAGAAATAGGTGCTAAAGTCAGTCAGCATTCATATGCATCTAATTTATAATAGTGATCAATTACTGTAAAATATCGATTACGGAAAACATCATATTAAATGAAGCTTCGTTAAAGTGCTTAATTAGAAGCCTAGTGTGTTGGTAAGACTAATACCATAAAGAAGGGGAAGGGGATTAAGTAACCACAGCATAATCAATCATGTGCCCAAATCTGGCTTTAAGGAATATTGACAACACATGTATATAATAGTGGTAGTGATGAGTAAGATTCTTTGACCAACGTAAAACTTTACCTAAAAGACGTTAGAGGCTCACACATGGAGTACATATCTTGAGAGACAAATATAAAAAAAAAAAAATTACATTTGCCGCTTTTGCGTTTTATATTTGCCATTTCAAGAAATGTTTGGCTAGTGTGCTTTCCCTCATCAATCAACAACTGTTGATTGTGGGAGGTTGCTACAGAAGATGGAAAAGCAAAGCAGCGAAGTGAGTTGAGGCCAGCAGCTGCGGCAGAAGAACTGCCAGCGTCGTATGCGTGGCCACCGTAACAGCACCAGAGGCTCTGGACCCGGCGTGATGTGGGCCGGTGTGGGTGTGCAGCCACGCTCCTCGCTGGCAACGACGACGTTCCTTCCGGTCAGTGGACTCGTCCCCTGCGTCCAGGGAGCCGATAAGCGACGGAAGCGGCAGGTGGGCGACCGCGGCGACCCCTGCTGCGTGCAGGGAGCGGGCAGGGCGTGCCCGTGCTCTGGGGGGCTGCGGAGTGCGCTGTGGCACTGCAGCAGGCACAGCTGGATTTGAAATTCACAGTTCAAATAGTTATTTTTAATTATTATTATTTTTATTATCATTGTTAACAGTAGAAATAGTTATGGTGATGGAAGGTAGTGTTGTGTAGGAGCTAATAATGTGTATTGCATAATTCGTGTAAAAATGAATCCAGCCTGGGTTTAATTTATAGGCAACAGGCTGCAGTGGAATAAATAAATAAATTGTAACACCCCACCCGTCACTTATCTGGTTTTGGCGTGTGTTCACCCCAGCTAATTGACTAACAGATCAACAGAGAGTGCAAAACTGCTGCAATATCGGATAACGCAAAGAAAGTAATAAGGCCCTGTGACTCCTGATTGAACTGTGGTGGTAGTGTTGACATTAATCGATTCAGAATTGATCCCTTTTTTAATTAAAAAAGGGGCGCACATTGATGTTATATTCAGCTATTGAACACCAGATGCAAATGTTGAACATAAAATTAGTTAAGAAAGTGATCTGGGGTTTCAACTACTTGATTGAAAACAGATGCAGTCGATTAGCAGAAATTTATTTTAACTCACGACCTTCAATCGTAACTTTACATGACTCTCCTAACAGGCAGTGGAAATAAATTGCGTTTACGTGGACTAAAGCGCGATAAATCAAAATTAATTCCTATCGACTGACCCAGGCGTAATGCGAAGTGCGAGAAGAATTCTACAATACACGGCCCGTGAAACCCCTTGTGGAAACTTTGCCGACGTGATCAAACAAATTAATCAGTGGCCGAACTCGAGCCGGAGCGGGCGCAACATCACCGAATTCAGCGTGGCGGGGCGTCGTCGTTGTGCGGATGTAGGCCGGTCACGTGGTGCTGCAAGGCTGCGCTCGTCTATTCACTTCTAGCAATCTTGCTCAGCACATAGCTGAACCAAAACTTCCTATCTCCAAGCTCAATCGTTCCATTTGCTAAGTCCTAAACTGCAGAGATGCTTACTCTCTCTCAGGCAAGCTGAGTAAAGAACACCACGTCTGCACTCTAGGCAATTTGGGAACAGAAGACCTCTACGGAGACTTCTGCCAGTCCGCTCTTCGCTTCGGCTTCCCCTCCAGCAAAATCACTTACGCCAATTGCAGCTCGAGTCACATTAATTATGTGTTGCTTCCCAGTGCCGACCAATGCCTGCTCTGGGAAGTGAACAAATTCCCACAAAATTTTCCTTCCTCTCAACTTCTGCTATTTAACTCCTCCCAGACCACCCATCAAGGTTAGCGTCTGCATAAAACACCAATTTTTTCGAAATTCTCACTCCCAGGAGAGTACTTCAAATGCCTTGGTACTACATTCCCATCGGAGGCCAGCGTATTTCATTCTGTCGCTCTTCACCTGATTTACTTCAGACTCTGCGGATTGTGAATTCAGCATGAAGTTGCTATAGTCACGAACATGCATATTTCGTCCTCTGTTGACCGCTCCACTGTAGCTTTGTGCGGCTTTCTCGCATGTTTCACTGAAAACGGGACGATGGACATTTATCAACAGGCATACAACTTCTCCGTCTGCTTCCCGGTACACCAGCATGGGGTCAACCACCCACTCACTGTCACTCATCTTAAGGCAGCTGGAGGCTGCCCCCCGTTACCGCTTTCTCAGAGCTCGAGCCGCCCTAAGCTGCCTATTGTCGCTTCCCTTCGCCGCTCCCAGCTGGCCTCGGTCAACTCTTGAACACTTCCCTGGGATAAACTAGCCTCCAGTAAATTGACGCATTTCCACAAAGTTTTCATGTCATGTGAATTACTTTAAAACCATCACCCGACATTAATTATTCCAATACGTCCATACTATACCCTCTACAAGATGCATTGTGCCTTGTCAGTCATTTTTGTTCAGCCCTACTGTTCGCTCAACGTGAGTTCAGTGATATTTAATGACTTCATGTAAGGGCCATAGTTCTTGCCATCTTACAAAATAATATCTAAATACACCACTGAATGTAACTGCAAAATTATATCACTGGATAACACATAGTTCAGGAGATGTGACATCATAAACACAGAGATGTGTGAAAAACTAGCTTTTTCTTAAAATTGGGTGCCAATTTTACAGACTGTACTCATGCAGTGTTTGACAACGACAGCTTGTAAGTGACCTGTAACAAACTTTACGAAACTTGTTCTCGCTCATATGCTCAACTTCAAATATTCACCACATTTGTGCAGTAATGAGACTTCTGAAACTGTTTTATACATGGGAGTTGTGTTCTTTAAACCGTCGATGATTCGATGGTTGCCTTTGAGAGTTACAGCCTAACTCTTTGCAGCTGTACTTGCACATCACTTTAAACAAATAGACGACACCACATTAACATTCCGATAAAAATGTCGCCCCAATCCCACAGGCTTCTCTTTCGTAATTAAAACAGCGTTTTCCAAAGCATCTCCAACATTATAAATGAACGTGAAGGCTGTGAATGCCATAAAGAAAACAAGTTATAATTAAAAAATTGCTATTTTTCAAAAACAGAAATACAGGCTGACGCTTAATCACGTTTGTAGGCTCCTGTTTGCCGCATTTGTGAATAGTGTAGGACGGCCCACCGCAACTTTCTCTTCCCCTTGTCCTTCCCATTTTATGAGGGACTAAAAAGTTGAGCATCCATTTCAGGAAACACGTACATTTCAGAATAACTGTAACACCTAAAGTGGAACAGGGGCAAACTGTATTACAGTGAGAGAGAGTTTCATGCACAAACCGGTGGCAACCCAGCAGCTCTGGTGAGGAGGTATGTATCCCTCGACGTAACGGCGGCGGGCCTGCCACGAACTCCAGATCTCGGGGATTGTCCTGTTGGAAACCTGACCCCTGATCAAACCTCGTCAGGATACGTAAAAATTGCAATGACGTGGCAATGGATGATATTTTACATCAGGCAGAGGTGGGTAACTGTGTGCAGCGAGTAACCGTACGCGTTCAATGTTGTGTTCTGCCCACTCGTCTAATATAGGGCGCCTAGGAAAGCTGCTTTCTGGGATCGCTATACAACAATTCAAGCAAATCGTATTAATGGGGTTTATCACAAAAGGAAATGATTACAATACTTAACTTGTGATACATGGTGTTTCAAAAATGACCGGTATATTTGAAATGGCAATAAAAACTAAACGAGCAGCGATAGAAATACACCGTTTGTTGCAATATGCTTGGGACAACAGTACATTTTCAGGCGGACAAACTTTCGAAATTACAGTAGTTACAATTTTCAACAACAGATGGCGCTGCATGTGATGTGAAAGATATAGAAGACAACGCAGTCTGTGGGTGCGCCATTCTGTACGTCGTCTTTCTGCTGTAAGCGTGTGCTGTTCACAACGTGCAAGTGTGCTGTGGACAACATGGTTTATTCCTTAGAACAGAGGTTTTTTCTGGTGTTGGAATTCCACCGCCTAGAACACAGTGTTGTTGCAACAAGACGAAGTTTTCAACGGATGTTTAATGTAACCAAAGGACCGAAAAGCGATACAATAAAGGATCTGTTTGAAAAGTTTCAACGGACTGGGAACGTGACGGATGAACGTGCGGGAAAGGTAGGGCGACCGCGTACGGCAACCGCAGAGGGCAACGCACAGCTAGTGCAGCAGGTGATCCGACAGCGGCCTCGGGTTTCCGTTCGCCGTGTTGCAGCTGCGGTCCAAATGACGCCAACGTCCACGTATCGTCTCATGCGCCAGAGTTTACACCTCTATCCGTACAAAATTCAAACGCGGCAACCCCTCAGCGCCGCTACCATTGCTGCACGAGAGACATTCGCTAACGATATAGTGCACAGGATTGATGACGGCGATATGCATGTGGGCAGCATTTGGTTTACTGACGAAGCTTATGTTTACCTGGACGGCTTCGTCAATAAACAGAACTGGCGCATATGGGGAACCGAAAAGCCCCATGTTGCAGTCCCATCGTCCCTGCATCCTCAAAAAGTACTGGTCTGGGCCGCCATTTCTTCCAAAGGAATCATTGGCCCATTTTTCAGATCCGAAACGATTACTGCATCACGCTATCTGGACATTCATCGTGAATTTGTGGCGGTACAAACTGCCTTAGACGGCACTGCAAACACCTCGTGGTTTATGCAAGATGGTGCCCAGCCACATCGCACGGCCGACGTCTTTAATTTCCTGAATGAATATTTCGATGATCGTGTGATTGCTTTGGGCTATCCGAAACATACAGGAGGGGGCGTGGATTGGCCTCCCTATTCGCCAGACATGAACCCCTGTGACTTCTTTCTGTGGGGACACTTGAAAGACTAGGTGTACCGCCAGAATCCAGAAACAATTGAACAGCTGAAGCAGTACATCTCATCTGCATGTGAAGCCATTTCGCCAGACACGTTGTCAAAGGTTTCGGGTAATTTCATTCAGAGACTACGCCATATTATTGCTAGGCATGGTGGATATGTGGAAAATATCGTACTATAGAGTTTCCCAGACCGCAGCGCCATCTGTTGTTGACAATTGTAACTACTGTAATTTCGAAAGTTTGTCTGCCTGAAAATGCACTGTTGTCCCAAGCATATTGCAACAAACGGTGTATTTCTATCGCTGCTCGTTTAGTTTGTATTGCCGTTTCAAATATACCGGTGATTTTTGAAACATCCTGTATATAGACGTGCAGCAAGCAAGGGGCGACAGACAAACATAAGCAAGCTCTTCAGTATATACAATTCGTAATACAAATGAAGCAGTACAGTTGCTAAGTCACTGCTGTAGCGTTCGTAGCGCCGCTCGACCTCAACTCGGGCCGCAGCCAGGCTAAGCGGCGCTGATATTCTCTTCGTGCAGTTGCCGCTCCCGCCGTGGTGTCGTCCCAGGTCAGCGTGCTACTGGCTGACGTCGTCCCACAGCCCTCTCTGCTGTAACGTTACTGGCCGACGTGCCGCCGCTCCACGTTACGCCAGAACATTCAGTATTCAAAGACAGCGGTAAACATGCAGACTTCCTACTGCTCCTGCCCTCTTCTCCTTCCTGTAAGTAACAAACAGGAATAAGAAGTCAGGTATCACTTGAGCTGTAGAATTCGGCGAATGTGTGTGTGTGTGTGTGTGTGTGTGTGTGTGTGTGTGTGTGGGGAGGGGGGGGGGCAAAATCGCCGGAGACAGAGTCTCTCAAGGTTTCTAATCCTCCAGGGTGCCCATTTGGAAATGTTAGACGTTGTTGTTGCTTGGAGAGCTACATCAAGCCACTCTCCGGACTGAAGACAACAATAATATTGTAAAATAAATTTTGTATCTTAATTTTATTTATTTACTCGAATAACGTTTTTGAATGGTACGATAGGTCAACTATGGTCTTGCTGCTTTATGCTTAATTTTAGTTGCTCCCCGACTTCTTTCATCCTTCGAGAGTATCGTTCCCTTTCTTTGTGGGTCCGCTTTGTTCCTTTTACAGACCTCTTTCATCCCTGTAATCCTGCCTTTTATGTTACTTCTCTAAAAAGTATTGTGTTATTTGCCATTCTGGTATTTTCCATATCTTTGTCAATTTCGGTGAACCATGTGTGTTGGGCTTTACTGCTGTTCAGTAAGTTGAAGATTTGCTTGCTTGGTCCGTTATTATCCGTTTGGTGTATGTGTCCATAAAACTGTACTGTTCTTTTCCTCATTACGTCTGTTAGCTTTTCCGCTTTAAAAATAGAGCTCTCTGTTTCATCTTAATTTGCATTCAACATTACTATCACTTCCAGGTCCCAGTAATTTTCTTAGAACTCTTCTTTCAAATTTTTCCTTCAAGATCCCCAGATCTGGTTAGTTTGTGTGTTTCTGCCGCCCACAGTGTTTCAAACGTTGCCAGTGTTTGACAGTGTCTTAGTTTTGTCTTCCATGACAAGGCTTTTTTGTTATATATATATCTTTTTTCTTTTTTTTTTTTTTTTGGTCGTTTGGAATGCCCTTTCAATTTCATGTACTCAGTTTTCCATGGCCATCTTTTCTTTTATATTGCATGTAATCCATTCTTCTAGGTATTTAAAGCAGTTTGTTTTACTTATTCTGTTGTTATGAGTTTTAAGATATGGAAAGACATCACTGATATTTATCATGAAGTGTCTTTTTACAAATGATATTTTTTAGTCCTACTTGTCTCCTTGTTTTTGTTGTTCTGTGATTTGTTTTTGGCCTATGCAGTGAATTAGTAATTAGTTCCATGTCATTTTCAAGAGCTAGACAATCTATGGCGATTTTATTTGGGTTTCTTTCTAGTTGAACACCTTACTACCTTCTCTAATACGCAGTTGAAAAGTAGGGGTGATAAACCATTCCCCCATTTCATAAGATTTTGACAGTTCCTCCATAAATTTTACTTTCGATTTTGTGTTTGTTTAAGTTATTTTAATTATTTTAAGTTGTTTTATTGTCGAATCCGAATACCTTTATACTGCTGATCAATGCATTCCTTTTTAAAATCTACAAAAGTTATCACATATTTTTGGTTTCTGATTTTTAGTTTCCTCGCTTCTGCTATATTCGTCAGATTTAGTATTTGCTCCACGCAAAACTTTCCCTACCTAAATGCTGCTTGCTTCTCTCCTCGTTGTGCCGCGCGGTCTAGGGCGCATTGTCACGGCCCGCGCCGCTCTCCCCGTTGGAGGTTCGAGTCGTTCCTCGGGCATGGGTGTATGTGTGTGTGTATTATCCTTAGCGTAAGTTAGGTTAAGTAGTGGGTAAGCTTCGGGACCGATGACCTCTGCAGTTTGGTCCCATAACACCTTACCACAAATTTCCAAATTTTCCTCGTTGTGAGTCGGGTATTCCTTAAGCTCTCCTTAAAAGTGCCACGGACAGGGTCTTATGTGAGACGGCAAGAGGGAGAGCTTTCAAAGATTGTTAGGACCAGTTTTTCTTTTCTTTTTTTATGTATTGGATGTATTAATGCCGATGTCCCTTCTGACGGTAAGCTTTTTCTAGTGCAAATTTCATTAGTGATTTCCGTTAGACATAGAATAATGTTATCGCTAGGGTATTTCCACAGTTCAGGACCTATACTGTCTTCTCCTGATGCTTTGTTGTTTTTAAGTTGTTTTATGTGTCTTTTAATGAATAAAAAAAGGCTCTGAGCACTATGGGACTTAACTTCTTTGGTCATTAGTCCTCTAGAACTTAGAACTACTTAAACCTAACTAACCTAAGGACATCACACACATCCATGCCCGAGGCAGGGTTCGAACCTGCGACCGTAGCGGTCGCGCGGTTCCAGACTGTAGCGCCTAGAACCGCTCGGCCACTCCGACCGGCAATGAAAAAAAGAACATTACCGCAGCATCAGCGTTGCCAACCAAGCTGTTGCTTTCCATTTCAGTGCTTAACCTTTCTGATTCTTACAGTCCAGTTGCATACAGTTCTATTCTGTGCTTAATCTCGAGTGTGCAATATTTTGTTTAGACATCGTGCGCTAAAACTACTTTGTGGTGGAGTCTAAAACGCGCTTTCTTTAAATTTTGTTGCAAGTCGCACCAAAACTATTCCACAGCAATGTACACGGCATTAGCTATGAAATGTCCTTATGATTTGCTAGGATTGCCAACAACATCCAAAGTTAGGGCAGTTCTGATTCCTTTACAAGGTGATTTTGCACTAAATATACAGAACATATTTTGCATTCAAGAGTAAACACAAAAAGTATATGGGAACTCTCATGTTACTTGATGTCACATTATTTCTCAGTCACAGAGCCTTGGCTTTCAGAAGCGTTCGACTGTGATCCGCCGATCACCTCGAGTGAGAGTGTCCGCACGCTCCAGCAGTGCAGGAGTGGCGGCGGTGCGACTTCGTTGCACTGGTGACAGGCGCGACGTCACACGCGCTTTTGTTCACTGCCAGGTCTCCGTACACATCCTGCAAGCGCCTATGAATTTTCTGCCCCAAGAAACTCTGTAACAGCTCTCTGCTTGGAGAGCAGTTCCGCCACAGACGCCATTTTGAATGCTCTATGCATAGCGCCACCACGTATCGCAAGTTCATGAAATTGTGCGGACTGAAGCTGGAATACTTCACAATGCCCCACAACAACTTCTGCATTTTGTTAACCGGAACTGGCCGAGAGAAAAAAATGTGTTGCATTACTTATTGAACGCCCCCCATACAACTGATGTAAAAATGAGTACACAGGTGGGTTGTCGATCGTCAAAGGGTTGTGAATTTGTAAAATAGACTGCTTAATTTTTTATTATTACGCTTCTCTCTCTCTCTCTCTCTCTCTCTCTCTCTGAAGGCTAGGGTGGTCATACAAGCCCGCATCCCAAGGCGTGGCGTAAGAGTTGCTACAATGCTACAACACGTGTACTCCCGTATCAAGATTGTAGTTAGCAACTCTTCAGAATTTCAAAGCAACAGCAACAACACTAGCAATAAAAGTGACTTCCACTAGACATAACCTAACCTGCATGTCTGTGAAGTAATGGAAAGCAGAAAAATCATAAAGAAGTGAAAATATACGACAACCTCCTAGAAAAATAAAGATGCCCATAAGGAGTAGTAAGAGCTTAAAAAAGTGAAATGAAATCAGTTTTGCTTCGTAGATTCTGCACCACAGAGGAATTTTTGGACTAGAGGATGTGCTGTTGGCGGCGCGCCATTATCTGCGTCCCACGGCGGCAAGCGGCAGTTTTCCCCGGGCGTTACGTAATCAGAGACCTGCCTCCATCTTCCCGACCTTCTCCAGGCCTCTGGAGACTTTTTGCTCCAGTAAACTTCCTGTACGCCAAGAAATCGTTCTCAGCATCTCCCTACAATCTGATCCTGAGCTTAGCGACGTGTTTTTATCGTGAATTAATTTTGCAATCAAGTTCGAGATTAAATTTGGTTTACTCCTACGACCTCTGTCGGCTAGCGGCTAGGTTTTATACAATGATACATCAGCAATGGAAATTCAGCAAACACAGTTTACGACCGTAGTTGACAAAGGCTGTATGATAAAGCGCATGCTGCAGGTAACCTTCACATTTCGTAATTTACGTTGCGGCTAAAACAATTCTATGTTGTTGAACTCCACAAATTAAAACGCGCATTTCATGGGCGATGCGTGCTTACACGTGTACGTGAATGTTACTTCGGCAAAATGACGCATGTCGAATACTTGCCGTGTAGGAGTTGGGTAATGGACTTACTGTGACTCCCGAAAAGTTCACAATGCTGATGTTAACGGCGGAAAGGAATAATCACCTATCGAAACAAAACTTGACCTGTTCAAACTTCCCATACCACAGTGGCATGCTAAACTACTTGCTGGTTACTGTGACTGCAGACTAACGTGAAGTCGTCATACCGTCTAGGAGAACATGGCAAGTGGCATCAACCGACTTCCCAGAAATTTCGCTCATTGGAAGAGAAGTCAAAAACACCGAACACGTGTCTCAGTTCATCCGTAGATACTCGTTTCAGAGAAAACGACCGTCAAAGTTTTCGACGTAATTTAGATTCCTTTTAGTGAGCCATATGCTCTTGTTTGCTACTTTTATGTCACGTGTTCGAAACCCAATTATTGTTTTTATTTACTTTATTTTATTTTTTTTTCGTTTATCTGCCCATGTTCATAGAATTTCACTACACGAATGTTTCTTATCATGTTATGGGGTACAAGGGCATTTTATAAATTGTAAAATTACAGCTGGGTTTCACAAGAAGTGTCATACATTTATTAAATAATATATCTGTGTGCGGTATTTTCAGGGTTTAGAACCTTTTGAGATTGTCATTGTCTTGTATTTCATTTTTATATTTTATTCTTATTTTTGTTCTCCAGGAAGTTTGATGGATTGCTTCAGATGATACCGATCGTAGAAACATTCGAAACACGGAAATTCCGAACACCAGGAGCACCGCACGAAGGCAGAGTTGTCACACCGACATTTCTTCGTACGAATTTCACTCGGGAAAGGAAGGTCGTTAACATTATTGGAGATTTAACAAACTGGCAATAATTTCGCGGCAAACGACGCATAACGGGTCACTTTTCCGAAAATCTGCGCTCGCAACTGATTATGAATCAAGATTCACTGAAAACAATTTCCAATAATTTTTCCATTCATTTATTGTTTCGTTTTCTTTTTTTTTTTTTGTTGTCCTTTTTTAAGTTCATTCACCAGACATACAGTTAGTAGACTAACAAGAACAACGTTATTTCAGTTCACATTGGAAAATATTCATGTAGTAGTATTATACGAACATGGATAGGAAACGAAAAACAAAAATAAAAGTAATGAGCGGGTTTCGAACACGGGGCGAAAAAGTGCGAAGCCGCGACGCTACCCAAGGTGCCACCGCTTCCGCTGTACTGTTTCTGAGCGTGTGTGTGTGTGTGTGTGTGTGTGCGTGTACGTGCGGGGGGGGGGGGGGGAGGCTGGGTGGGTGTGTGCACTAAAAGACACATAAATTACCTCGAAAATTTTGATCGTCGTCTTCTCAGAAGCGGTTGAATATCTACCGATGAGTCGAAACACGTGATCGCTTATTTTGACTCCTCTTCCACTGAGCAAAGTTTCTAGGAAATGGCTTGCCGTGTTCTTCTCAAGAGTACCTAATAAGCAAGGTGGAAGAAAGTACGACAGCATTAAGAGCAGCTGCCAGGGTCTGCTGAAGAGGGGGAGCGGCGATACTTCTGATTCTGCACAAAGTCTTGATCAGTTCTCACTTCGGTCATGGAAGCATCATACAGGTCACGGAAGCGAAATCTATTTGCACAAAATAGGTGTTCTCCATTATAGGACGACAGGTGAGATCTCCTCGCACCTACACGTTGTTACTGGAAACCTGTGAAATGCCAGCAGTGAAACGAAGACAGATGCCTGGTACAATGTGTTGAATTGTTTATCGATATCTGACCATAACTCCACAAAAGCAGTGTACAAATTCTGGGAGCTAGTAGGGGCACATCACAGGAAAAGCACAGACCGAATTCTTCTGCTGATAAGAAGCCACGAAAAGTGCTGACATCTTTTAGCAAAAGTCCTACAGCACACGAAATTACCTTGCTTTCGGTATCCGTTTGACATCATCTTTACTATAGCGCCGGTCTCATGCTTGCCATTTACGATGTAGGACAATTTAGTGAACGCTTTTGGCCAGAGTACTTTTATATATACACAGAGGGCTCTACTACAGTGTGCTGCGCTGTCCACAGTACTGAGCACATTGTCTTAGCTTACTTTAACTCCATGGCTGTGTGCTATTGTTAGCCGTATGATCGATGGGGGCTAAATCCAAAATAAAAAAAAATACATAAAAATGGACGTCAAATTCGTGTTCCGCGGACTTAAAGTGTCTTCATCACTCACTGCTACGATCATTCGTTACGTACCTCTAAAGAACTGTTCAACAGAGATACTGATTTTCCAGAGTCTCACTGGAGATTAGATATGTTATTTTTCTGTCTTCGTTTTCATCTGGTCCCTGCGGATTTGTTTCTTCCTTCTTCTCTTCTCGTGACAAGGTATTTACTTCTCTGTTCAAGGTGCTGCAATTGTCATGGGTCGGTGCGTCATTCCCTTTGGCATGGGCGCTTAGCTGTCAATTCGAACGTTTATCGGGGTTTGGTGGTCTTACCTCCACCTCTTCTATCTGTATTCTCTTTTCTTGTTCAGCTTGTTGATAGTGGTTTCTTTGTTGATAATTTGTCGGTCTATTGGTTCTCCAGTACCCTTTCCGGTTGTCGTTATTCCCTCTGTAATAGTTGTTGCCGTTCCTGGGTGAATTATAGCTATTGCCATATTCTCTTCTAAATCCATAACCGGTTCTTTGTTTAAATCTATTGTCGTTTCTTGGTGCGAAGTTATCACGTGGTTCGTAATTATTGTTTCTTCGTACTGTGTCTTGTGGGTTCCACTGCTTTTTGCTTTCGTTTTCACGTGCGCTTCGTCTTTTTCTTGCATCGTCTTCCGAAAATATGAACTCTAGTTCCCTTAGAATACATTTAAATGCTTCGACGTCATTGCCTCCGCGACCGACTAATGATTGTTGGCATTTCAATGGTAACTTCATCGCGCATGATTTAATCAACTCTCCGTCACTGTATGGTACATCTAAGCATTGATTTTTCTTTGCCATTAATTCGAAAAATTTCACGGGTCTCTTCTCTCCTGAATTTTCAAAATATGGGTTCTGTAATAATTCGTACTTCACTCTGTTCTGTGCTTCGCTGGACCAATATCGTGAGAGAAACTTCTCTCTGAAATCTTCGTACGATCGGCATGGCGCTGCAACATTCTGCATGGTTTCTGCGACTGTTCCTGACATGTGTGCACATATAAAGTCTAATTTGTGTGCTAGCGTCCAGTGTTCTGGTAATCCTACTCGGAATTGATCAATAAAAGTTCGTGGATGTAATGAGTTTCCTTCTCGAAAGTGTTGAAATTTTCTGACTGTGAGGAAATGATCGTTGTCGTACTTCGTCATAGTTCCACATGAAATTCCCGATTCTTCACCACTTTTGTTTCTGATCATTCCTCCCGTCGTTCTTTCCGGTTGTGATAGATCCATTGGATATTGTCCACTGTAACTTTCGCCTACCCTTGCGTAGTATCGTTGGAGTGGAACGCAATAATTTTCTTCCATTGGTTGTGAACGTGTAGCTGAATGCATTGCACTGTAGTCTTCGCGACCTGACTTTCCAGTGTCAGGTATTGGTTCGGAATCTTGTCTGGCTAACCTTGCCGCTTCATTGCACGATCCGGACTGTCTTGAAACATACGTTTGTGGTTCTGCATGTGTTTGTGGTGCCGTTTGTTCATCAAGAATTTCGAAACGTGTTTGTTGCGGTGCAGGCTGTCTGATTTCACGTATGTTACTTTCCGCCGAGATTGGAATCGCAAATGCATATTATCTTCGTTAATTGCTTGTTTTTTCCGGTGCTGTTACAGATACGGATGTGGTTGCAGACTCAGTGCTTGTTCGATCCTGTTCACTACGCTCTTCAATGGTTTGCAACAACTCTGTTCGGAATTTCTGAAATTATCACTTTGTTTGCGCTTCTACACTCCTTGAAATGGAAAAAAGAACACATTGACACCGGTGTGTCAGACCCACCATAATTGCTCCGGACACTGCGAGAGGGCTGTATAAGCAATGATCACACGCACGGCGCAGCGGACACACCAGGAACCGCGGTGTTGGCCGTCGAATGGCGCTAGCTGCGCAGCATTTGTGCACCGCCGCCGTCAGTGTCAGCCAGTATGCCGTGGCATACGGAGCTCCATCGCAGTCTTTAACACTGGTAGCATGTCGCGACAGCGTGGACGTGAACCGTATGTGCAGCTGACGGACTTTGAGCGAGGGCGTATAGTGGGCATGCGGGAGGCCGGGTGGACGTACCGCCGAATTGCTCAACACGTGGGGCGTGAGGTCTCCACAGTACATCAATGTTGTCGCCAGTGGTCGGCGGAAGGTGCACGTGCCCGTCGACCTGGGACCGGACCGCAGCGACGCACGGATGCACGCCAAGACCGTAGGATCCTACGCAGTGCCGTAGGGGACCGCACCGCCACTTCCCAGCAAATTAGGGACACTGTTGCTCCTGGGGTATCGGCGAGGACCATTCGCAACCGTCTCCATGAAGCTGGGCTACGGTCCCGCACACCGTTAGGCCGTCTTCCGCTCACGCCCCAACATCGTGCAGCCCGCCTGCAGTGGTGTCGCGACAGGCGTGAATGGAGGGACGAATGGAGACGTGTCGTCTTCAGCGATGAGAGTCGCTTCTGCCTTGGTGCCAATGATGGTCGTATGCGTGTTTGGCGCCGTGCAGGTGAGCGCCACAATCAGGACTGCATACGACCGATGCACACAGGGCCAACACCCGGCATCATGGTGTGGGGAGCGATCTCCTACACTGGCCGTACACCACTGGTGATCGTCGAGGGGACACTGAATAGTGCACGGTACATCCAAACCGTCATCGAACCCATCGTTCTACCATTCCTAGACCGGCAAGGGAACTTGCTGTTCCAACAGGACAATGCACGTCCGCATGTATCCCGTGCCACCCAACGTGCTCTAGAAGGTGTAAGTCAACTACCCTGGCCAGCAAGATCTCCGGATCTGTCCCCCATTGAGCATGTTTGGGACTGGATGAAGCGTCGTCTCACGCGGTCTGCACGTCCAGCACGAACGCTGGTCCAACTGAGGCGCCAGGTGGAAATGGCATGGCAAGCCGTTCCACAGGACTACATCCAGCATCTCTACGATCGTCTCCATGGGAGATAGCAGCCTGCATTGCTGCGAAAGGTGGATATACACTGTACTAGTGCCGACATTGTGCATGCTCTGTTGCCTGTGTCTATGTGCCTGTGGTTCTGTCAGTGTGATCATGTGATGTATCTGACCCCAGGAATGTGTCAATAAAGTTTCCCCTTCCTGGGACAATGAATTCACGGTGTTCTTATTTCAATTTCCAGGAGTGTATTTTGACTACGCGGTTATCATATCTTTTCAGCGCTGCTTTTGTGATACGTTTGTGTAACACACTGTTTTCAACAATTTCACGCGCTGTACCTGCTGCTTGTCTACTGATTTCGTTTATCTGTTTCTCTAGTTTCTTGACTTCTCCTTGATCTCGTCCTGAATGTCATTACGCAATGTTTGTACGTCCACTTGTACCTTGTCAATGTCTGTTGTCAATTGATTTTGACCTGTTATTAAGTTTCCTATCACTTCTCGAGATTATTTTGCCTCGTCTTCAATATGACTTAGGTGTAAATGAATTTTTTTGTTTTGTTCTTTAATCTCACGCATTTGTCTCGTGATTTCTGCATTCTGAATTTGAATTTGGTTCGCTGTGTCTTTATTTTGCCTTGTCATGGTTTCCGTAATTTGTTGTAATAATTCTGCCAGATTGGTGGGTCCTATTGCGTTTTCTTCCGACGTCCTACGCTCTGTGTTTTCTTCCAAGTGTTGGTTCGCAACCGATTGCATTGAACTGTGCTGTGACACGTTTCTGCTCGCATTCCTTGTACTCTGTGGTGAGGGAGGTCTAATTACTTATACTATGGGTTCTACGTATTCAAGACGCAAGTTAGAATCCTCATCTACTCTCTCTCAACTTTCCTGCTCCTCTGTCGTATGCTGACTTATGTTTTCTATGCCTTGACGTACATTATCCTCGCTATGGTGCGTTATATGTCCTATTTCTCGCGATACTGCATCGTCTGTTGTACTGTCCTCTATTCTCTGTCCATTTTCATGCTGGGTCTCTACCTCAATTCGGTCAAGGTCTCGATCTGCCATTGCTAATCTTTCCGAATCCCTTATTTTCTGTTTTAAAAGCAATTGACGCTCCCTACTTCGAGTCAACATGCGCTCATACGATCTCACGCGTTTCATAAACTTTTTGTTCACACGACATGACACTTATTATACCCAAGACTGACCATCCATTCACTTACTTGTTGGGTCACAACCAACTTGTCAACGATGTATCCGCCACCTGTGCGCTTGCATTGAGGAGAAAACTAAATTCCAACAATTTTTAAAATTCATAACTTAATTATGCTATTGTCTCTGCTAGAATGTCTCACTTTTTATTGAATACTTCCTTGCTATCTATCGCTGCAGCTACTGTTTTCAACTATTTATGCCTTTCAAAAAAAAAAAGTTTTTTTATTACGAAAATTTTTAACAGGATATTTTTCTGACCTAGTTAGGCATGTGGTCGACCTTCAATCATTGTATTTTAGCATCCTGGCAGGGTCGCCATTCTCTAACGTGGTGTCTGTTTGTTCTAAGTCGTGTCTCCCTACCATTTTCGCGCAACGACGCTCTGAACGTGTTTTTTAGAGAATTGACTAGTTTGAACCTGGGACCTGTTGCTGGTAAGGAGACGCCAGACCACACATGACATGTAGAGTTCAGAAGAGTTCAGTGAGACTAGCGATGATATAACCAAATACTTAATGATTTTATCGTCAGCTCCACTGCACTCCCTGTAAAAGAATCTTAATACTAACTAAATTTAGTGGAATGGGTTCAAGGCTTTCCTATTTTTAGTTAGCTGGTAAAATAACGTCGAAAAAGCAGTTAAGTTTACCACTGGAAATTTTATTCTACTCACAAAACATTGTTTATAAATTGCACTATTGATAGAAGGAAATGTTTAATACAGGATGATAAAAACCAACTGCGTTCAACAAAAATGTGAACTAATATTCCCTGAGTGGGTTTCCAAGTTCTACAATGGATCGAAAGATGATCTATGCCATATCACATCTATAATCTAGGTTTAAATTAAGTTTCACAAAAGAGAAAACTATTAAAATGGTCTACAGTGACCCTCAATTATCTTTAATTACTTATCTAACTTGTCATAAATTACAGTGGCTGATGTGGCTTCTCTATAATTATATAACAGAAAAATCATCACGTTTCAGATTTTAACTTACGTAGCAAATGTAAATACCATGAGCTTCAATTGACGATCGACACTAGTATTACGTAAAAAGGGGATGTAACAGATGAGACTTCTGCAGTTCTGAGTGAAGCCTTATGCGCTCAAAAATGCGGCATCACGTGCGTTGATTACCTTGTCGGTGTCGGTGTTCGTCAGGGGGCGGCGAGCAGCACAGCTCCCTACAGCTCGCCGTCTCGGAAGCAACTCTCTCTCTAACTTCTCCTTACTACGATTTACAGAAGTTGGTTTATGAAAAAACTATCTGGGTGTGTTTTCATCTGACCAATCAGGGTCTCAATGTTAACCTTAAGCTCCGCCTACAAAAATTCTGTCTTTCCAATGAGAAACGTTATACTTTTCGTGGTGGGGCAATGTTTTTAAAGTTTGCAACGTAACAGAGACGCGAAAAAGTCTCACGCTAAAACTTGCAGCTGGTGTGGCCCTTTTAGTGTTATCGTAAGATCTATACTGTTCTTCTGGAGGGCTCTAGCTTTTAACATGGACTGGGGAGTGGTCCTAGCGGTTAGCTGGCTACGTGGGTGTCCGTCCCTTATCGTAAGGCCTTCTAGCTTAACACGTTCTGCTCTCGGCGCCCTCGGAACTGCGTCTGTCTCGCGGTGGGAAGGTATGACATGCATTTAGGCATTCTTGTGTTAGTCTGTGGTATTCCATTTGCTCACTCGTTACTCGTATTACTTTGGTTAATTTAATGACACGATTTATTCGGAGCTATGTCACATATTACTGTCATGTCAGGGTTTTCATGGAAGGTGTTGGATTTGCCTGACACCTTACAAATTTAGTGAACGCTTTTGGCCAGAGTACTTTTATATATACACAGAGGGCTCTACTACAGTGTGCTGCGCTGTCCACAGTACTGAGCACATTGTCTTAGCTTACTTTAACTCCATGTCTGTGTGCTATGGTTAGCCGTATGATCGATGCGGGCTAAATCCAAAATTTAAAAAAAATACATAAAAATCGACGTCAAATTCGTGTTCCGCGGACTTAAACTGTCTTCATCACTCACTGCTACGATCATTCGTTACGTACCTCTAAAGAACTGTTCAACAGAGATACTGATCCTCCAGAGTCTTACTGGAGATTAGATATGTTACTTATTGTAGTTTTCAGTTTCAAATATTAGTGCTATATGGGGCGTGGATGAACTGCCACAGTTGAGGGCAATTCAGTTCAAACAGGAAGAACATTTCTGGCTTAAAAGGTACAACTTCACAAAGTTCCGACAAGTTGCTGCTTAAAATGTAGGAAAATAATGTAATTCGTGGAAGCGAAATAATAGTAATAATAATAATATATAATAATCGTATATTGTACCTGCCCATGATATTTCACTTGCAATTCTACGCCACGCTTTATCTTGCCCAATCCCTTTGTTGTATTCAGCACTGTTGTGGTCGAAAATACAGGAATATTTCTCCACAAGATCAACAAAAGAGTACTGAAGTCAGGATCGTTTTTGTTTTCATTTTCCAGGGTACGCACAAAATCGCGCAACCAAAGCAGAAACTTCCGCAAGCTGACGCTAGCACTAAAAGTATAAGGGGCTATCACAAAGTTGCCGTACAGTCCAGAATCGGTGTGTGGATGAGGCAAAATCGCCGTGAGCATAGTGCCCTGCTGCGTAAAGAAGTCTGCTGCACATCCTCGACCAGCAGGAGTCGTCGACTTCCCGAGGCCAGTTTCAAGGGTCCGGAGGCGTGGTTGTCGCACGGGGAGATATCGGAGTGATACTCGAGTGTGTCCCACTTGAGATGGCGTAACGTCTGCGTTACGACATTGGGGATCAGGAAAGTTCGTTACCATAGTAGCAGCGACACCTCTTGCCTCAGCATTTCACAGTGGTGGTTTTCGACAGACGTGCTGCCCCGTATACGTACTTCACGGTCCGATGGATGTCTGGATGTCTATAGACTACCATCGGGAGTCAGGAAAAAAATACCAGCTCGTTGGTCCTGTCCCGACACATTGGGTGATAACGTCGCCATAGTTCACGTTTCCGCCTTTATTGCACGCACGCCCGAAATACACGGATGCCACACAAATCCTTTTCCTACTTGTCGGTGCTTATATACCGGCATCGGAGTCGCGCTACGTTGCATATACGCTGCACCAACATCCTCAAACGAAAACTTTTTGACCTCCCCTTACAAATAAAAATATGTCACATGGTTTCTATAAAATCTTTTTGCAACTCGTTCAGCCGATCGGAGTGCCCGCGTGGTTCGAGGCGCCATGTCACGAATTGCGTGGCACTTCCCGCCGGAGGTTCGAGTTCTCCCTCGGGCATGGGTGAGTGTGTTGTTCTTAGCATAAGTTAGCTTAATTTAGTTTAAGTAGTGTGTAAATCTAGAGACCGATGACCTCAGCAGTTTGGTCCCTTAGGAACACATTTGAACATTTTGCATCTCTTTTCACTGATTTAGTAGATCTCAGGTAATATTAGATCCTTTCTATACGTAGTATGTAGCTAGAGACAGACTTGGTCTAAGAAAGAAACTACAGAGCCGATTTCTAAACTCCACGGCATTGTTTTAAGCATGGATACGTATGAATTTATGAAACAAAAAGTCTTGAACTCACACATTGAGCTATTCAGGTCATGATTTATTGATCTTCGGCACTAACTTACCAAAAGAACGTTCTATAGATCTTCGTTCCTTAGATAATTTTTAGTCAAATTTGTGCCTTTCATTAGACGCTTGTCTACGAGGATATGGTCTCAATATATATTTTGTGAGATGAAAAGCTTCATCGGCAGCAATATAATAAAAAAAATTGCAGACATCTTCCGATAAAGGTGGGAGCACATAACCAGGCAGTAATTTACAGAAATAAGTTTCTTTTAATACTCTTCCATTACCGTTGCAACCATACTCCCCAGTACCAACAAATAAGGATAGTACATCTGCATCTGAGACAGTTAACGCGATTATGGATTGTAATTACAAAACATTGACCGGATTTAGCTGGAGCTTTAACTGTGATGTGTTTTCCGCCAAAGCTGCGAATATGGTCTGGAAGATTTCATAGTTACCAGTAGCGATCAGCCATTTCCTTGCAGATTTATTGACATTATGTTAGCAAATATTCATGCTGCAGATTTTTCTTGCCTTTCACATTTCTGACACAATTCTTCAAATAGTAATGTGTCCTCAGAAAAAATAAAAGGGAAGCTTGTTACATATACAGCTCTTTAAATACGTTACAAACATCACAATTGCTCACATTAGTATGCCAGTAAGGATATATCTCATTAGGGGTAAGATAGATACTGCCTACAGGAAAATTAAAGATACCTTTGGAGATAAGAGAACCACTTGTATGAACATCAAGAGCTCAGATGGAAACCCAGTTCTAAGCAAAGAAGGGAAAGCAGAAAGGTGGAAGGAGTATATAGAGGGTCTATACAAGGGCGATGTACTTGAGGACAATATTATGGAAATGGAAGAGGATGTAGATGAAGATGAAATGGGAGATACGGTACTGCGTGAAGAGTTTGACAGAGCACTGAAAGACCTGAGTCGAAACAAGGCCCTCGGAGTAGACAAAATTCCAGTAGAACTACTGACGGCCTTGGGAGAGCCAGTCCTGACAAAACTCTACCATCTGGTTAGCAAGATGTATGAAACAGGCGAAATACCCTCAGACTTCAAGAAGAATATAATAATTCCAATCCCAAAGAAAGCAGGTGTTGACAGATGTGAAAATTACCGAACAATCAGTTTAATAAGCCACAGCTGCAAAATACTAACACGAATTCTTTACAGACGAATGGAAAAACTAGTAGAAGCCGACCTTGGGGAAGATCAGTTTGGATTCCGTAGAAATACTGGAACACGTGAGGCAATACTGACCTTACGACTTATCCTAGAAGAAAGATTAAGGAAAGGCAAACCTACGTTTCTAGCATTTGTAGACTTAGAGAAAGCTTTTGACAATGTTGACTGGAATACTCTCTTTCAAATTCTAAAGGTGGCAGGGGTAAAATACAGGGAGCGAAAGGCTATTTACAATTTGTACAGAAACCAGATGGCAGTTATAAGAGTCGAGGGACATGAAAGGGAAGCAGTGGTTAGGAAGGGAGTAAGGCAGGGTTGTAGCCTCTCCCCGATGTTATTCAATCTGTATATTGAGCAAGCAGTAAAGGAAACAAAAGAAAAATTCGGGGTAGGTATTAAAATCCATGGAGAAGAAATAAAAACTTTGAGGTTCGCCGATGACATAGTAATTCTGTCAGAGACAGCAAAGGACTTGGAAGAGCAGTTGAAGGGAATGGATGATGTCTTGAAGGGAGGATATAAGATGAACATCAACAAAAGCAAAACGAGGATAATGGAATGTAGTCGAATTAAGTCGGGTGATGCTGAGGGTATTAGATTAGGAAATGAGACACTTAAAGTAGTAAAGGAGTTTTGCTATTTGAGGAGCAAAATAACTGATGATGGTCGAAGTAGAGAGGATATAAAATGTAGACTGGCAATGGCAAGGAAAGCGTTTCTGAAGAAGAGAAATTTGTTAACATCGAGTACAGATTGAAGTGTAAGGAAGTCATTTCTGAAAGTATTTGTATGGAGTGTAGCCATGTATGGAAGTGAAACATGGACGGTAAATAGTTTGGACAAGAAGAGAATAGAAGCTTTTGAAATGTGGTGCTACAGAAGAATGCTGAAGATTAGATGGGTAGATCACATAACTAATGAGGAAGTATTGAATAGGATTGGGGAGAATAGAAGTTTGTGGCACAACTTGACCAGAAGAAGAGATCAGTTGGTAGGACATGTTCTGAGGCATCAAGGGATCACCAATTTAGTATTGGAAGGCAGCGTGGAGGGTAAAAATCGTAGGGGGAGACCAAGAGATGAATACACTAAGCAGATTCAGAAGGATGTAGGTTGCAGTAGGTACTGGGAGATGAAGAAGCTTGCACAGGATAGAGTAGCATGGAGAGCTGCATCAAACCAGTCTCTGGGCTGAAGACAACAACAACAACAAAGGATATACTCCCGACAACGTCTCTTAGTCCTTGTTGTCCAGAGAAGGTTCGGTGCCACGTTATTTCTATTGGCAGTGAGTCACTTGATCACCATCCTACTGGCATGTATCTGCCATGATACACAATATGTCACTTGTCACATCACGTCGAGTCATACATATACCACGTATCTGACATGCCACACATCGCTCACTTGCCGCGCTACGTTGAGTGACACGCATATCAATGCCACTGTCCAGTATCTACCACGTCACGTGTCATGTCGCTTGCCACACCACATCAAGTCACAAACATACCGCGCCAATACCATGTATCTGCCACGCCTACGTCACGTCACTTTCCAAATGGTTCAAATGGCTCTGAGCACTATCGGACTCAACTGCTGTGGTCATAAGTCCCCTAGAACTTAGAACTACTTAAACCTAAGTAGCCTAAGGACATCACACACATCCATGCCCGAGGCAGAATTCGAACCTGCGACCGTAGCGGTCGTGCGGTTCCAGACTGTAGCGCCTTGAACCGCTCGACCACTGCGGCCGGCTGTCACTTTCCACGCCACGACGAGTCACACACGTACCACGCCATTGTCGCAGATATGACACACCACTTGCCACATCATTTGTCACGCCTTGCCGTGTCCTTCCTAACTTGTAACAAACCAGAGGTGTAAACGGGCTGAGACAGTCAATGTGTCAGTACATTCGTGTCTGTATTTACATAACTGTCAAGCCTACAGCGAGTCATGGGAATTGTGCAGTAAGAAGGAATATATCCAGATAGATGTATAACAGTGACATACAATCCACATCCACGTTTACACTCTCCAAGCCGCCTTTGGTGCTTGGCGGAGGGTATTTTGTGTACCACTCTCTCTTCCCATTTACTGTTCCGGTCGCAAACGGTCCACAGCAAGAACAATATTGCTGGTAAGCCCCAGTGTGGACTGGAATCTTTCCGCGAGACGTACGTAGGAGCAAGCAATATATTGGTTCAGTCTTCTAGGAATGTACGGTATCGGAATTTTAACGGAAAACCACACCCTGTAGTATTCCTGATTCGTGTATCACAGTTTTCATAACTGATCTGAGTAAAACAAAGTTTATTTCACTTTTTTAATATTCAAATGAAAGTTAACCACATGCTGCGTACAATTTACATAAAAGTATACTTTTTCTGGGATGTTTCTCTCCGAACCCTCTGTTCTTCTTTGAAAGTTGTGGATTACACATATCTCCCCCATATTTCAGCTTTTCTGTATTCTTCACGGCTTTTCTGTATTGGATGTTTCTTTGGATAGAAAAGACTGTATTAAACCACACAAAGACTCGTCCTGAATTGATTTCCAGATCATGTCTTCTTATTGCGACTTTCACGAAACTGACCTTCTGGCAATACAGTAGTATTGCTTAAAGAAGTCGTATGTCAAATATGCTTCCGCTGTTATCGGTTTGTGAGCTAACGAGCATTTCGCTCTCATTTAAGTATATGGCCGAAAGAGTCAGCCTTCAGGAATTGTGAAACGAACCCTGTCGTCCAGGACCGGATGCCACAAAGGGCGCAGATTCACTCGCAGGCGTCTATTGTCTATTGAGGACTAAGCGCTGTAGTGTATGAGTGACGAGAACCTACGTCATAGGAAAACCCAATAGAAGGCGTTTGTGGCCAGGGAGATGCAGCAGTGTTAAACATGGCGGACCTAAGATAGGCCATAAAGGGAAACATTTATGGAAATTATTTAATTCTGCAGTAATTCAGAGAATGAAGCCACAGTAATTTTAATCTGCCATCCTACAAACATTTTCATGGTGAGCCCAATAAAACTTTAATTTTGATCATATCTATAATAGTTTAGAGTTTACTGCTAAAGTGAAATTAACAACTTCTGTAACAAAGACCTGAATGCTACAGTCTGAACACCTTGGTCGATCTCAACGATCGACATTTCATATAGAAGCGCATCATTAAAATGAGAAACGTTGTAAATATTAACTCCATAAATTTATTTTTTTAAAAGATATATTAAATTTAATTTATCAGTATTTTCAGTTAAGCATCAGATCATCATTTCCTCCATACAAAACACATTGAACGATGACAGCACGACATGTTATTGAATCATTAGGCAACAGAATATTTGTTGTAAAGTTTAGTGCATAATAGTTACATTGGTTCTTTATTTATTTATCAGAAAGCACATTGGTGCAAGGCTACTGGCCGTGGCATTCAAAGTTAAGAAGGAAATTTTATTGGTTTTATGTGAAAGAATTTAACGTTTATTATGAAATGGATATTTTTCTTACTTTATTTAGAGCGTGAAAGTGGTCAAGCTTTGATTATTTAAATATGCTAAAATGCAAAATAATGTAGAATAAGCTGTAGCTAATCAATGGAGTGCTTCAGGAAAGGGAACTGCCCTAGTCAGCTGAGCGATATTCAGTTCGCGCGAAGCGCGGCCGCGGACGGGCAGAGGGACAGTTCGGCTGGAGACACCAAAGGGTACAGTTTGGACTAAGACGCGAAAGCGCACAGTCGGTCTTTAGGCACTAGCAAGTGAAATGACAGAAAATTTCGCGTTGTGTGGTATCGCGGGACTTGGTCTCTGAGCGCTGAGCAGCCGCGCGCCTACTGTGAACTCTTCGTGTAAATATCGAGGTGGAGTACTGGACTTGGGTTTCGCGATGAGATCGTGAATGATCGAACTGTGTCATTTGGATATGCACTCGAGTGTAATAGTAATTCTAAATACGACCACTTTCGCTATTAGTTTTCTTTGTGAATTCTAACCAAATCGCAACTGTGTGGCCTACATCATTTATGGGTCGTTAATTTAGTTCCCGATATTATTATTACTGTTATTATATGTTACATTAACTTTGTTTCATACAATTTCGCAAACTTGCCAGACAATTTAACCAAAGGGTCACAAGTGTCTAATTTAGGGCGTGTAATGCGACACGTGCGGTTCGACCCCTAGACGAGTTTGAGCCAAGACATTTCGACGAAGAGGAACCGCATGTGAGCCCGAACATCATTGGGGTGTTAGTTCGCAGATGGTAATTCCGTTTCTGGTTGTAATTACTAAACTTAAAATGTTGGATGTCATTTCGTACTTAGTTGAGACGTTGTCTTCCTCTAGCCGACGCTATAACCATAATACTTGGCGGAGGGTTGTCCAGTTTTGTTCATTGTCGTCGCTGTGTTCCCTGTCTATGGTGTCCTACCTTTTTCTCTAATATCACCTTTATTCAAATCTTTTTATGTGCACTTTGCTGCTTCTTCTTTGCGGTATAAATAAGTGCTGGAGGGAATAGAGCAGTATGACCTTGTAACCTCCCCCTCACTTATCGACCTTAATGACAGTGAAAAATTAAACCGCGTGTACCTAATGGAAATTTGGGAAAAGCAGTCGTCACCGAAGTTAATTTGTCGGTAAAGAGGGAGGAAAGGGCTACATCTAAATGAAAGGAAAAATGCAAATGGAACTGGTGGAAATTAATTTTGAAACGGGGTAAAGTTAATAAAGAAAGTAAATGTGCGGCCGTTACGTTAACAATTAACTAGCGGTAATTAGATATTTGAGATTTGGGGGAAATTACGGTCGCCAGTCCTAAGGACAATTACTATAGTAACTGAAAAAGAAAGGTTATTACACATATAATTAGCACTAGAAGCGTGGCAACTGAAGGTTGACACGTGTAGTGTGAAAACTGAAAGTTTGTCAGAAGTAATAAATTTCGCTACACTCTGACTTAATTTAGCAAAAGAATTAATAAAACCGGAAAATCGAAAGTTAATTTAGTAACTGAAGCTAATAGTGAGCTTTCTTTCTGAAGCACATCGAAATTCAGTAAAATACGGTTAGTCTTGGGCTACCTCAACAATCATTTCAAAAGCTACTTGAACCTACACAATTTAGAAATAAGAGATTTAACTTTGAACTTGAATTAAATGATTCTGAACAATTAACAATAGTAAAATTTAGTACGTACCAAGCTGAGCTGCAGTCACAGGTAAGCTAAAATACGGTAACAAAACTCACACTCTTAATTTGTGCTTGTGTAATCTAAATATTGTATCCAGCTATGAATACCTTAACTGAACTTTGAAATTAAAGCAGTGAAATCGAATGATGCTGGCGTTTGAATTTCAACGACACTCGGGTTCATACCGGAAAAGGAAGGGACCCTGCTTGGTAATGCAATTGGGACAATGAGCAACAAAGGTTCATGCTACATTGCTGTAATTTTGTGATTTGAACAGTTTGAAAAGCTGAGGTCTGCCATACAGTTCTAAAACTTTACGTGCTTTCAGTCTTCCTTGTTGGTTGATTGAAGGTTTGAAGCCGTCGATTGAGGAGGTGGCGACAGTCACTCATCGTCGGCTGTCGCTGTTGCTGAAGCTGGATGTTGGCGCGCCTTCTTCTCGACACGGTCACCAGACGAAACGGGCTCTTGATGTGCGCCAGCTAATGCTTCCCGTCCACGACACCATGTCAGAAACTATCATCGCAAGTCGAGCGCAATTACATTCTGCCAAACCCCGAAAGCGCGGCAACTCGCGGGAGCTTCACACAACACACCTGTTCCACTGCACCACCCCAGCCAGACTCTCCCTCTGCCCGCGCTCCACGCGACAGAGTTAACACTACCAAAGATCCTAAACACTTTG
Organism: Schistocerca cancellata; assembly: GCF_023864275.1. Taxonomy (NCBI): domain Eukaryota; kingdom Metazoa; phylum Arthropoda; class Insecta; order Orthoptera; family Acrididae; genus Schistocerca; species Schistocerca cancellata. The sequence continues at coordinate 514,849,287 of NC_064634.1, forward strand.
GTTCTCCACACGACCTATCGATGTATTCGTTCGATAGCATAGTTTTCCCTAGGCCAGACCCAGCGTATAAATACAAATAATATTCACAAAACAAACCAATTATAAAACGTCATAAATGCATATATATATATACAAATAGTAAAACAATTACAATATACAATGACACAGAAATGTTATCTCTTCAGGTAACAAAATAAGGAAAAAAATATAGTACAATAGATGGAAATAGAAGGATATGCATTTCCGGCGTTACAACCTCCTTTACAAGAAGATGCAGAGAGTTACTTCCGATAAATGGTCAGTGAGTTATAAGCGACGAAAAATTGAGGATGAAAATTGTAATATGGCCCACAAGGAGGAAGGGATAGAAAAAATAATTGGACAAGTATATTCAGCACTTATATAAAGCAAAGGAGAAATCTGATGAAACCATTGACCTGGAACACGTGAAAGAGAGAGAGGAAAAATAATATCAACTTGGACGTTTAAAATTGAAAGAGCGATAATGGGAATGAAGAGACGTGAATATGCAGCACTGCATAGTCTTCCTATACAGTTATTTTAGTGTATGCTTGTAAAAGGCATACCAGAAATGACAGCTGTTACGATGCGATATTCGGAAGTGGAACATGGTTAGAAGACTTTGCCAACGCAATGAAGGCTCCAATGGCCCCAAAAATGGGCATAAATAAATACACAGAATACAGGACAAAAGGCATAATCTCTCATGCTACAAATTTTTTTAGAGTACTGAATCGTAGACGGTATGTAACAGAAGATAGAGTGATTGTGTGGGTCAACGCGAGTGAAGTGGGAGTGAATCAGTGAGTGTCAGTATCTAGGTTTACTCCTCACTACGTCAAAACATTTTTTGTCATTTTCTCCACATTTCTTTCTTTTAATACTTAAACCGAACTAACCTAAGGACATCACACACATCCATGCCCGAGGCAGAATTCGAACCGGCGTTCGTAGCGGTCGCGCGGTTCCAGACTGAAGTGCCTAGAACCGCTCGGCCATTCCGGCCGGCAGGGCAGTAGGAAATGAAGTGAAACTTCAAGGACAGAGAGGGCATGTGATGCTATTTCACTGACCATTGAGTAAAGTTAAATTTATAAAGAACTTCGCAGTACGATCCCACCCGTCAGTACGACACTGCTCGTCCTGTGGCCAGGATGCACGCACTGACTCAGCTGGGAAAGCTGCCTCACAGCTGCTGTACCTGGCCCTCGATTTGCCAGGTACTGGCATTGGGTCGGAGTTGACGTCCCAGCTGGTCTGGGGACCCTGTTTGCGACAACAGCACCTCAGAATCACGCAGGCAGTTCAGAGAGACACGTGTCACGTGTGGGCGAGCATTATCCTGTTGAAAAATGGTACCCCATACTGTCACACGAGAGGTATCGCACGATGCTGTAGGGTGTCCATGACACACCGTTTTGCTGCCAGAGTTCCCCATTCACTACCAGACGACACCCAGCAGTACGTGATCAAGGGAGTGGATCCCAGTACCCCCAACGAGACAGTACAGGCGGCCCTCTGTTATCTGGGATTTGACTGTTAAAAGTGCCTCCCGGATGACAGGGTTCCGTACACACGCACCGTTACCACACTACATGGTTGAGTTAGCCGACACGGCTGATTCCCGCGCCATCCTGCAGATAAAGAGCTTTCTGCGGATGGACGTACGTGTAGAACTTTACGAACCACCCAACGTCCCCCAACAATGCAACAACTGCCAGCGGTTCGGCCACTCGGCCCTCCGCTGCGGCCTGGCAACTCGCTGCCGCGGATGCGCTGGCAACCACAGATCCAACACTTGCACACAAACACAGCCAAACCAGCGACGCTGTGCCAACTGCGGTGGGCCCCATGCGGCAAACTTCAGACAGTGCAGCTCATACAAACAGGCGCTGAAGCGTAAACAAGACAAGAGCAGGGTACAGTACGACATACCACGCCCAAGGCCAGCGCCGAACCCAGTAAGGAACGGCGTAACGTTTGTCACGGTTGCACGCCCTGGCGGAACGGCACAGGCCGCAGAACCTCAGCGCCCTTCACACACACGCGAAACAACCGCTGCAACAGCCACACAACAGCCACAGACAACACCTGAAACCCAACAAGCATCGGTACCAACACGACCCCACTCCCGGAAATCACGTGCTGCGAAGAAACGCACCATTTATAGGAAAACACATCCACACAAGAACCCCCCGAACCCCAAGCCCAGAGGAGGAATAGACGTACACGTAAACACAGGGCGGGGAACACGAAATCACCACAACAGGCCACGCAGCAACAACAGAACAGTAACACACAGGAAAACAGTCAACAAGACACCGAAACTGTAACTCACACTACCATCCCCCTCACCACAGAAGTAACACAGGCGCCACAATCTCTGTCACAAAACACAAATGCCGCTCCTAACAACACACCAATACCCGCACAAGCGGCCGCTAACTCCACAACAGCGCCTCAGGCTGCCACACCCAACACCAACATATCACCTGGGGGAATACTGGAAACACTATTCCCTCGACACACGACCGTTCAAATCCTTACCAAGGTGCTGACGGCCGTCACTACACTCATCACCCAGCTCATGAGCGCCGAACCCAAATGGCTCTGAGCACTATGGGACTCAACTGCTGTGGTCATAAGTCCCCTAGAACTTAGAACTACTTAAACCTAACGAACCTAAGGACAGCACACAACACCCAGCCATCACGAGGCAGAGAAAATCCCTGACCCCGCCGGGAATCGAACCCGGGAACCCGGGCGTGGGAAGCGAGAACGCTACCGCACGACCACGAGATGCGGGCACGGGCGCCGAACCCGGGCAATACTGGGCTGTCATACACACTGCCATCACAACACTCTTTCACACTCTTACATGAACAATATACCACACCCGGCCCATAACGCAAACCCGCACACACTATCACAGATCCTGTTCTGGAATGCAGACTCGATCCACAACAAAAGGGCAGAATTTGCCGCGTTCATGGAGCGCAAGGGAATCCTTGTCGCGCTACTGAGCGAGACTAAGCTTAAACCGCACAAACAATTAAACTTTCCTGGCTACTGTGTCTATCGTACCGACCGACCGGGCGACGCCGTGGCAGGTGGAACTGCAATCGTCATACACAAAGCCATCGAGCACACAAACATAGAGCTCCCTGAACTGGAAAAAATCGAGGCTACGGCCGTCAGAGTCAAGTTCAACGGAGCCTGCACCACACTGATATCGGTATACAACAGCCCTGTAGGCATTTCGCGATATCAGCACATTACTCAACATTTCACCGCGAGTAATAGTCGCTGGAGATCTGAACGCAAAACACCCAGAATGGAATTCACGCATACGAAATCCCAACGGCAAAAAACTGTACGAACATTCACTAGGCAGAAACTACATCACACTAGCGCCGACTGAACCGACGCACATTCCCTATCAGAGGGGACACAGGCCAGACGTGTCAGACATGGCCCTCATCAAGGAAAACGATCTGCCCTCAAACCACCAACCTGTAATACTATATATTGAGGTAACACTGCAGCACATGGAACAACGCAAGATGTTGGACTACGGGCGTGCGAATTGGACATTGTTCAAGCAAACCCTCGATAGCCACACCTCACCTATACACGAAATTAATGAAACAGCACAAATTGATGAGGCAGTAGAAACCCTCGCTAACGCCGTCCAGGACGCAATGGCAGGCACCATACCTGATCGCACCTCACAACAACGCAGTGCGGCCCTGTCCCAGGAAGTCCTGGGCCTAATCTCAATGAGGAATCGCCTCATGAGACAATGGCAGCGCACCAGGCGTCCGTGCTTCAAACGGCACATTAACAGGCTACAGGGCATCATACACGATAAAATACAAACACATAGAACACAATAGCGGAACCAAAAACTCGAAGGGCTGGACACCGCACGACCTGGCGTGTGGCAACTAGCCCGACACTTCACCAGGGAGAAAATGTACACCCCAACGCTTCAAGGGCCTGACGGATCTGCATACTCAGCGGAAGAGAAAGCAGAACTAATGGCCCGCACACTCGCAGCGTCATTCTCACCGAACCTGGTACCATCAGATCCAGTGTTCACACTTGCTACTGACCAGGAGGTTACACGCATTGTAGCCCAACCATCGCGCGACGACATTCGACATGCTAGCACAGCCGAAGTCTCCTGGGCTATAATGCATTCCGCTGCTAGGAAAGCCCCTGGTCATGATGGCATTCAAAACCGTGTCCTCCAGGAGTTCACGGATAAAGCAACAGAGTACCTAACACACATAACGAATGCCATACTAAAACACCAACACTTCCCCGCCTTTTGGAAGACGGCCAAGGTCCTGATGTTCAGGAAGCCGGGGAAAGACCACAGCCTCCCACAAAATTACCGACCCATCAGCCTTCTGAGCTCGCTCAGTAAGATTGTTGAGAAGGTGATTCTCAAACGCATCACTAGGCACTGCATAACAAATGACATCCTGAGACCGGAGCAATTCGGCTTCAGGAATCACCACTCCACAACACAACAACTCATACAGGTCGTTGAACATATAACATATGGCTTCAACATAAACAAAGCTACAGGGGCGGTGTTCCTGGACATCGAAAAGGCTTTCGACCGTCTATGGCACAACGGCCTCATCCGCAAACTCAGCGACGCGGGATTCCCCGACGGGCTGCTGCGTCTAATACACTCATACCTCACAGACAGGAGTTTCAACACTGACGTGCAGGGAAAACAATCAACACGACACGGTATACACGCAGGAGTACCCCAGGGAAGCATTCTAGGGCCCCTACTGTTTAACCTCTACATAAACGATCTCCCAACCACTCACAACACAATGATGGCAATCTATGCGGATGACACAGCCATCCTTGCGCAAGATTGGAAACCATCAAACATTACGTCACGCTTACAGACTGCACTCAGACTGGCCGAGCCTTGGTTGGAGAAATGGCGGGTTAGAGTAAACGTCGACAGGTGCGAAGCCGTTCTGTTCGCTAAAAGACCGAAGCAACTGCGCAAACACCGCTACTGCAGACCAATAACTCTACATGCACGTCCAATACGTTTCCGCGAGAAAGTCAAATACCTCGGTGTCTGGCTGGACCGGAAATTACTCTGGGGGGACCACATACAACACATGAACAACCGAGCTAGCGCGAGGCTCAAACAGCTCTATCCTATGCTCAACAGGCGTAGCACACTGAACAGAAGGGTGTCGAGGTCCATGTACATGACACTTATCCGACCCCTGATGACGTACGCAGCTCCTGTCTGGGGATACGCGACGCCTACACGCCTGCGACGTCTGCAGCTCATACAAAACAAGGTACTCAAAATCATAAGCAATGCTCCAAGATACACACGCATCGCGGACCTTCACCGGGAATACCGACTTGAGACTCTCACGGAGGTAATCCACAAACTCACCGCAAGACTATACAGAAACTCCAGACATTCACAGAACCGGTTTATTCTGAATCTGGGGAACTACGACCACAACCATAGATGGAAACATAAAAGACGAAAAGACATACTTGTAAGGACATAACATCTATGGCCAAGCGTACGAAAACATAACGGCACAGGCGAGCCCCTGTTAATCAGACGCCATTACTGGATATCCAGCTGAAATACACTGCCGAATAACTGGCACCACACAGGGAAGCCGTACCGTACACTGCATGCAAACAAGCTCCACACATCCCCCACACAGTGAGATGATCTATGGCCGATCTCCCACTACTGTATAACGATCTTGATTGTTCCAGGAATGTAGCAGCCGCAGCAACTGGGACACATCGCCATCGCTTGCCATGGTAATGATGCATGATACCCATACTAACAAATCCAACCTTGCATGAGCTATCGCAGCTAGTAAGCCACTACTGTTCTTACTACCCATCCCACTGTCGCAGAGGTATTTTTCCCACGGCACGAGCCATGGCACTTTTTTCCCTCTGCTCTTCAAATCGCTACCCTCACTCGCGTTTCGTCCACTATCTATCACCTGATGGACCGTGTTAATGCGTAGCCTTACCCAGACGCACGGACAACATCACAGCCCAAAATCCTGTGATCCACTTACTGGATAACTAACATGTTTACGGATGTGACAGTAGAACTTTTGGTTTGGTCACCACGTTGGTGCGGGCGTGGAGGGGCCCCATCTCTTTGTACCTGAAGTCGTACGTGATGGCTCCCACGCCTTGACAGCAAGAGTACATCTACATCTCTGCGTGATGCACGGTAGTGGGTACCTTGTACCATCACTAGTATTTGCTTTCCTGTTCCACTCGCATAGAGCAAGGGAGAAACGACTATCTATAAACCTCTGTACCAGCCGTAATTTCTCTAATCTTGTCTTCGAGGTCCTTATACATTGGGAGCGGTAGTCGTCCTGCTGTCTGCTTCCAATACCCGTCCTCTAAATTTGTCAATACTGTGCCAAATCCCATGTGTCTTACAAATAGTCAACCTGACTCAGAAAATTAAGTACGAGACAACTACACCTTTAAAATCCAAGCTGAATTACTGCTCACAAATGGATTAACTAACATGATCAAATATTAAGGCTCTAGATGTGACTCCTTAAGTTGAGAGTTGCATCATATTAAAAATGAGATAATTGAAGATGTCAAAAGAAACAGGTTTTAAATGAATACATTAATTTGTTCAATTTAACACCCACACACATGAAATGCACCCGACTACCTGACAATACTACGTTAACAATACAAATTGTACTATATGATTGACACTAAGTGAGCCTGCTGGTTCTCAGAGTTTCTTGGAAGGTTTGGGTGTGTGCTCTGTAGATGCAGATGACGATCTAAATATGACATTTGAGTTTGTAAGTACAGGGTGTTCCAAAAATGACCGGTATATTTGAAACGGCAATAAAAACTAAACGAGCAGCAAGGGAAATACACCGTTTGTTGCAATATGCTTGGGACATAGTACATTTTCAGGCAGACAAACTTTCGAAATTACAGTAGTTACAATTTTCAACAACAGATGGCGCTGCGGTCTGGGAAACTCTATAGTACGATATTTTCCACATATCCACCATGCGTAGCAATAATGAATGAAATTACCCGAAACCTTTGACAACGTGTCTGGCTGAATGGCTTCACATGCAGATGAGATGTACTGCTTCAGCTGTTCAATTGTTTCTGGATTCTGGCGGTACACCTGGTCTTTCAAGTGTCCCCACAGAAAGAAGTCACAGGGGTTCATGTCTGGCGAATAGGGAGGCCAATCCACGCCGCCTCCTGTATGTTTCGGATAGCCCAAAGCAATCACACGATCATCGAAATATTCATTCAGGAAATTAAAGACGTCGGCCGTGCGATGTGGCCGGGCACTATCTTGCATAAACCACGAGGTGTTCGCAGTGTCGTCTAAGGCAGTTTGTACCGCCACAAATTCACGAAGAATGTCCAGATAGCGTGATGCAGTAATCGTTTCGGATCTGAAAAATGGGCCAATGATTGCTTTGGAAGAAATGGCGGCCCAGACCAGTACATTTTGAGGATAGAGGGACGATGGGACTGCAACATGGGGCTTTTCGGTTCCCCATATGCGCCAGTTCTGTTTATTGACGAAGCCGTCCAGGTAAAAATAAGCTTCATCAGTAAACCAAATGCTGCCCACATGCATATCGCCGTCATCAATCCTGTGCACTATTTCGTTAGCGAATGTCTCTCGTGCAGCAATGGTAGCGGCGCTGAGGGGTTGCCGCGTTTGAATTTTGTACGGATAGAGGTGTAAACTCTGGCGCATGAGACGATACGTGGACGTTGGCGTCATTTGGACCGCAGCTGCAACACGGCGAACGGAAACCCGAGGCCGCTGTCGGATCACCTGCTGCACTAGCTGCGCGTTGCCCTCTGCGGTTGCCGTACGCGGTCGCCCTACCTTTCCAGCACGTTCATCCGTCACGTTCCCAGTCCGTTGAAATTTTTCAAACAGATCCTTTATTGTATCGCTTTTCGGTCCTTTGGTTACATTAAACCTCCGTTGAAAACTTCGTCTTGTTGCAACAACACTGTGTTCTAGGCGGTGGAATTCCAACACCAGAAAAAACCTCTGTTCTAAGGAATAAGCCATGTTGTGTACAGCACACTTGCACGTTGTGAACAGCACACGCTTACAGCAGAATGACGACGTACAGAATGGCGCACCCACAGACTGCGTTGTCTTCTATATCTTTGACATCACTTGCAGCGCCATCTGTTGTTGAAAATTGTAACTACTGTAATTTCGAAAGTTTGTCCGCCTGAAAATGTACTGTTGTCCCAAGCATATTGCAACAAACGGTGTATTTCTATCCTGAGATGTGGAGAGTGTTCTCATCGTGAGAGCCTCTCTGAAGTAAGGGACGAGAGCTGTGCTACTGGGAACAAGAAGCCTGATCTCCCGTACAGCGCTCGAGTGGACAGAACTGCCCAGAGCGACCTGTTCAGTGCCAAGACGTGCATCCAACTCTCTCGACATTCACGCCACACTGTTCCCAGACGAACTCTGTATTTTCTATCTCCATCGTACAGCCTGCTCTTTCCTTCCCACCAAATAACATATGGCAGCCAGTCACTGTTTAAGAACTCTCAAAGTGGCAACGACGTAGTTGCTTCTCCTGCAAAAACCCTGCCAAGAAAAACACACTACATTAAAACTCCAATGACAATTCGATCCTCCCCTCTTTTCCAAAAGCTTCTCCTTGCAATCCGTCCTCGTGACTCACAAGTACTTTTACCAATCGCGCATTTTTGCACCGAGCACCATTACAAGTCCTGAGAAAGTAAGAAAACCGCTTTCGAGGCTAGGCTCTTATTTTGTGGCAGTCCACGTTTCTTTTGGAATGCACGGGATTGCTGTCTGCTGAATACGCTATTCTGAAGACAGCAGAGTCCTGGCCTCGTGCTGATAAAGTTCTTACCTTTGGCACTGCCTGCCTCCTTGGCTGGAGCCGTTTCATAAACAAACAACAGCGCCAGCCTCCTGGGGGCTCGCCTGGTGACGCAGCTGCCACACTGAAGACACCACGCGCTACCTGGCCTGTCTTCTGTCCTTGCCGAGCGCTCGGACCTGCTTGTTTCTTCACATCGGATACTGCCTTGTTTGCTTGTCCCAAATCTACTGTGCACCTTGTTCTTAAGCTTTTCCAGAAACAAAAATAAAAAGAAGACCCAGTTAATCAAAGGTCAGTACGTGCAGCCACTGCAGTTCAACATGCATCTCTAACCTTCTCGTTATCCTTGAATGTAATTCTCATATTAAATGAAAAGAGATATGCCATATGGCTTGCCACTCTTCATAACATCCCCCTAACAGCAAAATTTTGCGCTGGAGGTGAAACTCTTAAGCTGGATGGAGGAGCAGCAACAAGTGAAAATTACCACCCACCATGTGCAGGATTCGAAGAGAATGTCAAGTTTCTCCAAGTGGCAACCGACATTTATAGCTGTCAAGAGAGTACAAAAACTAACCCTGACAACTGCAACATGTAGATAATGATCAACTCATGAACAACGACATACATCCTCAAGGAAACCACCCTGAACTTCACTTGATGCTGGCCTGAATGCTTAAGGCAAATCCTTGAGAAGTTAACGAATGTACAGACAGTAAATAAGGACTCTGTTACCAACTGATCAAAAGCAATATTCACTCTACCAGTGTCAAAGTCAAACTTACATTAGGAAGTTATGTGTGCTACTCCGCCTTTCATCAAGCGTAGTTCCTTGCCCATATGGCACTCGATTACTTTAGACATACCATGTACAATAAAGAATATTTACGTAATTAATCATAAAATGCAGAAGGTCCATATTTTCAGTAAGATATGAAATTCGTTTTGAAATGCTGGGACATATAAGATTTGTACATATGTAAATACTACCAAAATTTTTGCAACATTGCCGTTGCCGTTGCCGGTAATCAGGCAAGTAGCAGAATCCATGAAACCACAGACAGGAAACTTAAAATAAAATACATCAGTTATTCATTCATCTGAACAATGTACTACAAACTGTCATGGTTCTAAGTACTCGCCCTTACCAAATCACTTAGAGTGAACACGAATGATGATGCTGACCGCTTCATAGAACCTCCTGAGTTGCTGCCAAACCCCCGAGGGTGTTTGAAATACTTAACTTAATTCAGAGAATTAATTATGAGACGGACACGCCTTTGAGACCCAAGCTGAGTTATTGTGCACAAACGGATTAACTAACACAATGAACTATTAAGGCCCTGGCTGTGGATTCAAAAATGAAACATTGCATAATATTAAAAACGAGGTCAATTGAGCCAAGCTTAATACTGTGCACAAACGGATTAACCAACACGATGAGCTATTAAGGCCCTGGCTGTGGATCCTAAAGTGAAGTATTGCATAATATTAAAACAAGGTTAATTGAACGTGTCAACAGAAACAAGTTTTAAATGAACCCACTTTAAAACACAAACATGAAACGCGTCTGTGAATACTAAGTGAACATTACAAAACTGCACTATATCTTTTACACTAAGCGAACCTTCTGGTTCCCAGAATTACTTGGAAAATTTTGGGACATACTCTATAGACGCAGATGAGATTCGAAAATGACAGGACTTTCTCACTACACGAATATTGTGGATATTTGCCTGACCAAGGATTGTCCTAATATTCTGGTGCTGCTAGTAACACTCACCGTAAATTATCAGCAGGAGATGTGGCGAGTGTTGCCATCACGACAGGATCGAAGTATCGCCAACAGGATATTTGGACTCGCAGTGGGCTGCTGGAACGGAGACCGCTGCTCACAGCGATCCGTTCACTGACAAGACCCATGTCGAGCTCTCCCGATCTTCACACCTTACCGTCCCCCGACGAACTGTCTATTTCCTATCTGCGTCGTCTAGCCTGCTCTTACCTTCCGTCCAAACCAGACACAACTGGCATTCGTTGGTTAAGGATTCTCAGTCAGCCAGTGGCATAATTATTTCTTCTGGAAAAACCCCACCATGAAAAACGTGCCGTGTTCCGTCACCAGTGACAATTCGATCCACCTTTGTTTTCCAAAGAACTTCTCTCTGAGATTTGTCCCGCTGACATCACCAAGCACTTTTACCAGTCGAGCGTTTTCGTGCCTAGCAGCTAGTCTCACATCGCAGGTCATAAGAAAGTAAAAGACTGCCTTCGAGGATAGACTAACTTTGTGGCATCACACGTTCGTTTTGGAAAGCACAAGGTTATTGTCTGTTTCCTGCACTATTTTGAATAGGGCGGACGAGTATACCTGCTCTCACAATCCCATGCCATCCAACACTGGTCCACTGCCACATCCAAATATCCCACAAACCTGGATACTGTACGATTCAACTAGCTAGCCAAAATGAGATCTACAATGAAGCCTCTTTTGGACTATATCAGGTGCTAATAACGCTGTCTCAGACGAGTAAGTGACATCTCCGTGTCCTTCACGGCAATGATCCATCGGAGACTGTTCACAGTCCTTTTACACCGACGGAAAAAGTCGCAACACCAAAAGTAATTAATATAAAGCAATGAAATTTTGGGAATACAATTTGTCTAGGTATCATGTGTAAGTGATTAACATTAAAAGATCACAGGTTAATGAAAACGCGAGATAAGCCAATGAAAAAGTAAAATGCTGCTACATTAATAACAGGTGTAATCACGAGAATATTGAATGCAAACATGCAAACGTGCGTGTATTTTTTTTTTTTTTTTTAGGATGGAGTTCCATGCCTATTGCGCTTGGTCAGTCAATACAAGGACAGTTAATGTAGTTTGTGGATGACGCTGGAATTGTCATGTGATGAGGTCCCATATATTTTCAACTGGAGAGTGATCTGATGGTTGAGAAGGGCAAGACAGCATGCCAGTAGTCCGTAAAGGATGTTGGGTTACAAGAGTGGTCTGCGGACGAGCTTAATACTCTTGTTAAACACCCCCTGAAATGCTGTTCATGAACCAGACTGACGTACAATTTTGCAGTCAGGGTGCTGTCATACGGAATCCCACCCCAGACCACAACTACAGGTCTGGGGCCAGTGTGTCTAGCATGGAGACAGGTCGGGTACAGGTTCTCAACTGACCTGCATCTAGCCAACACAGTGTCATCATCGGCACCGAGACAGAACCAGCTTTCATCAGAAAACGCAACAGACTTCCTATCTAACCTCGAAAGAGCTCTCGCTTGACACTACTGAAGTCGCAAATGACGGTAGTTTTGGAGTGAGCGGAATGCATGCTACAGGGCGTCTGGCTAGGAGCTGTCCTAACAGTTCGCAGTCCCACAGTGGTGCCAACTGATGCTCAGATTGCTGCTGCAGATGCAGTACGGTGCAATAGAACCACATGCCGAAGGTGATGGTTTTTTCTCTCAGGAGCTGTCCTTGAAACGACCGATTTGGAACAGTTCGCCGTCTTACTGTGGTGCTAACTGTTACTCAGATTGCTGCTGCAGACGCAGTATGGTAAGACATTTCCAGGGGCAGATGTGGACTCTGACCACAAGCTATTGGTTATGAACTGTAGACTAAAATTGGAGAAACTGCAAAAAGGTGGAATTTGAGGAGAAGGGACCTGGATAAACTGAAAGAACCAGAGGTTGTACAGAGTTTCAGGGAGAGCATAAGGGAACAATTGACAGGATTGGGGGAAAGAAATACAGTAGAAGAAGAATGGTTAGCTTTGAGGGATGAAGTAGTGAAGGCAGCAGAGGATCAAGTAGGTAAAAAGACGAGGGCTAGTAGAAATCCTTGGGTAACAGAAGAACTATTGAATTTAATTGACGAAAGGAGAAAATATAAAAATGCAGTAAATGAAGCTGGCAAAAATGAATACAAACGTCTCAAAAATGAGATCAACAGGAAGTGCAAAATGGCTAAGCAGGGATGGTTAGAAGACAAATGTAAGGATGTAGAGGCATATCTCACAGGAAAATTAAAGAGACCTTTGGAGAAAAGAGATCAACTTGTATGAATATCAAGAGCTCAGGAAGGAGTATATAGAGGGTCTATACAAGGGTGATGTACTTGAGGACAATATTATGGAAATGGAAGAGGATTTAGATGAAGATGAAATGGGAGGTACGATACTGCGTGAAGAGTTTGACAGAGCACTTAAAGTCCTGAGTCGAAACAAGGCCCCGGGAGTAGACAACATTTCATTAGAACTACTGACGGCCTTGGGAGAGCCAGTCCTGACAAAACTCCACCATCTAGTGAGCAAGATGAATGAGACAGGCGAAATACCCACGGGCTTCAAGAAGAATATAATAATTCCAATCCCAAAGAAAGCAGGTGTTGAGAGATGTGAAAATTACCGAACAATCAGTTTAATAAGACACAGCTGCAGAATACTAACGCGAATTCTTTACAGACGAATGGAAAACCTGGTAGAAGCCGACCTCGGGGAAGATAAGTTTGGATTCCGTAGAAATATTGGAACACGTGAAGCAATACTGACCCTACGACTTATCTTAGAAGAAAGATTAAGGAAAGGCAAACCTACGTTTCTAGCATTTGTAGACTTAGAGAAAGCTTTTGACAATGTTGACTGGAGTACTCTCTTTCAAATTCTAAAGGTGGCAGGGGTAAAATACAGGGAGCGAAAGGCTATTTACAATTTGTACAGAAACCAGATGGCAGTTATAAGAGTCGAGGGACATGAAAGGGAAGCAGTGGTTGGGAAGGGAGTGAGACAGGGTTATAGCCTCTCCCCAATGTTATTCAATGTGTATATTGAACAAGCAGTAAAGGAAACAAAAGAAAAATTTGGAGTAGGTATTAAAATCCAGGGAGCAGAAATAAAAACTTGGAGGTTCGCCGATGACATTGTAATTCTGTCAGAGGCAGCAAAGGAGTTAGAAGAGCAGTTGAACGGAATGGATAGTGTCTTGAAAGGATATGAGATGAATATCAAAGAAAGCAAAACGAGGATAATGGAATGTAGTCGAATTAAGTCGTGTGATACTGAGGGAATCAGGTTAGGAAATGAGACACTTAAAGTAGTAAAGGAGTTTTGCTATTTGGGGAGCAAAATAACTGATGATGGTCGAAGTAGAGAGGATATAAAATGTAGACTGGCAATTGCAAGGAAAGCGTTTCTGAAGAAGAGAAATTTGTTAACATCGAGTATAGATTTAAGTGTCAGGAAGTCGTTTCTGAAAGTATTTGTATGGAGAGCGGCCATGTATGGAAGTGAAACATGGACGATAACTAGTTTGGACGAGAAGAGAATAGAAGCTTTCGAAATGTGGTGCTACACAAGAATGCTGAAGATTAGATGGCTAGATCATATAACTAATGAGGATGTACTGAATAGGATTGGGGAGAAGAGAAGTTTGTGGCACAACTTGACTAGAAGAAGGGATCTGTTGGTAGGACATGTTCTGAGGCATCAAGGGATCACTAATTTAGTATTGGAGGGCAGCGTGGAGGGTAAAAATCGTAGAGGGAGACCGAGAGATGAATACAGTAAGCAGATTCAGAAGGATGTGGGCTGCAGTAGGTACTGGGAGATGAAGAAGCTTGCACAGGACAGAGTAGCATGGAGAGCTGCATCAAACCAGTCTCAGGACTGAAGACCACAACAACAACAACATGCAGAAAGCGATAGTCTTTCCTCTCAGGAGCTGTCCTTGAAGCAACCGATTTGTAACAGTTCGCGGTCTCATGTGGTGCCAACTGTTACTCAGATTGCTGCTGCAGATGCAGTACGGTGCGACAGAACCATATGCCTTAGGCGATGGTCTTTCCTCTCCTTAGCGCCGTGTGACCATTGAAGCCCTGTCTTCTTGCGACCGTACATTCCTGTGAGCACCACTGCACCAGTCATGTACAGTGACTGCAGTCCTGCCAGATCTTTCGGCTCGTAGGCCTATTACACGACCTCGTTCGATCTTAGTGAGAGGTTTTGATACTGGCGTCTTTGTCTCCTTAACGGCATTCTTGACTACTATCAAGTCAAAAGGTAACTAACGCTCACAACCGTTACCGCTGGTATTTAAAGCAAACCTGATTTTGCAACTTTAGTGTGGCGCCACTAGCGCCACTCTTACGCGACTGGTGCGAAATCTGAATAGACTTCTGAGCCATGGCGCCATTGAGTTTATAGACTGTTCTGTCTGGCGCCACTGGCTCAGGTGTAGTATCGACTATCCCTTCTGCGGCCCCATTGCCAATATCTATGAGGCAATATCTATGAGGAAGAGTTGGTATCTGTGGGTGTGTCCTTAAAAGACTTTGCTTGCGATATACAGGGTGTTACAAAAAGGTACGGCCAAACTTTCAGGAAACATTCCTCATACACAAAGAAAGAAAATATGTTATGTGGACAAGTGTTCGGTAACGCTTACTTTCCATGTCAGAGCTCATTTTATTACTTCTCTTCAAATCACATAAATCATGGAATGGAATCACACAGCAACAGAACGTACCAGCGTGACTTCAAACACTTTGTTACAGGAAATGTTCAAAATGTCCTCCGTTAGCGAGGATACATGCATCCACCCTCCGTCGCATGGAATCCCTGATACTCTCATGCAGACCTGGAGAATAGCGTATTGTATCACAGCCGTCCACAATACGAGCACGAAGAGTCTCTACATTTGGTACCGGGGTTGCGTAGACAAGAGCTTTCAAATGCTCCCATAAATGAAAGTCAAGAGGGTTGAGGTCAGGATAGCGTGGAGGCCATGGAATTGGTCCGCCTCTACCAATCGATCGGTCACCGAATCTGTGGTTGAGAAGAATACGAACACTTCGACTGAAATGTGCAGGAGCTCCATCGTGCATGAACCACATGTTGTGTCGTACTTGTAAAGGCACATGTTCTAGCAGCACTATCCCGTATGAAATCGTGATAACGTGCTCCATTGGGCGTAGGTGGAAGAACATGGGGCCCAATCAAGACATCACCAACAATGCCTGCCCAAACGTTCACAGAAAATCTGTGTTGATGACGTGATTGCACAATTGCGTGCGGATTCTCGTCAGCCCACACATGTTGATTGTGAAAATTTACAATTTGATCACGTTGGAATGAAGCCACACTGACGAAACTAAAATGAGCTCTAAATGGAAAATAAGCGTTTCCGGACACATGTCCACATAACATCTTTTCTTTATTTGTGTGTGAGGAATGGTTCCTGAAAGTTTGGCCGTACCTTTTTGTAACACCCTGTGTATACGGGGTTCGCTGGCCCGAGAGAAGGGTACGAAGTTTGCGAAGCCACGAGCTGCTCAAGAAGGCCCGTGCAGAGCGAAGTCACCGGAGCACTTCCCCGGGGCCAGCGCCGGCTACAAGCAGCGGGCCGGCATCCCGTCGGTTGGTTGGCAACACTGGTGTCGGACGGCGGCTCGTGGCCTGGCTGCCCTCTCCTGCCTGGCTGACGTCGGCAGCAGTCAGTAACCGCCGTCACGCACCGTGGATCCACGGATCTGCTTGCTGATAAAGGGGAGTAACATTCCCTAATCCTCGTGGTGATTTGTTTCATTGCCGAACTGCCCTCCTTATTAGTTTCTGGTTAGTACCCGACCCTCAGAGCTTTACTCGGCCGGCTCTTTGGTCGAAGATATAGGCAGTGGTATTGAACTAAGGCATTGGTTGTCGTTTGAAAATTTGTCCTATCATATGGCCTTTCCTTTCTGGTTTGTACCCGGTAATTAATGTTCTGATTAATCAGCTCTTGGTCGGTCGAAGATATAGGCAGTGGTATTGAACTAAGGCACTGGTTGTCGTTTGAAAACTTGTCCTATTATATGTCCTTTCCTTTCTGGTTTGTACCCGGTCATTAATGTTCTGGTTAATCAGCTCTTGGTCATAATTAAATCCGGAACAATTGTACTAAGGCACATGTCACCGTTAAACAAAAAAGGGACTTGTAGTTGAATTTAGCTGTTAACCGATTCAGTTCTTTGATTGGAATTGCATTTCTCAGTCGTTAGTTTGAACAACCTGTTGTGCTAAGCTGTCCGTTCCCGTGTGTGAATTTTAGCTGGGCCTTGTGGTTCCGTCGAGTGAGTTCTCTTGTAATAAGTGTTCACAAGTGATGTTTTAAGACGTTACTTCATAGTAGTCTTAATAACTGACATCAGTTTAACCCTGAAAATATTAACAGCCAACTGTTCAAATGGTTCAAATGGCTCTGAGCACTATGGGACTTAACATCGGAGGTCATGAGTCCCCTAGACGTAGAACTACTTAAACCTAACTAACCTAAAGGCATCACACACATCCATGCCCGAGGCAGGTTTCGAACCTGCGACCGTAGCAGCAGCGCGGTTCCGGACTGAAGCGCCTAGAACCAGTCGGCCACAAAGGCCGGCAACAGTCAACTGTCACCAGGTCTTTAGTCAATTGTCAGAAGGAACGGGTTGGTATCCAGTGGCACCTTGGTTGCCGATTGAAATGAAGAGGTTGGTTGCTTTGAAGTAAGCCTTATCATTCTCATATTGTTTGCTAATCTGTTTAACCTTTAAGCCTAAGAGCATTTAATAACACAGACTGTGTCCAGGTAAACACCGCTGTTTCACCCGATGACGGCTGGGCTGCAGGTCGGGCCGTCTTGTAATGATCGTCATATTGTTTGCTGCTCTCACAGCACTTCAGATTTCTTTCGCAAAGATTAGAGCTTATTCAACTTAAGGTTTAAGTTAAAAGAATTTTACAATTTTTTTCATTTTTTAAAGAAAATTTTATGGTTAAATGCTACAATTATATGTAAAACATAGTTTATATATTGTTAAATAAACAGGTTTTGTGAAAGGAAAGTTATATTGGTGGGTCCTCCCTTCCACGTTTTAATTCCAGTAAGTACCACGTATCAGCATCATCTTTCAGATGCAGAAACACGCCCACGAAGGCGTTTATGTCGCATAAATCCTTCTTGGTGTTGCGCTATTTCCTTCGGTCAGTGTGTGAGCTGCCCGGCCTGGTGGAAACACTAAAGACGAGCAGCAGCGACGCGCTCTGGCGGCCCTTCCAGCTGTCACACAGACTCGCAGGCAGCCCTTGTACACGTGTGCACATCTGTCGTCTGGCTGCTTCACTTATTTGTCAGCGGTCTATCGAGCACTAGATAATCAAGATGCTAGAAGTAGCGGAGGAAAGAGTAAGCATACGAGGCGAGCATCAACTGCATCAGATCGTCTGATGACTTGGTACTGCTTGCAGATAAAGCAATATCTCTTCAAAGAATGATATCGAGACTTGAAGAACTATACAGTGAGGAAAATGAAGTCCAAAAACAGAAATCTAAAGTACAGTGGAAGGAGAGAAAAAGAAGTGGATGAACGGAAAAGAGGAGGACACCAGACTAGGAAGCAGTTGGCGTGGAACACAATCAGATGGAGGCAGCAGTGGTGGGTTCAGGAACCTGTCAGTGGGCACAACACCATATAATGATCATTACCTGAATCCCAGTCCAATCGGCGTTGTGTCCCTCCTGTCGTTAACTTGCACTCCTTACTCAACTTTGACGTTTTGTTGGCACTTCTCACCGTCTGCTCCACCGCCACTGTCACACCTTTCCCCTTATCATCGTTAGTAAATTTTATGGTATTAGGAGCAAACAGTCGCACCTGTCCGTCACGACACTTTGTACGATTCTTTCTGTGTTGGCACTACGGGTTAACAATGCACACTATTTAGAACTGGAGCGTAACTTTAGCTACTCACGTGATCAAGTTAGTACCCACTTCGGCAGTGTCTATAGTTCGCTTTGTCGAGAAAAGCCTCTTTTGCACGAGTAATTTTCTTATCTCAATCGACGACTCGCGGAAAGTGAATCTACTGTAGAGCCCCTGGCATATTATCTCTTTACCAACGTGGAGAATACGAAAAATGCTATCAAGGAATTTCTCAGGAACTACGCTCAATGGAGGAGGAGTCAAAATAAGTGATCACGTAGCCAGACTTATCTGTCAACACTCTACTACACTCCTGGAAATGGAAAAAAGAACACATTGACACCGGTGTGTCAGACCCACCATACTTGCTCCGGACACTGCGAGAGGGCTGTACAAGCAATGATCACACGCACGGCACAGCGGACACACCAGGAACCGCGGTGTTGGCCGTCGAATGGCGCTAGCTGCGCAGCATTTGTGCACCGCCGCCGTCAGTGTCAGCCAGTTTGCCGTGGCATACGGAGCTCCATCGCAGTCTTTAACACTGGTAGGATGCCGCGACAGCGTGGACGTGAACCGTATGTGCAGTTGACGGACTTTGAGCGAGGGCGTATAGTGGGCATGCGGGAGGCCGGGTGGACGTACCGCCGAATTGCTCAACACGTGGGGCGTGAGGTCTCCACAGTACATCGATGTTGTCGCCAGTGGTCGGCGGAAGGTGCACGTGCCCGTCGACCTGGGACCGGACCGCAGCGACGCACGGATGCACGCCAAGACCGTAGGATCCTACGCAGTGCAGTAGGGGACCGCACCGCCACTTCCCAGCAAATTAGGGACACTGTTGCTCCTGGGGTATCGGCGAGGACCATTCGCAACCGTCTCCATGAAGCTGGGCTACGGTCCCGCACACCGTTAGGCCGTCTTCCGCTCACGCCCCAACATCGTGCAGCCCGCCTCCAGTGGTGTCGCGACAGGCGTGAATGGAGGGACGAATGGAGACGTGTCGTCTTCAGCGATGAGAGTCGCTTCTGCCTTGGTGCCAATGATGGTCGTATGCGTGTTTGGCGCCGTGCAGGTGAGCGCCACAATCAGGACTGCATACGACCGAGGCACACAGGGCCAACACCCGGCATCATGGTGTGGGGAGCGATCTCCTACACTGGCCGTACACCACTGGTGATCGTCGAGGGGACACTGAATAGTGCACGGTACATCCAAACCGTCATCGAACCCATCGTTCTACCATTCCTAGAGCGGCAAGGGAACTTGCTGTTCCAACAGGACAATGCACGTCCGCATGTATCCCGTGCCACCCAACGTGCTCTAGAAGGTGTAAGTCAACTACCCTGGCCAGCAAGATCTCCGGATCTGTCCCCCATTGAGCATGTTTGGGACTGGATGAAGCGTCGTCTCACGCGGTCTGCACGTCCAGCACGAACGCTGGTCCAACTGAGGCGCCAGGTGGAAATGGCATGGCAAGCCGTTCCACAGGACTACATCCAGCATCTCTACGATCGTCTCCATGGGAGAATAGCAGCCTGCATTGCTGCGAAAGGTGGATATACACTGTACTAGTGCCGACATTGTGCATGCTCTGTTGCCTGTGTCTATGTGCCTGTGGTTCTGTCAGTGTGATCATGTGATGTATCTGACCCCAGGAATGTGTCAATAAAGTTTCCCCTTCCTGGGACAATGAATTCACGGTGTTCTTATTTCAATTTCCAGGAGTGTATTTCTGGGAAAACGGTAGTCAAAGTTTTCGAGGCATTTTCGAGGTACTCGATGTGCCTTTCACTGTGCAATATCCTCAGACGAAGTGGCGGGTCAGTGGTTACTGTCGCGGTTTATTAATTAATTTATTATTTTTTATTATTGTTATTTTATTTTATTTTTACTGTTTTTATTCACCCACCCACTTCTGTATAAACGCGTGATGTTATCGTGAGGCACTACTCGTGCACTGGCTGTTAAAAGCTCGCCAGTGCAAACATCACCACCTGTGGACTGCGAGGGGCCGGCCGCGGTGGTCTAGCAGTTCTAGGCGCTACAGTCCGGAACTGTGGGACTGCTACGGTCGCAGGCTCGAATCCTGCCTCGGGCATGGCTGTGTGTGATGTCCTTAGGTTAGGTAGGTTTAAGTAGTTCTAAGTTCTAGGGGACTGATGACCACAGATGTTAAGTCCCATAGTGCTCAGAGCCATTTGAACCATTTTTGACTGCGAGGGCTGGCGCCAGCCCGGCGGCGGACGCAGCTGCCCTCTCCGGCAAGACTGCACGGGGGTCCCGTCTGTCGCCTCCTCAGTAGCGGCTGCCTACTTCGTAGTTAGGCCTGCGACAACCAGCGCAGCAAGACAGATGCTTTGCTGTTGACGAAAGACTTCATTCAGAAATAGGAAATGGCTATCATGTTCTACATGACTGCTTCTCAAAAGATAAGTAAATGTGTTTCATTATTCAATTATAACACTGTCTTCTTCTACTGTTTTTGCCCTCTGCGGCTCCCTCTAGTACCATGGAAGTCATTACCTCATGTGGTAACAGATGTCCTATCATCCTGTCGCTTCTCCTTATCAGTGTTTGGTTCAAATGACTCTGAGCACTATGGGACTTAACTTCTGAGGTCATCACTCCCCTAGAACTTAGAACTACTTAAACCTAACTAACCTAAGGACATCACATACATCCATACCCGAGGCAGGAATCGAACCTGCGACCGTAGCGGTCGCGCGGTTCCAGACTGTAGCGCCTAGATCCGCTCGGCCACTCCGGCCGGCTATCAGTGTTTCCCACATATTACTTTCCTCTCCGATTCTGCGCAGATCCTCCTTCCTTACCTTTCAGTCCACATAATTTTCAAAATTCGTCTGTAACACCATATCCCAAATTCTTCGATTCTCTTCAGTTCCGGTTTTCCCACAATCCGTGATTCACTACCATACAATTCTGTACGCCAGACGTACATTCACAGAAATTTCTTCCTGAAATTAAGGCTGATATTTGATATCAGTAGACTTCTCTTGGCCAGGAATGCCCTTATTGCCATTGACAGTCTGCTTTTGATGTCCTCCTTGCTCCGTCCGTCATTGATTACGTTACTGCCTAGGTAGCAGAATTCATTAACTTCATCTACTTCGTGACCATCAATCCTTGAGTTTCTCACTGTTCTCATTTTCGCTACTTCTAATTACTTTCGTCTTTCTTCGATTTACTCTAAACTTACGTTCTATACTCATTAGACTGCTCGTACTATTCAGCAGATCGTGTAATTCTTCTTCACTTTCACTCAGCATAGCAATATCATCAGCGAATCGTATCACTGATATCCTTTCATCTTGAATTTTAATTCCACTCCTCAACATTTCTTTTACTTCCATCGTTGCTTCTTCGATGTACAGATTGAACAATATTGGAGGGGGGGGGGGGGGGGAAGACTACGTCCCTGTCTTACACCCTTTTTAATCCGACCACTTCGTTCTTGGTCGTCCACTCTTATTATTCCCTCTTGCCTCTTGTACATATTGTATATTACCCGTCCATCCCTATAACTTACCCCTATTTTTCTCAGAATTTCGAACATCTTGCACGATTTTACATTGTCGAACGCCTTTTTCAGGTCAACAAATCCTATGAACGTGTCTTGATTTTTTTTAGCCTTGTTTCCATTATCAACCGCAACGTCATAATTGCCTCTCTCATGCCTTTACCTTTCCTAAAGCCAGACTGATGACCATCTAGCTCATCCTCAATTTTTTTCCATTTTCCTATATATTATTCTTGTCAGCAACTTGGATTCATGAGCTGTTAAGCTGATTCTGTGATAATTTTCTCACTTGTCAACTCTTGCAGTCTTCGGAATTGTGTGGATGATATTTTTCCGAAAGTCAGATGATATGTCGCCAGACTCATATATTCTAGACACCAACGTTAATAGTCGTTTTGTTGTCACTTGTCCCAATGATGTTAGAAATTGTGATGCAATTTTATCTATCCCTTCTGCCTTATTTGATATCGGGTCGTCCAAACTTCTTTTAAATTCTGATTCTAATACTGGATAACATATCTCTTTTAAATCGACTCCTGATTTTTCTATCACATTCGACAAATCGTCCCCCTCATAGAAGATTTACATGTATTCTTTCCACCTATCAGCTCTATTCTCTGCCTTTAATAGTGGAATTCCCGTTGAATTCTTAATGTTACCACGCTTGCTTTTGATATCACAGAAGGTTGTTTTGACTTTCCTGTGTACTGACTGCCCTTCCGGCAATCATTTCTTTTTCAATTTCTTCACATTTTTCATGCGGCCAATTCGTCTTAGCTTCCCTGTACTTCCCATTTATTTCATTTCTCAGCAACTTATATTTCTGTTTTCCTCAGTTTCCCGAAACATTTTTGTACTTTCTCTTTTCATCGATCAACTGAAGTATTTCTTCTGTTACCCATGGTTTCTTCGCAATTACCTTATTTGTACCTATTTTTTTCCATCTTCTGTGATGGCCCTTTTTAGAGATGTCCATTCCTCTTCAACTGTACTGGCTATGAGCTATTCCTTAGCACAGTATCTGTAGCCTTAGAGAACTTCAAGCGTTTCTTGTCATTCCGTAGTACTTCCATATACCACTTCTTTGCGTATTGATTCTTCCTGACTAATGTCTTAAACTTCAGCATACTCTTCATCGCGACTGTATTGTGATCTGAGTCTACATCTGCTCCTGGGTACACCTTACAACCCAGGATCTGATTTCTCAATCTCTGTCTGACCATGATGTAATCTAACTGAAATCTTCCCGTATCACCCGGCCTTTTCCAAGTGTACCTCCTCCTCCTGTGATTCTTGATTCGCTTTTACTAGCTGAAATTTATTACAGAACTCAATTAGTCTTTCTCCTCTCTTATTCCTTGTCCCAAGCATCTATTCTCCTGTAACCTTTTTTTCTACTTCTTCTTCTACAACTACATTCCAGTCCCCCATGACTATTAGATTTTCATCTCCCTGTACGTACTGTGTAAACCTTTGAATAATATATACCTTCTCTATCTCTTCATCTTCAGCTTGCGATGTCGGCATGTATGTCTGAACTATTGTTGTCAGCGTTGGTTTGCTGTCGATTCTGATAATAATAACCTTATCACTGGAATGTTCACAGTAACACACTCTCCGCCATACCTTCCTATTCATAACGAGTCCTGCTCCTGTTATACCATTTTCTGCTGCTATTGATATTACCCTATACTCATCTATCAAGAAATCCTTGTCTTCTTTCCATTTCACTTCACTGATCCCTACTATATTTAGATTGAGCCTTCGTATTTCTCGTTTCAGATTTTTTAGTTTCCCTACCAATTTCAAGCTTCTGACATTCCACACCCCAACTCGTAGAACGTTATCTTTTCGTTGATTAGTCAATCTTTTTCTCATGATCACTTCTGTTATGTGTCGACAGAAGTGCCGACACAGTGTTATTTAGAATGGCCGAATAGGCACGCTATCAGCTCCCCCAGAAGATCGTAAAGTCTGAAACAGGATACTTCATAAATGCTATAAAGAAAAGAACGGAGCGTCTCATATACTTAACTTTATTCTCTTGTGTGGTACATCTCTATGGTGAATACAAGTAAGACTCTCTCCAGATATGATTAACTGCGCCTTGCTAGGTCGTAGCTATGGACTTAGCTGAAGGCTATTCTAACTGTCTCTCGGCAAATGAGAGGAAGGCTTCGTACGTCTAGTCGCTAGCAATGTCGTCCGTACAACTGGGGCGAGTGCTGGTCCGTCTTTCTAGACCTGCCATGTGGTGGCGCTAGGTCTGCAAGTACTGATGGCGGCGACACGCGGGTCCGACACGTACTAACGGACCGCGGCCGATTTAAGCTACCACCTAGCAAGTGTGGTGTCTGGCGGTGACACCACAACTTCGCCCTTGGCAGTCCCCTCCCAGGGATTCGATTCCGTAATCTTTTGCTATGTCATCATGACACTTTTTCAATCACAAGCCACATGTTCTGTGGATACACGTTACGTGTCTTGGCTTCTGCATCCTCATGTCGTTGATCATTGGTGATTCTTCCGCATTTAGGGGCAATTCATGATCTTCACAAAGTAAATCCTCCACATTGCTGAGAACTAAAACAATAGGTAAATATCAAAATTGTTTTGCTCGAGATATACAAACTATCAAACATCATTTAGAAAATTTTAAATATCATCTTTTGACTCATTCCTCTGTATTTTGTGCCTTTCTAAGTGCCAAAAACTTAGAAACTAATTTACCTGGTTTAATAACATGACTTTTTCTCAACTGAAACACTTCTCGACAAAAAAATGTCTGTTTATGTTTCTTATCTAAACACAGTGTAGCCTTTCTCTTTGTGCAGGCATTTTTGTTCTCTGATATTTCGTCTCTCTTTGTCAGACAACAGTAAGACTGTAAATATCAAGCCCCCACGCAACTTTTGCAATATATCACAAAAAATAAATATCAAGAAGTGGAAAATCGCAAAATCCAAAACAACACGACTGAGTGCGGATGATACCTGTTTGTGTACATGCGCAGTTTGCAGCATACTCTGGGTATAGAACTTTCCGCTCAGCACAGTCAGTAATCGACTATTATTATCACTGGCCCACTCGTGACGTGGTTGGCAGCTGATGTACACGCAGGCAAGTGATGCGCACCCATAAAGAGTATTCGCTTTTGATCAGAAAGTCGCTCGTGCAAAATAGCGTTTAACACAGGGTATCCATAAAAGAACGTCCCAGCATAACTTAGACTAATGACAACAAATCATATCAGCTAAAAATTGCTTACGAATATTCAATCTGTGCGCCTATAGTAATATGGCAAACATCCAAGCTAAAATATACATTTCATCCCACACTTTGGTTAAAAAGTCCGGGGTAATGGCAGCAACAGCCTCTTAAATTCTGTGTCTCAACTCTTGCAAACCATTAGATACTGCCAGGACGTGAAAAAAAAAAGCTTAGGAAAAAAATCGCATGGCGTGAAGCCAGGTGAACATGGTAGCGGAAAAGAGCTCTATTCTGTTGACTATTACGACCAATCTAACAATCAAGGCCTTCGACGTTCAACTTCGCTCATATGAAGAGGTGCCTATGGGGAGGAGTTCCATATTCCAGCCAAAAAAGTTTTCAGTTTCATCTTCTAATTGGGGAAAGAGCCATTCTTCCAACATATCCAGATAAGCTATCCTCTTACAGTAGCTCCCGTGGAAAAAAAAATTGGTACCCATACCCTGACCCAGAAAACGTTTAATTTTGGGGGATCTCTTTGAAATTCCACAATTTCATGAGTCTGTTCTGACCCCAGACACGGAAGCAATAGGGAGATGGCGGCGTCTCCCCAATTTTGATATCAAATTGATACGCAAATTAATGAAACTGATCAATTTATTACACCCCCGACCGTGCCCACCTGCGCCCCCGGCCACGGCCACGCCTCAGCCTGCACGTGGGCCCCAGCCCTCCCCTCTTACCCTCTTTTGGCGGGAATTCCGAACTTTGGTGGGAATGTCTAAGTCCCAGGCCTGTGCTGACGCCCCACACGGGAACTGCTGGGAAATTAAAAATGGCGCTGCCCTTTCCGGGACTTGAACCCTGGTCCTCCTGGAAGAAAAGCCCAACAGCACTGCCCTAACACAATTATTCGACCAGAGGCACTTGAAATTGGCAGTGGCCAATAGGAACGCAACATCCGATCACAACGGGGGTATAAGGCCGGCCCAGCTGCCCCGCAACCTCCGTTGCGGTCAGTCACTCAGAATAAAGCGCCAGTCGAGATCGTCCAGCGCTGTCCAGGCACAGCTGCAACGGAATACGAAGAAGCCGCGATAGAGTAACTACCTCCAGCTTAATGTCTGAGTTTACTGCCGTGTGAGGGTCTTCGTACTTCTATCATCGCTTGGAACAGTTTTTCTTCTTTGCTCATCAGAGGATGCGACATCCTCCAGCCTGTCGGGGTCTGCAACAGCGACGTGCCGCAGCCCGTCGAGACCCGCAGCAGCAGCAGCGGCAGTCTCCTGGGATCCTGTCGCGCACCTGGTCAGCTTAATGGAGCAGGACAAGCGGCTGTTGTTGTCGCTTGAAGACACCCAGCCAGCTCCTTGCCAGCACTTGCTGAAGTGCACTGGGGCTCATAATCAGCATGACACAGTTCGGTACTGGCCTCCGTCATACGCGCTATCACAGAATATTCCACTGGTACTGCATGGACAAAGTGAGGATGTGGTGGGTGAGAAGATACCAACTGAGCCCTGTGCGCCTCTGCTCTTCAATGTGTAATTTAACAGCTAGTGGTTACGGAGGTGGAATAGGATGAACTGTGTCGTACATCAAGCAGCAATTGACTGCCGAGTATCGGCCGAGCCGTCCTCCGCCAGACATTTACTGTTCTACGCTAACTCCGTCCATTGCAACAGTGTACAATGACTCTGCATTCCGTGTGAAATCAGGTGGCACATCCATTTATCTACATCAGTCCACCGTTAAAAAGTTTTTCAATCTACAGATGGTGCTATCCATTGTGTTGGAAAGACTGAACAGATGGCTGCGTTATGTTAAAGCTGTGCATACAGACATTGCAGAGTATCTAAGTATGAACTGTGTGCATGTGGACGACTTCGAACAATGGGACAGTGTGGTGCCGACGAAAACTGACATACTGCCAATAAGTTTGAGAGAAATACGTGCTGAATTCTGTGCTTACAAGAAGGCTTTATTTTCTATATTCTGTGCTGACGTTAAGATAAAGAAAGTATCAGTTATGTAGTGCGTCCTATGTATGATTACTGAATAAGAAAATGTATATAACCAAATATGTCTTTTTTTTTGTTCCTTGCCTCTTACTATGTTGCAAGTACTAAAGCTATTGTCTCAGTATTTTCACTGCAAACATGCAACAGCAGAAATTCTCTCATTTAACTAAATTCTCCGTAAAAGCCCATTGCACGCCAGTACCTGACGGTATCGTGGAAGGACATAGTGTTCATTATTTTCTGTAAAAACCCATTGCACGCCAGCGTAGTAGGTATCATGGCAGGGGGTGGCGGGGTTGAAGAAGTATCGAGACTTTATTGTAAGCCACTGGAGCTGAGGCCGTGTGCAAGAAGACTGGAAAAAAAAAGAATAGCGCACTCCTTCCCGACAAACCGAGCGAGGTGGGGCAGTGGTTAGCACACTGGACTCGCATTCGGGAGGACGACGGTTCAATCTCGCGTCCGACCATCCTGACTTAGGTTTTCCGTGATTTCACTAAATCGCTCCAGGCAAATGCTGGGATGGTTCCTTTGAAAGGGCACGGCCGACTTCCTTCCCCGTTCTTCCCTAATCCGATGAGACCGATGACCTCGCTCTTTGGTCTCTTCCCCCAAACAACCCAACCCAACCCAGGAGTTCCTGTATATACGGTCATGCAAAGAGGTGAGTACATCTGTATACCTATCACCATGGATAAATTCGCACACATGCCATGAGCTCAGTTCGATAGGGTGGGTGTGCATACACAGAACATTCGCTTATACATGGACGCGAAAATTCATATTCTCGAACATAAAGTTGGCGGCGTACGCAAGGAACTAGAGACGTATTGTCAAACACTGAATGTCCTGGTTAATGCAACCGAGAAGAAAGTTAATGGCTTAACTCAAGGGGAATACTGTTATTGAGAACGCGACATAGTACGAACGGATTAACGCAATTGAAAAGAAAATAGGTGACGTAACTGAAGGGAAAATAGCTGTTGCCGAGAAGGGGGAACAGCATAAGAAGAAGAAGAGCGGGTATCTAAAACCTCACGCTGCACAGAAGTCCGATTAGTGTACACCTAGGTGTCAACTACAAATGGCTCTGAGCACTATGCGACTTAACTTCTGAGGTCATCAGTCACCTAGAACTTAGAACTAATTAAACCTAACCAACCTAAGGACATCACACACGTCCATGCCCGAGGCAGGATTCGAACCTGCGACCGTAGCGGTCACGCGGTTCCAGACTGAAGCGCCTTTAACCGCACGGCCACACAGGCCGGCTAGATGTCAACTACCCATAAAGTCATTAAGACACGGAAGGTTGTTCGCGAAAAGTTACGGTTGCTGAGGTTACGGCATTTGAAGCGGGAGCAGACACTGCGAAAAACCTTTAAAGCAGTTACTAAATCTCTCGATGAACTCTCAGCGAAATTCCGCAACGAGGACGATGATGCTACTGCCTATTTCATTAACCGTCTCAGTGAGGCTAGGATATACAAAACATTCGGTGTCAGCACGGAGAAACGACCCATGTTGGGCACACAGCCTATAATTTTAAATGAAAAAACAATACACATAGGCGATAAACCGTTCAAAGAACAACCGGTCCACTGAACCTTATTTTCGTAAGACCCACGAAAACTGTAAATCATTCGCCTAAAGATCTGGAAATGTACAGTACTGGCCAATAAAGATGACGTGCTACAGACGCAAAATTTAACCGACAGGAAGAAGGTGCTGTGATCTGCAAATGATTAGCTTTTCAGAGCATTCACACAAGGTTGGCGCCGGTGTCGACACCTACAGCGTGCTGACATGAGGAAAGTTTCCAACCGATTTCTCATACACAAACAGCAGATAACCGGCGTTGCCTGGTGAAACGTTGCTGTGATGCCTCGTGTAAGGAGGAGATGTGCGAACCATCACGTTTCCGACTTTGATAAAGGCCGGATTGTAGCCTATCGCGATTGCGGTTTATCGTTGCTGCTAGCGTTGGTCGAGATAAAAGGTTCAAATGGCTCTGAGCACTATGCGACTTAACTTCTGAGGTCATCAGTCGCCTAGAACTTAGAACTAATTAAACCTAACTAACCTAAGGACATCACACACATCCATGCCCGAGGCAGGATTCGAATCTGCGACCGTAGCGGTCGCTCGGCTCCAGACTGTAGCGCCTAGAACAACACGGCCACTCCGGCAGGCGTTGGTCGAGATACAATGACTGTTAGCAGAATATGGATTCAGTGAGTTCAGGAGGGTAATACGGAACGCCGTGCTGGGTCCCAACGACCTTGTATCATTAGGAGTCGAGATGACAGGCATCTTATCCGCATGGCTGTAACATGGCTGTAACGGTACGTGCAGCCACGTCTCGATCCCTGAGTCAACAGATGGGGACGTTTGCAAGACAACAACCATTTGCACGAACAGTTCGACAACGTTTGCAGCAGCACGGACTATCAGCTCGGAGACCATGGCTGCGGTTACCCTTGACGCTGCATCACACAGGAGCGCCTGCGATGGTGTACCCAACGACTAATCTGGGTGCACGAATGGCAAAACGTCATTTTTTCGGTTGAATCCAGGTTCTGTTTACAGCATCATGATGGTCGAATCCGCGTTTGGCGACATCGCGGTGAACGCACATTGCAAGCGTGTATTCGTCATCGCCATACTGGCGTATCACCCGGCGTGATGTATGGGGTGCCATTGGTTACACGTCTCGCTCACCTCTTCTTCGCATTGACAGCACTTTGAACAGTGGACGTTACATTTCAGATGTGTTACGACCCGTGGCTCTACCCTTCATTCGATCCCTGCGAAACCCTACATTTCAGCAGGATAATGCACGACCGCATGTTGCAGGTCCTGTACGGATCTTTCTGGATACAGAAAATGTTCGACTGCTGCCCTGGCCAGCAAATTCTCCAGATCTCTCACCAATTGAAAACGTCTGGTCAATGGTGACCGAGCAACTGGCTCGTCACAATACGCCAGTCACTAGTCTTGATGAACTGTGGTATTGTGTTGAAGCTGCATGGGCAGCTGTACCTGTACACGGCATCCGAGCTCTGTTTGACTCAATGCCCAGGCGTATCAAGGCCGTTGGTACGGCCAGAGGTGGTTGTTCTGGGTACTGATTTCTAAGGATCTATGCACCCAAATTACGTGAAAGTGTAATCACATGTCAGTTCTAGTATAATATATTTGTCCAATGAATACCCGTTTATCATCTGCATTTCTTTTTTGTGTAGCAATTTTAATGGCCCGTAGTGTATCATGAAATATTGCCTTTAACTGATTGCATAAGAATGCGAAAAGCCGAAGCAATGTGAAATACAAATCCATCATTAGACCTATTTTGGATGGTGAAAAAAATAGCAGTGGTGATGGAATTGACATTCAGTATAAAAGAGTGAGAAATTGACTCCCGCAGTATATATAATACGATGACCTCAATTAGCTAATAGACCTGCTACGACTGCTCACCTCATAAGCTGCCGCTGGTAATACGGTTCATTCGAATGCTGTTGTTTCAATAATTTTTGAGCTTAGAAAGAGAGGCATCATCGAATAAGTTCGAGAACTGCACGAAGATATGATATGATTAAAGGTTTGGACGACCTGTGGTAGGCGGATCTTGTCGACATGAGCGGATTCAAATATATTTTAATGGTCATTGATACTTATTCTAAATATGTTTGGGCATTACCCATGAAAGCGAAAACAGGGAAAGAAGTCGTACATGTGTCTGATGGATTGCTGCAGACGAGGATGAATCGAAGCCCACACAACCTTCAAATAGATCACGGCGGTGAGTTTTACAATACATATTTCAAGACTGTGACGGAGCGGTAAGGAATACACCACTA
This sequence comes from Schistocerca cancellata, assembly GCF_023864275.1. Taxonomy (NCBI): domain Eukaryota; kingdom Metazoa; phylum Arthropoda; class Insecta; order Orthoptera; family Acrididae; genus Schistocerca; species Schistocerca cancellata. The sequence goes on from NC_064634.1 coordinate 514,880,610, forward strand.
CTCGACGTTCCCCCACCTGAAGGCGAATATCGTGGAATGTCTGAACAGAGTAGGGAAAACTCAAATGTGGATGCAATTCAATCTTCGAGGCTAACACAAATGGATCTATATCTTCCGACAAATAATTGCACAGTATAATCAAACCAAGCATCGCACAATAAAAATGAGACCAATCGATGTTCGTGATAATAGACTTCTAGATAAAGTATACAATCGTATTAAAATGTTTTATTCTCTCAAACAGCTATTTAATGTAGGTGGTTTTAGTAAGTGTTTCAATACACAAGACAGCACTTGGGAAGTCATACATTCCAAAGTGGTCAAATGAGACATTCACAGTTTCCAATGTGCAGAAAACGAATCCTGGAACCTACCTCTTAAAGGACAGCAGTGGTATTGAAACTGCAGGATGTTCTCACATACAAGAGTTACAGAAGAGCTCGGAACCAGGTGCGTATCTTGTAGAGAGTGCCATACAGTGTCGAGGGAACAGAGCGTCAATTAAATGGCTTGGTTTTCCCGCATCGCAAGACAGCTGGACCGACGCTGACGATTTGTTACATAACAGGGAGCGCAGACCACAAGCACCTCAGTAGCGTAACATGCGTGACAGGAGACGCATTAGAGGAGGAGCGGTGTTCTCGACAAACTACCAGTCGAACTACAAATTCTTGTGTATAACTACTGTGGACCTGGAACAAATCTTCAAATATTGGCACGCAGTGACAAAATGATAAATCTATCCAACGAAGCGTTTATGGAACACGACATCAGATACGCAGCATCCGCATCTACATCTACATGGGTACTCGAAAAATAACATTTAAGTGCCTGGCAGAGGGTTCATCGAACCACCTTCACAATTCTCTGTTATTCCAATTGCGTGTAGCGCACGAAAAGAACGAACGCTTATATCTTTCCGTACGCGCTCTGATTTCCCTTATTTTATCGTGGTGATCGTTCCTCCCTATGTAGGTCGGTGTCAACAAAATATTTTCGCATTCGGAGAAGAAACTTGGTGATTGGAATTTCGTGAGAAGATTCCATCGCAACGAAAAACGCCTTCTTTTAATGATGTCCAGCTCAAATCCTGTATCATTTCAGTGACATTCTCTCCTATATTTCGCGATAATACAAAACGTGCTGCCCTTCTTTGAACTTTTCCGAAGTACTCCGTCAGCCCTATCTGGTAAGGATTCCACACCGCACAGCAGTATTCTAAAAGAGGAAGGCAAGCGTAGTGTAGGCAGTCTCCTTAGTAGGTTCTATTACATTTTGTAAGTGTCCTGCCAATAAAACAAAGTCTTTGGTTATCCTTCCCACAACATTTACTATGTATTCTTTCCAATTTAAGTTCTTCGTAATTGTAATTCCTAGCTATTTACGAGTAGTTGTATTTACGGCCCTTATATTTGACTGATTTATCGTGTAACTGAAGTTTAACGGATTCCTTTTAGCACTCATGTGGACGACCTCACACTTTTCACTATTAGGGTCAACTGCCACTTTTCGCACCATTCAGATATTTTTTCTAAATCGTTTTGCAGGTTGTTTTGAACTTCTGATGACTTTATTAGTCGACGAACGACAGCGTCACCTGCAAACAACCTAAGACGGCTGCTCAGATTGTCTCCCAAATCGTTTATATAGATAGGGAACAGCAAAGGTCCTATAACACTACCTTGGGGAGCGCCAGAAATCACTTCTTTTTTACACGATGACTTTCCGTCAATTACTACGAAATGACAGGAAGTCACAGAGCCAGTCACGTAACTGAGATGATATCCCATAAGCCCGCAATTTCACTATAAGCCGCTTGTGTGGTACAGTGTCAAAAGCCTTCTGGAAATCCAAAAATGCGGAATCGATCTGAAATCCGTTGTCAATAGCACTCAACAGTTCATGCGAATAAAGAGCTAGTTGTGTTTCACAAGAACGATGTTTTCTTACCCATGTTTACTGTGTGTCGATAGACTGTTTTCTTCGAGGTAATTCATAATGTTCGAACACAACATATGTTCCATAGTCCTGCTGCATATCGACGTTAATGATATCGGCCTGTAATTAAGTGAATTACCCCTACTACCTTTCTTGAATATTGGTGTGACCTGAGCAGCTTTCCACTCTTTGGGTAAGGATCTTTCGTCAAGCCAACGGTTGTATATGATTTTCAAGTATGGAGCTAATGCATCAGCGAACTCTGAAAGGAACCTAATTGGTATACAGTCTAGACCCAAGACTTACTTTTATTAAGTGATTTAAGTTGCTTCACTACTCCGAGGGTATTTACTTCCACGTTACTTATGTTGGTAGCTGTTCTTGAATCGAAATCTGGAATATTTACTTCGTCTCCTTTTGTGAAGGCATTTCGGAAGACTGTGTTTAGTAATTCTGCTTTGGCAGCACTGTCTTCGATAGTATCTCCATTCCTATCGCGCAGAGAAGGCGTTGATTGTTTCTTGCCACTAACATACTTCACATACGACCAGAATCTCTTTGGATTTTCTGCCAGATTTCGAGACAACGTTTCTTTGTGGAAACTGTCATAAGCATCTCGCATTGAAGTCCGCGCTAAATTCTGAGCTTCTGTAAAAGATCGGCAATCTTGGGGATTTTGCGTCTGTTTAAATTTGGCATATTTGTTTCGTTGTTTCTGCAGCAGTGTTCTGACCCTTTTTGTGTACCGAGGAGGATCAGCTTCGTCGTTTGTTAATGTATATGGTATAAACCTCTCAATTGCTGCCGATACTATTTCTCTGAATTCAAGCCACATCTGGTCTTCACTTATATCATTAATTTGGAAGGAGCGGAGATTGTCTCTCAGGAAGACGAAGGTGAATTTTTAACTGCTTTTTTTAATAGATATATTTCTCGTTTAGTTTTGGAGGATTTGGGGGTTACAGTGTTCAATCTCGCTACGACAACCCTGTGTTCAGTAATCCCTGTATCCATTTTGATGCTCGTTATTAACTCAGGATTATTTGTTGCTAAGAGTTCAAGTGTGTTTTCACGACCGTTTACTATTCGCGTGGGCTCATGAACTAACTGCTCGAAATAATTTTCAGAGAATGCGTTTAGCACAATTTCGGATGATGTTTTATGCGTTCCGGACCTCCGGAATTAAACATGTATTTTCGCAAACATATCGAGGATAAATTAAAGTCACCACCAATTATAATCGTATGAGTGAGGTATGTGTTTGAAATCAAACTCATGTTTTCTTTGAACCTTTCAGCAACTGCATCATCTGAATTGGAAGGTCCGTAAAAGGATCCAGTTATTATTTGATTCCGGTTGCCAACAATGACCTCTGCCCATACTAACTCACAGGAACCATCTACTTCAATTTCGCGACAACATAAACTACTTCTAACAGCAACAAACACGGCACCGCCAACCGGTGTTTAGCCTGTACTTTCGGAATACCGTTCGCAAAAATTTCGGCTCAGCTTATTTCCCGCTTAAGCTACCTTTCAGTGCCTATAACGACTTGAGCATCAGTGCTTTTTATCAGCGCTTGGAGCTTTACAGCTGATATACCGATGGTTCTTGTATCTAGTTCTTCCTGTGTTCGGCCTGCACCCTTTGTGGCTGAACCCCTTCTTGTGTTTTCTCCTCTAACATAAAAAACCATCCTGTCCACGCCACATAGCCCCTGCTACCCGTGTAGCCGCCTCCTGCGTATAGTGGACACCTGACCTATTCAGAGGAACCCGAAACCCAGCTACCCTTTGGCGCAAGTCAAGGAATCTGCAGCCTACACGGTCGTAGAACCGTCTGATTCAGACCCTCCACTCGGCTCTGTACCAGAGGTCCGCAATCGGTCCTGTCGACTATGCCGCAAATGGTCAGCTCTGCTTTCATCTTGTAAGCAAGACTGGCAGCCTTTACCACTTTTGTTAGCCGCTCGAAACCATAGAGAATCTCTTTTGATCCAAAGTGACACACATCATTGTACCGACGTGAGCAACCACCTGCAGTTGGCTGCACCCTGTGCTCTTCACGGCATCTGGGAGGACCCGTTCCACATCTGGAAGGACTCCACCCGGTATGCACACAGAGTGAACATTGGTTTTCCTTCTTGGTTTTTCTTCTTTCCTAAGGGGTCCCATAACGCGCCTAACGTTGGAGCTCCGAACTATCAATAATCCCACTCTCTGCGACTGTCCGGATCTTGCAGGCTGAGAGGTTTCCTCTGAAACAGGCAGGCCACAGCATCTGGATCAGCGACAGCGTCAGCCACAGACAGCGCCTGGAACCTGTCAGACAAACCGGGGAGGCTTTACTTGCGGCCGCCTGGGAAGTCTTTCGCTGCCTGCTACGCCCCCGGCGACCTCCCACTCGACCACAGGTGAGGGGTCAACCGCAGAGTAAGCAGTAACTGGGCTGGACACCAGTGAGGACCAGTCGGAGGAGTCGGCCGTGCTGGGCGTCCGTTGGATCCCCACGGCCGGCCCACAACAGTGGTGCCCATCCACTGCAGCCTCGAGCTGTGTAACCGAAGCCATCGCAGCCTGAAGCTGAGAGCGAAGTGTCACCAACTCGGCTCTCATCAACACACGTCGCAGTCCCTGTCCATACTAAACACCGTGGAATAAAGATCGTCACACCGCCTATCGAATTTTAGCTGATAAAGCAAAGGCAATACATGCGACAAGGGGTATTGGTATAGGTCAACGCACTGCAGCATTTGCAGTTGAAAAAACTATGCGTGGTAAAGTTGGGCTTGGGTGTGAAGAAACTCAGTCGCGTTATGAGACCAGTGGTTCAAAATGGTTCAAATGGCTCTGAACACTATGGGACTTAACATCTGTGGTCATCAGTCCCCTAGAACTTAGAACTACTTAAACCTAACTAACCTAAGAACATCACACACATCCATGCCCGAGGCAGGATTCGAACCTGCGACCGTAGCAGTTGCGCGGTTCCGGACTGAGCGCCTAGAACCGCTAGACCACCGCGCCCGGCTATGAGCACAGTGCGTAGGGCACTAAGGAAGAAGATGAAAACCAAAGGGTGCATGAAAAACTGTATTCTGACAGCGCTGTATGCAGCTAAAAGCGCTCTGAAGCAGAAAGGAGCGAGAAAGAAAAAGATCGATTAAACCACCCAGGGTCCTACCAATACCCAAGACGTCGGGCGGATTTATTCCCTTCCTCATTCCTTCCCTAGCCAGTGTCTCGGCTGTGGGTTCACAGGCTGGGTGTGCTGCGGCTATTGCCAGGACAGTCGAGAATGCACAAAGCTCTCAGGAGCAACTGCAGGAGGCACGAAGACATAACCTCATGATGGAGACAGGAGCCATCGGAAAAGGGCTACACTTGAAACCGTACAGAAAAGGACTAGATATCTTCATAAACAAAAAAAAGCCCCCTAGCAGTCCCACCAGACAGGGTGCTTACAAATACAGATCTTCTTAAAACTGTTTCGAAGAAATTCAACATTCCGAGATTCCGAGGTGTGTTTATGCGGAATACATTACCGAGGAAATGAGGACAATGCGGAATTGTGAATTTGGATGTAGCGGGAGAACGCGGAACTCACCGGACAGCATAAGTTTAAAAAAATACAAATAACGTTTACTATTTCGACTCATTCGGCGACCTGCAACTCCCAGAAGAATTACAAGTATACTTCATAGGCAGAAGACATATGTTCTACAATTTTCGACGCTACAAAGTGTGGTCATCTATGGATCATGTTCCTCCTGACGTTTACGAATGATATATAAGGACGAGTATTAAGCACCCATTCACCAGTCGATGTTTAGATACAGTGCCGAACATTCTGACATTAAAAGAACGATGGTCTGTACTACGTGCGAATTACTTCCCACCAGTTGATTTAAGCATTGGAGATTGGCGCTGGTTGGACTGGAGAAATACAATACCATCCCAAATATCACAGAGGCTAACAATAAACTGCATCTAGGAATTAATGGTAAAAACGAAAGTGGAGAAATTGAACCTGGTGAATAAGATGTTGACGATTTAAACGAAGTTTTAAAACAGTCTGGAAAAGAGATTGAGCTCCACGCAAACATCAGTACACTTAAATCCGAAATAAGGATGGTGAATGCAGCGAGTGATTTTAAGCAGAAAGGTTCGATAGGTCCGCTATTAGGTTTCACAAAGGGACAGGTTTTGAGGACGGATCCCGATAAATTTTACAAATCTGATCAGACAGTGGATATTTTTCCCGTCAGTACAATCCGTTTTGAGTGTTACATTGCAACGAACTATCTCAACGATATATTGGTTTATTCAATTTACGGATTCTTCTCATCAGTTGGAACAGTGTGTAGGATTGTTGAGACTTCTACCAACGCTGTATACCTTCCAGTGACAGTTCAGACATTGGACTATATGGAGCTGCGTGTTGTGGATCAGAATAACCAACATGTTTACTTCCGTGGTGAGGAAATCATTGTACGAATACATCTAAGACAAGATGGGCGTAAGGTATAAAACCAGCGCACACAGCGCGCAGCACAGCACTTCGCAGCAGAACCGCAAGGCGGTAGCAACGTGCCAACTACGAGTTTCCTAAACTCCTAGTAGGCTTGAAACCTCGCAATGACGTCGTCGCTCAATATATCTCACCCAGTGGAATATGAAGAGCGAATCATGCTCCAGGATTAGTTCTCGCATAAACCTTATGCTTCAACGACACTTAACAACAACGATGAAATTAGGATTGTCATACAGAACCAAGACGTTTTAACTCTGCCATGCAAGAGTTTCATATATTGGGATGGATCCTGTAAGAAAAAGGATCGTAGTCGTACAGTGGGATCAAAGCTTACTCGTAATGCTTTGGCATTCCTGTTCCTGGAAATACGTTAGGAACTTAATGGGGTAGAGATTTATTGTATGCGTGATGTTGGTGTAGCATCATCAGTCCTTAAAACACATGTCTCATCATCACACTCGGATCTGAATGACTTAGAAAATGCAGGGCGGTTCATAGACGAGCCTGTAGGCAGAACAACAGAAGAGTACGGCCGATTTAAAGCATGCATACCTCTATAAATGCTTCTTGGGTACTTTGAGGACATGCAGCGAATTATTATGAATGCTAAAGAGGAGCTTATTCGGGTACGGGGCACTACGGATAGCAACTCATACGGTCAAGAAGCTCGAGAGGAGAATCAGATCACCATCAAAAAATTCTATGGAAAATGCCGCACCTCACTGTGGCGGACGAGGAGCGTCTGAAGCTTTTAAAAGTTCTGAATACATCTACGTCTACATCTACGTGATTACCCTGCTACTCACAATAAAGTGCCTGGCAGAGGGTTCAATAAACCACCTTCAAGCTGTCTCTCTAAGGTTCCACTCTCGAACGAGCCCTTAATTTTTTCTATGCGAGCTCTGATTTATCTTATTTTATAGTGATGATCATACCGGTAGACATCTGGCTTTAACTTTCCGCTCATGGCAAGTTTTCGAGTAACCGTTGCTACCGGCAGCGAGCAGACAGACATGGGCCATTAAAACCTCAGTGCAGCTGGAGACACCAAGATTCATCATACTTGCCTTCCAGACCAATAGAAGGGGGAATTTAGCAAATGATTCCACCGTATTTGGCAACTGCAATTTAACTAATGCCAGAGTCCACTTGAATTCTCAATTCTATACGTATGCCAATTTACTGCTACAGTGGGATCCGAATGTTTACAGTTTAGCATTTGACATGTATGCAAGGTTCCGTGCTTCTTACTATGGAGGCATTTAAGAGGAAGGATGCCTACTCAGTCCACGGAAATTAAAGGAGCTGCCAAGCTGGAACCAGTCATCGTGATGGACTGTTCTAAGCAGAATGAGATACTTAAATCAAGACCGATAGATGTACGAATCGAATTTGAATCTTCATCAAATTTCCCAGAACACACTGCAGCGTATGCTCTAGTTCTACATGACCGTGTGATTCACTATTGCCCCCTTACTGGTGTTGTGCAGCGTGCTGCGTAAATGACCAAGTGCTGTGGCATGCCCAGAGCATTTCACAGCGACAACTTCATTATCGACATTTAAGGTTTCTGTGATGGTGAGTGTAGACAATTCATATTTACAGATATTGCACTCACAGCATACACGGAAGATGCTGGTACAAAACAGACATTCTCAGCAAGAACTGCATCACTGAGGCCTTTCAAGGATGTGAACTGTGCTAAAACAGAGAGGAGTGCAAAGTGGCTAACACGTTTCTTTCATGGACTCCACTGGGACGATCCTGGTATATCTCATAAAGGAATGATGACGTCACTTCGAATTTCGACCATTATCTACGTCAAAGGAGAGGAGAAGATCACTTGGGTGCAGCGAATCTTCAAGTTTGCGTCTATTCAAGACCTGGAATTCTACAGGTGCCCTGCTTTCCATAAGCTCAAGAGGAAGAAGACGTGTGAAAATAGTGCTGTGTCTGCTTATGAAAATGTAAAATTACTTTTAAATTAGATTAATGAAAATAAATGAATTTCTTACCTCACGTTCTGTGTTTTTCTTTCTTTGTACCTAGCTCCTACTTAGATAGTGTGTAGCTTTGCCCAGAACCTATGTCTGTGGCTTTGTTCAAACACAGGAGAAATAATTTCATTCATGCTTGCTAGATGTATTTGGAAGCGGACACGATCACGCGCTGCCTGTTCTCAAAAACCTATACGTGCAGCACGATAGGAAAATCCCATGCAGAAATTAGATATACACTCCTGGAAATGGAAAAAAGAACACATTGACACCGGTGTGTCAGACCCACCATACTTGCTCCGGACACTGCGAGAGGGCTGTACAAGCAATGATCACACGCACGGCACAGCGGACACACCAGGAACCGCGGTGTTGGCCGTCGAATGGCGCTAGCTGCGCAGCATTTGTGCACCGCCGCCGTCAGTGTCAGCCAGTTTGCCGTGGCATACGGAGCTCCATCGCAGTCTTTAACACTGGTAGCATGCCGCGACAGCATGGACTTGAACCGTATGTGCAGTTGACGGACTTTGAGCGAGGGCGTATAGTGGGCATGCGGGAGGCCGGGTGGACGTACCGCCGAATTGCTCAACACGTGGGGCGTGAGGTCTCCACAGTACATCGATGTTGTCGCCATTGGTCAGCGGAAGGTGCACGTGCCCGTCGACCTGGGACCGGACCGCAGCGACGCACGGATGCACGCCAAGACCGTAGGATCCTACGCAGTGCCGTAGGGGACCGCACCGCCACTTCCCAGCAAATTAGGGACACTGTTGCTCCTGGGGTATCGGCGAGGACCATTCGCAACCGTCTCCATGAAGCTGGGCTACGGTCCCGCACACCGTTAGGCCGTCTTCCGCTCACGCCCCAACATCGTGCAGCCCGCCTCCAGTGGTGTCGCGACAGGCGTGAATGGAGGGACGAGTGGAGACGTGTCGTCTTCAGCGATGAGAGTCGCTTCTGCCTTGGTGCCAATGATGGTCGTATGCGTGTTTGGCGCCGTGCAGGTGAGCGCCACAATCAGGACTGCATACGACCGAGGCACACAGGGCCAACACCCGGCATCATGGTGTGGGGAGCGATCTCCTACACTGGCCGTACACCACTGGTGATCGTCGAGGGGACACTGAATAGTGCACGGTACATCCAAACCGTCATCGAACCCATCGTTCTACCATTCCTAGACCGGCAAGGGAACTTGCTGTTCCAACAGGACAATGCACGTCCGCATGTATCCCGTGCCACCCAACGTGCTCTAGAAGGTGTAAGTCAACTACCCTGGCCAGCAAGATCTCCGGATCTGTCCCCCATTGAGCACGTTTGGGACTGGATGAAGCGTCGTCTCATGCGGTCTGCACGTCCAGCACGAACGCTGGTCCAACTGAGGCGCCAGGTGGAAATGGCATGGCAAGCCGTTCCACAGGACTACATCCAGCATCTCTACGATCGTCTCCATGGGAGAATAGCAGCCTGCATTGCTGCGAAAGGTGGATATACACTGTAGTAGTGCCGACATTGTGCATGCTCTGTTGCCTGTGTCTATGTGCCTGTGGTTCTGTCAGTGTGATCATGTGGTGTATCTGACCCCAGGAATGTGTCAATAAAGTTTCCCCTTCCTGGGACAATGAATTCACGGTGTTCTTATTTCAATTTCCAGGAGTGTATTTTGCATTCCTCCATCTTAAACATCACCTCCCTCATGCTTTTGCTTTATTCTAATATCTTGTGTGTCTTCCACAGCCTTTACATACATTTGTAAGGGTAGGGATTTGTGAAATAACTACAAAGACGTATGGTAACGAATAACAATCTTTTATTCATACATAAATACTGACAGTAGTAATACAGTTTTACATCCACAAATCTTGTTGTTTTTACAAAAAACGATGTAGTACTGCTTTTAAATTCACAGTTCTTGCTATTGTTTGAATTTTTTTATTTACATTTCATAATTTTAAAAATAATAGGACTGACTGAAAAAATTTGTACTTTACATTGCAGTACTGTTTACAGCTATTGCAGAGGTATAGTTTCTCTTACATTAATACTATAACTAGTAAAATTCCACCCAAGCTAAATACTTCATTTATACCTTTAACTGGGTGGCTCTAAACATTTTCCACCTCAAGCAGCTGAAATAATTTAATAATACATTGAAGCGGATGGCTCTAAAATGTTCATCCCAAATAGCTGCACTAAAATGAACTGGGTAGAACTCACACTTAAAACTAATATACTTGGATAGCTAGTGGTAGGTGAAACTTACACATGCACTCATACAATCGCACACGCACATGAAGTGCAAAATTGAGAAATACTATAAACTATTTTTTCCTTCATTTACAATATTTTAACTTTTTTGATGATTTTGGTTCAATTTTTAAAATCTTATACATAAAATTTTTATTCCTGCTTATATATTCGTGCATAGATATTATGCTACTTATTTAGAAAAAAGAATATATTTACACTCTGTCATATATGTTTACACAGGCATCCACAGTCAAATGCACTCAAGTACACACACACACACACACACACACACACACACACACACACACGCACGCACACATAAGCACTCACACATGCATGCATGCCATGCATCACACATACAATATTTAAACTATGATAAAACAAGCATACTATTAGATACAAACTCTCAGTCACTCACACACTCTCTCTCATTCAGACCATTGGAGACCCCATCCCCTCTCGCACTTCAAGTAATTAGTGTGAGTAAGGTAGGGTTTCGATCCCGTCATTACAAATGGTTCTTTTATCGTCATGAGGTGACAATCTGACTTTAGATTGCAGCACAGTGTACACCTCTTGACCTCATGTCAAGTGCTAGTTTGCTGTACCAAATACGGAGGTTGTGGCGGAACACCGCAAATGCCACCATGCAGGCACTGCAAGTAGTCTTCGACCGTGTGGGCACATGATGCTGTGCATCGCACATCTTTAGCTCACTTCTAGGTGGCTCCATATATTGTACGATATGCATACACTTTGGATCTTAGACTCACAAACTCCACAATCGGCAATCCACCTGCCTCATCCTTCATTATGCCAATAACATTCTTGTTCTGAGGAAAAATACTGTAAGGATTATCGGCTCCATATAGCGAAGCGTCGAATTCATTACCGTGACACTCAATTACTTCATACGGATTGCAGTTCTTCACCTAGTGGATGAAGCTATCTGTATCCATATAAAGTAACTTTGGTTCTGCGAAATGAGTTTTAGCAAAACTCATAGTGGAAGCAGTACATGTGGAATTTGGAGATATCCAGTATAAACATACCCAGATAGATTGGCTTCTTAGACTATACTGAAACCTTCGACATCTCCACAGCACCAAAGTTCTCATTGAAAATAGTGACCTGCTTAAAATTTGGTCTGGTGATGCACTTTCTTACACCCCACAGTGCATCCCATTTGGTCCATCGTGTTCATTTCTTCTGTATGGTTTTACCGAAAATGGAATTATTCATCACTTTGTAAAAATCTTTTCGAAATCACTAGTCGCGCCTGCCCTATTCTCGGGATTTAATACAATATACTCCTTCACACAGGGGGACTGATTGAAGGAGATAGCCCAGGAGATTCTACGTAGCTGCATCCCTAAGATGAGACACTGCTGGAGATTACAATGATGAATTACATATCTCTACTTGTTTCCAACATTGCTCATCAGTTTACGGATAGTTCTTCCTCATGGAACTTGATGCTCTGGATATAATGCAAGTCGTTAGTCATTTCATGCAACCTAACAGGGTATATGAGATCTGCCTTCACCACATACCCTACATCAGAATCAGCCGCCAGACCCAATATTTATCCACCTAATCCATCAAATTCGTTTTCGGGCACCCATTAAAACCCACCAACTGGCAGTGCCTGCATCAAAGGCATGCCCATATCAGTTATTTGCATCTAAATATAGAATATAGCTTGAATCGAGGGATACATTGAACCCCACACCCATATGTGAATTATTTGCCTTGGCATGTCTTGGACACACTGGCAAAGTCCTCCACAGTTCGATGATGCGCCTTGTTTTCTTGAGCATTCCATCACAGGACAACCCAGGTGTAGTGATATAAAAGGCAGGGTTTAGAGAGTACATGGACATGCATACACTCTGAAACTTCTCAGAAACATGTAAATTTGGAATGTTGAATTCCCGTCAGACATTCATGACATATTCGTAAGCTGTACTAGTTATGGCATCGCCTGTAAGGATACTACTAAATGCAGATATATCAGGTAGCCTGGGTTTCGTCGAGTTTCGCCTTACTATACAGGTATTCATAAGGGAAAATTCCTTTCCTAGTCACAAGCTGAAACTTTCCTTCATAAGTGTATGCAGATCAGATGATATGCATATCATCCCGAGTTAGAGTTTCAACGACTTTCTGGAGTGGCGCCTGCATAAAGCGTAGTGCATCAAGGAAACAGAGAGTAATTTTTGACGTCATTCATTTGGAGAATGAAATATATTTCTCATCACTTTCAGGCAGGACACTGATCTGATTTTTCTCCCAACCGAAATTAACCAATTGCTCAACTAGAAAGTGATTCAGGTTTTCTATCTAATGGCAGCCCACAAATATGACAGTTAACCACATCATTGTATAATTTTTTATCCTCCTCTGATTCGACCATGTGGATGGTGCCGTAAAGTCTGTCAACATCCCAGGAGAGTTTTTCAAGCTCAGTGAGCAACCAAACTGCAGGATTATCCCTGATATAAGATTCATAGCGGTTAAGACTTGAACCATATGAACTAGAGATGGGCAAAACTGTTCTTTTCAGAGACTGGATCTGAACTGTTCACTCCCTGAAATGAATTAGCTCTTTTTCATGACTCACCACTCATTTACAATAGAAAATAAATGGAAGGCACATTGCCCTTTAAACTTGGTTTATTCCAGTACTATACCTGTATTTTGATCTTATTTGATACTATTTTGAAGTAACACAGATAATGAGTAAGAATTTTGTATTGTTTATTGAAATTTCCACGATATGACAAAGTTTTTGATTATTGATTTATTTTGCACTATCGTGGTTTTTTGGGTGATCGGAAAATGTTGTAACTTGAGATTTACATTAACAATATATTTGGCTATAATGTATTAAAATTTCATTAACCTCATACAAATACATCGCAAGCCATATATTTTTAAAGTGAACGTTTCCTTCCGAAGACGCCTAAAATCGCAAAATCCGTACCAGAATAAGAAAAAAATATATAAATTTGACTGTAAAACGAAAGTGCTGCATATAGCCTTACGCAGAATAAAACAAGGAAAATATTGGTGTATCACATTTTGCGATACGTTTATCGGTTCGCTCGTAATTAAAGCGTAAATTCGAGTGTCCATAATAAAAATCCTATAGTAAGAGGAGTCATCAGGAACCTAATCTACTCAGTTTAAACAAATAAAAATAAAATAAAAACCATTGATGTATACATAACATAATAATGTAATATACATAGCGGTATTACTATGAAGAACAATATCCAGTAGGGACAAACTCCGATGCAGAGGCGCTGAGTCGAGCAGGTCGAGCCGCGAGCTGTATTACTGCGTGAGATGAGACCGCAGAGACCACAGTGACACCTGAGTCGCTTTGCTCAACGCTCTGGCTAGAGTCGAGACAGTGGGGTGAGCATTGAGCGGGCGAGTTCCGAGGGTGGGGGGAGCGGTGAACTCACCCGCTCCGAGACAAATCGTCCGTTCCCTTGCGAGCAGGTTGTTGCAAGTAGTTCCTATGTTATCCGCTAGGTGGCTCTCTGTCCTGTTGCTCGCATCAACTGCCCAGAGGGCAGGACGTGCGACTGAAACGATCGCCGACAGAGTGCGATGCGAAGTTACGCTGCGCCAGACACTGCGCGGCAGACGATGCACAGAGACGGCACGGCATATGTGAAACACAAAATCCAATGGGGCACTGCACAATGCAGGCAGCCAAGGTAGAAGCGGGGCAGAGGCCGGCGCTGGCTGTGTTGTGTGGCGTGCACTGTGCTCTGACCAGCAGAGGCGCTGCTGATATGCTCCATCTCTCTCTCTCTCTCTCTCTCTCTCTCTCTCTCTCTCTGCCGTGGGAAACGTTTGGAGCTACCGTTCTTTTTTTCTGAATCACTGATTGTTCACTCCTTTGAAAGATTGAACTCTATGAATTAGTTCAAGAGCGGATCCCCCATCTCTAATATGAACAAGCAAGTTGGTCCACGGCCGCATGCAGTACGTGTTTTTGTGTGAAAATCGTATGTGAGGGTAAGTGGTTCCCTTCACAGCGTGTGATAGGGGCAAAGAGACAGTCGAAGTCTGTGTACACAACGAATGGACATTGTTCGTGGTGGTTAGCATTCTTGAGTTTAGCATTCTGAACTCTTATTGTTAGCTAAAGGTTTTGTTTTGTACCTACATCTGTCAGTGTACAATACCCAGTGTTTACGTTTATTAGTGTCATTTAGACTCGGTACATTTAAGGTAGCAGTTTTTATAGTTTCATTAGGTCACTTTCGTGTGTATGTAAACGCTTGTTTAAATTACAAAACCGAGGGATAATCAGTAAGTGCACCTTTACTAGATAGCCCCTAGCAGTTAACTGTAGGTCACTGTCTTATTCTTTAGTATTCACTAAATAGTCCCAGCAGAAAAATAAGCACCAGACCTCGCTGCTACCATAAATTTTTATTTTAATTATTGAGTGTCCTTTCTGCCAACTACAGTGTAGCTGTTAACCTTGTGTGGCAGTAGGTTTCCTTAAGTTCTTTAGTTAATCAGTTATTAGCTAGATGGATAGGGACTGTGCCTGTTGTGTGCAGATGCAGGAGGAGTTGACCACAGTCCAAACGCAGCCAGAAGCTTTGTAGGTCACAGTCAACAAGTTCCAGAGTGCCACCTTGAGGTGCAGTAGGGATGGGGTGCCTGGGGCAGCCTCTGCTGTACTAGATGTGCAGGGGGGAATGTTACAGCTCTCTGGCACTGAGCCGACCTCAGGTGCGACTGAGCCAGCTAGCCCACTCTCACCTCAGTGTGGGTGGCAGACTGTGTCGAGGTCTCGAGTCTCGAGGCAAAGGCTGCATGGGGAGGCAGGCTCCTGCCAAATCCCATGCACTTTGCTAATAGATTCAGTGTACTATTTGATGCTGTGGGGGGTGGGGGGGGGGGGGAAGCTGAGCCGGATCAGATTGCACTTTCTACCAGGATAGTGGCCACTCTTTCAACAAGGTCCAGACAGGCACATGGGGGTAGGGGTTTGTTAGTTGTTGGGAGCTCCAATGTTAGGCAGGTGATGGAACCCCTCAGGAACATAGCGGCTAAGGGAAGAAGTCCAATGTTCACTCGGTGTGCTTGCTGGGGGGCCTTGTCTGGGATGTGGAAGAGGCTCTTCCAGCAGCTATCGAGCATTTGGGGTGCAGCCAGCTGCAGATTGTTGCACATGTCAGCACCAACGATGCCTGATGTCGGGGTTCCAAGGAAATCCTTGTATGCTTTCGACAGCTGGGTAAATTGGTGAAGGAAGCCGCCATCTCTCGAGGAGTGGGAGCCAAGCTGACGATCTGCAGCATTGTACCCAGAGTGGACTGGGGTCCTCT
This sequence comes from Schistocerca cancellata, assembly GCF_023864275.1. NCBI lineage: Eukaryota > Metazoa > Arthropoda > Insecta > Orthoptera > Acrididae > Schistocerca > Schistocerca cancellata. The sequence goes on from NC_064634.1 coordinate 514,896,691, forward strand.
GGTTTGGAGTCGAGTAGAGAATCTAAAGCAGACGCTACATCGACTCTGTGACGAAAATGGTTGTAGATTCCTCGGCCTACGCTATGGGGTGGAAGGCTGTAGGACGCCCCTCAATAGATCGGGGTTGCACCACACACAGGAAGCAGCTACGTGGGTAGCATAGTACTTGTGGCGTGCACATGGGGCTTTTTAGATTAGGTTCCTCCCCATGGGAAACAAACCACTGGCCTTAAAAATTACCAGTTCATGACACTGATGTGGGTGTGCCAACTGTAAAAATTGTTAGTTCACCTGAACAGGTTATTCCAAAGGATTTAAATATGCTTAATCTTAACTCATCTGTTTCAAATATGGTGTTATGGACGTAGCTAGCAAGATGTTAAAGATGCTCAAAGTAATGTTTATGCTAAACGTTATGTGACATCTGCAGCTCAGTGGTATTCTAATGAATTAGGTCAACTTTTATCTAAAGCTCAATTTCATAGTTTACCTGATTATTATTATGTTAAATCTATTCCTATTAATTTAATACCTGTTGGATTAGAAGCTTCATTTTCCACAAGTAGTACATTAAGTGGATCGGGATCCATAACACATGTACCATTTATAATTTACTTTAGAGATGGAAATTTAGCTGTTGCTAATGAAATAGTTGAAATAAATACTACAGCTACTAATCCAATGTTAATTGGTGGTACCAAAGGAAAAAAAAGATTTAACGAAAATCATGTGGGGAGATGGATGTAAAGATTATCCTTCCTGTACAACTGTAGTACATAATTGACCTAATTATGATACTAATTTGATACTAATGGTTCAGGGAAAAAAATATGTGGAGTATACAAAATGAAGTAAGAGGACTAGTATTATTAAATAAAATATATTCACAAGGTATAGCAAGTCATGCAGTTGATAATTCATAAATTTTTTCATGGAATTAGAAGCCACAAATAGGTATAATTAAAACAGCATGGCGTCCTCATGGTTTTGGTTTAGCAGGTGATACATATATGTTAGGTTCAATGAACAGACCTGCTTTTTCCACTGTAATGAAAAATGTAAGTCCATCTGGTTTTGCAATACAAGAAGAAAGTAAAAAATAAAAACCAATATCTAATAATATAACATTATCTGTGTATGACCAGCGTATTGAAAAAGGTCAGGAACTAGGTAAATTAAATGAAATTCATCAAGCACCTCAAATACCTAGTTCTAGTTTAGGTATTAATCCTGTGTGAAATAATACTCCTAGAGAACTAAATTCATATCTGAATGCTAAAATGGTAATTCAAATGACAACTGGAATTACTATAGGTACTAGTTACAAAACATATAATTCTCAAACACGTACATTAAGTCATAGTGACGAAATGTGGATGACTTCTTTTACAAAATCATTTGTAGATGATTTTAGAGGTGTTTGTTTTGACACTAATGCAACATATAGCACTGATATATTACCTGGATCCTCTGCACGTGTTACTAGTCATTTAAATATACCAAAAAATAAAGAAACAAATGTAGGAACTGTGATCATAGTAGATCACCTATTTTAGGTGAAAAGGATGTTGAGGTTTTAAGATTAGACAATATGTATTATTTTTGTAAAAGTTTATATTCAATAAACAAACTCTACAAAGAAAATGGATTTAATTGTTTTTCTAATTTTATACCCCATGTTGTTGTTCTTGTTGCGGCCTTCAGTCCTGAGACTGGTTGGATGCAGCTCTCCATGCTACTCTATCCTGTGCAAGCTTCTTCATCTCCCAGTACCTACTGCAACCTACATCCTTCTGAATCTGCTTAGTGTATTCATCTCTTGGTCTCCCTCTACGATTTTTACCCTCCACTCTGCCCTCCAATACTAAATGAGGATCCCTCGATGTCTCAGAACATGTTCTACCAACCGATCCCTTCTTCTAGTCAAGTTGCGTCACAAGCTCCTCTTCTCCCCAATTCTATTCAATACCTCCTCATTAAATATGTGATCTACCCATCTTATCTTCAGCATTCTTCTGTAGCACCACATTTCGAAAGCTTCTATTCTCTTCTTGTATAAACTATTTATCGTCCAAGTTTCACTTCCATACATGCCTACACTCCATACAAATACTTTCAGAAACGACTTGCTGACATTTAGATCTATACTCAATGTTAACAATTATTTCTTCTTCAGAAACGCTTTCCTTGCAATTGCCATTCTACATTTTATATCCTCTCTACTTCGACCATCATGAGTTATTTTGCTCCCCAAATAGCAAAACTCGTTTACTACTTTAAGTGTCTCATTTCCTAATCTAATTCCCACAGCATCACCTGATTTAATTCGACTACATTCCATGATCCTCGTTTTGCTTTTCTTGATGTTCATCTTATACCATCCTTTCAAGACACTGTCCATTCCGTTCAGCTGCTCTTCCAAGTCCTTTGCTGTCTCTGACAGAATTAAGATGTCATCGGCGAACCTCAAAGTTTTTATTTCTTCTCCATGGATTTTAATACCTACTCCGAATTTTCTTTTGTTTCCTTCACTGCTTGCTCAATATACAGATTGAATAACATCAGGTTTGGAATTATTATATTCTTCTCGAAGTCTGAGGGTATTTCGCCTGTCTCATACATCTTGCTCACCAGATGGTAGAGTTTTGTCAGGACAGGCTCTCCTGAGGCTGTCAGTAGTTCTAATGGAATGTTGTCTACTCTGGGAGCCTTGTTTCGACTCAGGTCTTTCAGTGCTCTGTCAAACTATTCACACAGTATCACATCTCCCATTACATCTTCATCTACATCCTCTTCCATTTCCATAATATTGTCCTCAAGTACATCGCCCTTGTATAGACCCTCTATATACTCCTTCCACCTTTCTGCTTTCCCTTCTTTGCTTAGAACTGGGTTTCCATCTGAGCTCTTGATGTTCATACAAGTGGTTCTCTTATCTCTAAAAGTCTCTTTAATTTTCCTGTAGGCAGTATCTATCTTACCCCTAGTGAGATAAGCATCTACATCCTTACATTTGTCCTCTAGCCATTCCTGCTTAGCCATTTTGCGCTTCCTGTCGATCTCATTTTTAAGACGTTTGTATTCCTTTTTGCTTGCTTCATTTACTGCATTTTTATATTTTCTCCTTTCATCAATTAGATTCAATATTTCTTCTGTTACCCAAGGGTTTCTTCTAGCCCTCGTGTTATTACCTATTTTATCATCTGCTGCCTTCACTATTTCATCCCTCAAAGCTACCCATTCTTCTTCTACTGTATTTCTTTCCCCCATTGCTGTCAATTGTTCCCTTATGCTCTCCCTGAAAGTCTGTACAACCTCTGGTTGTTTCAGTTTATCCAGGTCCCATCTCCTTAAATTCCCACCTTTTTACAGTTTCTTCAGTTTTAATCTGCCCCGGAAATGTCTTACAATTTAAAACCTGGTTCCTAAATCTCTGTCTTATATAATCTATCGGAAACCTGTCAGTAACTCTAGGCTTTTTCCATGTATACAACCTTCTCTTATGATTCTTGAACCAAGTGTTAGCTATGATTAAGTTAGGCTCTGTGCAAAATTCTACCAGACGGCTTCCTCTTTCATTTCTTCCCCCCAATCCATATTCACCTACTACGTTTCCTTCTCTCCCTTTTCCCACTATCGAATTCCAGTCACCCAAGACTATTAAATTTTCGTCTCCCTTCACTAACTGAATAATTTCTTGTATCTCCTCAGACATTTCTTCAATTTCTTCGTCATCTGCAGAGCTAGTTGGCATATAAATTTGTACTACTGTAGTAGGTGTGGGCTTCGTGTCTATCTTGGCCACAATAATGCGTTCACTATGCTGTTTGTAGTAGCTTACCCGCACTCCTATTTTCCTATTGATTATTAAACCTAAACTTGCATTAACCCTATTTGATTTTGTATTTATAACCCTGTATTCACCTGACCAAAAGTCTTGTTTCTCCTGCCACTGACCGTCACTAATTCCCACTATATCTAACTTTAACCTATCCATTTCCCTTTTTAAATTTTCTAACCTACCTGCCTGATTAAGGGATCTGACATTTCACACTCCGATCCGTAGAACGCCAGTTTTCTTTCTCCTGATAACGGCGTCCTCTTGAGTAGTCCCCGCCCAGAGATCCGAATGGGGGACTATTTTACCTCCAGCATATTTTACCCAAGAGGACGCCATCATCATTTAATCATACAGTAAAACTGCATGCCCTCGGGAGAAATTACGGCTGTAGTTTCCCCTTGCTTTCACCTGTTCGCAGTACCAGAACAGCAAGGCCATTTTGATTTGTGTTAGAAGGCCAGATCAGTCAATCATCCAGACTGTTGCCCCTGCAACAACTCAAAAGGCTGCTGCCCCTCTTCAGGAACCACATGTTTGTCTGGCCTCTTAACAGATACCCCTCCGTTGTGGTTGCACCTATGGTATGGCTATCTGTATCATTGAGGCATGCAAGCCTCCCCACCAACAGCAAGGTCCATGGTTCATAGGGGGGGAGGATATCCCATGTAGTCCAATAATATTTACAAATCATTTGTTCCCATACATCTCCTTTGAAATATTCAATATTAGTACAAATACAGGAGTTTTTTTCAAGAGTAGAATCTCCTTCAAACTTTATTTGAACATCAGGAGGATCAACACTAAAATTCATTTTAATTGTTCAAATGATCCTGCATCAAAAATGGGATCATCCATACATATTAAACGTTTATTAGCACATTCCATCAACCCAAACATAAAATGTTTATTATTTTTATTAGACCATCAAATGTTCAAATGTGTATGAAATCTTATGGGACTTAACTGCTAAGGTCATTAGTCCCTAAGCTTATACACTACTGAACCTAAATTATCCTAAGGACAAACACACTCACCCATGCCCGAGGGAGGACTCAAACCTCTGCCAGGACCAGCCACACAGTCCTTGACTGCAGCACCTCAGACTGCTGGGCTAATCCCGCGCAGCTATTAGACCATCCTGTATTTATCATAGCACTTGCTATTACAAGAGCAAAGGTAGGTTTGAAACTATTTGGTGGAGCTATTAACTGAATTCAATTTCGTATTCCATTTGTTTTGTTTAATACATTATACAATGTACATATAAAATCATAAATAATATCCCAGTCACCACCAAATTGGTATTCTAAGAAATGTTTAATTATATCTAAAGATTCTTTTTCATTGAAATAATATGAATCAAATTGTTGTGCATATGCTTGAAAATACACTACCTTTGCATTCAAAAAATAATTATACAATTGCCATAAAGAAAAATCACTTAACATAATTTGAATATGTTTTACAACATTTGAAAAAATCTTATCATTAAAGTACATAAAGAAATATTATTTCTACAAAATAATGTATTTTGTATCTTATTAATTGGAACAGTAAGATGATTATCTACAATATTAACTAGTTCTGAAAAGTGTACTTTTTTTGTAATTTGGTCTGGATTTAAATTTTCCAGTTGGTTATCAAATTCTGGGCTGCTTGAGTCACTTTCGAATTGGGATTCTCCAAATTCACATAATTTGAATTTCCCTTAATTTGGCTTTGTACCAAACATTGCAGGATAATGTTTTGATTTTCTGCCCATTGTACAATTCACAAAACATAAATACATTTTCTGGTTTGTCCAACCATGATGAAGACACATATCCATCTTGGTTTTGCAATGTAATATTTGAGGAGATTAATTTTTCCATTAGAGTCATAAGGTCCGATGACCATAATAAATTCGGCCCATCCAAAGATATAAGTGATGCTGTTGTGGAAGATACATATGCATGATCTGTTACGTCATATACAGTTGTGAATGAGGTGGAAGTGTTATCTATTACTTCCTGCCTTTTCGAGGAAGAGGGAGTCGATTTTTCTATGTTTTGGGTTTTGTACGAATTTTCTATAAAAATTTGTAATGATTTTATAATTGTTTTTGTATTAGTTTTGCCTGAAGACGTTATATGACCAAATGCTTTGGAATTTGAACATATAGCAGAAATCAACGAAATGTTCTGGGATTTGGAACGGTTCCACTTGTCTTGTATACAATTCACTATTTTGAATAGTGACACTCTTCCTTACAAGGAATCTATACATTCTTGTTCTGCTTGATATAACTTATCAATTTTAATTATTAGAGCTACAATTTCTAAGCATGGTACTGAATCAGTACTGTCAGTACTTTCAAGTTTCCTTTTCCTGCCCCTTTTCTTAGGTACTAAATTTGTATTGGTACCTTTTTCTTCTGCTTCTTCTGCTTCAGCCATTTCTAAATCTTCACCTGGAGTGTTAGGAGGTTCTTGGTCTGTAATGTCTTCAGTATCTGAATACTCTGACGATGAAACAGTAGCACTAATTTTATTTTTGGACATGGCTTTAGATCCAAATAAATGGTTAATTTCTTTTTGATTTGGACGAAAATAATATATGTCTTCCTTTCCTTTTTTCAGTAACCTAAAACATTTCAAAATTTCACTTTGCTCTATATTTGTGACATATCATGACAAATATATTTATCGACAAATTTTGTATGTATATTCCAAATGTTGCTTTTAAACATACATTGCAAAAACGAATTGAACTCATTTGCAGTATAGTTTCAAACATATTGGTAACACTTTTACACCTAATTTCCATTGCCTGAAAAGTATAATGATCTTGACTTGGAGAATAAGTTGCACAGATAAAAGGTCTGCTACCAACATATGCATGTACATTAGTTAATTCTTTCAGTGTGTCATTATCTTTCTTATTAACAATTTCATTAATGTAACATTCAGGACATAATGCTGATAATAATTGTGGTTTATAAACATTACTCAGGAGATAATGCGGATAATAATTGTGGTTTATAAACATTACTCTTATGTAAATTACAAAAAAACATGTAGTTTTCTAATATTACATACTCATTATATACAACTGACCAAAATAATTTCTGTAATTGCAAACATATACTGATGTGGTCATGATCATTTTATACAACATATATCAGGTATTATAGCCAAATACCGCATAAAACGATCATATCTTCTAAATTCTTTTAATTTCCAATCAAAAGACCACTGAAAATTATTATCATTAGGATATATATCATAAGTTGTTTTTCCAATAACTTGACGAATGTGTAAATTAAAAACACATTTATGCCAGGTTAATTCAAAAGGAAATACATCAGGTCGAGATGTTGTTCTATAGTTCAATGGATTAATACTTGTTACATCTTTTGTGCATTTAAAGGAAATACTTTTCAATCGTTCTTTTATTTGTAAGCCAGAGATAGTTCTATTTGATTCCTCATCTGAATATGTAATAATGTCATCAGATTCGTCTGAATCCCATTCTAACATTGCCCTTGCATCTGATATAGATGGGAGAGAATCATTAGAATTGGTGTCCAAAGTTTCTACAGCTTCATAAGATGGTTCATCTGACATTTCTAGAAATAAAATAAAAAATAAATTATGTGTAATAATAAATACCTGCTAGTGCTTTTACATAATATAAAGACTACTTGCCAGAAGAGGTGCAGAGCAAATTACTCCGTGACAGTAGTACTGCATCTGTCGCATACTATAGTCCTTTTATACCTATTTTTGTTTGGTTGCAAAAAAGGCGCGCTTACGGTCTATCTGATAACGTATGTGGTTGGATAGAAAGTTTTCTAAGAGACAGGGAGCAGTATGTCATTCTGAAGGGGGTGACTTCAACAGAAACAATCGTAACTTCAGGTGTGCCCCAGGGCAGTGTAATAGGTCCTCTGCTTTTTACGATTTACATAAACTATCTGGTTGATGGTATTGACAGCGGGCTGAGACTGTTTGCCGATGATGCTGTAGTCTACAGGAAAGTAGTATCACACGGAAGTTGTGAACAAATCAATGAGGATTTGCAGAAAATAAATGCATGGTGTAATGACTGGGATTACACTCGCCTGGTCTGTGACGTTCCCGGGGGGGAGGGGGGGGGAGGTCCACTGGGGGCCGAACCGCACAATAACCCTGGGCGGCGGTGGGGTGAGTCGACTGCTGTAGCCTGTTGTGGGGTTGTGTACACTGCAGGCTACGGCGAGGACGAAGCCTCTGCGTCGTTTCTAGGCCCAGTTCCATACAATGCAATACAATACAACTTACGCTAAGGACGACACACAACCATGCCCGAGGGAGGACTCGAAGCTCCGACGGGGAGAGCCGCGCGGACCGTGACAAGACTCCCTAGACCACGCAGCTACCCCGCGCGGCCACTGTCTCTGTGTGCGGCATGAAACTATAACGAAATCGTTAAAAAATGAAACAAATCCAGCATCTCTGTCATTATACATCTCGCACGAAGTGTCTCAGAAATATCTGTAGTCTTTCAGCTTCTCCTAAAACTCTGCAATCAAAGCTTCATCCCTCTCGCACTGTGGCATGTTAAGGCGTGTGCACACAGACCAACGAAGGCCGACGAATGATAGACAGCCGCTTCGTTGACAGAGATTTGCTTAATATGTACGTACTGTACACTGGAACCAACGAAGCGATTGGCCTTGGTTACAATTCTATCTGCTGGTGGAAACATCAAAGCATTGGCGATTGTTCGAATGTGTGTTGGTTCAGTAGCGAATTGTGTCTTTAGAGACTAAAGTAAAGTCCACGAATATGGTCCCTTATCAAAAATGGCCACCCTATCTAAGCTCTCCAGCAAGTGGCGCAATCATGCGGTATTACTGTGAAGTTATTCAGAAGGTGCTGGAGAGCTACGAAGAGTGTATGAAACAAGAAGCTTTCCTGTGACAGTCCGGAATCTTGTGTGTTCTTTTCCAAGCAGAGGTAAGTTTTTGCCACGTTTTAGTTAGAGAGCCGGCCGGGGTGGACGAGCGGTTCTAGGCGCTACAGTCTGGATCCGCGCGACCGCTACGGTCGCAGGTTCGAATCCTGCCTCGGGCATGGATGTGTGTGATGTCCTTAGGTTGGTTAGGTTTAGCTAGTTCTAAATTCTAGGGGACTGATGACCTTAGATGTTAAGTCCCATAGTGCTCAGAGCCATTTGAAACATTTTTTTTGTTCGTGAGACACCATCCAGATATCTCCTTCACAACACCGCAGCTGCTGTCTAAAGCCAGAATCCACAAATTCTCAAAGTAGAATGTGGACAGCTTTTTTTCGACTCTAAAACGAGAAATGGAGAAAACAAAACAAAATCCTATGAAAATCTTTCATGTTGACGGAACAGGCTTGACGATAGTTCAGCATAAATGTAGAAAAATTGTTGCTGTAAGAGGCATATGTCAAGTTCACTAATGGTCTTCCGCTGGACGTGACTCACTTGTAAATCTTATAACGTGCATGTCCGCATATGGACAGTTTATTCCGTCCATGATGATTTTTCCACACAATAACTTCAAGGTTGAATACTAGATCGAACTCCTGCAGGTACAATCTGGGTGAATCATCCTTCTGTATGGATACAGCTGAAATTGTTCACTAAGTGGTTCCAGCACTTCATTAACACAGTCAAACCATCCAAAGACGATCCATTGCTCCTGATTTTAGACGGCCACATGACACACACTCGTAACATCGACGTTATTCTGCCTGGCCGAGATAATGGTGTTTCCATAGTTTACCTGCCTCCGCGCTGCACTGATAAAACGCCACCTTTGTACGTTTCTTTTATTTTCCCATTAAAATCATACTACACCCAAGAAATTGAAAAGAAGTTGGATGCTCAGTAAAATAGAGTTGTTACTCATTATCAAATAGGTGGTCTGTTAGGTCGTACTTACACAAGAGATGCAAACGTGTCAATGGCAATCAATGGGTTTAGATCCATGGGAATCCAGAGGAATTCAGGATGAAAACATCTTGGACTCACATTTTATGCAACCAGATCCTTCTCCAGAAGTTTGCTAATCGTACCATATCACCTGTGCCTCTTGTCAAACCATGTACCTCCACCCGACGAGGTTTAGCTACCCTTGGCACACGCTCAACTCACAGAAATATTATTGTGAAGTCACGGCAGAGGAAGCAAGACAAGGAGGAATCATGTGCAAGAAAGAAGACAGACAGGTTGTGCAAACCGAAGGGGGAAAAGAAAAGTTGCTTCCCATGAAGATTCTGTAGCTGAACAAGATTCAAATTCTGGTGAAGTAGATGTTAGTGAGGAAAGCGACGGCGGTGAAGACGCAAAACGCCCAGTGACAAACTCTATTCGGAGGACAACAAAGGACAAATATGGGTTCGGTGCATACAGTGCTTTTTCTGGAGCCATGAGAACTGAAATGGACGAATTTCACGTAAAACTACATGTATTTGCACTCTTTTGTTTAAACTTAAATGTTATTACTCAAGAGTTTTCTAGTATTAATTAATTTTTGCAAGTTCTTATGTATTTTCCGTCTTAATTACCAACTGTCAAAGTTTTGTGTGCCTTTAATAGGGGCATATTTGGATCACCGTTCTCATAAAAAAGGAATGCTACTTTTTGTATTATCATTATTTTTTAGGTTCTACATAAAGTTATTACAAAACATGACTTTGACACACAGAGTAAACAAACTTGGGTGTATAATGACACATTCACTTGTCTTTCTTCTAGCAATTTGATGGATTAACAAGTGGAAGGGGGCGATACATCTACATCTACATCTACATGATTACTCCGCAATTCACATTTAAGTGCTTGGCAGAGGGTTCATCGAAACACAATCATACCATCTCCCTACCATTCCACTCCCGAACAGCGCGCGGGAAAAACGAACACCTAAACCTTTCTGTTCGAGCTCTAATTTCTCTTATTTTATTTTGATGATCGTTCCTACCTATGTAGGTTGGGCTCAACAAAATATTTTCGCATTCGGAAGAGAAAGTTGGTGACTGAAATTTCGTAAATAGATCTCGCCGCGACGAAAAACGTCTTTGCTTTAATGACTTCCATCCCAACTCGTGTATCATATCTGCCACACTCTCTCCCCTATTACGTGATAATACAAAACGAGTTGCCCTTTTTTGCACCCTTTTGATGTCCTCCGTCAATCCCACCTGGTAAGGATCCCACATCGCGCAGCAATATTCTAACAGAGGACGAACGAGTGTAGTGTAAGCTGTCTCTTTAGTGGACTTGTTGCATCTTCTAAGTGTCCTGCCAATGAAACGCAACCTTTGTTCGCCTTCCCCACAATATTATCTATGTGGTCTTTCCAACTGAAGTTGTTCGTAATTTTAACACCCAGGTACTTAGTTGAATTGACAGCCTTGCGAATTGTACTATTTATCGAGTAATCGAATTCCAACGGATTTCTTTTGGAATTCGTGTGGTTCACCTCACACTTTTCGTTATTTAGCGTCAACTGCCACCTGCCACACCATACAGAAATCTTTTCTAAATCGCTTTGCAACTGATACTGGTCTTCGTATGACCTTACTAGACGGTAAATTACAGCATCATCTGCGAACAACCTAAGAGAACTGCTCAGATTGTCACCCAGGTCATTTCTATAGATCAGGAACAGCAGAGGTCCCAGGACGCTTCCCTGGGGAACACTTGATATCACTTCAGTTTTACTCGATGATTTGCCGTCTATTACTACAAACTGCGACCTTCCTGACAGGAAATCACGAATCCAGTCGCACAAGTGAGACGATACCCCATAGGCTCGCAGCTTGATTAAAAGTCGCTTGTGAGGAACGGTGTCAAAAGCTTTCCGGAAATCTAGAAATACGGAATCAACTTGAGATCCCCTGTCGATAGCGGCCATTACTTCGTGCGAATAAAGAGCTAGCTGCGTTGCAAAAGAACGATGTTTTCTGAAACCATGCTGATTACGTATCAATAGATCGTTCCCTTCGAGGTGATTCATAATGTTTGAATACAATATATGCTCCAAAACCCTACTGCAAACCGACGTCAATGATATAGGTCTGTAGTTAGATGGATTACTCCTACTACCCTTATTAAACACTGGTGCGACCTGCGCAATTTTCCAATCTGTAGGTAGAAATCTGTCGGTGAGCGAGCGGTTGTATATGATTGGTAAGTAGGGAGCTATTGTATCAGCGTAATCTGAAAGGAACCTAATCGGTATACAATCTGGACCTGAAGACTTGCCCGTATCAATCGATTTGAGTAGCTTCGCAACCCCTAAGGTATCTACTTCTAAGAAACTCATGCTAGCAGCTGTTCGTGTTTCAAATTCTGGAATATTCCATTCGTCTTCCCTAGTGAAGGAATTTAGGAAAACTGCGTTCAATAACTCCGCTTTAGCGGCACAGTCGTCGGTAACAGTACCATCGGCACTGCGCAGCGAAGGTATTGACTGCGTCTTGCCGCTCGTGTACTTTACATACGACGAGAATTTCTGCGGATTTTCTACCAAATTTCGAGACAATGTTTCGTTGTGGAACCTATTAAAGGCATCTCGCATTGAAGTCCGTGCCAAATTTCGCGCGTCTGTAAATTTTAGCCAGTCTTTGGGATTTCGCGTCCTTCTGAACTTCTCATGCTTTTTCCGCTGCCTCTGCAACAGCGTTCGGACCTGTTTTGTGTACCATGGGGGATCAGTTCCATCTCTTACCAGTTTATGAGGTATGAATCTCTCAATTTCTGTTGCTACTATATCTTTGAATTTGAGCCACATCTCGTCTACATTTGCATAGTCAGTTCGGAAGGAATGGAGATTGTCTCTTAGAAAGGCTTCTAGTGACAATTTATCCTCTTTTTTAAATAAAATTATTTTGCGTTTGTTTCTGGTGGATTTGGAAGAAACGGTATTGAGCCTAGCTACAACGACCTTGTGATCACTAATCACTGTATCAGTCATGATGCTCTCTATTAGCTCTGGATTGTTTGTGGCTAAGAGGTCAAGTGTGTTTTCGGAACCATTTACAATTCGCGTGGGTTCGTGGACTAACTGCTCGGAAGATGTTTTCTGCCTACCACCGGTAAATATTTTTGCCAACATATCAAGGGAATGTTGAAGTTCCCACCAACTATAACCGTATGAGGGGGGATTTATTTATTACGAGACTCAAATTTTCTCTGAACTGTTAAGCAACTATACCTTATTTAAATTATTCAGGACAGCCAAAAGTCGTTCTTTCATTGGTCGGTTTCGCTCTTTAATTTAACAAAAACATCATCAGAAACTACGCAATTTCAAGTTTAAAGTACAGTAGTTGACTATCAAATTAAAGAGTGAGGACCAAACAGCGAGGTCATCGGTCCCATCGGGTTGGGGAAGTATGGGGAAGGTAATCGGCCGCACCCTTTCAAAGGAACCCTTGGCTGACGCATTTTAAGGACATCACGGTAAACCTAAGTCAGGATGGCCGGATGCGTGTTCGAACTGTCATCCTCCCGAGTGCGAATCCAGTGTGCTGTGCCACCCACTGCGCCACCTCGCTCCGTGGGTCGAGGCTCTGTCGTTCGTTGGCCTGGTATGTACGCTCCTTTAGCCGTATCTGAACAGCGTTTTCTCCCGCACGCAGTGACAGAAGACGAGCTGAAACATTCTTTTACGGACATGGTGCACTGTGTGCAGGCGATGTGGGTTTGAGCACGCTTGTAGGAGTCGCTCGTGGAGACTGGACGCTCGTGGTCGACCCAGACCAGCAGGCCAGGCCGCCACCTGCCCCGCCCTCCCTCCCCCTACCGCAGCCCCCCTCCCCCCGCACGTGCTCACCCATCGCGTTTCCCGGCAACTAACGCAGTCGCTGAGCGGTCGCAGCACGCATCGGCATTCCGCCGCAGGTCACGCCACACAGCGCGCTACGGTACGCCACGCCTTCGAGCCACTGCCGCAGGTGAGTCCGAACTTTCCACAAGTTTTCCATTTTCAAAAGCCTAAGGCGCACACAAACAAGGAGCATCGTTAAAGTTCATCACGTAACAGAACCCAGAGCGTTGACCTCGATGGGGAGTGCTCATCAGAGACAAGGGTATAGGAGTGACCCAGGCAAGTGACAGCCATTGTTTTCTACTTACGTAAACGATCTTGCGGACAGGATGGGCAACAGTCTGCGGCTGTTTGCTGAATCTTCTGTGGTTTGTGGGATGGTGTCGCGTCGAGTGGCTGTCGGAAGACGCAAGGTGAACAATACAAGGAAAAGATAGATTGCTACGCACCGTAAAGACGACACGCTGAGTTGCAAACGGGCACAATGAAAGGACACTTACATATTAGGTTTCGTCAAAAGCCTTCTTCAGAGAAGAAAACATACACACACTCATTCACACAAGCAAGCACACCTCACGCACACACAACCACCATCTCCGGCAGCTCGGACGAAAAGTGCAGGTAGAAGAGAATGAAACAAATAACCCTAGTGAACGTATGTCCGGAAACCAATGGTTTCCCCGGTAAGATGTCTTACGACTGTGTTCGTGAGCACCTTATAACAGATCATATTCGATTTGTTCGACACGTTCGACAGTGCAATCGTTATACGGCGAGAAGTTGAAACACGCAATGCACCGAGGAACCGTGTGGTACATTATCGTTTCGGTGGTATAGGTGTGGGGAAGTATAAACTTGTACTGACCTCTAAACCTCTGAACACGGCACACTCCGGCCAACGCCACTGTTACCCTCTGTTCCTTCCCCCAAGCGTCTTTTGAGGGGTGAATTCGGAACTCATTTGTACTCCGAATCTGGTGAGGTATCAAGCGGCAGAGCTGTTCTCGGCGCTTCAGTCCGGAACCGCGCAACTGCTACGGTCGCAGGTTCGAATCCTGCCTCTGTCATGGATGTGTCTGATGTCCTTAGGTTAGTTAGGTTTAAGTACTTCTAAGTTCTAGGGGACTGATGACCTCCGATGTTAAGTCCCATAGTGCTCAGAGCCATTTCAACTATTTTTTTTTTTGAGGTATCAGACTGACATTTATGTCACATGCTAAGGTCTAAGTCCCTCGGCGCCGTGAAAAATTTAACCTCATAAGTCAACGCAATCGAAAGATAAAACCGTAGGTGGCACATATTTTGATACTCGCTAAATCAGCCTTCAAAATCTATACGCGAAATGTATCTACAGATGTCAGGGGGGCTGTAAGACTGGAGGTTAAGCGCTTGCCTAAAAACAGACAAGTCGAGGCATCGAATCCCTCTCGGACAACGGAGTTTTCATTCCTCGCTTTGACTAACGTTAAACTCTCAAGGACGTTAGGTGTCGCCGGAAACAACACGCAGTTGAACTGTGGGTCCCTCTTCCCCGGCTGCAGAACTGTTGCAAGTTAGCGACACGTAAGCCGCCGGTGTGGTGTCCAGTAGAAAGACTTGCAACGGCTCGTTGAGCCACGTGAAATTATTACCACCTGTGTACGTAATTGTCTTAAGCACATCTCCAGGTTTGATGGATGACAATGCGCGATCGTATCTAAGGGCGCAGGTGTAGGAGCCCTTGGAAAAAAGAGGGATATTCGGAGAATGAATGGCCTGCCCTTTCTCACGACGTAAAGCACATCGAGCACGTGTAGAATGGGTTGGGGAGCAGTATTGCAGCACGTTCACGTGCGTCGAAATCCGTCGATCACTTCTCAACCGCGCTGGTGGAAGAACGGAACGCCCCACCGCTAGAACTCGTTACAAACCTTATGGCCATGCGCTCACAGACCCCGTTACGAAGCATTCACCACCTTTTGTAATGTGCAAGTGACCGTCATAAATTGCAGTGCCTTCAGAGTAATTATTGTCTCGAATAAGTTATTTCTCTCAATCTCATTGCACATTTCTTTCAGTTACTTTTTATATTTCACTGTAGCAGTATTTTCTATATACGACCCGAATTTCGTCTAGCTATGTGACTTGGCAGCGACAAATTATGCGAGAGTTGCTTTCGTCCTTACGTTTTGCACACCAGTGTCTTATTTATGAAACGACTACTCGCTTTATTAAAGCTGTTGAGTTTCACGTAGAATGATTTTACACTTATTAAGCTGACAGTGTAAATGTCCAGAGCTGGGTCTCCCAAACTCTGTTCCGCAGAACACTGTCTCCGAGAAAAACTATCAGTAACGTGGGGTCTCTTCTCCGACATTTTGACGACACTAATTAATGATACACAAATCGTGATATCCTTTTAAAAATCATGATTTCTGGGTCATTAGTTAAGTATTAAAATTGAAGTAATCAGTGAATAAAACAAGTTGTCTCATTTAAATTTTGTTAACCCTCAAAATAAACAAAGTGTTCCATCAGAGTACCGGAATTCTCAAAGTGTTCCGCCACAGGAGAGGTTTGGGAACCCCTGGTCTGTGATCCCAGCTACACTCAAAATCACTGTCACTCCATATCATCTCACTCTCCCTCACGCAATTTATGGCAGGAGTTACACTAACCGGCAGTGCTGCTATTGACAACGTTTCTGTAGGCACATCGAGAACGCAAAACCAGTACATAAATACTTGCAGTTAAACTGGAAGACTAGGAACGAAGGAGGAATTGGTGACTAATAAATGAAAAACGAAGTGTATTAGCACATTGGAAAGATGTACACATCCCACTTGGCGTCTTTAAAAATTGTAATGTATTCAGTAAAGTAACCTGCCCCTAAACAAATTACTGGCTGAAACTTCTCGGTAAATCGATCGTGTGTCGCACGGTCGAGGCGAGCGACCGATTGCAGGCGGTGTCGACCTTCGGAACTCGACACTCGGCGGTCAGCTGGTTTACACGCGAGCACGTGACACAGACGCACGACGCGTCGTCGTTTTTGACACGAAAGTCGCTCTCGTGAAACCGGTCGAAGGCGGCGATCTGGAACTCTGCCAGCTCTGCGTTTGAGTCACATCATTATCGATCTAAGCTTCCAGCAAACACTCTTATTGGTACAGCTAATCCTGTTTCATCAGAATGAAAGGCAGTAAGAGCAATAATCATCCTAGTGGAAAATTCGTGGCGAGGTTCGGTTTCATAATGCTTTCACGTTGTTGCAGTGCCAGAGTTGATATCTCCTGAAGATTACATCACTCTTAATTCCCTGCTACTGCATCTCTTTACAGTTCCGGTATTCATACTGAAATACGCATAATTTCCGGCAAAAATTACATGGCTGTTCTTTATAGATGTTGTGTTATATTTTCCGCTATCTTTATTAAAAATCAAATGCACGTGTTAGAAAGAGATATTCACAAAATGTCTGTACTCTTATGACAGCTACTACCTCAAATTCTGGCGGCCTACCAATGAAGAGGAAGAATTATAAACGTAATGACTTCCTGCGATAACAGTTCAATATGTGCATGGATGTATCGATAATTTAATGTTAATTTCACGATGATTTTTTTATTAAACTGCCGGTACACCTCACCACTGACATACCGCTATGATTGTTATTCTTCTTATTCCTCTTCTTCTCCTTTTACTGCCTCGTTGGACCACTTCAATCATTTTCCGGTCGTCTTGTTCAATAGATTTTCTTTTCGAACTGCCGAGTATTCGTTCCGATATTTGTTGTCGTTCCTCATCTGTAAATACCCATTTTATTGTTTGTCTATTTTCGGTTCAAGTCTTATTTTTATGTTTTTCAATTTCCTTGAACTTGCTGTTTGTTTTGCAAATCTTCCAGGGTTAATTCTTGCTCCTTTATATTCTCCCTGGATTTATTTATCCGGTCTACATGCTGGTTTTATTTTTCTTGGTAATCTGGTTTCTGATGTCTTCGTAATGTTAACAAAAAGTGATGTTATTTTTGTGTATAGTGACTGTAATGGACACTGGTTCACCGTACACCACTTCATTTCGAACTATCTGCCTTTGTCCATCTTTTTGACATTTCTGCATGTTCTAGCTGTTCTTCTCTCTACGTTTAGGATTTTGACGGTTCTGTTTTTCTGGGTGACACTGAAAAGTTTCACTTCCGCATGTCACCTCTGATTAAATCACCATCTTATAACGTTGTAATTTTGTTTTCATTGATAGACATTTTTTATTGTTTGTAGACCATGTTAATTTTTGAGCATTTTTATTTTGTTAGTTCTTTCTTGCTATGCAGGTTTCTACTCCAAATTGTATGTTATAATTTCTCATAGGTATTAAAATTGCTTCACTATTTTTACTTTCCTGTTATTTACTGTTATGTAGTTGATTACTGATATATCTGCTTCCATTATCTCAGTCTTTTCGAATAATATCCGGAGTCCTATTTTTATGCTACATTTTGTAGGCTAGTTATTTGATTTCTAGCTTCTTGAATGTTATTACCTAGTAACACTAAGTCATCAACGAATCCCAAGCAGTTGAAGTTTATTTGGTTTCTTTGTTACAATTCTTAGGCTTTTAGGATTTTCCATGTACCATTTCCTCATCTCGTACTCCAGAGGAAAGTTGAAAAGTAATGGCGATAAACCATCTCCCTGTCTTAGCTCTGTTTTAATCGTAAATGGCTCAGAAATTTCACCTCTAAACTTTACTTTAGATTTTATGTTTGTTAGAGTTTTTTAAATTTATAATTTTTATTAATTTGTGATGGAGCGTCTTCATCATTGAAGATCCGTGGATACAACCATAAGGTCTAAAAATGGTTCAAATGGCTCTGAGCACTATGGGACTCAACATCTTAGGTCATAAGTCCCCTAGAACTTAGAACTACTTAAACCTAACTAACCTAAGGACATCACACACACCCATGCCCGAGGCAGGATTCGAACCTGCGACCGTAGCAGTCCCGCGGTTCCGGACTGCAGCGCCAGAACCGCATGGCCACCGCGGCCGGCCAACCATAGGGTCATTTTGAAGACTACGAAGGTTATGACTCCTTATTTTTGTCTTTTTTTTGTACTAATTCATTACCAATTTCAAGATGATTATCTGCTCTGGGTAGCTTGTCCAGGGTCTAAATCCTCCTTGGTATTCTCGTAGTTGCACTTCAAGCTGATCTTTACGACGATTGTATAGAATTCTTGACATGACTTCATATGTGATATCCAAAATGGAAATTCCTCTATAGTTGACTAAATTTGATTTGTTGCCTTTTAAGCGTTCTACGCCTTTATTCCATATTTTCACTATCCATTGGTGTAATGATGTCTTCACTGGTTCTGCTGCATATTTCCAGTGTTCCGAAGTTTGACCTTACCCACTTGATTTGTAGTTTTTGAGCTCTTTCAGAGCTTTGTAGACTTCATGGATTGCCGGTGGGTTTATATTTTCTGCTGGTGTTTTAATAGAGGTATCTGTGTTTATTTGAAGTAGATCTGAGCGATCTTGTAAATTTAGTAATACGGTAAATGTTTCCGCTGAAATTCCTGTATTTCACTACTATTGTGGGCCATCTTATTCTTTTTATCATTTAACACAAATGTTGCAGGATCATATCTTTATAATTGTCTACTAAATATTTTGTAGTAATTCCCTAAGTCTGTTTTCTCGCTATTTGTTTCTATCATTAGAAGTATATCTTTTTGACAGAACGACAGAACGAAAACACCGTCACGAATTGTGAAGCACCTACGGACAATATGGCCGCACAAATGAAGACTATCTTTTTGATATTGGTGCTTAATGCTGCTTATTATTTTTGTGTAATCTTTCTGTGTGCTGTGAGTTCCAAATGCGATTTTTCTGTTTCATAACTCTGATACCTTAACCAGGCTTGGTGTCGGTGTGCCACTGTTTTAGCACGCGCTTCGTTTCACCACTGGTGTTTTTTCCCTGGGTTTGTTGAGGCCGTCTCTTCAACTATTTCCTCTAGACCATGTGCCATTTTTATATTCCTTGTTTCTTGTTCGTATTCCTTGTTACTTATGAATTTATGAGAGTCGTAGGTTCTCTTCTTTTTGGGGTGCGAGTTTTTCTTTGTCAGTGGGGTGAATTCAGCTTTTATTTCTGTAATGATCTGATCCAGTATCTCTCCCTTTCAGAACTTTCGCGTTGTAGATTTCCATATGGTAATTTTTATCCATACAGACATGATCCAGTTGCCATTCCCCCTTTTTTACGATTATCATTATTATTGATTACATTCCTGACCGAGAAATCCTGATACGTTATGTAAGACTAGGAAATAAAAATGACATGACTCGAATCCGGTATGGGCTGAAGTGTAGTTTGCCGCACTAAGATAGAGTCACATTCGGTGGAACACAAGGAAAGTTAAAAACATTCCACAGTGCATTATAGCGGTGGCATCCACACAGCCTGTCGACGGAACGGTACGCGACTTCAGTCGTCAACGCTTCTCGAGAGAAAGTTTTGTCGTTTGCGTTGGAGGGCGAGTGAGGGTGGGGGGTGGCGGCGGACAGAGCTGGGGAGGAGCGGTATCGCCTTCCGGAAAGTTAAACTACTCCCGCAGTGCTCACTCAAGTTACACCAATCGATCTCGTGCTTTTGCACTTTCTTCGCGTTTATTTTATTACTAGCTGAGGACCCAACGTTGCTCGGGTATGTATTTATTCCAATTCTTTTAGTCTATCTCCTCCTTCCCCACTCTTTGACCTCCTCCAGTCTCTCCCTGTCCATTCCCCACTCTCAATCTCCTCCTCTTTCCTTTCTCTCTCCATCTCCTCCTGCACCTCTCTCTGTCTCTCTCTTCTTCCCTTTCTCTGTACATTTCCCCCTTCACCTCTCTCTGTCTTCCTCTTCTTCCCTTTCTCTGTACAGTTCTCCCTCCCGCTCTCTCTGTCCATCTGCTCCTCCCTCATTTGCGCGTCCATCTCCTTCTCCCTCTCTGTATATTCATCTCCCCTCCCTCCTATTTCAGTAGGAGGTTGCTGGCTCTTACCCCAACAGTATTTCTTTCTGCGTTTGGTTGAAATCGATCCAGCGGTTTAGAGGGATTTTTTTCCCGTGGCTTTTCCCTCATACATATATATTTAACTTATTTCACTCATATTGATACACATATTTCCCCTGTATTTCTAACGAACTTGGCCCGGCAGTTTCGTTTCCATGCTTTATGACGTCATACCTCCTGACCTAGTGTCATACAATGATATAATTTTGCAGGTATATCCAGTGGTATACGTTGACACTGTTTTCGAAATGTGTTGCAAATAGAGTTAGTAGTGAGTAAGTAATAAATTAAAAGGTCATGTCTGGTGCGGCAGTTTTACTGCACGAACAGCGAAAATGTAGTAAGTGATAAACTTTTCTCCTTTCATCATTTTGTGGGTGGTGTGTGAGAGAAAAGGCCTCGTAAAGGTTTGAAATTACTTGTAAAGCTTGTTGTAGTTCAGTAAGCGCTCTCATTCTCAAACAGGGAATAAAAAATAAAGTCCGGCTATTCGCGCCTCGTGACCTGCGCTCACTTTTCACTCCCACCCGTTTGAGAGGTTGATTGTTCCTACCCCAGAGTGGTTCTTTCCAGACGGTAAATGAGGTGTTTACCAAATTTGGTTGAAATCAATCCAGTGGTTTCTGCTGTAAAACATACATGTGGTGTTAATGTTAGACCCCACGCTAGAGGTTGCGATAATCGATAGCGGTCCAGCACTTGCAGCCTCTCTGAACTCGCTGGCGCCTGTCACGGAGACAGACTTGCAGATCGCTCCGGCCGAGTCAGCTACAGGTCGTGAGCGACGTCAGATTAGAATAGCGTTCAGCTCGCTAGGTTCTCAGCCTCGAGTTCGCGCATGTACTACGCACATAATACCAGAATTGTGTTATCTTGCTTGTTGTATAATACAGTTAATGTTTGTTAATGAGTCATTCGTATTCAAGAAAGATAGTTGTTATTAGTCATGTTCCTGGAGTGCAGTAACAGGACAAAGTTAAGTAAAAGTTATTTACCAAAGTATTCCACTACTAATTATTATAGAATGTTCCAGATTCCTACAACCACCCCACTCGTGTTAGCCTCTATCATCCCTCTGCAAATCCCAGGGGTACCGATCGAAAAGCATCCTGCATTTGTGTGACGTCATGACATGCTGCCATCGACCTTCACATCAATACATAGTTTCATTTTTATAATATTTATATGTTTAGTTTCATTTTCCATGAAGACTGCGATATTTTTCCCAAGGGTGCTCTTTCACAAAAGAACGTAGATATTTCAAAGCGAAAATGATTTAGGTTTTGTAAAAATATAGACAAAGACTGCACTGTGCATAAATAATAACATCAACTGGTGAAAGAGTTGTTATTAAATAACCTTTTCTTTAACTGTGAGAAAGTAACCTTTCTTGAAGAAGGAAGTTGTCGTGACGTTATTTAGTACTTGTAAATAAAAAACACGCTCCACCGACGAGGGAGTGCTGAAAAGTAATGCATCCGAATATTAAATTAAAGTTTTTGAATAACACAAACGTTATTAACATTCTAATCTTTATTACTCGTGTCTACACATTTATTTCTCAATCTAATCACCAAGGCGACGAACTCATTTCACCCAAGGAGAGACCAGTCATTATAGAATGTTTATTGACGGAGCCACAATCTCATTTCTGCTTGCACTGCTTCACCACTATCGAGGTGAAGTCCTCGAAGGTGTTCTTAAAGTTTTGGAAACAGAAGAATATCGGATGGGGATGATTCGGGACAATGGACTCAAGACGTCGGACTGTTGCTAGTGTCGCAGCGCTCGCGTGTGCTCTGACGTTGTCGTGCTCCACGTGTGGACCAACTGTTTGAATTCGAAACTCGATTACAGCTCGCTGTACGCTACACACCGCCATGTTGCACGCTGCAATTCGGAGCCATCGAGCGGCACACGACTGCAAATATGTAGATATGAAGAATAAAGATGTAGAATGCTAATAATGTTGGTTTTATTTAAAAAGCTTTAAATGTTTTCACATAAAAAATTTGCAGGCATGAGTTTTCAGCACGCTCTCTTTTTCCTTTCTAAATATTGTTGGATGAGCTTCTATGTAATAAATGGCGATGTTTCAAAATCTTTGTACGATACTTTTCCGATTACTTCACTTCTCCTCAGCTTACCGTAGAAACACTGTCAAGATTAACCATTTTGAGGTTTGCTATGGATATCAATAAACTTTATCGTTGTGAGTTGCTTAATGCTGATGCTATATTTCGACTTTTTTGCAGGACACATGATATCTCATAACGTCACTTATACCATAAATTCGTTTTCAGTTAGTTCTGCCGTGAGTAAGCACAATTTTTCCTTCTTCTCCACCCAGACGTGTGGCGCGGCAGTTCAGCGTCATCAACGCTTTTCTTTTTTTTTAAAAAAAAAATATTTGAGCGGAGTGAAAATAAGTACTACATTATTACTGAATGGATTCTTGTACAATTTTTGGTAGCCAAACGAAGAGTGGAAGATGGACAACTGAGATGTTAAATGGACCAGCGTGAGGACTAATTTTAGCAAATGATATTTAATTGCTTGAAACTAATCAGGATAATTACCAAAATATTAATTAGTGATTTGAGAGAAAACTGAAAAATTTAACGATCAGTTGCTGCTCTCAAAGGCCTAGCTATTTTGCACCTAAAAGTTACATTGGTGTGTATTGGTGACATAAAGGCTTCCTTCGAATCAAATACTAAATTTAGCATGTGTCGAAAGCAGGAGACACTAAGAACACGAATGAGGAGTCGAAAAGTTTATTTAATCAAGGCAGAGCTATTTTGCGCACAGCCAGATAAGAGTTACATTTAACTGTCAAAATGGTTAGTTGATACCAAGTACTAAATTCAGGACACTAAGAAAAGAAAAGAAATGGTTCAAATGGCTCTGAGCACTATGGGACTTAACATATATGGTCATCAGTCCCCTAGAACTTAGAACTACTTAAACCTAACTAACCTAAGGACAGCACACAACACCCAGCCATCACGAGGCAGAGAAAATCTCTGACCCAGCCGGGAATCGAACCCGGGAACCCGGGCGGGGGAAGCGAGAACGCTACCGCACGACCACGAGATGCGGGCCAAAAGAAAAGACCGTAGGAAAAGAAATGAAGTGTCAAGATCAGGCTTTCTGATAAAAACCCTGAAAATTAAAAAGAATGTTGAAAACAATGGGTCAAATGTTTTGTGTAGACTAGAGAAATATTTCACGTGCATTTGAATGATGCTAGAAATCTTATACAGGAACTGGGGTGCGTCAAAATTTCCTCTAATCTTTTTTTATTCCTTACTTTTAGACAAATCATTTCAGACAGCATTTGATGGATATTTTCAAAAACGTTTGTTAACTCGTGTTGTGGTTTTGTGGCACAACATGTGTTAACACGAAAAGAAGTAAATCTACTACTGAGGATGCTGTAACTTCAGCTTAACGTGTCTGGCATAAAAGAAGGGAAAAAATGTTTGTTCAAGGCGGAACGTATCCAAAAACAAACTGACACAAGTGAGCTTCAGCGTCAGGGTGACTATCACTTTCAGCGTTTGCTATTGGACTAAGCGATGTGTTGTCGTTCGGTCGAGTGTGAATTCAGCGCCGTTTGACGGCGAGGTCGCCTTCCAGTTCTGTGAACTGTGTGTTCTCGGTTGCGCTAGCGCCGCTCCCCGACGCCTAACACCGCCCTGTGGTACACAACAGGCTGGTCAAACTTTGAACGTCGATTTGCTTCTGAAACGCGAGAGCAGCATTCTTTGTATGTGAGTATGCGCTACATTCGTGCAGAAATCGAGCACTATCGGTGTCCCGTTGTATTTATGCTTCCCCTGCGGGAATTAACACCATATCTGCCAGTCGCTTATTTTAGTTTTCCAGTCCCCGAAGAATTTTCACGAGGTGAGTGTACATCTTCAGCGGGGTTATGTAGTATTCGCATTTGACGTGACATACAGTTCCTTTATTCCATTAATCGTAAAAGGATTAAATAAAGGTCTTGCCGACGACGGCGTCATCAGGGATGAAACACAAGGGGCGGAAGTACATCGACTGCCTCCTTGCCAATGGAACCATCCCGGATTTCAGCTGTACACACTAACTAAAAAAATCACAACAGCAAGAAAGAGTTGTGCAACATAAACGAAAATTGGTAGGCATTTTATAAAAATGACTTTTTTTATAATATGAATATTTATATATGTGTTTGGAGAGAGAGAGAGAGATAGATTGATTTTTGATTGAGATTTTTACTTTAAGTCGTAACTGGTACCTGAATTTTGGTTGCTGCCTCCTTAAATGATCAGCTTCTGCACCAGTTGGTGATGTATTACAATTTGGAGGAAGTTATTGTTCTTTAAGGTTTAAAATACGACTCTGTTAGTTACTTGGCCGTATTGCGGATAGCCTTGAGCCCAAGTTTTCGTAGCTTTTCATACTTAAGGGACCACTGTTGTAAGTAAATAAGATCAAACAACTATCTGCTTTTCGTGAGAAAAGGAGATTGCTCGACACACAAACTTCCTTCAAAGTACACGTCCTGGTACATCAAAATTGGTCAGTGGAGTTCAGCACCATACTATTGTACAAGAACATAATCCAGTTACTGTAATTAAGAAATTATGAGAGCTTGTTACTTATTGAATGAAAACTGTAGAGGATGCATTTCTTTTCCTGTGTTTTAGTGAACTTTGTACAGTTACAATTCAGTCGATTGATAGACGGCGACGACAATGAAGTTGACATCCTTTTCCAAAAACAAGATATTTCTATTCTTCACTTCCAGAAAATTTGTATACATAAATGTTTGGCAACTCTTACGCATACTTTACTCGGTTTTATCACTAAAATATCAATTTTCATTAAATGTAACAATACGTTCTGAGCGACGGCCTAGCAACACGTCCTCTTTCCACAAGATACAAATGAACAGCTGTCCTTTTTTTAATAAATTAATTGTCTTTTTTTTTAGAGTCCATACTCAAAGATTCATAACTACTATCGTTGCAGGGATTGCGTGCTAAAGAGTTTGTTGCTGTCCAGCTCCGCTTCACTTCAAGTACTTTTTGAATCAAATTTACATTTACGGTATTTACATACATTACTGAGCTTCTCAGAATAAAATCAGACAGAAATTAGTTTAAAAAAAGCAGTGAGGCACACATAACATTACAGCATGTTTATACATGTGAAAGATGATGTCTTTCCAAATTTCCCGCCAGTTGCATAAGAGTGGTGATAGTAGCAACAATATACGGATACAAATCAGGTTTGTTTTACGTACGTACTATAACGGTCGTGAACGTTAGTTACCGTTGAGATTGTGCGTGGTGAGTTGATGTTACTCAAGAATGCCTTTACGGCGACAAAGACGCCGTTATCAACACCTCACTGAGGTCGTGTAATAAGGCTACAAAAGTTGGTTTTTCCATCTGCGATACTGGAGAAAGCTATGACAGGAAGATTGCTCGCAGCGGTGGTCACAGGAACGTACGGTTGCCAGAAGATCCGAGCGAGGTGGCGCAGTGGTAGCACACTGGACTCGCATTCGGGAGGACGACGGTTCACTCCAGCGTCCGGCCATCCTGATTTAGGTTTTCCGTGATTTCCCTAAATCGCTCCAGGCAAATGTTGGGATGGTTCCTTTGAAAGGGCACGGCCGATTTCCTTCCCCATCCTTCCCTAATCCGATGAGACCGATGACCTCGCTGTTTGGTCTCTTCCCCCAAACAACCCAACCCAACCAACTCGCTAGAAGACCGCGGCGCTACTGAGGGGAAGACCACCGCGCGCGGCATATAGTTCTGTCGCCTCGTATTGCATCTGCAGCAGCACTCTGAGCAGCATTTGGCAGCGACTGACTCCAAACCACTGCCATATAGGACTTCAGTGGTGTCATTCGAGAAAGAGTGGAAGTCAGTTGTGTTTTTCTGACAAAAGCTGGTTCTGTCTCAGTGCCAGGGGGAGGCCCCTGGAGGACCTGCAACTATCCTGTCTGCTACTAGCCACACTGGACCTACACTTAGAGTTATGGTCTGGTGTGCGACTTCGTGTGACGGCAGGAGCACTCTCGCGGTTATCGCACGCACTCTAACTGTAAAATTGTAGGTCGGTGTGGTGCTTCGACCTATT
The DNA here is from genome assembly GCF_023864275.1 of Schistocerca cancellata. NCBI lineage: Eukaryota > Metazoa > Arthropoda > Insecta > Orthoptera > Acrididae > Schistocerca > Schistocerca cancellata. Next base: position 514,923,550 of record NC_064634.1, read on the forward strand.
GTGCCCTCATTCGTGAAGAAAATTTCAGGGAATGTTTCCAACACGATAACACTCGCCCTCAAGCCGATGTTGTAGCCCGACACGCTGTACAGAGTGTTGACATGTTGCCTTGGTCGGCTCGTCCACCAGACCCGCCTCCATCATCGGATGAAAACTCCAACGCCATCCACAGGGCGTTAACTTTCCCTGTGTTGACCGACCAATTGGAACGAGCGTGGAACTTCATCCCAGAAACTGACATCCGGAACATGTACAACAAAATGCATGCCCTTTTGCACGCTTGCACTGAATATTCTGCTGGTTATAGCGGTTATTCAAAAGTTCAAATGTGTGTGAAATCTTATGGGACTTAACTGCTAAGGTCATCAGTCCCTAAGCTTACACACTACTTAACCTAAATTATCCTAAGGATAAACACACACACCCACGCCCGAGGAATGTCTCGAACCTCCGCCGGGACCAGCCGCACAGTCCATGACTGCAGCGCCTGAGACCGCTCGGCTAATCCCGCGCGGCACAGCGGTTATTAATGTACCAGCTTTTCACATTTGCAATGACTAATCTCGCGCATATATATTAACCTCTGATTTTACAATACATATCACTGAAATATGTTAGGTAGACAAATGTACTCTCGAAATTTCATTACTCTACATTATTTTTTGGCGTTTCAGTTCTTTTTTCTGGCGCTGTATGTTTAAGGAACCCAAATGCGGTGGCCTGAAAATGTCTCCTCCACTGGCGGGGCCAACTCGTATTTCGTTTTTTGGCTTTTATCCTGGTCTATAGTCGTTGTTGGGGTACTACTGGATAGGGCATGTTAATAAAAATGGCAGAGAGTGGTTCCAATGTTAAGTGATATATTTTGGGCCTCTTTAGTTTTAAGTCTTTTAAACACACGCATCTCAAGCTATTTTCGCAGGATCGCTAATAACCCCGCTGTTGCACACACGCATGCACGCACGCGCGTACACCTCGCTATGCAGTTCCGTGCAGGGTATAAATAGACGAACCTGAGAGTGGAAGAAATGCGCACGCATCTCAAGATTGTCTAATTTTCTCGCAAATAAACAGGCCAAATATACTCACATCGCGCCATCGTTTTTTTCTGCTGCTGCAAGGAATAAACAAACCTCCCATCAGAAACAGCGTTTCCGCCTATTTTAAGATCTAATTTAGTTCTGCGCAAAGTAAGATCCTCAAAAGGAAACAGCGGATATAGCTCCGGATGAAAAAAAAAAAAAAACTTGAGACATTCGTATCGACACTGTAGTGGGTGCTACAAACCCTAGATTTACTTCTGGAGGAGGTCCAACGGATACTATTAGTACACGAAAAATATTATATCACTGAAACACCGGTTGAGCAATATAAGAATAGTTAACCTGGAAACAGTCCATGTCAACAGGAATGTCACCATGTATTAATTGCTGTCGCTGAACACTACAGAGCCGTTATCACTTGATATCTCAATGGACACCTGACTATAAACTCTGGTATATAGATGTCAGGTCGCAGTGGGGTTTGACTGAAAACAATGCTGTCATCGTAGGCGGTGATTGTAGAGAGGGCAGAGCAGCGCTACGCTCTGACGTAAGTAGTCTTCCGGCAGCGGCGGCGTATGGAACCTCTCTCATTCACTGCTACCTCAGGCAGCGACTGTCCTTACCTGTGGCTGCGTCGTGAGGTACCAACTCTCTGACATGGGGCCTCGTTCTTAGGACGACACCACAGTGAATATCAGTTGTCGTGTATACGATGTGCGATATTTCGCGACTACATTCGTGACAGACATGAACAGAAACACCCATTTTCACATCTGTGCATATTGTTAGCGTCTCTTCCGTTTCGTCTCGTCAGGGCAAATTGGATTGGTGTGTGGTAGAGGGCACTATTCGCGCCAAAGTCATATTCCCCCCTCCCCCCTTTCTGATCCATTCGCGGATCGCGTGAGGGAAACACGACTGTCAGAACGTCTCAGTACGAGCGCTAATTTCCCTCATCTTTGAATGATGATCATTGCGTGATATGAAAGATGGTGGTAATAGTATATGCTCTACATCCTCGGCGATTTGGAAGTTATATCAGCACCCCCTTCGGTTTAGCGCGTCATCTATCTGCAAGTGTGTCCCATTTCAAACTTTCTGTGAGATTTGTAAAGCTCTCACGATGGTTAAATGTACCAATCACGAATCTTGCCGTTCTTCTCTGAACCTTCTCAATCTCTTCAATCAGACCCAGATGGTAAGGGCCCCCATACAGATGAACAATATTCTAAGACCAATAGGATGCCACGAAAAAAAAAGAAACGACACTATACATGTGAAGAATACCGATTTAATTAATTTGCATAAATTTTTTATATCAGTGTGGTGTTAGCGGTACAGTAGTTAATGGGAGGGAGTGCGTGAATGGGTGACGTGAAGCATAACAGCAAGTTATGTGCAGAACACTACGTTAATTTGCGTAATTTTTATGTAAAATGCAGTACAATAGCTTATGGGGGTGGGTGACAAAGAAGAATGCGCCAAAAATGGCGTTGAAAGCATGTGAAATTCGCAAAGTGCACCAGAAAATGGTGGGAGGACATAACTGATTACTTAATTTGGTATCAAAGGCGGTACGATAGTTTAAGTGCAGTGACATGGAAAACCACTTAACAGAACATTACGTTAAGTGTCGACAAAGGATTCGAAAAGTGTACCAGAAATTGGTGGGAGGACATAACTAATTACGTAATTTGGTACCAAAGGTGGTAAAATGGTTTAAGGAAATGGGGGTGACATGGAAAACCACTTAACAGTACAATAGGTTAAGTGCCGACAAAGGCCCAAACATTAGGTTAAGACACCCAGAGTACAGTGCCGAACATTAGGTTATGCAACATGTTTGCCCCCTGTAACTACTTCTTGCAAGACCTGCATGTCTCCAAACAGCAGAGAATGATGAGCAAGAGAAATGCAACACCTACTAATTTAATATTTTATAAATAAACAATATATCATTTCCATATATGCCATACACTGCCTTGAATCCTCTAAAACAATATTCCATACACACCAATCGATTTCCCTCCAAATGACCTATCAACTGAGTCTTTTTCCCGCCAATTTCCTGGAGGAAGGCATAGCGGTTGGGGATGGGGGTTTACCAGAGGGTGAAAGGTTAATTAATTGATCAATTTAATTAAGTAGTCAATCAAATTGGTAAGAGTGAGAGAGGGGCCTATTCCAATAACTCAGAGCTGAAAGTGTACCTGTAACAGCGAGGGGTGGGGAGTTCCTGAGGGGGGAGGGGAGTGGGAGAGGGTGGGGGGGGACAATAGGTAAAGTGCAGCGACATGGAAAACCAGTTAACAGAACAATAGGCTAAGGACCTGTCAATCAAAGGAGAACAATAGGTTTGCCCCTGAGTGCATACCTGCCCCTGATGTAGGCAACCCACACTAAAAAAATGGAGTCGTTCTTTCCTAGCCCCACTACTCATGTGGAGTGTCGTGAGAATTGTCCACACTGTGGTCAACAGTATGGGGAGTTTTGCGGTGTATTTTACACCAGTACTGGTACAAGATACAGACAATGCAGCAGCAGCTGAATCCTCATGATCCGCAGCAACGTTCTAGATTTGCTCTTTGGTTTCTGGCAAGGATCGAAGTTGACAACGTGTAATTCGGTAATGTTCTGTTGAATGAAGAGGCACATTCTACACTGAATGGTGCTGTCGATACGTGTAACTGTCAAATTCGGGGTGCTGCTAAGCCGCGTGTTGTGTATGAACAGCCATTGCACTCGCCGTATGTGACTGAGTGGTGTCAATTTTTAAGTACCTTTATTTTCGGTCCGTTATTCTTGGAAGATAGTGCAGACAGAGAGCCTGTCAGGTGTAGCGTGACAACTGCAAGTTGTCCAGATCTCACGTACAGTATGCGATTCCTGCTTTGGAAGCCTGGAAACCCCGGTTTTCATGCAAGAGGGGGCAGCACCTCATGTCGCTCGCCCAGTGAAAGATCTGCTCAATGCAACCTTCCACGAGCATGTTATCTCCAGAGGTTTTCCATATGCATGACCTGCAGGACCACCTGATCTGAATCCATGCTACTTTTGGCTCTCACGATACTTAAGAGAAAGCTTTTACCAGGAACACACTCGCTCTATACCTGACCTGAAGACCAGTATACAGAAAAACGTTGCTCAGATTCCACCGGAACTGCTGCAAGTAGCCGCAAATCACGCCGTTTCACGGATGGAGCATGTTTGTGTGGAATCGGACAGAACGTTGTCCGAGACAAAACAGATAGCATAAAAAAATTGTTCGATTTTTGTTTTTAACAGCAAAGATGGATGAAAATAAGATGAAGGTACCCATAGAAAAAGTCAGAGGCCATGCAATGGGAAACCATTATTGTCACGTCAGCATTAGAGTAATTGAGCTTAACAGGCGTTTGAAGCTAGCACTGATATTAATTAATTTTGACTACAATTTAATTAGGAATTTTACGAGTGTTGTTAGGGAGAGTGGGAGGCACCAAGTACACAATAATTATGCTCCTGTTGAAGGTATTTTCCATATTTTTTCCAGTATCATCATCATCATCACTGGGTTGTCCGCCTTGCGGCAGGTTTTGACTACACAGCCCTTCATGCTTCTGTCTTCTGCGTTCCTCCTCATTCTTTGGTACTCTCCTTGTGGCCGGCTGACGTCATCCGGCATCTGTAACCTTCTTCTGCCCTTCCTTCTCTTTCCCGGAACTGGCCTATCCAGTTTAGTTTCCTGTTCTTCGCCGTCAGCAGCATCCTCCGTTTATCTGCAACTCTCTACTTATTAATTTTAATTTTAATGACCAACAGCCTCAGTTGCAATGTTTACCTAGATCTACCTAGGTTTCAGTCGGGATAACCCAACCTCCTTCAGAATAACAGGAACTACCGTTAGTCCATAGTGGACATCGTCAAGCTAAAACTACAAATCCATAAAGTATCGTCAGAGTGTAAAAACGTGTCTGAAACTGCCTCGGCACCACTTCGCGACCGCGATGCGGCAGCCACGAGTGCTGTACTGGAACTGACCGCAGCGCCATGAGGCTCGCCGAGGCGGACACAATACCTTGCACCTGCGCGTAAACTGTGTGATAGTTACTTGTTGGGACGACAATTTACTAGTAAAGTGTAATAATGATGGCAGTGTTCCACACGCACTCTTTACAGTACGTGTGTGGATCACTTCCATGAAGGCAAATTGAGTACCTCATTACCTCCACATTATCCCCTACTTTAGTGTTTACTGTAACTCATAACCATAACTTCGTCATGAAGCTCAATCAGGCACGTGCATTAGTTTTTGACTTGATTGTAGACCATTTCAGGTTAAATATACTAATGTTGAATAATGACCATCTATTTTATATGGCCCGTATTGCCGGATGTTACAGAATAGATATAGACTTGTTCGTAAGTTCAATCATGACCATTTGTGTGCTAAGTCAATGGGATGTTCATGCGTTGTAACCATACCTAAGCAAGTGCTTAACATTTACGTCTCAAAAATGTTTAGACCTAGTCATAATAATGACGATGTTGGCTTTATATTATCCATCCCACTCCTAAGTTCTTTTTAGGTGATTAAACTTCGTGCTTAAGCACAAAATTTTCCTAGACAGGCCATACGTTGTAAGCACGTGATGTCTTCCTCATATCATGACCAACGAATACTTGATATATGTTAAGTCAGTCGATCTAAGCACGTTCTGCACAGGATAACATACACGCCCTTTTCCTCAGCTGTACCTTCATTTCACTTTAATAGTAAATTCACGGTTAGGAGTTAAGTTCGCGTCTTGTCACAACAAGTAACTATCACACAGTTTATGCGCAGGCGCAAGGTATTGTGTCCGCCTAGGCGGCCCTCACGACGCTACGGTCAGTTCCAGTACAGCACTCGTGGCCGCCGCATCGCGGTCACGAAGTGGGGTCGAGGCAGTTCCAGATAAATTTTTACAGTCTCACGATAATCTATGGATTTGTAGTTTTAGCTTGACGATGTCCACTATAGACAAACGGTAGTTACTTTTATTCTGAAGAAATATGATGTTCAAAAGCGTGTTGCTGACTACCAATAAGTATTCCTTACAAAATCTGACCATTGTAGCACCTCTTTCGTTTCTGTTACCCAATCCAAACTTTCCAACCACATCTCCGTCATTCCTTTCGCCAACCACCGCGTTCCAATCTCCCATTACTATGATGCATGTCTTTGTCTTCAAAAAAATTGGTTGAAATGGCTCTGAGCACTATGGGACTCAACATCTTAGGTCATAAGTCCCCTAGAACTTAGAACTACTTAAACCTAACTAACCTAAGGACATCACACACACCCATGCCCGAGGCAGGATTCGAACCTGCGACCGTAGCAGTCCCGCGGTTCCGGACTGCAGCGCCAGAACCGCACGGCCACCGCGGCCGGCTCTTTGTCTTCTCTCTCTCTTTCCACCAGTGATTCAGTTCTGCTGCAGCATTCTTCAATCCCATTGTCGCAGTGTTGGCTCATTGGTATGTAGACCTGTATCAGAACTACATCTTTCTTGTGACCTTTCAACCTCAGCATTATCAATCTGCTATTTACGTATTCCACCTACATTATCATGGTTTTTACCTTCTTCTTTACCGTGATAAGTCCGTAGCTCGTGCTCTCGCGGTAGCGTTCTCGCTTCCCGAGCGCGGGGTCCCGGCTTCGATTCCCGGCGGGGTCAGAGATTTTCATCTGCCTCGAGGTGACTGCGTGTTGTTGTGTCGTCCTCATCATCATCATTCATTCCCATTACGGTCGGAAGAAGGCAATGGCAAATCACCTCCGCTAGGACCTTGCCTAGTACGGCGGTGGGGGGTCTCCCGCATCGTTCCCCTACGCTCTGTCAAGGAGTATGTGACATCGTCATTCTGTTTTTTTCCTCGCCTGAATAAAATAGTTTATGGTCATCAGTCTGTAACACACCATTGCCTCCCCATTGCACCTCGCACATTCCGAGAATGTCTGTATTGCAGTGCTCCATCTCTTTTTTCGCATTTTCCAATTTGCCAGATTGTAAGAGGGTGCGAACGCTCCATGTACCAATCCGTAGCTTTTCCTCTTTCCTTTTCTTTATCTTTACACTTTCCATTAGCCTCGAAGTACTCCCCTCCCGGAGATCTGATTGAGGGGATATTTTACCTCCAGAATCATTATTTTCACATAGAGAGCCATGCCAAGTGTGCCTTGGGAATAGTAATGTGGTAGCTTCCCGTTGTTTTCCACATACGATACCAGCCGGCCACCCTGGGTCAGCCGCTGTTTGAAGTCGCTCACTCAGAGACTGCAGCTGCCTGTTGGTCCGCGCGAGTATACGGGCAGTTAATTCAGAAGTTAATCATTTTCACCAAGACGGAGTTTCCCACTGTAATTAGAGTTGTAAAACTACCATAGGCCACGGTCGGCTGTGAGCAGTAGGCATATACCACAGCAGTTCTCCTAGCATCCTTGGTCGCTTAAGATTCTAACTGAGTCACCTACGTGTTAGGTGTGTTGCGTGCCTATCAAACGTTACCTCGTTTCCATCGCTTTGTTTGTGCATTCGATCAGTAACCTATAAGATTCCCCTAGAAGCCGGAAGTGGTGAATCATCTAGAAACTGAGTGAGGATAGTAAAAGGGCTGCATATCTACATAGTCATCCTGCTACCTGTTATTTAAAAATAAACAGTATTTATAGCAAAATTGAAATTTTCAGTGTTTAATTCAGTTTTTATTAGAAAACAGTTGATTTGTAACGTGAAACAGAGGGACGTTGTAGTAAAAATTTAAAAACAATAGCAAAACGAAGCACTGTTTCCTCAATATAAAGGTAACATTTAAAAAAAAACGCGAAACAAAAATATATCAAAGATCGCTTCAATACGTCGTCGAGCTTATATAAAACTTGTTTCTGTATTTCACATTTATCACACTATCAGGAGAAACGAAACTGGCGTTCTACGGATCGGAGCGAGGAATGTCGGATCCCTTAATAGCGCAGGTAGGTTAGAACATTTAAAAAGGGAAATGGATAGGTAAAAGTTAGATGTCGAGAATTAGTGACGTTCAGTGGCAGGAGGAAGGAGACTTTTGGTTTGGTGAATACAGGGTTATAAATACAAAGTCAGATAACGGTAATGCAGGAGTAGGATTAATAACGAATAAAAAAAATAGGAACGCGCATAAGCTACTACGAACAGCATAGTGAAGGCATCATTGTAGTCATGATAGACACGAAGATGACGCCTACCACAGTACTACAAGTTTATATGACAACTAGCTCCGCAGATGATGAAGCGATTGAAGAAATGTATGATGCGATAAAATAAATTATTCAGGCAATTAAGGGAGACTAAATTTTAATAGTCGTGAGGAACTGGAATTCGATTGTAGGAAAGGGAAGAGAAGAAAACCTAGTAGGTGAATATGGACAGAGGGCAAGGAATGAAGGAGGAAGCCGCCTGGTAGAATTTTGGACAGAGCATAACTTAATCATAGCCAACACTTGGTTCAAGAATCATGAAAGAAGGTTGTATACGTGGAAGAGGCCTGGGGACACTGGAAGATTTCAGATAGATTATATGATGGTGAGACAGAGATTTAGGAACCAGGTTTTAAACTGTAAGACATTTCCAGGGGCAGATGAGGACTCTGATCACAATTTATTGGTTGTGAATTGTAGATTAAAACTGAAGAAACTGCAGAAAGGTAGGAATTTAATGCGATGGCACCTGGATAAACAGAAAGAATCAGGGGTTGTAGAGCAATTCAGAGAGAGCATTAGGGAACTTTTGACAAGAATGGGGGAAAGAAATACAGTACAAGAAGAATGGGTAGCTTTGTGAGATGAAATAGTGAAGGCAGCAGAAGATAAGGTAGGTAAAAAGACGAAGGCTGGTAGGAATCCTTGGGTAACAGAAGAGATATTGAATTTAATTGCTGAAACGAGAAAATATAAAAACGCAGTAAATTAAGCAGGCTAAAAGGAATACAAATAACTCAATAATGTGATCGAAAGGAACTGCAAAATGACTAAACGGGGATGGCTAGAGGACAGATGTAAGGATTAGAAGCATATATCAATAGGGGTAAGATAGATACCGCCTACAGGAAAATTAAAGAGACCTTTGGAGAAAAGAGAACCACTTGCATGAATATCAAGAGCTCAAACGGAAAACCAGTCCTAAGCAAAGAAGGGAAAGAAGAAAGATGGAAGGAGTATATAGAGGGTCTATACGAGGGCGCGATGTACTTAAGGGCAATATCATGGAAATGGAAGAGGACGTAGATGAAGATGAAACGGGAGATATGATACTGCGTGATGAATTTGAGAGAGCATTGAAAGACCAAAGTTGAAACAAGGCCCTGCGAGTAGATAATATTCCATTATGTAGCCTTGGGAGAGACAGAGACAAGCGAAATACCTTCAGACTTCAAGAAAAATTTAATAATTCCAAAGAAGGCAACTGTTGATGGCTGTGAAAATTACCGAACTATCAGTTTAATAAGTCATGATTGCAAAATACTAACACGAATTCCTCACTCACTGGTAGAAGCCGATCTCGGGGAAGATCAGTTTGGATTGCCCAGAAATGTTGGAATACGCGAGGCAGAACTGATTCTACGACTTGTCATCGAAGATAGGTCAAGGAAAGGCAAACCTACATTTATAGCATTTGTAGACGCAGAGAAAGCTATAGACGACGTTCACTGGAATACTCTCTTCAAATTCTGAAGGTGGCAGGTGTAAAATATAGGAAGCGAAAGGTAATTTACAATCTGTACAGAAACCAGGTGGCAGTTATAAGAGTCGAGGGGCATGAAAGGGAAGCAGTGGTTGAGAAGGGAGTGAGACAGGGTTGTAGCCTCCCCCCGATGTTATTCAATCTGTATATTGAGCAAGCAGTAAAGGAAACAAAAGAAAAATTCGAAGTAGGTATTAAAGTCCATGGAGAAGAAATAAAAACTTTGAGGTTCGCCGATGACATTGTAATTCTGTCAGAGACAGCAAAGGACTTGGAAGAGCAGTTGAACGGAATGGACAGTGTCTTGAAGGGAGGGTATAAGATGGACATCAACAAAAGAAAGACGAGTATAATGGAATGTAGTCGAATTAAATAGGGTGATACTGAGGGGATTAGATTAGGAAATGAGACACGTAAAGTAGTAAAGGAGTTTTGCTATTTGGGGAGGAAAATAACAGATGATGTTCGAAGTAGAGATGATAAAAAGTAGACTTGCTATGGTAAGGAAAGCGTTTCTGAAGAAGAGAAATTTGTGAACATCGAGTACAGATTTAAGTGTTAGGAAGTCTTTCCTGAAAGTATTTGTATGGAGTGTAGGCATGTATGGAAGTGAAGCAGTATAGACAAGAAGAGAGTAGAAGCTTTCGAAATATGGTGCTACAGAAGAATGCCGAAGATTATATGGTAGATCACGTAACTAATTAGGAGATACTGGATAGAATTGGGGAGAAGAGGAATTTGTGGCACAACTTGACTAAAAGATGGGATCGGTTGGTAGTACACGTTATGAGGCATCAAGAAATCAGTAATTGAATATTGGAGGGCAGTGTGGAGGGTAAAAATCGCAGAGGGAGACCAAGAGATGAATACACTAAGCAGATTCAGAAGGATGTAGGTTGCAGTAGTTATTCGGAGATGAAGAGGCTTGTACAGGATACAGTAGCATGGATAAGCGGCATCTGACCAGTCTCTGGGCTGAAGACCACAACAATATAAGGAAACTCTTATCTCTCATCATGACGAAAAACAGTCTATTGAGAGAAAATAAAAACAATAATTATATAGATTTTTTAAAATGTTTGTGCATGTAAACTGTACTTGTATAAGAAGTAATTGCTTTATTAGATAAAAGCGTAGAAGTTACACTATCAACTAATTTTTATTACTTATGAAATACAAATTATATTCTGTAAGGATGTAAAATACACAATGGACTAACACTGAACGAAGTGTGGTCCTAATTATGTGCAAAACAAACAAACAAACAAAGAGAAGTTGTTGGCTCCCATTTCTTCTCTCACACATTCATTCATGTTTCTTCCTCTACCAGTGCTTCACATAATACAGGCAATCCTTCCATTTACTTTGTCAGTTATTAGTGTATCTGTTGTGTACATAGTTCCGCGTAGTCAGCGCGAACACAACTTTCCCACTAGAGCGCGCCCCGCTAAGCACAACAACGCAGGCGCTGCACTCGTCCATCTCTGCACTACGAGATGGCGCTGCCTTAGAGACGGACCAAATTCTGCTTCCGCCGATCCGCGTATTAATATGTAACGGAGCCAATGAGATTGCTGCTAACGTAGAACCTTTTCTCCTCGCGGATCACACTCGCGCAGTGATACCTGAACGCTCGAGGTATTATAACAAGTGTACAGACCTCCGATTAGTCAGTCTGCATTAGTCTGCATTTGTTTGCACCAGTCTGTACCAGTCTACATTAGTCGGTAGTCAAGTTTCAGTTTGCGCCTAATAAGATTATCATATTCCTGTACATAGCCATGAAGAGAAATGAATAGAGTCAAGTATCAGAGATATGTGAGAATAAGATTAACGTACCAAGACCAAAGGAACCTGAGAATGTCAATTGTAAATAGCATCCAGAACCAAGTTAAATTATTTTTATGCTTTTTATTTATTTTAATAAATGTGTGTGGAAATTAATCAAGTTCTGTTTAAAGTTGGTCACCGTCAATCTGCTACTCTAAGCGTGCAAGTGGCATTTCTATGGTTTGACCTAACGGCAGAGGATAAAGACGCCACGATAAGACCACGAGACATATTGCTGACACTCGCCTACTTCGTTAGAGCGACAAGTCAGATAATCTGATGGTGTGTGTACCGAAGGTCTTTCAGTACGCACACCACAGTATCAAAACTATGGAACGGTAGTTTTTATAGAACGCTCCTCTAATTGTAGTGTAGCCTTTGTCCTAAGTCTGAATAATCGTTTGCGCAGGAACACACCAGAGGCCTAGAAAAGCGATTCCGACCTTTGAAAGAACTCGCTGTCCGCCGACCTAACTAAGTTAAGCAACTTGCTCAGAATCGCGCACATGAGCACAGTTTGGATGACCTACAATCGCACCAAAAAGTATTGGCACAGTTACATTTTAGTGGTTGTAGGTTAAACGAAACATATATTTCAGAACAGAACCCATACATGTGACACCTTACATTACATAGTTTACAAATATGTCAAAATCACCTGTCCTTAAAGTAACATACAGTGTCATGAAAAAAAACATCGCTCTTCTGCACCCAAAAAAGTATTGGCACACGCATATGAATCGGACAGTGTGTTCGTTTTCTTCATTGATGTTCACCATCTAATAGCTAGTGTGCATCCCTTTAGCATCTATAACAGCACGTAAACGCCTAGGAATGCTTTGTATTAAATTCCGGGTGATATCAGGGGTAATTTTCGACCATTCCTCCAGGAGCACTTTCTCCAAGTCGTTTTTACCGGACGGACGCCTTTTTCTGACTTGTGTGTCAAGATGAGCCCACAGGTTCTCAATGGGGTTCAAATCAGGGCTCTGAGGTGGTGTTAGAACCCTTCTGGGGGCATTGTACAGTAACCACTCCCGGGTTTTCATGGCGGTATGTTTTGGGTCGTTGTCTTGCTGGAACTGAAACACCCCAGTAAGGCCCAATTTCTGTGCACTAGCGTGTAAATTACCTCGCAACACGTCAATGTATCTCATATGATCCATTGTGCCGTGAATTACAGCTAGATTTCCAACGCCGGAAGCCGCCATACAGCCCCAGACCATGATACCGCCCCCACCGTGTTTGACTGTGGGATGCATGTGTTTGATGTCGAGGTGCGTATTCGGCTTGCGCCAAATTTTCTTTCTTGCATCAAATCCGAACACATTGAACTTCGATTCGTCGCTAAATATCACAGTGTTCCAAAACTCCATCGGCTTGCTGATGTAGTCCTTGGCAAACTGCAGGCGTTTCTGCCGGTTAATTTCCGAAATGTATGGCTTCTTCCTGGGAGAACGTCCATGCATGTCAGCCTCATTCAACACATTTCGTATAGTCTGAACACTAACCGTCTTGTCGGACGTTGTCTGAACAATCTCAGCAATAGTTGCTGCACTTGTAGCAGGTTCCTTCCGAGCAAGTGCGATGATATGGCGACGCTCTCGGGTTGTAAGCACTTTTGGACGTCCAGGACGACACTTATTCACTGTTGTTCCAGTCTCTTTATATTTCTGAATGATGGCTCTTACCGTGGTGTAGCTCACAGACACCTCTGCTCCGATTTGTCGATAGCTTCTCCCTTGTGAATGGAGCAATACCACTCTCTCACGCAACGCCACTGAATGTTCCTTCTTCTTCGGCCCCATGCTGACCACTATCGCGCACTACAGCAACATACTGGCGACCGGGCCGTCAACAACACGCAGTGTCTAATGTGTCAGCAGATGGCGTTCCGGTACCTGAAAACCCAGCAATATACCGAGATGCCATGCTCTGTGCCAATACTTTTTGTGTGCAGAGGAGATACGTGTTTGCCCATAACACTGCATTTCTTTGTTAATGGTAGGCACTATGGGCAGAATTGTAATGTCTGGTATGTGAGGTAGCACGTACATGTACTGTGTACCGGAAAGTGCGGCGTTTGTAACCAGCAACGATAAATACGCACGTGTGCCAATACTTTTTGGTGCGATTGTAGGAGAGTAAAGCCCTCAGCGCAGGCGGGAGTTTTGTTAGAAGCCCGGGCTGTTAAGTAAACCCTGCAGCAGGGGCTCTGTCTCCCTGGGCCCCCGAGTTGTACAGTCAAGACGCGTTTCTGTCGCTGGTGGGGGTCGCGCACAATTGCACAGTAAGCTACACTTCACAAGACTTTGTGCAAACGCGACGTCATTTTGACGTCATACACACGTATCCAAGGCCGCAGGAACTGCTATCGACTTTCGTTATCATGTGTGCTTGGGAAACATCATGTTTGATTCAGTAATTTCGTATGGTAACTTGCGTGTTATGAAAGTATGCAGTTTCAAGGCAATGGCACATTGAAGGTTAATGAAAACACGTCATTCTTGTACGATTTTCTGTAGTTAAAAGTTGCATAATGACGCATTGGCGTTAAAGCCTTCGTGAGATATAAGTTACAGTAAAAAGAAGCAAGCCCCAAAAGTGCACACGTCGTGCAGGACCAGCTGTTTGGCCCGCCAGATCTCCAGATATGAACCCCTGCACTTCTCACTTTGGGGTGTATGGTGTTGCGACTGAAGATGAAACACAACTACAGCAGCGAACTGAAAATGGTTGTGCGACTGTGCAGAATGAAATGAACGGAACCTGCAACATCCGGAGAGCGGTAAGGCGTCGAGCACGTCACTACCTTCGTCTGCACAGACACAGTATGTAGTTAAGTTGAATTTCAGGTCCCTTCGTGTCGTTGCTTCCTGGGAAGAATTAATTTTGTGTTGATTGTGTTGCACTTGTCATTCCTATTATGCTGCAAAACTCTGAAATAAAGCGATTTAAGATAAAACTTTATTTCACGTTCTGCTTTTACTTTGATGCGTACATTACACTCATGAAATGTGTGCAGTTACTTTTGAATCACCCTGTAGAGCAGTTTTCATCTTCACGTTTCTACAAGGTTCTGGGGCTACCTTATTAAGTTATCAGATCTCTCTCTCTCTCTGTGTCTCTCTAAGGAGTGAATTTGTACTATCAATGCCTTACAAATTAAGCATGAAACATGCAAAACCGAATAAATATTCAAAACACGTTCATCATCTGATGAAGAAACTCAATACCGACACGCTTTCGAGAGATCCTCAATGTATTGGTAGAGTATTTATTCATCGGACGTAAGAGAAATGATGTGCTGCTTTAAGACGTCCCTTCTAATCACAGACCAACTCCTGAAACTAGTTTACGGAATTTCTAAAAATTAGCTTATCTTGTTGAAACATCTTAATGAACGCGGTTGAACGTATACGTTATTGGATTCAATGCTAGCTGGCTTCAGGTTTTTTTTCCTTGTAAATCAGTAAGTCGTCTCACTTTCTGAGTTGGTAAAAGCATATTAGGAAAAAAACAGTACAACTTTTTCAGTAAGTTTCGACGTTAATTCTAGCTATTATTTCAATCTCTTCCTTATTCCCAGCGCAGTCCATACGAATGCAGAACTTCGCACATTTATAAACGACGTAACTTCGACATTAACGTACCGTGCAGTAAAGAAAAAGCGTAATCACCAGTTCACTCTACGTGGGGTGAATGTTATTGTTTTGAACGTCATGTTCGCCTCGCGTGCACTGAACCGAACTCAAGAGTCGACGATTGGCTCTTTTCGTCTCCGATGCAGCACGTGACGCCAAAATGACGTCATGTTTGCACGAAGTCTTTGTCAGCTGTAGGTTACCCACAATAACGTCGTAAAGGACGGAAGATAGTCAAAGAAATCATCGAACGTGTCTACTTATGCCATCGAGTTTAAGGATTCTCTTAAGTCATCTATCACAGTACTGTATTCTGCGAACAATGTTTCAGTACAACCTTCACAAAATACTATAATTTCGAAAAAGTTTGCCTGTCCGAGAATACCGGAGCTTGTCGCAAGGCATGCGGTTTAAGGCGACGCGACACAATCTCGTTATGCAGACAAGTTGTGGTGGCTGTGCACCCTGCTGCATTTAAAATAATAACACCAGCCACGCTTTAAAGACATAATTTTTAATAATTTCTGGTTTGCAGTGCCCGTTTCTGGGACACTGAAAAGGCCGTCAGGCCTTTCGTTCCTAATAAAGAGTCCAGTTTCTCACAGCTGGTCCGATCAAGGTTTCCGAGATGTTTCCCTTGGCTGTAGCGCAGTTCCAGAACTGGAAATTCCTACCGGAATATTCCTAGTCGCCCCACTCCTGAATCCAGGAGAAGAGGGGAGAGTGCGGGCAGGGGGGGGGGGGAGGGGAGGGAGAGAGGTTCGACAGTTCCTTACTTGCTCCTCTCCCACATCCTGCCCCAATGTAATTTGCTTTCGCCATTAATTTTAACGTTCCGTACCACAGATGCCTACGATATTAATAATAACAACAATAAAACATACAAAACGTTTTAATATAATAGTAATAATTTGTTTCCGTTAGTGCTTGGTATATTTGCTTTTGGCTTAATCTGCAAGAGGTTGGAAATCAGAAAAACATGGGCTGAGGTGACAAAAGTCGTGGAATACCTGCTAATACCGTTTCGGACGTCCTTTTCCCTGACGTAGAGCAGCAACTCGACGCGGCGTGGACTCAGCCGCTGGAAGTCCGCTGCAGACTTATTGAACCGTGCTGCATCTATGGGTTCGAAAGTGCTGCCAGTGTAGGATTTTGTGCACGGACTCATCTCTCGATTAGGTCCCATAAATGTTCGTTGGGATTTACGGCGGGCGATATGGGTGACCAAATCATTCGCCCGAGTTGTCCAGAATGTTCTTCCAACCAGTCGCGAGCAGTTGTGGCCCGATGACTTAGCGCATTGGTATCCATAACGTGAAGTCCATGAATAACTGTAAATAATCTGAACGTAGCCGAAGATAACCATTTCGTCAATGATCGATTCAGTTGGGCCAGAGGACCCAGACATTTCCAGGTACACACAACGGACATCATCGTGGGGCCATCACCAGTTTGCACAGTGCCTTGTCGAAAAATCCGTGGCCACATCCAAACCCTACCATCAGCCCTTACTAGCTAAAATCAGAACTCATCTGTCCAGGCCACGTTTTCCATTCGTCTAGTGTCCAAGCGACATGGTCACGAGGCGTTGCAAGCGATATCGTGCCGTCAAACAAAGGCACTCGCGCCATTCGTCTGGTGCCGTAGCCCATTAACGCCAAATTTCGCCACACTATTCTAATGTATACGTCCGTCGTACATACCACACCGATTTCTGCCGTTATTTCACGCACTGTTGCTTTTCTGTTAGCACTGGCAACTCGACGCAAACACCCCTGCTCTCGGTCGTTAAGTAAAGGAAGTTGGACGCTGCGTTCCCCGTGATGGCAGATAATGCCTGAAACTTAGTATTCTCAGCACACTCTTTACTCAGTGGTTCTCGGAATACAGAGTTCCCTTACGATTTCCGAAATGGAATATCCCATGCGTCTAGCTCCAGCTGCCATTCCGCATTCAAAGTCTGTTAACTAAGTACAAATGACTGCTCCGCCAATGCACTTCATACTTTGTATACGCGATACTACCGCCATCTGAATACGAGGTGTGGCTAGAAAAAAACCGGACTAGTACTTCTTCTTCTTCATGTGCCGTCTCCTCTAAGAAGGTTGGCTGTCATCATGGCAATTTCTGATCTTGATTTGGCTGATCTAAGGAGTTCTGACGTTGAGCAGTTGTACCATTTTTTTAAATTGTCAATCCAGGATGTCCGTCTTCTACCCCTCGTTCTCTTCCCACAAATTTTCCCTTCTAGTATTATTTGCAATATTTTGTAATTTACTCCCCTAATAACATGGCCTAAATATTGTAGCTTCCTTACTTTAATAGTTTTAATTAATTCTTTTTCCTTTCCCATTCTTCTTAGGACATCTTGATTAGTAATCCTCGACACCCAACTAATTCTAAGTATTCTTCTATATGCCCACATTTCAAAAGCTTCTAAACTGTTCATGTCCTTCTTTTTCAATGTCCACGCTTCCATTCTGTATAGTAATTTTGAGAATACATAGCATCTTAGCAACCTCATTTTTGTGTTTAAACAAATGTCTCTCGAACAGAATGCATTTTTCATCTTATTAAAGATACTTCTGGCCTGTCCTATTCTCGATTTAATTTCTTCTGAGCTTTCAATCTCCTCATTTACAATTGTTCCGAGATATTTAAATTTACGTACTTGATCGACTCTTTCCCTATTGATTGTAAGATTTTCTTGTTGGTGTGTTTTAGATATCACCATGAACTTAGTCTTGCTTACGTTAAGAGTCAAGCCAAATTCTTCACTTTTTTCTGCGACTTTGTCAAGAAGTAATTGTAGATCTTTGAGGTTTCCAGCTAGTAGTGCAGTGTCATCAGCAAACCTAACATTGTTAATGTTTAGCCCATTCACTTTAATGCCAGCTATTTCATCTGATAGAGCTGCCTGGAATATGTCTTCTGAATACATATTAAACAATAAGGGTGAGAGAACGCAACCTTGTCTCACACCCCTCTTTATTTCTATATCATTCGATAACTCATTTTCTACCTTCACGGTTGCGGTTTGATTGTAGTAGAGGTTATATATAATGCGGATGTCTTTCTTATCAAGTGTTTTCTTTTCTAACAATTCTATGAGATGATCATGACGAACTTTGTCAAATGCTTTATTATAATCCAGGAAGCACACATATAGTGGCTGATTAACCTCCATACATCGTTGCGCTAATATGTTAAAAGCAAACAATGCTTCTCTTGTACCAAGGGAACTTCTAAAACCGAATTGTGTTTCACTTATACCTTCTTCTACTTTTTTGTATATTCGTTGGTGTATAACTTTTAGAAATATCTTTAAGGTGTGACTCATTAAGCTTATTGTACGGTGATCATTACAAGTTTTGGCATTAGCCTTTTTGGGTAATGTAACAAAGGTAGATGTCAACCAATCCCTAGGAATAATTCCCGAATTATAAATATCATTAAACAATTGTACAAATATATCTATATGGTCTATTCCTATGAGTTTCAGGATGTCATTTGGTATCTTATCCGGTCCAGGGGCTTTTCCTGTCTTTGATTTGTTGATAACATGTAATATTTCTTCTTTCGATATGCTTGGTCCTCGTTCTCCGATCATGTTATCATAAAATTTTTGATCTTTTCTTGTATCTTCAAATAGTTCTTTGACATATTCTGTCCACCTGTCCAGTTTACCTTTAACATCAGGAATTATTTTGTCATTTTTATCTAACAATAAACCTGTACTTTTCTTTTTATTAAGTCCAGCTAAATCTTTAACTTTTTTGTGTAAGTTGAAACTATCATGTCTTGTTTCATAACTCTCAATTTCAGAGCATTGTTCCTTGTACCATTCTTCTTTTGCTCGCCGTGTTTCTTTTCGTATTTCTGCATGTAATCTTTTATACTCACTTTCATCTCTATTTTTAAGTATTCTTCTTTGTTCCATCAATTGTAATATCTTCTCTGTCATCCACTTCTTTTTCATGTTGTCGTGTTTGGTCGCCATTGTGTTTTTACATGCATTATTTAATGTGTCTTTTATAAGTTCCCATTTGCCATCAATGTCTTCTGTTTGATTATTCTTTATCCTAACTAATTCCTTATTAATCTCTTCAGAAGTCTTTTGTTTAGTCAAGGGGTCTCTTAGAATAGTTGTATTTATATAGTCCTTCTTTTGTTTCTTTTGTATGGCTCTCAGTTTCACATGGAACTTTGCTACTAAAGGGTTATGATCAGAAAATATATCAGCTCCTGGATATGTTTTCACACCATGAATAGAATTTTTGTACCTCTTGTTTATAAGTATGAAATCGATTTGATTTCTGCAAACTTCTTCATTACAGTCTCTTGGTGATTTCCAAGTATAAAGTCTTCGTTTAGGGAGTTTAAAAAATGTGTTTGTAATAGACAGATTGTTTTCCTGGCAAAATTGTGACAGCAAATCTCCTCTTTCATTTCTTGTTCCTAAACCAAAAGGTCCAATAAGATCACCTTCACTTCCTTCACCTATTTTGGCATTAAAATCTCCCATGATGATAATAATGTCTCTGCTTTTTGAGGTTCCTATTGCTTGTGTTAATTCTTCATAAAATTTTCCTATTTCTTCTTGGTCTTTGTCGGCTGTTGGAGCATAGATTTGGATTAAATTAATATTTGTTTGTTTCGTTTGTAAATGTAGACTGATTACTCTATCTGAGATTGGTAAAATGCTTTTGACAGATTTACTAGCATACTCATCTAAAATTATTCCTACCCCATTCGTGTGCTGGCTATCAGAATTTCCCGAGTAATATACTTTCATGTTGTCAATGGTCATTTCTCCTGAGTCAGGCCATCTTGTTTCACTTACACCCAAAATGTTAATTTTTAGGCGTTTCATTTCTTGTATAACATTATTTACTTTGCCTGGTTGGTATAATGATCATACATTCCAAGTTGCTATTGTTGCATTATTTTTGTATTTACTTGTGGCATTGTTCAAGGCTCTCCCCCCCGGAGATCCAAGTGGGGGAGTTGAAACTCCGGATAATTTGACATTGAACCCTGCCATGATGAGTTTTCCTGGGGATATCCATTGGATCTTTAATGCTGTGGTTTCCCACACCTTACCCCCCGGACTAGTACTGGTGAAACAATAAAACGAATGCAATAAGGCTGAAAGTCGCGTGGCCTGTCACGTGACTCTCGCTCCGCCTACTGCTCGAGTTTCATCTGCCTCCTGCACTCAGTCTGCCCGTGGCGTCTGTTTTAAGTAGTTGACGTTTTGTCTGTGCGTCGGAAAATGTTGAGTGTACAGAAAGAACAGTGTGTTAACATCAAATTTTGTTTCAAACTAGGAAAATCTGCAAGTGAAACGTTTGTAATGTTACAACAAGTGTACGGCAATGATTGTTTATCGCGAACACAAGTGTTTGAGTGGTTTAAACGATTTAAAGATGGCCGCGAAGACACCAGTGATGACACTCGCACACTTTGTTCATGTTGAAACTTTCATGAAGAATCTGCCGAACACTTTCCTTGTCAACTCCTGTTAACTCAGACACTGCTCTGATTGCTAAACGGCGATCTTGTCGAACAAGTATACCGATTTTTTCAATGTTTGCATCAGTTTCTGCTGACAATGGTCTGCCAGTGCGAGTGTCATCACTGGTGTCTTCGCGGCCATCTTTAAATCGTTTAAACCACTCAAACACTTGTGTTCGCGATAAACAATCATCGCCGTACACTTGTTGTAACATTACAAACGTTTCACTTGCAGATTTTCCTAGTTTGAAACAAAATTTGATGTTAACACGCTGTTCTTTCTGTACACTCAACATTTTCCGATGCACAGACAAAACGTCAACTACTTAAAACAGACACCACGGGCAGACTGAGTGCAGGAGGCAGATGAAACTCGAGCAGTAGGCGGAGCGAGAGTCACGTGACAGGCCACGCGACTTTCACCCTTATTGCATTCGTTTTATTGTTTCACCAGTACTAGTCCGGTTTTTTTCTAGCCACACCTCGTAGTGCATATCACTAACCCATGACTTTTGTCACCTCAGTGTGTATCATTTTAAAAGCATTTGTCCAAAAATTTGCGAAATTCCTGTGTCACTCTATTGCTTTAAGAAGTTTGATAAAAATACTCTCTCACAACTCTGGCAAAGTCCTGATGCGGGATCACTATAACCAAATTTCCCTCAGCGGTACGAGGGGTGACCACAGGTCTCCACACTATGGCTACATGAATGTGTCAATGAGAGCGCTGCCGTTTCACTCAGACATCTTTGGCGGTGTTCGAGAAGTCAGTCCTGGCTTTTCCCCCTGTCTCGTTACATTTACAGTCAAACTCCGCAAGCCATCTTATGGTGTTTGGCGGAGCGTACTTTGTGTACTACGATAATTTCCCCCCTTTCCTGTTCCAGCCGCAAATGGTTCTAGTAGAAAGCGATTGCTGGTAAGTCGCCTTGGGACCTGGAATCTTTCTACTTTTTCTCAATGATCTTTTCGCGAGCGAGGGTTTCGTAGGCTACATCCCTTATGGGAGGACTACATTTCCTGACGATTGTTCCAGTGAATCTGTCTGACACGGCCCAAACCTGTGAAATCAAATGATCGTATGGGATTAGTGGCAGGGAGTTCAAAAGAGAAGTTAATGAATGTTATTTAAAATATTAAATTTATAGACACCTCTAAAAAACAGCCCGAGAATGTACTAAATCAGCAATATGGATGTAGCAAGAACTCTTTTTAGTCCTTGTTCAAACACCTCCTTCGAGACTGACACCCTACTTTCTCACTGTTTTAAGATGGTGGATCAATAAATTAGTCGCACACTGGGATAAAGACGTCAGAGCTACGTGTACCTGTACCAGCCTGAAATTTATTTTTCCTTTCAACCTACACCCTTGTAAATTTAAGCACGTATCACATCGCTCGACAACGTTTTAGTTCCTGCAGCATAGAATTCTTGTAGCAGGGTTCGCATCTAACGAGTGACCTCTCGGGATATAATAAGTTGACGTTGGTTTCTTAAACTGCTGCAGTCCACAGCACCGATGCGTCCCGGGGGTAGCGAAACACCCCTAGAAGGGGAAAGAGCTTGCCGCTACTGTGTAACCACGACAGCCAAGACGCTCCTTGTTAATAATTTTTTCCTTGTTCTTTGCTGTATTCCTGTATCCAACTCAACACAAATTTCCAAGACATACAGTCCTAACCACGTACGGGACGAATGTCGCTATGGGTGTGCTCTGCGGATAGTCCCTGGACTCACAAAAATCGCCCACAGGGTTCTGCATTCAGTTTCAGACTCTTTCTCATCGCCATGGGCTCTCTCCCATGGCTTGCAGTTTTCTCCCTCCAAAACGCGGGTTTTGCATGTTTGCCGTAGACCTACAGTATACCCCGATGTAGATCTTTATTTAGGCGACCAGCTCGTCGATGCTGTGGCGCAGTTCCGTTTTTTGGGATTTCTTCTTGATAAAACGCTGACGTCGCTGTCCCATATTCGCCATCAGAAGACTCCCTGCTTTCGGAAGCTTAATGCTCTTCGCCTCCTGGGCCACACGTCTTGGTGTGAAGACTGTGCCGCTCTACTCCATCTTTACCGTGCTCTGGTTCTGTCCAGACTAGATTATGGTTGTCATGTTTATGGCTCGGCGGGTCCTTCCACTCTGTAACTACTTGACCGTGTTCATAATTGAGGCGTGCGTCTGGCTGTCGTTGCCTTTCGCACTAGTTCTGTCGACAGCCTCCTTGCAGAAGCGGGGTTTCCCCTCTACAATGCAACGCAGCCAATTCCTGGTTTCGTATGCAATCGCCATTCGACTATCCCTGACCATCCCTTGTACACCGTCCTCTTCGCAAACGAGGGATGTCACCTCACTGATGCCCGCCATCAGGTGGGATTCCCTATTGGAATACGTCTCACTTCATTATGTCGGCATCTCCATCTCCAGTCACTGGAATGTGTCCCGTGTATTTCCTCCCACCCCCACCCCTTCCCTCCACGCCCCTCTTGGATGGTGTCTCGACCACAGATTAGGACCAACTGGGGTCCTAAGGTTTCTGTTACCTCTGTGACATACTAGTGTCTTGCACTCCCCAACCTTCCAGGGTACTCCCATATTCTACAGTGATGGTTCCAAACCGATAGATAAGGTAGGATACGCTTCCACGTCTCAAACTGAAATGGAACACCATTTACTGCCGGGACCATGTAGTGTGTTCACAGCTAACCTAACCTAACCTAACCTAACCTGCTATCCATTAACAGGGCCCTCAGTTTTATTACTCAGGCTTCCCTCCAAAGTGTTTTAATATGTACCGACTCAGCCTATAGACGGATGCTACTCTCGTCTTCCTTTGCTCTGTGTTATCCACGACCTTCTCTCTGCCCTTGGCCGTGCCGCCTAATCAGTTGTCTTTCTCTGGGTCCCAAGTCATGTGGGCATCCCAGGGAATGAACCGGCTGACCGTTTGGCTAGAGAGGCAGACTTACCCTCCCCCCTCCTCCCTCTCCATTAGCTTTTATGATTCCAGGTGCTGATATGCGGATTCACGTCAAATCTCTTTTTTCCCAAAAATGGAATGACATCTGGTGCGCTACTGCTCTCAGTAATAAACGCCACACAATGAAGCAGATTACTGCAGTTTGCCGCTCTTCCTTCCGTTCGTCTCTGAAGGAGTCCACTGTCTTATACCTCATCGGTCATGCTAAGCTCACTCATTGTTTCCTCTTGCGTAACGAGCCACCCCCACAGTGTAGCTGTGGACCCAGACTGACTGTATCCAATGTACTGGTGGAATGTTCCCTTCCTTTGGCCCTTTGTACTAAGTACGGTCTGCCAGCCTCTAATATTAGCGGACGATTCACGTGTGGCTTAACTGGCCCTCAGTTTCCTCGGTGAAAGTGGTTTTTATTTTCAGTTGTAATGTTTTGCTTTGCTCCTGGAGGAGGGGCAGAATGCTTATGGTCGGGACCTTTCTTCGTGTTTTCTGCTTTCAAGTTTTTAGATGTGACCTACCCTTATATGCCTTCTACTGTGTATGTATTTAGCTTCCTCGCTTTATTGTTTGATTCCTCTGACAGAATCCATCCACTTTTCACCGAGACCTCTTACGCACGTACTTTTGAATTGCGGGACTGATGACCTGCCTGTTTAGTCCGATAACCACACTCACACAGTCAATGACAAGAATCGCGGTGCTCTAGTCGGGAAAATACTCATAGTACGCCTACTACCTCGGCCTGACCGCAGATCATTAAGCATGGCCGCGGAATACTGTGATATCGGGTACCTTCCACGCGCTGTGCGCTGCCACCTTCTTCATACAGACAGGCGCGAAATTTAAAACGGTGTGCGGTATTCTGGCGCCTGCGACTTATTTATTGACTCACTCTCATAGATCCGTGGCTGTCGTACACGTTTCATCTTTTTCTATCTGCCATTGTATCCATTCTATCGCACAGTCAGCGTATACGTGACACGTTTTCCAACATTAACGTACGTTATGTATTCCCCACTTCAACACATTAGGCACACCAGCCGTTGCCGAGCAACGCTCTGCAGCCAGTCGCTGCGGTGGTCACGTAGCATCCACGGAGACTTCACTGGCTGGTCGGCAGCATAGAAGTAACTCGCGTGACTCAGGCCTACGTGGACAGGTAGGGCAGGCTGTAAGTAGGCTGTTTATATTTTCTTATTGGCAACGTTACGTAGCGCTCTCTGTATGAAAATCACTGGCTGTGCTGTGTGCAGTCTGTGGCTAGTTTGCATTGTTGTCTGCCATTGTAGTGTTGGGCAGCTGGATGTGAACAGCGCGTAGCATTGCGCAGTTGGAGGTGAGCCGCCAGCAGTGGTGGATGTGGGGAGAGAAATGGCGGAGGTTTGATATTTGTAAGACTGGATGTCATGAACTGCTGTATACATTATGACTGTTAAGGTAAATACATTGTTTGTTCCCTATCAAAATCTTTCATTTGCTAATTATGCCTATCAGTAGTTAGTGCCTTCCGTAGTTTGAATCTTTTATTTAGCTGGCAGTAGTGGCGCTCGCTGTATTGCAGTAGTTCGAGTAACCAAGATTTTTGTGGGGTAGGTGATTTGTGAAACGTATAGGTTAATGTTAGTCAGGGCCATTCTTTTGTACGGATTTTTGAAAGTCAGACTGCGTTGCGCTAAAAATATTGTGTGTCAGTTTAAGCACAGTCGTATATAATTTTTTCTAAGGGGACGTTTCATAAGGCGTGGCGTAGCGTACTCCAGGGCGGCATTCGCCATCTGTACGATCAAGTGGATGGCAAACTCTGCGTCTGTATTGCCGCCCGTGGACGCTACACCACGTACTAATATGGGTGTTTCAGCACGGGTCGATACCCCGTACCTCAGAACCCTTCTGTTATTCATCTGCAAATGTAATCATTTCATGTACTCGACGTGCACTGTTGCAGCGGTGAATCTTGAATGAATTGGAAACCTCTGAAAGGGCACACTGACCTTCCCGACAGTGTATGTACGAGGTGTGGCTAGAAAAAAACCGGAGTAGTACTGGTGAAACAATAAAACGAATGCAATAAGACTGAAAGTCGCATGGCCTGTCACGTGACTCTCGCTCCGCCTACTGCTCGAGTTTCATCTTCTGCCTCCTGCACTCAGTCTGCCCGTGGCGTCTGTTGACGTTTTGTCTGTGCATCGGAAAATGTTGAGTGTACAGAAAGAACAGCGTGTTAACATCAAATTTTGTTTCAAACTAGGAAAATCTGCAAGTGAAACGTTTGTAATGTTACAACAAGTGTACGGCGATGATTGTTTATCGCGAACACAAGTGTTTGAGTGGTTTAAACGATTTAAAGATGGCCGCGAAGACACCATCTACATTTATACTCCGCAAGCCACCCAACGGCAGACCATTGTCAGCAAAAACTGATGCAAACATTGAAAAAATCGGTAAACTTGTTCGACAAGATCGCCGTTTAACAATCAGAGCAGTGTCTGAGTTAACAGGAGTTGACAAGGAAAGTGTTAGGCAGATTCTTCATGAAAGTTTCAACATGAACAAAGTGTGCGAGTGTCATCACTGGTGTCTTCGCGGCCATCTTTAAATCGTTTAAACCACTCAAACACTTGTGTTCGCGATAAACAATCATTGCCGTACACTTGTTGT
Source organism: Schistocerca cancellata (assembly GCF_023864275.1). Lineage (NCBI taxonomy): Eukaryota > Metazoa > Arthropoda > Insecta > Orthoptera > Acrididae > Schistocerca > Schistocerca cancellata. The sequence continues at coordinate 514,949,959 of NC_064634.1, forward strand.
AACATTACAAACGTTTCACTTGCAGATTTTCCTAGTTTGAAACAAAATTTGATGTTAACACGCTGTTCTTTCTGTACACTCAACATTTTCCGACGCACAGACAAAACGTCAACTACTTAAAACAGACGCCACCGGCAGACTGAGTGCAGGAGGCAGATGAAACTCGAGCAGTAGGCGGAGCGAGAGTCACGTGACAGGCCACGCGACTTTCAGCCTTATTGCATTCGTTTTATTGTTTCACCAGTACTAGTCCGGTTTTTTTCTAGCCACACCTCGTATGAGGATCACCCGCAAAGCAATGCCCCACTCTTTTGTTTCTCAGCAGACAACAATATTCCGAAAGCGAAATATTTGGTGTGAATTCTTTGTAGTTTCCCGAGCAGGCCTCCAGAATTTCTGTTTCGTTCGGCAGATAAAGTAGCTGCAGCAGTGCTTCAAAATAGCGCTAGTAAGTGATGTAAGTTGGGGTAGGCGATCAGGAGGCAGGTGAGCGGAAATACACGATTTGAAGCGAGCGGAGGGACCGTCCACGGCTGTCACATGTCGCGCGCTGCGAGGGAGCTGACCTTCCGACGCATTACGTCCCAGTAGCTGGCTCTGCTACGATCATCAGCGAAAAAAGTCTAGGTGCAAATTACAGGAGAGTTGCGGTCATTACACAGCGCCTCCGTGAGAATCGCTTCTTACCGGATAATCATTGACTATCAACACACATCCTAGCGATATTTCCATCGAAACGGCGTCTCTAGAACTACCACTGTTTCTATCGGTGTTGTTCAGCGAGTCTACAACTGTTTCTATTAGTATTTCAAAATATTTCATGAATTTGTAGCAAGGCTGTCAAATACTTGTATAATTTGTTTCAACAGTCACATCTGTGTAATGTTGTACATACAATTGTCCCGTAATTTTAACATTTTATTCACAAGTTACAATTTTTTACGTAAGTTAGATTGCCACTGACGTAATTCAGCAGATGCGTGCACCTTGGCACTCTACTTAACCCGTGGCAGAACAGCCACTAGGAGCAGTTCCCACGCATCCGTTCAAAATGTTTCAAATGGCTCTGAGCACTATGGGACTCAACTGCTGAGGTCATTAGTCCCCTAGAACTTAGAACTAGTTAAACCTAACTAACCTAAGGACATCACACACATTCATGCCCGAGGCAGGATTCGAATCTGCGAGCGTAGCGGTCACGTGGTTCCTGACTGAAGCGCCTAGAACCCACGCATCTATTCCAGTGATTGAACACAACGCTGTAGTACTTCCAGTGTTTTGTATAGTTTATGTAAAGCTCCAGCCAAATATCATGCTGTTATGTAAAGGCTGTATCCCACCTTCATATCTTCACAGTGAAGATGGCCGTTTAAACGTGCCGAAACCGGTCATTTTAATAAATGAGAGATTCTGCGATTCTGATTGTTTTCTTTATAAAGAACAGATCGCTGTCACCCCTTTACAATGTTGGTTAAAATGGCAAACTGTGAAGACACGTGCAGCTATATACAGATTTCCACCGGCTGGCACCACGCAGTGGTCTGGTGGGAGAACTGAGGCGAGGCTCGGTCCTGCCGCATTCTGATGCAGCTGTCGGCTAACAGATACCGGTTCACTGTTGAAGAGAAGGAAGGCAACCGGGATGTGCCGAGAGGGAAGCTACGCCGATAAAACCAGTGAAGCCTTTAGTCTCCTCTTGAATCGGGAATGGATTTGTTTAAGACGCAGGCTGACGTAGTCCATGTTGCATCTGCGGGGATCTTCTAGAATTTTGTAAGTCGCGAGTTACAGACCAGTTTATTCCAGTGTAGTTGGCCTGAAGTGGTGAAGAAGATGAGAAAGATCCAGTGTTATGCAAAGGCACAGCGAAAATGTTGGTCGTAACCGGTGTGGTGTTGCAGATCTGAAAAGATGACGGGTACTTGATGCGTGAGGAGAGCTATGGGAGACACCAGCGACTTAGAAGCAGACGCAGTGTGTGGAGGCGACGTCGCCCGTGTGGCCGCGTCCCGCCGAGAAGGGGGCTTCGCCACAGGCAGGACCGCCGTCACGCGGGTCCAACCGGTCAGCGTGATTCCGGACTCTCCAGCGGCTCTTGTCGGCTCCAGTTGACGCGAAAACCACGTAGGTTGCCACGAAAATCGACACGCCTTAAAATTCCTACCTTAGCTCTATTAAAACGCACATTCCCTCCCGTGCCACTATGCTAGTCGTGTTGTCCTGTCTGTATTACAGCCGGCCGAAGTGGCCGTGCGGTTAAAGGCGCTGCAGTCTGGAACTGTAAGACCGCTACGGTCGCAGGTTCGAATCCTGCCTCGGGCATGGATGTTTGTGATGTCCTTAGGTTAGTTAGGTTTAACTAGTTTTAAGTTCTAGGGGACTAATGACCTCAGCAGTTGAGTCCCATAGTGCTCAGAGCTATTTGAACCATTTCTGTATTACATACAAATAAAAACTTCAAACGTTTTTTATTCCAGTCTTTGACCACAATATCAATTCTTTTGACGATGACCTGTTTCAGTCCGTGATGACCATCCTCAGATCTTTTCTACACCATGTCCTAAAGCGATAAGGCCATAATGCCATCGTCAAAACATATAAAGATAGTCAACACAGCATCGTCACATAGATCTAAAATGAGGTGTAGAGCAGGCCACATCGTCCACACAGTCATTACTGCTGCTGCCCACTACACATGATTATAGATCTATGTGACGATGCTGTGCTGACTATATTTATGTTTTGACGATGGCATTATGGCCTTATCACTTTAGGACATGGTGTAGAAAAGATCTGAGGATGGTCATCACGGACTGAAGCCGGTCATTGTGAAAAAAATTGATATTGTGATCAAACACTGGAATAAAAAACATTTGACAGTATTGGATCACTGTTGGCATACGCGATTATGTCGCAGCTGGTGAAATAAAAACTTCAACATTCATGACCACGTAGTAAGACATAAAAGATAAATGTCTAGCCAGTAAGGAGATCAGCTTATAAAATTTCACAAAATTGAAACGATTCATTCCTGACAGAGGGCGCACTTATGTTTACATTACATCAAATATTACAGGAAATATTTCTATTAATTTAATAAGGAAGTACCACAGTCCCCTAGAAAAGACGAAGATAAAAAAAAAAGCGAATACGGCCGTACACTAAAGTTTCGCAGTGTGCGAGCTTGTATTTTATGCCACAGTCTTCTGAAGGCTTTTATATCCGATATGCTATTAACTGACATATAATTGCAATGTAACTTCCTGGGAGATAAAAACTGTGTGCGGGACCGAGACTCGAACTCGGGACCTTTGCCTTTCGCGGGCAAGTGCTCTACCAAATGAGCTACCCAAGCACGACTCACGCCCCGTCCTCACAGCTTTACTTCTGCCAGTACCTCGTCTCCTACCTTCCAAACTTTGCAGAAGCTCGCCTGCGAACCTTACAGAACTAGCACTCCTGGAAGAAACGATATTGCGGAGACATGGCTTAGCCACAGCCTAGAGGATGTTTCCAGAATGAGATTTTCACTCTGCAGCGGAGTGTGCGCTGATATGAAACTTCCTGGCAGATTAAAAATGTGTGTGCCGGACCGAGACTCGAACTCGGCACACAGTTTTAATCTGCCAGGAAGTTTCATATCAGTGCACACTCCACTGCAGAGTGAAAATCTCATTCTGAATATAATTACAATAATTCCTTCCAAGAAGGACACGTTTGCGATGAATCTTCAGCGTGCCGGTGCCTTAAAACGGCGTACTTTCATAACACGCGAACTTAGTCTGTCCAGTCACATCAACGTGACCTCCTGTCAAAAGCCTGAATAACCACCTCTAGTCTAGCACAGCGGACCGCTGGGAAGAGTCAGTGCAGCTGTGGAAGGTACCGACACCACTTTGGAGCCGTGCCGACTCCACTGCTGCGGCCAGATGTGCTGTTGGAGATTTCACGGGTGAAGGTCCACGACGCGCACAGCTCGAAAGAGGTGGCCCTGCAGATTCTCGACACTGTTTTAATCCGGGGAGTTTGGTGGCCAGTGGAGTACAGTAACCTCACGTTGGTGCTTTTCGAACCACGCACTTACTCTGCGAGCTGTGTGACACGCTGCATTGTCTTCCTGGGAGAGCCATCGTGCTGTGGAGAAACTATCTGCATATAGGAGAGGCTCTACATCTACGTGATTACTCTGCTATTCACAATAAAGTACCTGGCAGAGGGTTCAGTGAACTACCTTCAAGCTGTCTCTGCACCGTTCCACTCTCGAAAGGTTCTCGGGAAAAACGAGCACTTAAATTTTCTCTTATTTTATCGTGCTGATCATTTCTCCCTATGCAGGTAGGTGCCAACAGAATGTTCTCGCAATCGGAGGAGAAACTGGTAATTGAAATAGCACGAGAAGATCCCGCCGCAACGAAAAACGCCTTCATTTTAATGATTGCCACTCCAGTTTCCATATCATGTCTGTGGCACTATCTCCCCTATTTCGGGATAGTACAAAACGAGCCGCGCATCTTTGAACTTTTTCGATGACATCCATCAGTCTCAGCTGATGCGGATCCCACACCGCACTTCAGTACTCCAGAATATGGCGGACAAGCGTGGTGTAAGCAGTCTCTTTAGTAGACTTGTTGCACCTTTTAAGTGTTCTGCCAGTAAATCGCAGTCTTTGGTTGGTTCTACCCACAACATTAGCTATGTGATCTTTCCAATTTAGGTTATTTGTAATTGTAATCCCTAAGTATTTAGTTGAATTTACAGCCCTCAGATTTGTGTGACTTATCGCGTAATCGGAATTTAGCTGATTTCTTTCAGTACACATGTGAATAACTTCACACTTTTCTTTATTCAGGGTCAGTTGCCACTTTTCGCACCATACGAATATCTTACTAAATCATTTGCAATTCTTTTTGGTAATTTCATGACTCCACAAGTCGCTAAATGACAGCATCGTGCAAACAATCTGACAGCTACTCAGATTGTCTCCTACGTCGTTAACATAGATCAGGGACAATAGAGGGCCTACAACACTTCCTTGCGATACGCCGGATATTACTTCTGTTGTACTCGATGACTTTCCTTCTATTACTACGAACTGTGCCGATAGGAAATCACTAATCCAGTCGCACAACTGAGGCGATATTCCATAGGCACGCAGTTTGGTTAGAAAATGCTTCTGAGGAACGGTGTTGAAACCCTTCTGGAAATCTAAAAATATGGTATCAGTTCCTTGTCGATAGCACTCATAACTTCATGAATTTAAAGAGCTAGTTGTGTTTCACAAGAACGATGTTTCCTGAATCCGTGCTGACTGTGTGTCAATAAAGCGTTTTCTTCGAGGTACTTCATAGTGTTCGAATGCAGTATATGTTCCAAAACCCTACTGCAAATCGACGTTAGTGATATGGCCCTGTAATTGAGCAGATTACTCCTACTTCCCTTTTTTGGTGTCGGTGGGCATACAGAAGAGGATGTGTCCTCAAAGAACGATGCATACTTGTGTAGATCCATTGCGCCGTCAGAATGGCGAGGTCACCCAGGAAATGCCACGAAAACATTCCCGAGACCACAACGCCCCCTCTTCCAGCCTGGACCCGGGCGTTTTACGCCTTGTATGCCAGAGAATAAAACGCGATTCGCCTAGGAAGGCCACCTGCCGCCAGTCAGTTCCAGCCTCCGTCGCCGATGAGCGGCGCTCAACCTTGATGCAAGTACCGGCCACCTGCTGCAGAGGCCCGTACGCAAACAACATTCTCTGAACGGTCGTCGCGAAGACACTGCTGTCAGCTTCACGGTTCATCTGGGCGGTCACTTGCTCAACAGTCACTCGGCCGTACACACCTTGGCAGCCGCCGTTGTCCGCTGTCCTCTACGGCCCGTGGTGCACCGAAGTTACTTCGGCGCCGGTTTCGGATAGTGCCATTTTGCCATGCGGGGTGTACTTTAAACACGGCCGCACGTGAACGGTTTACAGGCTCGACCGTTTCCAAAACGCTTCCACCCTCGGCCCGAAAGTCAATGACCTTGTCCTTTTGGACGTGAGATAAGTCGCTCCGTTTCCGCATTACGACGGTGACTGCACCATATTTCTCGTCTCCTCCACACGTTTTATATGCCCACTACCGCTAGTGCTGCCACCCATCATCTGTGAGTGATGATCGCACGTTGACGTCGAACAGAGGCGGTAGTCACACTCATGTCACTGGCCAACACAAAAATAACTAAATACGAAAATTCTTTAACCACCAATATGACGTTTCCTCTCATTTAGTGACAACAAATCGTTCCAGCAGCGATGCGTTCTCGAGAGATCCTCAATGTGCTAGTGCTTAGAAGCAGCGTATATTCATTGGCTGTAAGCTACAACATAAAACCCACCAAATATGGGCTTGAACTAAACACGTCGAATACAGTTTGGCGTCTCTCAATTTCTGGTTCTCATTGGTTCTAATTCACGTGGCACGTGGCCGAAATATCGCAGAACTTATTTTGTGTTCATTCTGTGATAGGAGCCCGAACAACAGGGAACTGACGTACTAGAACACGTATTAAAAATCGGAAATACTACAATGATAATGGCTAGTTACTAGCCGAAATCTAGATTTGCTTTAATAAAGACTGAAAGGAAAGGATTACTGATCGCTGTGTTCCATCAAAGCCGTATCACAGTACTTGCGTGCATTCCGTATTCCTGATGGAAGGTAACTTATTTTGTGTTTCACGTCGCGAAATGCTTCCTCAATGTGAAATAACAGGAAGTGACGTCTCGGGACTCGCAGAACGCCACACCAACGTCAGCTAATTCACACCTTGTGACGAAACCTTAACGATGCATAGCTCGGAGTGGCGTGAGAAATAATCCTATGTTATAAACGTATCTTACCCAAGCATTGCTAGCTAGCTGAAGTCGTCTGAAGTTATCGCCATATTTTGTCCCGTGTTTCATTACGTCACAAAAGTAAAGATTTGGCCGGTCTAAGTTTTGTTTAATATCATGTCGAAATATTTTTCAACATTTTTGGACTGCGCGAAGGCAAGAGATTTCCTGCGTGCTGTGACTTTCTTCTTCCAATATAACGCCGATATCTTTTAATGTTTTCTTCGATACCACGAAGGATTATCGAAGGAACTATTTTACGAAAATATACACTGATCAGCTTTCGATGCAAAATGAACATAACCTATGACTCCTTAAGGTTTAGTTTAAAATCAGTGTTTTTCTCTGTATGACATGTAATTCACGACATTGCGTTTCAATACTCGACGCAAGGTCTGTTGTATTTCAGTCTCGATTATTTCACGGCTAGGGAGGCGTTGAAAACATTTATTTATGAATCAATGGAGGCTTGGTGGCCATAGTGCTAAAGCTTTATCTCAAATGTCCAATTTGGCATTTGTGTTTTGGTGTTCACCCCTGAGGACTTGCCCTTTCTTGTAGCTTGTGAATGGCAAAGTAAACATTTTGACTGTTTGACCTCTGCAAACACCTTGGGTTTGCTCTTAGTGTTCACAGGAACGGCTGGCTCTCACCAAGTTTTGCAGGCTATACATAACTCTTACAAAGCAGCCGATTTTCATCTCTACGGAAGACACCGAAATCTCGCTCAACACCTCGCAGTATCCCGTATTCTATTTTTTGAACATAATCGCCTTTGCAGTATTGCAATATCTTGAAAATACTTTCTGTCGCCTTTTCTTTTCTCTTCTCTTCGAAGAATTGCGATATTAAATGTGGAAGGGATATATAGAAGGGCTACACGAGGGAGATCAACATGAAAAGAATAGTATTAGAAAGAGTAAGTAGGTGAGGATGATACATAAGATGTGATACTCGGAGAGCGCTGAAAAACCGAAGTCGAAGAAAAGCCACTGGAGTAGACGATATAGCCTCAGAATTATTTAGATGTTAGGAGAGACAGAAAAGCCACAGCTGCAAAATACTAACACGAATTCTTTACAGACGAATAGAAAAACATGTAGAAGCCGACCTCGGGGAAGATCAGTTTGGATTCCGTAGAAATACTGGAACACGTGAGGCAATACTGACCTTACGACTTATCTTAGAAGAAAGATTAAGGAAAGGCAAACCTACGTTTCTAGCATTTGTAGACTTAGAGAAAGCTTTTGACAATGTTGACTGGAATACTCTCTTTCAAATTCTAGAGGTGGCAGGGGTAAAATACAGGGAGCGAAAGGCTATTTACAATTTGTACAGAAATTTACAATTTGTACAGAAACCAGATGGCAGTTATAAGAGTCGAGGGACATGAAAGGGAAGCAGTGGTTGGGAAGGGAGTAAGACAGGGTTGTAGCCTCTCCCCGATGTTATTCAATCTGTATATTGAGCAAGCAGTAAAGGAAACAAAAGAAAAATTCGGAGAAGGTATTAAAATCCATGGAGAAGAAATAAAAACTTTGAGGTTCGCCGATGACATTGTAATTCTGTCAGAGACAGCAAAGGACTTGGAAGAGCAGTTGAATGGAATGGATGGTGTCTTGAAGGGAGGATATAAGATGAACATCAACAAAAGCAAAACGAGGATAATGGAATGTAGTCTAATTAAGTCGGGTGATGTTGAAGGTATTAGATTAGGAAATGAGACACTTCAAGTAGTAAAGGAGTTTTGCTATTTGGGGAGCAAAATAACTGATGATGGTCGAAGTAGAGAGGATATAAAATGTAGACTGGCAATGGCAAGGAAAGCGTTTCTGAAGAAGAGAAAATTGTTAACATCGAGTATAGATTTAAGTGTCAGGAAGTCACTTCTGAAAGTATTTGTATGGAGTGTAGCCTTGTATGGAAGTGAAACGTGGACGGTAAATAGTTTGGACAAGAAGAGAATAGAAGCTTTCGAAATGTGGTGCTACAGGAGAATGCTGAAGATTAGATGGGTAGATCACGTAACTAATGAGGAGGTATTGAATAGGATTGGGGAGAAGAGACGTTTGTGGCACAACTTGACCAGAAGAAGGGATCGGTTGGTAGGACATGTTCTGAGGCATCAAGGGATCACCAATTTAGTATTGGAGGGCAGCGTGGAGGGTAAAAATCGTAGGGGGAGACCAAGAGATGAATACACTAAGCAGATTCAGAAGGATGTAGGTTGCAGTAGGTACTGGGAGATGAAGAAACTTGCACAGGATAGAGTAGCATGGAGAGCTGCATCAAACCAGTCTCAGGACTGAAGACCACAACAACAACAAGGAGAGACAGAACTATTGCACATGGTTCAGGAAATGAGACGTGCGTTCAATAAGTAATGCGATGCATTTTTGTCGGCTAATTTTGGTTGCAAACGAGGCAGAATTCGTTGTGGGACATGATGGAATATTCTCGCTTCATCGCCTGTAGTTTCATGAAGTTCCGATAGATGGCGGCGCTATAAGTAGCCTTCAAAATGGCTTCTGTAACGGACGTGCATTCCAAACAGATAGCTGCCATCGAGTTTCTTTTGGCGGGAAACCAGAGCACTGTAGGTACTCGTAAGCGCTTGCAGAATGTCTACGGAGACCTGGCGGCGAGTCGTTGGGCGACGCGTCTGTCACCATGGCAACAACGTCCTGCAGGCAGGTCTGATCTCCCGCACACAGCTGTGGTGTTGGAACGTGCGGACACTCTCATTCGAGGTAATCGACGGATCACAAGCAGAGCCCTCGCTGCGCAACTGGACATCTCTGCTGACACACTCGTCCAGCTGGGGTACTCGAAGGTGTGTGTCCGCAGGATTCCTCACCACAGAGTGCACTGAAGCTGTGCACTCCGGGGGAGGCAGTACGTGGATGATCGGGAGAATATTGATGCAGCAAGGCGTTGGCTCTGAAGTTGACCAGTAGAGTGGTACCGTGCAGGCATACAGTCTCTCTCAGTAAAGTGGCTGTCGCATTGAACGGAGATTATGTTTCAGAGTAGGGTTTCGTAGCCGAAAGAATTGGGAATAATGTGGTGTATTGGAATCCAGAATAAAACCAAGCTGCTCAAAAAAAATGTTGCATTAGTTATAGAAAGCCCCTCGTATACATGACAAGTGACATACCCACAGATTGCAAGAAAAATGTGTAATAATTCCGATGAAGGAAAAAAAAAGAGAGAAAAAGAAAGGCCAGGCGCTGGCAGGAGCGAATATTACCGACCTACCAGTTTAATAGGTCATGGTTGAAAAGTACTCACATGATTTGTTTACAGAAGTATAGAAAAAAAATGGTAGAAACCGACCTCGGGGAAGATAAGTTTGGGTCTCAGAGAAATGGACGAATACACAGGGCAGTACTGATCGTACGACTTACCTTAGAAGATAAATAAACCTATTGTAAATATCATTTGTAGATTTATAGAACGCTTTTATAAACGTTCACCAAATTACACTCTTGGAAATTCTCAACATATCATGGATAAAATATTGGCAGTGAAAGGATATTTACAGTAGCTGTAGAATACCAGATTGCAGGTACTAGAGGCGAAGCTCATAAAAGGGAAGCAGTAGATGAGAAGAGATGGAGACACCTACGTCCACATAGAGACTCCGCTAGCCACCTGACAGGGTGGTTCTGGTACCACTAACTGACCTGCTCTGCCTGTTCCACTCGCAAGTGGCGCGTGGACGGCACGACTGTCGCCAGACCTCTCTAGTTTCTCCAAGTTTCTCGTCGCGGTCGCTTCGCGAGACGTACGTGGGAGGAAGCAATATGTTGTCCGACTTTTCCCGGAAAGTGTTCTCTCGAAATTTCGGTAGCGCACCCCTCCGTGATGCACTAAGCCTCTCTGTTGTAGCTACCTGTACTACCACTGCAGTTCTTTGAACTCGGTAACGCTCTTGCGGCGAGCAAACGATTCCGTGACGAAACACTCCGCTCTTCGTCGGGTCGTATCTAGATCTTCTACGAGTCGCACCTGGTAAGGATCCCAGACTGATGAACAACGCTCAATAATCGGTCGAACAAGCACCATGTAAGCCACTTCTTTCGTGGATGAGTTCCATTTCCGGTAGATTCTTGCTGTGAATCTCAGTCAGGCATCTGTTTTTCCTACTATTCTTTTACGTGGTTTCTAGCGTCTCCCCGATTTATTAAATCATTTAGCAAACAGTAAAGGAACTCAAGGAGACAACTGCAAAAGGGGAGAAAAATAAAAGTTTGGGGTTTGCCGATAAGGACAGTGTAATACCCTCAGAGGTGGCAAATAACTAGGAGGGGTAGTTAAACGGAATCGATAGATTCTTGAAAAGAGGTTTTAAGGAAAACATCGAAAAAAATTAAACAAACAAGGGCAATGGAATGTACTGAAATTAAATCAGGCTATACTGATGGAATGAAATTCGCAAATGAGACATTAAAGGCAGCCTATATAGGCAGAAAACTGACGATGGGCAAAGAACCGGGGAAACAACTTGCAGACTGGGAACAGCAAAAGAAGCATTTTCGACAAAGAGGAATCTGTTGACATCGAAAATAAATTTCAGTATTAGAAACTCTTTCCTTAAAGTATTTGTCTGCAGTGTAGCCTATTACGAAGTGAAATGTGGGTGATAAGCAGTTCAGACAAGAAGAGAATAGAAGCTTTTGAAATGTGGTGCTGCAGAAGATTGCTGAAGATTAGATGGGTGGAACTGATAACTAACGAGGATATTAACTAAAACTCCGTCCGAACAGGCCATGAAGGCCCAACAGTACCGACCGGCCGCCGTGTCATCCTCAGCCCGCAGGCGTCACTGGATGCGGATATGGTGGGGCGTGTGGTCAGCACACCGCTCTCCCGGCCGTATGTCGCTTTACGAGACCGGAGCCGCTACTCCTCAATCAAGTAGCTCCTCAGTTTGCCTCACAGGGGCTGAGTGCACCCTGCTTGCCGACGCGCTCGGCGGACCGGATGATCACCCATCCAAGTGATGATGATGATGTTTGGTTTGTGGGGCGCTCAACTGCGTGGTTATCAGCGCCCGTACAATTATCCAACCTTTTCTCAGTCCAATTTCGCCACTTTCCTGGATGATGATGAAATGATGAGGACAACACAAACACCCAGTCATCTCGAGGCAGGTGAAAATCCCTGACCCCGCCCGGAATCGAACCCGGAACCCCGTGCTCGGGAAGCGAGAACGCTACCGCGAGACCACGAGCGGCGGACTGACCCATCCAAGTGGTAACCCAGCACGAGAGCGCTTAACTTCGGTGATCTGACGGGAACCGGTGTTACCACTGCGGCGAGGCCGTTGGCAACTAACGAGAATATACTGAATCTAAACGAGAAAAAAAGAAATTTGTGGGGCAGCCTCACTAAAAAACGGAGTCGGTTAATAGGACACGTATTGAAGCGTCGAGACATCGTCATTTTGGTAATGGAAGGAGGTGTGGAAGGCAGGAATTGTAGATGGAGACCTAGCCTTGAATCATAAGCAGGTTCAAATGGATGCAGGTTGCAATAGCCTTGAATAGAAGAGGTTAGCGCAAGACAGACTACATCTACATCTACATCTACGTGATTACTCTGCAATCTACAGTTAAGTGCCTAGCAGAGAGTTCACCAAGCTATTTCTCTACCTTTCCACACTCGAACAGCGCCCGGAAAAGGCGACCACTTACATCTTTCCGTGCGAGTTCACATTGCTCTTATTTTATTATGATGAGCCCTATGTAGCCGACGGCCAACAAAATATTTTCACACGTTGAGAAGAAAGTTGGTGCCTGAAATTTCGTGAGAAGGTCCTGACGCAGCGAAAAACGCCTTTGTTTTAATGACTGCCGTCCCAATTCGCGTATAATATCGGTGGAACTCTCTTCCCTACTTCGCGATGATACACAATGAGCTGCCCTTCTTTGAACTTTTTGGATGTCCTTCGTCAATCTTATCTGATGTAGATCCCACGCCGCACAACAATACTACGGAAGAGGGCGGACGAGCGTAGTGTAACCAGTCTCTTTAATAGACCAGTTACAGTTTCTACGTTTTCTACCAGTAAATCGCAGTCTTTCCCCACAACGTTATCTATGTGATCATTCCAATTTATGTTATTCGTAGTTGTAATCCCTAAGTATTTAGTCGAGTTTACAGCCTTTAGATTTGTGTAAGTTATCATGTAACCGAAATTTACCGGATTCCTTCTAGTACTCGTGTGGATGGCTTGACATTTTTCATTATTTCATGTCAATTACCGCTTTTAGCACCATACAGATATCTTGTTTAAATCATTTTGCATTTCGTTTTGATCATCTAAATGGTTCAAATGGCTCTGAGCACTATGGGACTTAACTTCTGAGGTCATCAGTGTCCTAGAACTTAGAACTACTTAAACCTGACTAACGTAAGGACATAACACACATCTACGCCCGAGGCAGGATTCGAACCTGCGACAGTAGCGGTCACGCGGTTCCAGACTGAAGCGCCCGGAACCGCATGGCCACACCGGCCGGCATTTGATCATCTGACGATCAGTACCTTCACTGGGCAGTAACAATGCTGATGCTGTTGCTGAAGTACCACTATAGGAGAATTACTGAACACAATTTTCCGAAATTCGCAATTTTCCGAAATTGCTTCACAAAAGAAGACGAAGTAAATATTTCAGAATTAGAATCAAGAACACCTGCCAACACGAGTTACTTATAAATGGATATCCTCGGTGTAGTGAAGCTTAGAACACTCAATAAAGCAAGGGCTCTGGTCCAACCAGGTTCCTTTCAGGGTATGCTCATGCAATAGCTCTATGCTTAGCAACCGTATACGAGCGATCGCTCATTGGAAGGTCCGTACGCAAAGACTGGAAAGCTGCACGCGTCACACCAATGCCTATGAAAGAAAACAGGAGTAACTCGCCGAATTACAGATCCATATCACTAACGTCGTTTTGCAGTAGTATTTTGTAGGATATATTCTGCGCTAACATTACGAATTACCTCGAGGAAAACGATTTATAGACAAACAGCCAACACGGATTCAGAAAACACAATTCTCGTGAAACACAATTAGTGCTACGACATGGGGCGTTGTAGTATCCGATTTCCAGAAGGCTTCTGACACCGTTCCTCACAAACGAGTTCTCCTAATCAAATTGCACGCTTATGGTATATCGTCTCAATTGTGTGACAGGATTCGTGATTTCCTGTCCGAAAGATCACAGTTCGTAATAAGTGACGGAAAATCGTCAGCAGACAATGTGAGCGGCCCTCGTAGATTGTTCGCAGATGATGCTGTCGTTTACCCACCCGCCGCACTGGGAAACAGCCCTCTGTCGTCCACGGATCTAAAGGCAGGAGTTCGCAGCTCGCGGCTGTAGCTACCCGACGGGTTGTACTTCCTGGCAACGAACGCAAGTGTGACGATTGTAAAGTAATCGGCGGAGGAAAGGCAGTGATCTGTTTGTCGGAACCGTGAACAAGACTGTGCAACGCGAGCGTACGAGAGGTAACTCACAGTTGTGCAGATGATCAGAGGGTACGCGGACATTTGCCACGCCGGACATTTGCCATGCCGGACATTTGCCACATTTGCCCCTTCGCCAGGTAGCGATCCCTCAGGTAAGGGACGCCCTTCCCCGCACTACCTCTGTCCGCTTTCAAACCGCTGTCTCCACATCTTACTCGATACAACCAATACGTAAGGGACCTTCTTCTTCGACATCTTGCCGAAATACAGAGCTTCTTTTCCGAAATCGAAATATTTATAACTTTTGGGAAACGAAAGCAATTCCGACGATTACGTCGGTATGTAATTAGTTCTGCCAAGTATAAATATAGAGCCCTCTGTCTCTACAGTAACTTCCTTTCAAGCTTACTGATTGCGATAGAAACAGTCCATCGCCATGGGAGCAACAAGAAAGGAACAATGTAAAGAGAATGCGAATGTACGCTAATCATTTCTTTTTGATCACTGCATTTGTGCTTACTTTAAGTACAACAGCTGCATGCCCAAAAGACAATAAGGACAGAAGAAATGGGAATGTGAATGTTTGAAAAGAAGAACGACATACTTCATATTAATTTACTCTCTAAAATCCGATGTCCCTTGCGGCGAAGCATTAGTTAATAAATTGTAGCGGGACAACGTTCGAAACATGACAGAAAATACGTTCACTAAACAGAGATAAGAACATCAAAGATTGACATGTCACCTAAAGTCGACGCACAATTTTGAAATGTTAGAAATAAGAAGTATTTACAGGGTCACAGAGAAAGCATCCTTGGTTTTGGAGGGAAAAGCCGTAATTGTAATGATCTGCACTACAAGAGAAACAAGAAGTACAGCTTAAGGAAAAATAATGTAATGTGTGTTTCAGCTCACAGCGACATTGAAGCAGATAGTTCCTGTGACTTAGTATGGGCAGAGGTTATATTCGACAACCGAAATAAACTAATAATTGGCTCCTTTTACCGACCCCCGGTCTCAGATGAAACAGTTGCTGAACAGTTCAAAGAAAAGTTGAGTTTTATAACAAATAGGTATGCTACTCACACAATTATAGTTGGCAGTGACTTCAATCTACCTTCCGTATGTTGACAAAAATACATTTTCAGACCCTATTCTAAATAGAAAACAACTTCCGTAACAAAGAAATTCAGCAAAACTAAACGCGAAATATATCTATTTATAAAAGCAGCTAAAAATTCGGTTGACGTCTTTCTAAGAGACAGTCTCCAATCCTTCCAAACTGTGTAAGTGAAGACCATATGTGGCTTAAGTTCAAAGAAATAGTATCAACAGCACTCGAGAGATTCATACCAAATAAATTTATAAGAGACGGAACTGATCCCCCACGGTACACAAAACACGACAGAAAGCTCCTGCAGGAGCACCGAAACAGGCACGTATAATGTAGACGGACGCAAAATCTCCAAGATTGGCGAAGTTTTAGTGAGGCTCGAAATTTGGTGCGGATTTCAATGCGAGATGCATTTAATAGTTTCCACTACGAAAGTCTCTCTAGAAATGTGGCAGAAAATCCAAAGTGATTCTGGTCCTATGTTAAGTAAACGAGCGGAAAGGCTCAGTAAGTACCGACGAGGAGGAGGAGGAGGAGGGAGAGACAAGGGGCCCAACCCTTTGGAGCAGGTGAAATCGTGGCAAATGTCCGGCATTCGATCAGAGAGAGCCAGGAAGAGGCGCGCGCCCGAGTCGGTCTTCTCGCCCGCTGGCGGCCGCGCAGTTCCGGGAAAGGCGAAGAGCAAACACTTGTCTAGCGCGGCGCGCACACAGCCCTCCCACTCCACTGCGGCCGGCTAGGGAGCCTCCCGAGGTCGCGCGCGAACAGCTCCTGCCGCAGGACGGGTTTCGTTTACAGCTAAAAGGAAATCCCGCTTCCGTCTCCCGCACTGCGAGAATCACAGGCCGTCCTGTACTCGCAGAGCGTGGAAGTAGAGAGGCTTTCCGCGTGGCGAAGAACCGAAGGGCGTATGTCCGGACCCCCCCCCCCCCCCCCCCAGTCAGGAACCGCGGGACTGCTGCGGTCGCAGGTTCGAATCCTGCCTCGGGCATGGGTGTGTGTGGTGTCCTTAGGTTAGTTAGGTTTAAGTAGTTCTAAGTTCTAGGGGACTTATGACCTAAGATGTTGAGTCCGATAGTGCTCAGAGCCATTTGAACCATTTGAACCTCCCCCCAGCCCCCCCTCCCCCCCCCCCCCCCGCACTCTTGGATACCTTCAGCGTCTAGCACAGCACCAGTTACCGCTGTTTCCTCTGTGTTTGCTTGTTTACTCATTACCTCATCTAGTCTCTCTATCGGGTGTGCTTCAGATAACTTGCTCATTTTACAACTGCCGACGGCAGAACGTGGAACTGAAGTCTGTTCACATACAGACTGAGCCAAACGCGTCCGACGGTACCCCACATTACACGACTGACGCACGTGTCTCGACGTTGTACAGCCACGTTATGGTCATAGCACGTTACTACTTTTGTGTATTCTTAGCGTCTTCTGAAGTGGATAGTCATCCCGCAAACATACATTATCGAACAGTACGCTTAGATGGAAAAATGATAATAACGTAGTTCCGTTCTGTCTAGGAAAGAAAAAAGAAAGGTCTACTTCGTTTTAAAAACTGTAAAAATAGAATATACATAAAGGATTTGGCTGACAGGGTGGGCGGCAATCAGCGGTTTTTTGCTGATGAAGCCATAGTGTACCATAAGGTTTCGAATTTGAGTGACTGTAGGAAGGCACAAGACAACTTAGACAAGGTTTCCAGTTGGTGTGACGAATGGCAGTTAGTCCTAAACGTAAAAATGCGGATGAATAGAAAGGTCAAACCTGTAATGTTACGATACAGTATAGCTAGTGTCCCGCTTGACACAGTCAAGTCTTTTAAATATCTGGGCATAACGTTGAAAACCATATGAAATGCAACGAGCATGTGAGAACTGTGGCAGAGAAGGCTAATGGACGACTTGAGTTTATTGGGAGAGTCTCAGGAAAGAGTGGTTCACCTGTAAAGGAGACCGCCTATAGGACGCCTGGTGCGACCTGTTCTTGAGTACTGCTCAAGTGTTTGGGATCCGTACCAGTTCGGACTGAAGGAAGCAGTTCAGGCTGCTAGATTTGTTACCCGTGGGTTAGAACAACACGTAAGTGCTACGGAGATGCTTCGCAAACTCAAATGGGAATCCCTGGAGGGAAGGCGACGTTCTTTTCGAGAAACACTGTTGAGGAAATTTAGGGAACCGACATATGAAGTTGACTGCCGAATGATTCCACTCCCTCCAACATACGAGGGTAATTCCAAAAGTAAGGTCTCCTATTTTTTTATAAGTACACAGACCTGTTTATTTCTACAATGGTTTACATCAGTTTAAAGCTTGAACATTTAGCTATTTTTGACATAATCACCATTTCTGTCGATGTATTTTTGTAGTCGCTGTGGCAATTTTTGTATGCCCATGTCATACCACCTTGCCACCATGCTGCTCACAAAGATACGAACCTCTTCCTTCTCCTCGCCGTCGGAGCTGAATCGCTGGGAACACAATTAACGCTGACAGGTGCCATGAGAGTCTGAAAATACTCAAACGGTCAATTCAGCACCGGAGAAGAGGAATGTTGAGCAAGGGCGTACACATTCTCCATGACAGCGCTCGCCCACAGATCGCTCGGCAAACCGTTCCTCTCCTGCAACAGTTTCAGTACAACATAATCACCCATACACCCTATAGTCCTGACTTGACGCACAGTGACTATCACCTGTTTCCTAGGTTAAAACAATATTTGGCCGCAAAGCGTCTACAAAAATGCATCGACAGGTTCAAGCCGTAAACTGGTGTAAACCATTGTAGAAATAAACAGGTCTATGTACTTATAAAAAAATAGGTGACCTTACTTTTGGGATTGCCCTCGTACATTTCGCGCAAGGAACACGAAGATGAAATACGAGAAATTAGGGCTCATACGGAGGCATACAGACAGCCGTTCTTCCCTCGCTTTATTTACGACTGGAACAGGAAAAGAAATGACAAGTGGTGGTGCAGCGTAACCTCCGTTCCGCATCATACGGTGCGGATTGTCTCTGTAGATGTACATGTAGATGTAGAATATTTCTGGTTAAGAGGGAAGACATTGTAGCATGGCATGCGCACAGTCTTAGAACAAAGAGAGAAAACGAGAAAGGTGCAAATAAACCTAAAACTGTGTTCTGAACTGCAGCTCTAGTTATTAGAATTTTAATTTTAATTTCGGGCGCTTCTATCTAGAAGAATGTATCAGTATCAATTGTATTTCATGTTCATTTTAGTTATTAGACAGTAACACGTGTTTTTTTTTCATTTCCTACGCTTTGACGTAGAATGTATTGAAAACGAAAGTACTATTGTCTCCTAAATACCCAGCTGCCTGTTCACGTTTTATTTCCCTACTGTTCATTTCGATTGTTTTTCTGTAGACATGCGATAACAGATTGTGTGTTTGCTCTACATGGTGCAGTTATGCCAGGTACAGTTCAGGAATCATGTCACATTTTGACAGAGCGCAATTATATCGCGACACGCGGAGTGGCCGCGTGATTTGAGGCGCCATGTCACAGATTGCGCGGCCGCTCCCGCCGGAGGTTCGAGCCCTGCCTCGGGCATGGGTGTGTGTGTGTGTGTTGTTCTTAGCGTAAGTTAGTTTAAGTAGTTTAAACGTCTAGGGACCGATGACCTCAGCAGTTTGGTCTCTTGGGAATTGACACACAATTGTATCCCATGTGCGTCATTCAAAACAGCCGTAGCAGAAAATTTCAACAGTTCGCAGCGCGCTTAGTTTAAACGGCAATTTTAAAGTGAGCAGAGAATCTTCAATATATCTCATGTATTTTCTCGGGAATGGAGGTATCACTCTCCTTCACCGTTAAAAATAATTCCGATATGGTAGCTACATTTCGTACGCAGTAATCTATGTACAAAAAACCCACCAAACGTAATTTGGCCAGCGACTACATTCTCACTGCACACTTCTCAGAATATGTGCCGTATTGTACTTTACTTCCAAGTATCACAATAACTATGCGCCCTAACGAAAAGAAAAAAAACGTTCATTATCAAGCTGCAATGTGCGGCTATAAGAAGTGCAAAAATAATATTTTCTTTTCCGAATAGTTTCCTCAAAATCGAATAAGAAAGACTGCATAGCCGAAAAAACGCGCGAATCCAAAACTATATTTCTTATTTTTTTATACATAAACTAAAAGCTTTACTGAGTAACTACTGTGACAGATGTAGCTTTCTTAATCTACGTAAAACAATTTTTTGAGGCAAATCGAATGACTTGAAATTATACTCCCGGTGCGTTGTGCGGTACGTGTTGTGTGGAGGGACCAGCAGTTCAGTGGTTGTGGCTACCCAGAAGGAGAAGCAAGCTTGACATTTCTGTGCTCTATGCCCGTATCACAGCCGTCGTCAAACCGAAGGTTTGTTTGAACTGCGTTTCATCGGCCCTACTGGTTTAATGACTTACCCGACAGCTCTGCCCGAAACGCAAATAACCAATAGCATTTTAGTACAGCGAGAGCCAATAAGATGGCTTCGTTTCGGATTAGTTTGTGTGCAGAATGGCCGAGACATTTTTATCTCTGGTGTTCTGTGAGCACTGTGGCAGACATAACGAAAGCTCAATGTTTACATGTGAAATATTTCGGGGATAATTTGTCCGCGAATGATTCTCAGAATGAGCCTTACTAGAGACCGAACTTGCGAACTCGCACTCGAGGGGTTCGTTATTATTAGTTTATCTCTGCGCTGTAGCCGTGCGGAATGCTTTGTAAACTGATATAGTTTTCCTGTGAAGAAAACGATGGATAATTGTTATTAAATATTCGTGTGAATTATTCACTTAACCTCGTCACTGAAATATTTAAGTCAGGAAAGGGATAATCTGGAAAAAGTTAAATAGACCTAAATTTCATGTGCAGCTCCGTCATCTTGTCTGGAAGACAGAATTACATAGCCGTTAGAGACCTGCTACACGTATCGGTTATTAAGGCCCACAATAATTGCAACATTTACCAATGAGAATCGCCCTGAGGTAAGACGGGTGTGATTGCCGTACTTAATATCAGCACTCAGAAGGAAAGCACAGGTTTCGCTACTCCGCTGGTACGTGAAACGTGGCAAGCGCTATTATAGCTCTCTGCTGTTCCTAATCCATATAAACCTTAAATTTTTTGCAGATGAAGATGTCACTTAGTGTCTAGGAAAGTTGTCACGTATTGAGGACGAATTGACTTGTACACTGTTACGCTGACGTCTGAATTGCAGACGCTCCGTACAGCTGTCCCAGGGCAGGAGTTTCGCTTCGGAGAAGTGGTTGGTACCTTCGTGCACCGCCCAGACGCTGTTGTAAGGCGTCACCGCGGAAGAGGGTTACAAGAAGGCGCGTCTCAGCAGAGGCAGCGGTCTCGATAGCTGCCCTGAGAATCGCATCGTCAGTGGCTTTACACAGGTTAGGGTGCTGCTTCATTCACGAGGGGCCTTAGGGCGGGGCCAGGTGACGTAAAACGCTGTTGTTGCTAGGCACAATAGGAAAGACAGCGGCGTTTAGCTTTCAGCTGAGCGCTCTTGCTACCAAACGTGAAGTTTGTTAATGTTGAGTCCAGAAACATCCCAACCTACAGACTAGAAGGAGGGAAAGGACATAAACGTCGTTGGCCAGTGGCATCAGCGAAGAGGCGAACCTCAAATTAGATCGTCTGAAGCCTGTAATGAGCCGGTAGATTGGTGGGCCGACTAGAGAAAGCGAGAAATAGTGCGCGGCCACAGCGCTTTAACGCTCGATGTTTTTGTATTCAGACAGAGTTCTCAGATGTTTGGGGCGCCAACTCTACGTCCCTCTTCGCCGGCATCGGGTGAACTCCGACAAGTCTGTCTTTCTCTCTCGGTGTGCTACGCTCAAAGTTCGTGCATTACGATGCTGCTAGTGTCTGCTATTGTGTGAGGTCTCGCCGCACGCACTCACTGGCTTCTGTTGTGCAACCTTTGCCTCCTTTGCTTTTACTAATATTAAGAATTAGGTTTCAGAGTCATAGCTAGTGTGACCGGAAATAAACAGTGTTAATCAGACCCCTCAGTACCTTCGACGAGTCTCCTACTGCGCATCCAAAAGTCAGTGCCACTCGTACATGCCCTGTGACATAGCTTGGCTCTAGTACGAGCAATTCATCTTTCACTGGACGCTTGTCTTTTTAGGACACGACAAAGTGATAAGAAGATCAAAAACAATTGCAAAAATGATTTAGACAAGATATCTGTAAGGTGTGAAAAGTAACAATTGACATTATTATGAAACGTGTGAAGTGATCCATACGAGTACTAAACAAAATTTCGTTAAATTTCAGTTATTCGATAAAACGTTCAAACCTAAACGTTCTCGATTCACATAACTACCTATATAATGTTATGGGAATGCAAACCAAGACTGTGATTTTTTGGCAGAACAGAACATGCAGCAAGTCTACTAAAGAGGCTGCATACACTACTCTTGTCTGTCCTCTTCCGAAGTTCTGCTGCGCAGTATGGAATCCTTACCGGATGGGATCGACGGAGGACACCGGAAAACTTCAAAGAAGGGTAGCACCTTTTGTATTATCGCAGTAGAGAAACGTACACGATAAGCGACCTGGGCTGGCAATCACTGAAAAAAGAGTTTCGTTGCGGTGAGATATAATGGTGACATTTCAGTCACCAGTTTCCTCCTCCGAATGCCATAACGTTTTTTTTTACTCCCACGTATGTAGAGAGAAACGGCCATCCTGATAAGGAGATATTAAAGCTCGGACGGGAAGGTGTAGGCGTCCGTTTTTCCTACGCTCTAGTCGAGAGTGGGACGATCGACAAATAGCCTGAAAGCTGTTCTATGAACCTTCTGCCGAGCGGTTGCGGTTGAATTGGAGAGTAGTTACGCAGCTGTAGGTACCAGTGTTTATGTCAGAGCATCGCTCTGAACCACGCATTGTAACGACCGAACGAGGTGGCGCAGCGGTTGGCACACCTGGACGCACACTCGGGAGGATGGCGGTTGGAAACCACGTCCCGCGATCCATATTTAGGTTCTCCGTGATTTCCCTAAATCACTCCGTGCAAATGGCGCGATGGTTTCTTTGGAAGTGCACCGCCTTTGAAACCCTCTGAGGCTGCGCTCTGTCTTCAATAACCTCGATATCGACAGGACACTAAACTCTAACATTCCTTCGCTCCTTTTTCCAATAACGAAACGATCGCAGCTTCGACATTCCTGATTGAGTTTATTTCGCTAATTCGTGAGGTTCCGGGCGTAACATACAAAGAATCAAAAGTGATGCCTAGCTTGTCAGAAGCCGTGACGGCAGTTGCGAGTCCAAGCACATGAAAGGGAGGCAGTGCTTGAGAAGAGGGTGAGACAGGGTCGAAGCCTCACACGGTGTTGTCCAATCTATACGTTGAGCAGCAAATGTAACCAAGCGGAAATGTGGAAACGGAAGTTAGGTTCAGCGCGAAAAAAATGAGAACTTTGGGGTTTCCCTACGACGCGGTGATTCCCACAGAGTCGGCAAAGGACGTGGAAGAGCAGTTGAATGGAATGAATAGTCTCTTGAAAAGATGTTATAAGAAGAAAGGTAACAAAAGTAGGACAAGGATAATGGACTGTAGTCGAATTAAATAAGCCGGTGAGTTGGGATTTAAATTAGGAAATGAGATACTTAAAGTGGTAGATGACTGCTATTTGGACAGAAAAATAACTGATGATGGAATAAAAATTAAAACACCTACAGCCTTTTCTTTCGCATTTAATTTATTTACACAACCAATTTCGATATTTCATTATGTTATCTTCAGGTCCCCCGACCGACGCAAACTGGGAGGTACGAAATCTCATATGCGGTCGCAACAGGAATCAGTATTACATAAATGCTGTCCGTAGATCTCCGGTTTATACAAAAAAAAAAATGGTTCAAATGGCTCTGAGCACTATGGGATTCAATTGCTGTGGTCACAAGTCCCCTAGAACTTAAAACTACTTAAACTTAACTAACCTAAGGACATCACACACATCCATGCCCGAGGCAGGATTCGAACCTGCGACCGTAGCCGTCGTGCGGTTCCAGACTGTAGCGCCTTTAACCGCTCGGCCACTACGGTCGGCGTTTATACAACACTATCCCGTCGTTCAACCGACGACTCTCAGGACAATATTGTCCTGAAAGTCGTCGGATTGCGTTCCCTACTCATCTGAATTTTCCTGTTCCATTCGAATAAAACTGCGAAACGAATCTCGACCTCGAAATGTATGTTATGAACTCCAATGCAACATCGAAAATATGGGCGTAATACTTTATTCTAAAACCGAAAATGTTGCGGAACTTCGACTTAGTTAACGAATAATGTCTATTAGTACGTATTTCTGATCGTCGTGCAGCGTACGAGCAGTTCGCTGTTGAAGCTCTCGACGAGTCCATAATCCTCTTCGTGATTTTCTCCGCCTTTCTCTTTCGGTAGAGCGCCAGATGCAACCAAATCACGGTAAAGAGCTCGTTATGTTCCGTGAGACGCAGCGGGTCGTTTCAGAGCGCGCAGCGACCACGACGGGCAGCACGTCTCGCGTTACTTCGCGATGAGAAACTCGTCCCGTCTGGGAACTTCGACCATAGATACTAGTAGACTGGCCTTGCTGTGCAGAAGCTATAGGGCTGGTGTGGCTCCAACATAAACCACGTGACTGTTGGCAAAACGTGGCGGGATTTCAAATGAGCGGTCTGCCATCCTGTGTTTGTATCGTATTTTACCCACATTTCTCAATCGACTGCCAAACGCTTGCAACAAAAATTACTTTTTTATTTGCGAAAAATTATGTCAGAACTACATTTGACCTGGATTTGTTCACAGTACCATTTATAAAATCTAAAAAATATATCGAAGGCCCCTCTGGTGGGCAGCAGGACTAAATTACTATAAACTATCAGTTAAAGTAAAATGTCGTAAAAATTCTTTTAAACAGTAAGAGTGGGCTCGTGTCAAAACTTTTAATATTGGATTCGCCGCGTTTTGAGCTCTAGTCACTTATAAAAGAAAATGGGATATGGGAATTATGTCAACTATAGGTCCCAAAATTGTCGACTTTAGGAGCAGGTCTATTTTAGAGTATCAATTTTAGGTGCACTTCAAAGGTTCAGTTCCTACTATTTTTGCAAAAGTTTGAACTATCAGTTTAAAAAAAATGATATTTTAGATGAAAGGTGAGACTCTGAAGTTTCAGAAAATAATTTTGGAACCTACATTTATTTAATAGTATTAGAAGGTAGAAAAAAATGCTCTTCATGTGTCAACTATAGGTGCTCTTACCTTACTATAATCTCACTTGTATATACAAAAAGGCGCGTATGTGCAGATGGCTTAAAGTTTTTCCGTTTCAGGGTCTGTATCCAAAGCTGTCTTCGGTTTTCATCCTTAGGGAACCTATGAGTGGGAACGAGAAACACTTATACTTACTTCTGTAACCGAATTATCACAGATACTTTCCAAAATGTAATATGAGTCTGACTTTACAGGCATCACTTTCAACACTTTAATTTACGTGATACTCTATTTCAAGTGTAAAAAACATATAAAAGTCACTTCAGCAGATTTCAATAAACGTATCTGCATTATCATAGAAACACACGTGAAATGTAATGCCATTTCCCCCGACAAAACGCTGAGTACAGCCATAAGCGCAACACGAAACAACCATGTTTTGGCAACATTCACGTGACTTTAGCCCAGAGATATTGGAGCCACGGAAATGACGTCAGGGCCACTCTATTATATTTATGGTCGAAGTCTGGGAACGACGGACTTGCTGGTATCGCAGGCCGCGAACCTCACACTGTGACTGCGTGAAGGCCGCGAGTTCAAAAGTAACGTGCAGTGAGACAAGTCAGTATTCCGAATGTGGATCCTCTGGCCGCAGTGCCACCTAGAATGGGCTCAAAGGAACTAACAAGGCGAGGCCACCACGCTGGGATCGCGGATTCACTTCAGACTTTGTAGTCCTCTAGTAGGCTATTAAGACAGCAGAATGTGCGAGTTGTCAGCTCCACTACTCTGGTAATTCCGAGAAAATCGCGAGAGAGTTTCTATAAGTATCTATTATGTAACTGATGTATCTGTGCGGAGGGTTTCCTGTGAGAAGTCGTTGTGGTTAGCGTTCGAACTGTGCAAGAGTATGCCGGACGAAGTGACAGAATTCTGCAAGCACTTATTTTGTAATCTACACTTTCTTCGACACTGGTCACATCATTTACTTAATACGACATTTGCGAGGCGATATAATGAAAGAAACCCACGCACATTTTCATCAAGTTTTAGTGAATTTCCTAATTTATTTGACTACTTACTGTTTTAATTAAATTTTCAAGGACAAGGGAAGGGCCTGGAAAGCCCAAGTCGAAGCTCAATAAGTAATGATGCTAATGACGTTATTGGCTAATACAGTAAGTCACAATGTGCCGGACTACAAGAGCCATGTACAATTACTCGTCGGATGTGCTACCGAGCGAGGTGGCGCAGTGGTCAGCACACTGGACTCGCATTCGGAAGGACGACGGTTCAATCCCGCGTCCGGCCATCCTGATTTAGGTTTTCCGTGATTACCCTAGATCACTTCAGGCAAATGCCGGGATGGTTCCTTTGAAAGGGCACGGCCGATTTCCTTCCCCATCCTTCCCTAAGCCGAGCTTGTGCTCCGTCTCTAATGACCTCGTTGTCGACGGGACGTTAAACACTACTCTCCCCCTCCTCGGATGTGCTCTCGACGTCATACGTTGCAGCACGGTATTTGCTACAGAGAAATGGAAAACGCAAATTCAGAACGCATCTAGCACATTGAATGAATGCATTGTTCCCGCATTTACAGGGAATGTTCAGAGTCCCTAAGGGAAACACACATCGTTGACATTTAGAAAAAATTAAGTCGGAGCGGTAGCCAAGCTGTCACCTCACACACGTTCGTTTTACGAAGCTCGAACACTATAACCACCACCAACCCCATAGTGTGGCACCTACTCACAGATACATCAGTTACACAACAGACGCGTAAAACTTCTCTCGTGATTTTCTCGGAATTGCCAGAGTAGTGCACGTTACAATTCTCGCGTTATGTTGTTTTAACGGCCCGCTAAATATGCACAAAGTCTGAAGGAAACCTGTGACCCCCGACGTCGTGGCTCCCCCTTGTAACTTGTACAAGAGCCCGATCTGTTTTTCTGGAGGAATGACAGACGAATTAATGGGAAAAAAGTGCAGTGGCAAGTCGCGCTCTCTAAGCCATCTGATCATCAATGAGCAGCCTGTGCTCGGTATCAAGTTCCTGGAGAAATTTATTGAGTGTCTTCCTCGCCAAGCTGCGGCCATTATCAAGGCGACACAGGCGTGTTGTCTGTTTGCAGTGATTAACTTTTTGTGCGCTTTCATTATCGTCGTTAGAAGAGATCCGCGTGGAAATGGGTGGAACTCTTACGAAACGCTGCAACAGCAAGGCCTGTGCAAGTACTGACGTCAACATCAGAGCTCCCGCGGAAAATCACAGACGGCCGTCAGCCGTGTTGTGCGCGACCGAGGACAGCCGCAGCGCTCGCGCCTCTTCGTGAAGGCAGCGGGCGCCCCGGAGTGAAGCCAGGCGTCCGCAGACGTGCCCGGCAGACTCTCGGAGGCCTGCAGTCGCCGCCGCCCGTCCGTCGGTCGGTTCCGCTACTCCGGCGCTGCTCGCAAAGCCGTGCTTACACGGGACCAGCTGGTCAGCGTGACCTGCGCCCACAGCGCTCTCCAGCGGCCGTCGTCGCCGTCACTTGGCTCTCTAACCGTACACTTTCTTTCCCACAACTCACCACACCAGCAGAGATCCGTACAATTATCCGGAAGACTCGGAATAATGCGCCGGGCAACGACTCCATAAGCAATACCGACTTGAAACAGTTGCCCAGGAAGCCAACTGTTCTCCTTACCCGAATTCTCAACAGCTGCCTTCTGCAAGGATATTTTCCTACGGCATGGAAGACGGCTCGAGTAGTTCCAATACCCAAGCCAGGTAAAGACCCAGCAGAACCCAACAGTTACCGGCCCATTAGCCTCTTGCCGACCCTTGGCAAGGTGCTCGAGAGAGTGCTGTTGCAGAGGCTCCATGACACGCTTACAGCGCATGATGTTATACGACCCGAACAATTCGGTTTCAAGGACAAGTTATCTGCCGAACTTCAACTTCTACGGATCACCGAACGGATACAAGAAGGATACAACAAGCAGCACTTCACGATTGGTGTCTTCCTTGACATCGAAAAAGCTTACGATAAGGTGTGGCGGCCCAACCTTATCGTCAAACTGCATCGCACTACCCCTATTGCGGATTGTTACATTACACTCATAGACAGCTTTCTGCAGGACAGAAAACTGTATGTCCGAGTCGACGATAAAAACTCCGAAATGAAACTGATCTCCGCAGGAATTCCGCAGGGCTCTGTCATTTCGCCTCTACTTTTCAACTTATATATAAATGACATCCCAACAGTCCCCCTTGTTACGGCGAGTTTTTATGCGGACGATACGGCCTTTCTGACAACTGGACGACACTTGGACCAGCTCATCGCTAGGATGCAACGGCAACTTCCTGTAATGGAATGCTGGGCGCTGCAAAATAAGATAACGATCAACCCGACGAAGACGGCAGCAGTTCCGTTCACACGGAGGAAACCAGTTCTGAACGACAGACTCCAAATAGCTGACCAATTTATCCCACGGTCACCGGGAGTGAAGTATCTCGGCGTCTACCTTGACAGAAAATTACTCTCTACGCAGCATATTGACGACAAGAAGACGGCAGCCCAGAAGATGACTAGGTCGTTGATTCCGTTCCTGAAGAGTAAGGATCTCAACCCTAAGAATAAACTCCAATTGTATAAGGCAACGGTGGAACCCACAATGTTGTATGGCTCCACCTCGTGGGGAACTACGTGCGTCTCCAACTACAACAAACTCCAAGCGCTGCACAACATCTGCTATCGATGGATCACAGGAGCTCCATGGTGGACAAGAAACGTCGACATCCGCACCGCACTCCACGAGACCACTATACAAGAGAAGGTCCATGACAAGGCTCTACGAGTTTTTGACAAGATCGATGCCCTTAGGGACGAAGTTCGACAATTACAATCGGTAGGAACGGTAAACCCCGCAAGATGGCACAAGTATCGCGTACCGAAGTCAATAACGTTTCACCCCCCATAGGCAATCTGTCATAACACGAGGAAGCAGTCACACATAACAGCCTTGACACATTTCACCCTCCACAGGAGATAGACATCACCAAAGACAGCAGGCTAACGGACCCATTGCGTGCCCAAGCCTAACTGAATGCGTAATAAATAAAGTGTTTCCTTTTATCCTTACATCCCATCCTAGAAGAATAAGTCATCAAGGATGATCTCTTCAGTCCACACTACACACACATTATTTAAAAAAAAAAAAACACTTTCTTCACGAAACTACGAATTGTCGAAGAAGAGCGGAGAAAATGTCAAGGAATATTCTTGACTCGTCGACGGCTCGAACAGCTAGTTTCTGGTGGAGGAGCATTACGTAGTGCTGTACAATGATCTGAGAGACATACCAGTAGAAGTCATACTTTAACTGAGTTGAATTTTCAACCCACTTCCGGTTTTCAATCAAATATTGCTACTGGATATTGTCTAACGTCAGCCAGCGAGTGCACGATATGCACATTCTTAATGTTCCATTTACTACCAACACTCTGAAATAACGTACTACCTTACATAGATTTGTAGATCGAGATTCGTATCGTAATTTCATTCGAGTGGAAAAGGAGATTTTTTCGAAGCTGCTCACCATAATTGAAAAAGATATTTACTGACAAGATGCAAACATGAACCAATCCAAGAGATTATATGTTTCACAGAAAGTTTCATAATAGCAAAAACTTCCATGGAGTAGCTTACGTTTACTTTTAGCCACAGACAGGCAATCGCTGTAAGATGTCTGGACACTGGGGAAATATTCCCGTCGTAGGTCTGTGCAACAACAACCGCAGCAAATACATTATTTATAATAAATAACATTTACTTTCGAAATAGTACATTAAATGAATAAGAATGACCTAAAATCTCTTAGAAAACAAAGGGTTAAAAAATTGGTAGAAGGCAAAGAAAACCTGATACCATGCTCCACACAACCCACAGCCCACGACGCTGTCAATAACGCTACAACTTTGACATCACATCCAAACCTCCCTATATAGCGTACAGCCAGTGTGAGAACATGGGAGGACATGAACACCCTAATTTTTGGCACCTTGCGGATTTATTGGTTATTATTCTTTGAATGTTCTTAAACGTAACGTGGATGCGGTGTTCTGAAACACACGACCCTAAATCTACCGCGCTATGCCACATCGCTACTCCTCTAGACTCCGTGAAACTTAGCATCACGTTCGCGAGCACATCTTCAGTTGTGCAAGTTTTAAGGACCTTCTGAGCATGCGCAACTGGCATTATGTAATTGTCTTGCCCGCCAAATGTATACGGATTTGATAAACAACGTACACAGTTTTCGGCATGCACACTAGCTCTTACCACTCAGCGACAAGTATACATCAATGCTAACAGCTGGTAGCACAACGAAGCAGACTTTTATCCCCATTCGCTTGGCATAAATCCCGCTAGATATGCCATTTCACTCATTATATGGTAAAATTCGATCGGGCGTCAGTATATGCTAGAGTCATACAGATAGGAAAACCTATTTTGTGGGATTCTGAATGAGATATAGTACAATTAAGTTCTGGATTTTATCATTCAGTAATCCATTTGAGACGCTGAGAACGATAATGCACATCAACATCAATTGTAAGTCTGTAGCATTTATCCACGATAATCTTACGCAAGTTTGTCTGTGGTGCACGCAACCAGATATTGTATATACGAACATTCACAAAAAGCAGTCTCACTGGTTTCTTTGATATTCACTCCCTGCCGCCGTTGGATAAGCAGCTGCAGCAGCAAGTCGTATACTCCTAGCTCACTCATTTGTTACATAGTTTAATTCTTAATTTCTTTGCGTGTTTTTGGTACTTGCATTGTTTAATTCATAAATTTCGGGCGTATTATAGTATTTGAGAGTTGTAGCATTGCGTTTTAGTACATGAATAATGTAAATTCGCGTAGTCGTCTGTCATCTGTTTTTGTTTTGAACGGCCAGTGTCGGTTGGTCACAGTGAGTGTGCTCCCTGCCGCCGTTGGATAAGCAGCTGCAGCAGCAAGTCGTATACTCCTAGCTCACTCATTTGTTACATAGTTTAATTCTTAATTTCTTTGCGTGTTTTTGGCACTTGCATTGTTTAATTCATAAATTTCGGGCGTATTATAGTATTTGAGAGTTGTAGCATCGCTTTTTAGTACTTGAATAGTGTTAAATCGCATAGTCTCCTTCCGCCGCCGAGCAGTGTGTCAGCAGTGCACAAGTGGCAGCATTACTGCATTTACTAGGCAATCTTGTATTTTAATAACCGTTTCAATTTTGTGTCGTTTTGTTTGCGCTCTCTGTAGATTAGTTCAGACGTTCTTTGCACAACAGTTTTTAGCATGGACAGGGACTGCAACTGCTGTGTTCGGATGCAGGCTGAGTTGGCATCCCTTCGCTCCCAGCTTCAGGCAGTGTTGGCTTCGGTCACACAGCTTGAGGCTGTTGCCAATGGGCATCACTGTGGGGGTCCGGATGGGGGTTTGTCGGGGACGGCCAGCTCGTCCCACGCATCCCCCGATCGGACTACGACTGTGGTTGCCCGGGATACTGCCCGCATTGAGGCTGATCCCTCACCTGTGGTAGAGTGGGAGGTCGTCTCAAGGTGTGGCAGGGGGCGAAAGACATTCCAGAGGGCTGAACGGAAGGCCTCTCCAGTTTGTCTGACGAACCGGTTTCAGGCTCTGTCTCAGGCTGATACTGATCTTCGGCCTGACATGGCTGCTTGTCCTGTTCCAGAGGTTGCCCCTCAGTCTGTAAGATCCGGGCAGTCGTAGAGGGTGGGCTTACTGGTAGTTGGGAGCTCCAACGTCAGGCGCGTAATGGGGCCCCTTAGGGATATGGCAGCAAGGGAGGGGAAGAAAACCAAAGTGCACTCCGTGTGCATACCGGGGCGAGTCATTCCAGATGTGGAAAGGGTCCTTCCGGATGCCATGAAGGGTACAGGGTGCACCCATCTGCAGGTGGTCGCTCATGTCGGCACCAATGATGTGTGTCGCTATGGATCGGAGGAAATCCTCTCTGGCTTCCGGCGGCTATCTGATTTGGTGAAGACTGCCAGTCTCGCTAGCGGGATGAAAGCAGAGCTCACCATCTGCAGCATCGTCGACAGGACTGACTGCGGACCTTTGGTACAGAGCCGAGTGGAGGGTCTGAATCAGAGGCTGAGACGGTTCTGCGACCGTGTGGGCTGCAGATTCCTCGACTTGCGCCATAGGGTGGTGGGGTTTCGGGTTCCGCTGGATAGGTCAGGAGTCCACTACACGCAACAAGCGGCTACACGGGTAGCAGGGGTTGTGTGGCGTGGGCTGGGCGGTTTTTTAGGTTAGATGGCCTCGGGCAAGTGCAGAAAGGGCAACAGCCTCAACAGGTGCGGGGCAAAGTCAGGACATGCGGGGACCAAGCAGCAATCGGTATTGTAATTGTAAACTGTCGAAGCTGCGTTGGTAAAGTACCGGAACTTCAAGCGCTGATAGAAAGCACCGAAGCTGAAATCGTTATAGGTACAGAAAGCTGGCTGAAGCCAGAGATAAATTCTGCCGAAATTTTTACAAAGGTACAGACGGTGTTTAGAAAGGATAGATTGCATGCAACCGGTGGTGGAGTGTTCGTCGCTGTTAGTAGTAGTTTATCCTGTAGTGAAGTAGAAGTGGATAGTTCCTGTGAATTATTATGGGTGGAGGTTACACTCAACAACCGAGCTAGGTTAATAATTGGCTCCTTTTACCGACCCCCCAACTCAGCAGCATTAGTGGCAGAACAACTGAGAGAAAATTTGGAATACATTTCACATAAATTTTCTCAGCATGTTATGGTCTTAGGTGGAGATTTCAATTTACCAGATATAGACTGGGACACTCAGATGTTTAGGACGTGTGGTAGGGACAGAGCATCGAGTGACATTATACTGAGTGCACTATCCGAAAATTACCTCGAGCAATTAAACAGAGAACCGACTCGTGGAGATAACATCTTAGACCTACTGATAACAAACAGACCCGAATTTTTCGACTCTGTAAGTGCAGAACAGGGAATCAGTGATCATAAGGCCGTTGCAGCATCCCTGAATATGGAAGTTAATAGGAATATAAAAAAAGGGAGGAAGGTTTATCTGTTTAGCAAGAGTAATAGAAGGCAGATTTCAGACTACGTAACAGATCAAAACGAAAATTTCTGTTCCTACACTGACAATGTTGAGTGTTTATGGAAAAAGTTCAAGGCAATCGTAAAATGCGTTTTAGACAGGTACGTGCCGAGTAAAACTGTGAGGGACGGGAAAAACCCACCGTGGTACAACAACAAAGTTAGGAAACTACTGCGAAAGCAAAGAGAGCTTCACTCCAAGTTTAAACGCAGCCAAAACCTCTCAGACAAACAGAAGCTAAACGATGTCAAAGTTAGCGTAAGGAGGGCTATGCGTGAAGCGTTCAGTGAATTCGAAAGTAAAATACTAGGTACCGACTTGACAGAAAATCCTAGGAAGTTCTGGTCTTACGTTAAATCAGTAAGTGGCTCGAAACATCATGTCCAGACACTCCGGGATGATGATGACATTGAAACAGAGGATGACAAGCGTAAAGCTGAAATACTAAACACCTTTTTCCAAAGCTGTTTTACAGAGGAAGACCGCACTGCAGTTCCTTCTCTAAATCCTCGCACCAACGAAAAAATGGCTGACATCGAAATAAGTGTCCAAGGAATAGAAAAGCAACTGGAATCACTCAACAGAGGAAAGTCCACTGGACCTGACGGGATACCAATTCGATTCTACACAGAGTACGCGAAAGAACTTGCCCCCCTTCTAACAGCCGTGTACCACAAGTCTCTAGAGGAACAGAAGGTTCCAAATGATTGAAAAAGAGCACAGGTAGTCCCAGTCTTCAAGAAGGGTCGTCGAGCAGATGCGCAAAACTATAGACCTATATCTCTGACGTCGATCTGTTGTAGAATTTTAGAACATGTGTTTTGCTCGAGTATCCTGTCGTTTTTGGAAACTCAGAATCTACTATGTAGGAATCAACATGGATTCCGGAAACAGCGATCGTGTGAAACCCAACTCACTTTATTTGTTCATGAGACCCAGAAAATATTAGATACAGGCTCCCAGGTAGATGCTATTTTTCTTGACTTCCGGAAGGCGTTCGATACAGTTCCGCACTGTCGCCTGATAAACAAAGTAAGAGCTTACGGAATATCAGACCAGCTGTGTGGCTGGATTGAAGAGTTTTTAGCAAACAGAACACAGCATGTTGTTATCAACGGAGAGACGTCTACAGACATTAAAGTAACCTCTGGCGTGCCACAGGGGAGTGTTATGGGACCATTGCTTTTCACAATATATATAAATGACCTAGTAGATAGATAGTGTCGGAAGTTCCATGCGGCTTTTCGCGGATGATGCTGTAGTATACAGAGAAGTTGCAGCATTAGAAAATTGTAGCGAAATGCAGGAAGATCTGCAGCGGATAGGCACTTGGTGCAGGGAGTGGCAACTGACCCTTAACATAGACAAATGTAATGTATTGCGAATACATAGAAAGAAGGATCCTTTATTGTATGATTATATGATAGCGGAACAAACACTGGTAGCAGTTACTTCTGTAAAATATCTGGGAGTATGCGTGCGGAACGATTTGAAGTGGAATGATCATATAAAATTAATTGTTGGTAAGGCGGGTACCAGGTTGAGATTCATTGGGAGAGTCCTTAGAAAATGTAGTCCATAAACAAAGGAGGTGGCTTACAAAACACTCGTTCGACCTATACTTGAGTATTGCTCATCAGTGTGGGATCCGTACCAGATCGGGTTGACGGAGGAGATAGAGAAGATCCAAAGAAGAGCGGCGCGTTTCGTCACAGGGTTATTTGGTAACCGTGATAGCGTTACGGAGATGTTTAACAAACTCAAGTGGCAGACTCTGCAAGAGAGGCGCTCTGCATCGCGGTGTAGCTTGCTCGCCAGGCTTCGAGAGGGTGAGTTTCTGGATGAGGTATCGAATATATTGCTTCCCCCTACTTATACCTCCCGAGGAGATCACGAATGTAAAATTAGAGAGATTAGAGCGCGCACAGAGGCTTTCAGACAGTCGTTCTTCCCGCGAACCATACGCGACTGGAACAGGAAAGGGAGATAATGACAGTGGCACGTAAAGTGCCCTCCGCCACACACCGTTGGGTGGCTTGCGGAGTATAAATGTAGATGTAGATGTAGATCGACAACTGTGTGCTTTCCGACCTTCTGATCCTCAGCGCCTCATTTCTATTCCAGTCCAGTGACCATGTTGGTAGATAGTCCTACTAGAATTTAATATTTTCCACGAACGGCCGTTTTTGTTTGGAGGTGGTTGTTCACGGTGCAGGAATTGGCTTTCGTGTGCAGTGTCAACGTGAACACTCACAGAAAAGAAAATTACTAGGAAAAGCTAGCTGCAGAGGACCTAGGGCCTCCCAGATCAGATCCGTTGACCGACAGAGTGACAGTCAAATAACCGTGCCTGCAAGCGAACATTTAACGAAGACGTGTATAATAGGCGTAGGTTGTCTGGGTGCAACGTGACGATGTCTCACTTTCAGTGCGGAAGTTAATTCACTGTCAATAATAATAATAATAATAATGATATGTGTAACTTGTCTGAAAAAAGAAAGAACTGTTTTTGTGGAATTCTGTTGTTTTATACATAATTACGTACAGTTTAGGGCAAGAACGAATTAATTTTTAAGCTTTCAATACGCTCTGTTTCGCATTTTTCTATATATGGAAGTTTTCATGCTTATATATACATATAGAAAACAACAAAATTCCACAAAAACAGTCCTTTCTTTTTCAGATAAGTTACACACATCATTATTATTATTATTATTATTATTATTATTACCGTTATTATTGTTGTCAGTGGCTCTCACATTTATATGAATCTAAAAATTTGTGAACACCCGGAATGTACGAGGGTTGGCCAGAAAGTAATGCATCGCATTTTTTTTTCTCAGCTGGAAAAAATGCTACGAATGCGAAACGTTACGTATGTATTATTTGAAGCCTCCTGAGAGAGCGCGGCAAGTTTGCATCACTTCCGACAGATAGCGTAGCTGCAGGACAGTTTCAAAATGGCGTCTGTAGGTGATGTACGTTACAGGCAACGTGCCGTCATTGAATCTTTCACTGCAGAGAAAGAAACTGCGGGGAATATTCACAAACGCTTGTGCAACGTCTATGGAGCGACTGCTATTGATAGAAGTACAGTTGGGTGCTGGGCACGGAGGGTGAGGTCATCAGAAGGCGGTTCGGCGGAGCTCCACTATTTGCAGCGGTCGGGGAGACAGACCATCCACGGCTGTCACACCCGACGTGTTGCAGCGAGCTGATGTCATTCGCGAGGACAGACGCATTCGTGGAAGACATTTTGGGGACCACGAAGAGGTGATTCACACAGCGAAGCACACGCTCAGCCACCAGGACAAGAAATGGTAACGACAGGCCACACTGGCCCTTGTTTCGCGCTGGAGGAAGGCCATAGAACGGGATGGAGAATGCGTGGAAAAATATGATGTGTAGACAAAAAACCATTTTTTCGTGTGTAGTTCTCATTATGTTCAATAAAGAATTGTTAAAGAAAAAAATGAGGTGCATTACTTTCTGGGCAACACTCGTATACTCACGGTCCGCCAATGCCTACGACGTCTAAAGACGATATCTACAAATGTCATTATTTGATATTTAATATGCAAGACGCGTTTTTAGTAGATCATCATCGTGCCGTAGGACTGAAACGGTATACTTTCGTAGTGCACAAGTTATAACAGTAAAAACGTCAACTAGAGAATGTACCTACCCATATGTAGTTTCCTGCTATTTTATTATAACAAATCGCAGCTAAAACGACGTGTTTTCGAGAGATCCTCAATTTCCTGATGGTTTGAAACAGCTTATATTCATACCGCGCACTCCTTGAGAAAGAAGATCCACTAAATACGATGTTTAACGCCATACAATATGGTGGTTCCTATGTTATGTTTGTAACGTAAAACGTTGTCGCGTCTCTTTCGGCACGCCTCTCTCCAGGAATGAAAATCTGACAACCCGATTCTTTATTTCACGTTCCGCATTGCAGTGGGACGTGGAATTCAACGTTTTGACTTCACCAGCTCCTCACCCGCGTGCGTTTTCAGGTACCGTGAGAGGACGGCTTAAGACTTGAACCTCGATTTGTGGGAGACGCTCGAGCAGCGCATCGCACTAGTGCAGCATTCGATAGACGTAAGTACGTACTAGAATCGCGTGAAAGGTAAATCCTGCGAGCCGTTTGGAGTATACTTCCCTCGCGAGCATTCGCCGCGCCGCAGCTGGGACTCACAAGGCTGGAGTATTCGTTCCGCTGCGAGTCGGCCCATAATCACAGCGCACGCCGTCAGCTAAGGGAGCGCGGTGTGGTAACAGCGGGCAATTACCGTGCCCGACGGCGCTGCGGGGGAATGTATGCGGTGTAGCGGGAGGGGGGGGGGGGCGAAGGAAACGTAAACAACGGGACCAAAACGGGACGGGAGTGGGGACGGACCGGCAACAGACGCGTTAACGAGATGTTGTGACGGCGATGCGTAGTGTGGGAGCTTTGTGTGACAGGGATGGGCTAATCTGTTATGGTAAACCTGCCTAACTTCGTGATATTATCGATTGTAAATGAAAAAGCAAAACAAATTTTCAGTCTAGGAATTGTATGTTTTACATGTAAGAGACATGATAAACAACATTTAAGAAATGAAAAACGCTTGAAGTTATAAAATGTAGTAACCAAAGTGGGCATGCTAGCCAACTTCGTCACAGTTTACGTAATACTGTGATACGAATTACTCAATTTCTTTATAATGTGCTTAATTCCATGATAATTTTCTTTTGCATTGTTAAAGTTCACTTAACGCTCGTTTCACTCACTTTCAACATCGCTGTCAGTGTCACTAACGTTTGTACAGATATTACACTTGAGTACCATAGCTTCTGCTGAATAACGTCAACTGACAACTTCCGTGGGCCCATCGCAGGGAAAAGCTGCACTCACTCTGAGCACTATTACACTTCCTACAGCTGTAGCTCTCTTTACAAGTGACACATACGTCATCATTTCTTTGTTCTTTGAGTTATGCTTTCTCTTAGACATTGATTTCACTGTGCTACAATGGTTAACGGATTATTCGGTTAACGTTCAGGACGAACCCTGTTTCTTGCATTTGTGTTATGACATTAACTAACTTCACTTCATTCGTAACGGTAAACGCTCTACCCATTTTGCCAATGTCTTTGTCACCATCACTGCAGTCTCATAGTCCTTTAAGAGACTCCATGGAATGGAGAAACGTTTAGCAGCTGTGTAGACTGTTGAGCGAAAACATTACGACCACCTGCTTAATAGCTCGTTTGTTCGCCTTTGGAACGAAATTCATGACTCAGTCTGCATATCAGGGATCCGGCAGTTTGTTGGTAGGTTTGTTGAGGCATGTAACTCAAATAAATGGTTCAAATGGCTCTGAGCACTATGGGACTTAACATCTGAGCTCACCAGTCCCCTAGACTTAGAACTACTTAAACCCAACTAACCTAAGGACATCACACACATCCATACCCGAGGCAGGACTCGAACCTGCGACCGTAGCAGCAGCGCGGTTCCAGACTGAAGCGTCTAGAACCGCTCGGTCACATCGGAGGTGTGTAGCATTGGATGTCATATACTTCGCGTAACCAATGGACCGCCGATTTCCGTACACGGTGATGGCGCCCGATAACGACCCAGATGGGTTCCATAGGATATAGAACACACGAAGTTGGTAGCCGAGAAAATGGTTCAAATGTCTCTGAGCACTATGGGACTCAACTGCTGTGGTCATAAGTCCCCTAGAACTTACAACTACTTAAACCTAACTAACCTAAGGGCAGCACACAACACCCAGCCATCACTAGGCAGAGAAAATCCCTGACCCCGCCGGGAATCGAACCCGGGCGTGGGAAGCGAGAACGCTACCGCACGACCACGAGATGCGGGCGGTCGCCGAGACATCAGCGTGACGTGAGTTCACTATGTTGCTCCTCAAAGAGACATACCCGCCAATTGCTGAATAAGGACAGTCAGTCGAGTAATGACTTTCACATTCAGCCTTTTCTCTAATAAAATAAAAAAATAAAAATGACCCTTCTGCTCTGTTTTCGTGATGTCACAAACATTTTTAACAATCACGTGTTTTTGCGCCCAGCAACTAGCCTCGCATCAGAGATTTTCGGAAAATAAATAAACAGCACCCGAGGCTAGGCTGCTAATTTTCCCGCAAGCCGTGTTTCTGTGGGAAAACATAAGAGTGCCACCTGCTGAAGGCACGGGAAGGCACTGGCCCCCCGCTGATGCCGCTGCTTCCCCGGCCTCCGCCCGGCCGCGTCCCGTGGAGGCCGACACCCCGGGCTGGCTGCCAGACCCAGCACTCTGCCCTCTTCCCACGCACTCGCAAGAGAGGACCCGCACCATGTCAAACGTAGTTAAGCTTTGAAGTTAGTTACAAGTCACTATGAACAGTCAGAAATGGCTCTGAGCACTATGGGACTCAACTTCTGAGGTCATTAGTCCCCTAGAACTTAGAACTAGTTAAACCTAACTAACCTAAGGACATCACACACATCCGTGCCCGAGGCAGGACT
This sequence comes from Schistocerca cancellata, assembly GCF_023864275.1. NCBI lineage: Eukaryota > Metazoa > Arthropoda > Insecta > Orthoptera > Acrididae > Schistocerca > Schistocerca cancellata. Next base: position 514,989,332 of record NC_064634.1, read on the forward strand.
CGAACATGCGACCGTAGCGGTATCGCAGTTCCAGACTGCAGCGCCTAGAACCGCACGGTCACTTCGGCCGGCACTATGTACAGTCACTGCAGTCCAGTTCGCTTTTATAAACATTACGATCATATTGTGTCCCCCTCACCATACAGTGTAGTATTACTTCCACATTAAACTAAAAGAGACACAACAGAGGGCTTACCGATTTTTTATCCTGCTTTTCCTCCTTTTGTGATGCTTTCTAAGCCCTCTTAAAGTATTAATATAAAATTTTATAAAGTTCATATATCTTCCACTTGGCAACACCGATAATGATGTGGAGAATGATGATCAACATCGTTTTCACATTTTAATGTCATATCAAGAGGAAGTGTGCATGCAAGTGCTACGAGCGGAAGCTGAATCTCGTACATCTTTGTCACGTACGCGCAGAGTCCTAGCCTTTTAGTTGCTATGACGAAACAGGAGGAAAGGAAGTGTAGACTTTGACGTCCCATGGGCAGCGCAGTCTTTATAGATGGAGTGCAAGCTCAGGCAACGAAAGGATGGGGAACGAAATCGGGCATATCCTTTTCAAAGGAACTATCCCAACATTTGCCCGTAGTGATTTAAGAAAATCGTGGAGAACCTAAATCTTTATGGCCAGACGGGGATACGAACTGTTGTCCTCCCTAATGCGAGTCCATTGTGCTATTGAAGCACCCTCTAGCTCACTCAGTGCGCCATAGTGTCTTGTCTATGTCACATATGCTGATATATTGATATGAAGATCTTTTTTGAAACTGCGCCCAACAAGAAATTTTATGAAAGAAGCGATAGGATACTCACTGAGGCAGTGAGCAATCGTGAGCTGATAACTGAAGTAACTGTGGGGACAGTGGAGGTAGACAAGGGCTTGAATATTGTAAGCAAGTTTAAACGATCGTAGGTTTTATTACTTATGTGGACATGAATAGACTTGCATAAAATTGACAGACACGGAGAGCTGCATTAATGTTGCCTTCGGACTAAAAACGACAACAACAGCACGTGAGAATGAGTCTTTCTTAAGCATGAAATGAACGAAATATATTGTTCTTCGAAATTAGGAACGCTAATCGGACCAGGTCAACGTATGTAATGGAAGGTTTTTCACCGACAAACGGTTGTCTCCAAAAATTACTTGAAAGCTAGGAAGTTGTATAAATAATAGGTTGATTAACATCTAGCTAAGGTGCAGAAGTGAAGTAACTGAATACGGTGCCATCAAACATTTACCACATAACACGTGGAACGTGCCCAGGTGAGGCACCACGAGGCTCCACTAACTGTAGACGGTTGGGAAAGTCGTCTCCGTCAGTAGCAAAACACTGTGTAAGACCCCTTGTGTCTTCTACTGTTGCTCTTGTTGTGGAGGTGGATTAGTGGACCATTGCTGCTCAGAGATCTCACTGACTGCAATTCACAGGACACCATATAAACTGCGCTCGTCCTGTGCTGACGACGTGTACAGGGTGAACCAGAACTCCACCGACATAATTTCGGAGGTTCTCCAGGGATGTACCCTGAGTATTTTGGTGTACGTCCTGTTGTCTCCAGTGGCTCGTAATTGCGTTTCGTCTCATTCCTTCCCCCGACCATCTATTTTACCTGTATTGCACTGTAAGTATCTACATAACGCGCCAAATGTCGACGGTGAGCAGTGTGTGTCTTGTTTGCAAACACTTGTTCCACTCACTCAAGTCACTTGCTTTTGACAACAGTAAAGCCCACTCTAGTCGTCGACCTAAAGATTGCAAGCAGTTCCATGCTTTGTTGTACATTCCCGAAAAGTAAAATACGCTGCTCAGGTGTGGTTTTCTGCGTTGCTCTGTGTTTCGGCGCCTAACGGGCACACAGGGTACCAAAAATCAATTTTTTACAGACAGTTTCATGAAGAAAAGGTCTTGAAATTAGCATACAGTTTTTAGAGAGATCGGATAGTTTACCTTTACGAGTTCTTCAAGATCAGGAACCAGTTACTTATCACCCAAACGTGGACGCCTGTCATCTTTCAATTGATCACGCCTTCCATTGAACTGCCGGGCCCGTCTCCTTATTGCTGAATCACTTGCCGCATTTCTTCGATAACGTAACTACCGCACGTGCGCTGAACTGCAATTGTAGCGCTGATTTGGAAAGAAATACTAACGGATTTAGCGCTGTATTTGGCCTCAACATATACACAGCACTCTAAATTTTTTTCGGAGTTTCAACACGTAGTTGTTTGCTCTCATACTTTGGAGTTTTGTCAGCAAACACTGTCCGTTGAAGAAGTTCCGAAAGTGATTTTACTTGTGGCGTATAAGCGACGTCAGCGCACTCGCTACGATGGCAGCTTGAACTCGTAGCTGCAAACAACAGACGTGCATTCGACCAGTTTCGACCACTGTTAAGTAGTGGATGTGCGGCTGTAGTGTGTCAGTACTGTTGTGTCACAAATCGCAATAGAGCAACATGTTTAAATCAAGTTTTCAAGACATCCTCCAGGCTGTTTTTAAGAAGAAGAAAGTGTGTGCAAAGTTTGTCCCGCACACCTTGACTGACGAACGAAAACGACAAGTGGACACCTTGCACGACTTGAGTGAACGCAAAACGCGGACGTCGCATTATCATCGCGAACCTACGACAAAACCACGAAGTGCAAACATTCACATCAATGGTGAACACTTTGACGACATAACCAACATTCAAGGCAAATATAATCGCCATCCAAAAAAGGATATTTCTGGCAGTTTCGTACTTTTGCATGAACGTTCTGCGCTTTGTACTCAAGTGAGTGGAGGCTATGTAGAAAAACTGAAGCGTTAAAACCTTCTTAACTTCTATTTCTTTATTAATCCAGTCTCGCAACTCTTTGGACTTATGGGATTATGAACACGAATCTTTCCTATGTTCAAAAATCAAAGCGATACTGATTTCTTTGCGAGCGCGTATGTGTATGTATGTGTGTGTGTTCGGCTTCCCTGTCGTTGCCTGTTTGTGGATGTATGAGCGCAGCTGGCGGCGTCAGTCGGGTTTGCTGTAACATAGGGGTTCACCGGTACTACTCGTACAGTCTGTCTGCTTAGTTTCAGCTTGCTATAGGTGGCTAGAAACCCCTAAGGAAAAGCGTTGTGATTCCACCTAGCGTTATGATCGTGGTTCCCAGGTTTACGATAAAGGGTTTGATCGAGTGTCTAGAACTGCTGTGCGATCATGGAGAGAGTTTTTTGAATGTTTGCACGCGACTCACGAGGCGGAACTCATAGTACTTGTCCGCGAGGCGTGTGCGTCGTGGATACTAGAACTTTGTTCTGTGTGACCTGCGGACAGCGCAGACGGGTCTCAATTGCTTAACCCCAGATTGGCGCAGCGTACGTCATCACTGGTCTACTAAGTGGCGTGTAGACGGACCTCAGCAACATCGTGTTTACTTTGCCTGTTAAAAGTTGAATAGAGTTGTTTTTTTACCTCGTCTATACTTTATTAGCGACATACACTGAAAAGCCACAGAAACTGCTTCACCTGACTAATATCGTGTAGGGCCCCCCGCGAGCACGCAGAAGTGCCGCAACACGACGTGGCGTGGACTCGAGTAACGTCTGAAGCAGTGCCAAAGGAAATTGACACCATGAATCTTGCAGATATGTCCCTAAATCCGTAGGATTACGAGGGGGTGGAGATCTCTTTTGAACAGCACGTTGCAAAGCGTCCCACAAATGCTCAACAATGTTCATGTCTGCGGAGTTGGTGGGCAGTGGAAGTGTTTAAACTCATACGAGTGCTTCTGGACCCACTCTATAGCAATTCTGGAGGTGCTGGGTGTCGCATTGTCCTGCTGGAATTGGCCAAGTCAGTCAGGATGCACAATGGACATGAATGGGTGCCGGTGGTCAGACAGAAAGCTTACGTATGAGTCACTTGTCAGAGTCGTATCTGGAAGTATCAGTGGTCCTATATCACTCCAACAGCACACGCCCCACACTATTACAGAGCCTCCACCAGCTTGATTAGTCCCCTGCTGACATGCAGGGTCCATGGATTGATTAGGTTGTCTCCATATCCGTAGACGTCCATCCGCTCGATATAATTTGAAACCAGGCTCCTTCGACCAGGCACAAGTTTGCAGTCACCAACAGTCCAATGTCGGTGTTGACGGGCCCAAGCGAGGCGTAAAGCTTTGTCTCGTGCAGTCATCAAGAGTACACGATTGGGCATTCGGCTCCGAAAGCCCATATCGATGATGCTTCGTTGAACGGTTCGCACGCTGACATTTGTTGATGGCGCAGCATTGAAATCTGCAGCAATTCGCGGAAGGGTTAAACGGTTCTCTTTACTCATCGTTGGTCCCGTTCTTGCAGGATCTTTTCCCGGCCGCAGCGATGTCGGACATTTGATGTTTTACCGGATTTCTGATATTCACGCTACACTCGTGAAATGGTCGCACGAGAAAATCCCCATTTCATCGCTACCTCGAAGATGTTGTGTCTCGTCGCTCGTGCGCCGACTGTAACACCACGTTCAAACTCACTTAAGTCTTGATAACCTGCCACTGTAGCAGCAATACCGATCTAAGGACTGCGCCAGACACTTGCCGTCTTACATAGGCGTTGCCGACCGCAGCGCCGTATTCTGTCTGTTTACATGCCTCTGCATTTGAATATGCATGCCTAAACTCGTTTCTTCGGTGCTTAAGTGTGTTTGTATGTGGTCCCCCAAAGTCAGTTTGCGGTCGATCCAGACACCGAGGCGCCTGACTGCCTCAGGTAAACGCATTGGGGGTTGACTCGCCCCGCACGTTTACTCTAATGCGCCGTTTCTCCAGCCCAGGCTCCACAGTTCTGAGTGTCAATGTCTGCACCACGTTGGCCCTCTCTTTAGTGTAGATGACTACCCTCGTATTGCGTATTGGCCTACCGTTAATATTAGACACTACCTTGGGGCAGTCCGACTTTTGTATCATTTTGTATTGAATCCTTTCCCTTCAATGTGAGTGTTGGATTAAGTTAGCATTTACTTTATAGCAGTTCGTGCCGTTTCGCGTCAAATTCCCAGTGATGTCCAATCAAACGCAGGATGCTTTAGTTGGAAAAAATCACTCAGGACTTGTAAAATGACGCTTGACAGCATTTTGAAAGTTTGAAGTGCGCTCCGTTTCGTCGTAAGGCGATTTTTCAAAATGGTGTTGTTGAAGGTTAGTATCAGAAAATTTCCCAAGACACGGGGTATGAACGATAACTGTTACAATGTACCACAGTCATTTAGATGAAGTCGAGACGAACAGTTTGATGCAGGGCACTTGTGGTCTATCAAGTGGGGCAAATAACCACAAATTGTTCTAATAAAGCACATAAACTACAACGAATGCGCGGTGACAGAGATTTTCAATATTCTCTCGCTTTCTGTGCGCAAACTACTGGCCAGAGAGAAAAAAAGCATGGCTTTTTATGGAGGAAATTTAATTTTGTGTTGGAATACGTAACCGCTATAGGACGTAGTTGACGAGTTACACCAGAAACACGTACAAATGTGACCTTCAAACGCAGTGCCAACCGCACTCTTACCCCCCACCACTCAGGATGTCTAATATGCTTTTAATGGAACTCCCTCATACCACCGTACAAGAGAGCTTCACTGCAAGTCTAAAACGCAGCCAAAACCTCTCAGACAAACAGAAGCTAAACGATGTCAAAGTTAGCGTAAGGAGGGCTATGCGTGAAGCGTTCAGTGAATTAGAAAGTAAAATTCTATGTACCGACTTGACACAAAATCCTAGGAAGTTCTGATCTTACGTTAAATCAGTAAGTGGCTCGAAACAGCATATCCAGACACTGAAACAGAGGATGACGCGCGTAAAGCTGAAATGCTAAACACTTTTTTCCAAAGCTGTTTCACAGAGGAAGACCGCACTGCAGTTCCTTCTCTAAATCCTCGCACAAACGAAAAAAATGGCTGACATCGAAATAAGTGTCCAAGGAATAGAAAAGCAACTGGAAATACTCAACAGAGGAAAGTCCACTGGACCTGACGGGATACCAATTCGATTCTACACAGAGTACGCGAAAGAACTTGCCTCCCTTCTAACAGCCGTGTACCGAAAGTCTCTAGAGGAGCGGAAGCTTCAAAATGATTAAAAAATAGCACAGGTAGTCCCAGTCTTCAAGAAGGGTCGTCGAGCAGATGCGCAAAACTATAGACCTATATCTCTGACGTCGATTTTCAGAATTTTAGAACATGTTTTTTGGTCGTGTATCCTGTCGTTTCTGGAAACCCAGAATCTACTCTGTAGGAATCAACATGGATTCCGGAAACAGCAATCATGTGAGGCCCAACTCGCTTTATTTGTTCATGAGACCCAGAAAATATTAGATACAGGCTCCCAGGTAGAATGCTATTTTCCTTCACTTCCGGAAGGCGTTCGATACACTTCCGCACTGTCGCCTGATAAACAAAGTAAGAGCCTACGGAATATCAGACCAGCTGTGTGGTTGGATTGAAGAGTTTTTAACAAACAGAACACATGTTGTTCTCAATGGAGAGACGTTTACAGACGTTAAAGTAACCTCTGACGTTCCACAAGGGAGTGTTATGGGCCCATTGCTTTTCACAATATATATAAATGACCTAGTAGATAGATAGTGTCGGAAGTTCCATGCGGCTTTTCGCGGATGATGCTGTAGTATACAGAGAAGTTGCAGCATTAGAAAATTGTAGCGAAATGCAGGAAGATCTGCAGCGGATAGGCACTTGGTGCAAGGAGTGGCAACTGACCCTTAACATAGACAAATGTAATGTATTGCGAATACATAGAAAGAAGGATCCTTTATTGTATGATTATATGATAGCGGAACAAACACTGGTAGCAGTTACTTCTGTAAAATATCTGGGAGTATGCGTGCGGAACGATTTGATTGTTGGTAAGGCGGGTACCAGGTTGAGATTCATTGGGAGAGTCCTTAGAAAATGTAGTCCATCAACAAAGGAGGTTGCTTACGAAACACTCGTTCGCCCAATACTCGAGTATTGCTCATCAGTGTGGGATCCGTACCAGATCGGGTTGACAGAGGAGATAGAGAAGATCCAAAGAAGAGCGGCGCGTTTCGTCACTGGGTTATTTGGTAAGCGTGATAGCGTTACGGAGATGTTTAGCAAACTCAAGTGGCAGACTCTGCAAGAGAGGCGCTCTGCATCGCGGTGTAGCTTGCTCGCCAGGCTTCGAGAGGGTGAGTTTCTGGATGAGGTATCGAATATATTGCTTCCCCCTACTTATACCTCCCGAGGAGACCACGAATACAAAATTAGAGAGATTCGAGCGCGCACGAAGGCTTTCCGGCAGTCGTTCTTCCCGCGAACCATACGCGACTGGAACAGAAAAGGGAGGTAATGACAGTGGCACGTAAAGTGCCCTCCGCCACACACTGTTGGGTGGCTTGCGGAGTATAAATGTAGATGTAGAGATGTAGATGTAGAAATAGCTGTGACTACGCGAATTATTTTCCGTATTCGACCTTTATCTTCACTGAATGGGTAATTACTCCACTGCCTTACTCGACTATTTTGTTAATATCATTAACTTTAACTTACCTGTGATGGTATTGAAATAAACAAGACTTTCGTAAACATCATCAAAAAGTTAACTACGTTTGCTATTCGATAACGTAATCCTTGCTAGCACAGTATTTTCGTTATAAAAAGGCCAGATGAACAAAACGAAGTAATTGTTAATTTTGTACTGTCAAAATTCACAAAATTGTGAGGTAAAATTTACACAAACGTCAGCTTTACAATTTGTAAGCGCTCGACTAAGCCGCTCACTTGCTAATAGCACTGCCAATGAAGACCAAAAAAGGTCAAGTATGGGAAATTATTCGTATAGTTGCAAATTTTTGTATAGTGATACGAGGGAGTGGCATTAACAACATACTAAAGCTCCTGCCTGTGCGTGTGTGTGTGTGTGTGTGTGTGTGTGTGTGTGTGTGTGTGTGTATTGGGGGGGGGGGGGGGGGGTGCAGTCCGTTTGAAGGCCAGTTTTGTAGGTTTTACTTGAATACATCGAAAACAACGCCTCTAGCAATACCATATACCAACACAAAATTAAACTGTATTAAATTTCCTACAAGAAAAAAGGTCCAATTCCTTTTTTCTCTAGGACCAATAGTCTGAGTGCAGGGAGCGAGAGAAAGTTGGAAGCCTCGCGCGACGCACATGCGTTATAGTTTAGGTGTGGAGATTTGCGGACTCGGTGGACAAGTCGTGATACGTTGAAGACAATTGTCATTATCGCCCTGTATTGTTCCTAAATAAAGCGCAGGTGACAAAAGTCATGCGATATGGTCATGCTCACATGGACATGGCGGTGCTATGGCGTACACACGGTATAATACGGCACCGCATTGACGGAGCTCTCGTTTGTTCTCACCGTGATTAAAGTGAAAACGTTTCCGACGTGATTATCACCGGGCGAGGGAATTAACAGACTTTGAACGCTGGAGCTAGATGCATGGGTCATTCGGAGATGCTTAGTGTCAAGTGTGTGTCCAGAACAGGCGCGGCTCGTAATTAAAGGCTCTGAGGCGGAGCCACCCCAAAATATATGTTAAAGTAAATTTCGCAAGAACATATTACATAATTTAAATTATCAGGACGAATTTCGCACATTTCCCATTCCGATTAAAATAACGACGGTCAACGTTTTTGGAACTGTTTGTATCGATAGATGTTTTCCGAACGGTTAGTAGTGTTTAGGCTGCGCCTAGGAACGTCCGTAAGCTGCATGTAGTAGCGGTTTGGGGGCGTGGCTTCTACATAGTACAGCTGTTTATGGGCGACCCGAAGGCTCAGAGGTTGCAGCCTAAGGGTGTCATACCAACCACCACACGTTTTTCACGTTCCACTATCTATGTAATGAAGGAATGCAGAGTGGCCGAAACTTCGCTATCCAATCTCTGTCTCTGCACATCTCTACTACGCTTCGATGCGTCATTAATCGACGTTTAGTATTATTGTTTTGATAATGTTTTACATAGTTGTTTTGTTTCTACCATTGGCTATTTTATCCACATTTAGAATAAGTTTGCAATTATCCCGCCAGAGTGCACTAGACTACCGTAACTACAGGCTCTCTAACCATAACAACAGTACTGCCATCTAGCGAGAGTTTCATAAGTGATTAGAGGACAAAGCGCGCGAAATTTGTCCCGTGACTTTACTTTCCTTGCTTGCTGATGCTGACTGCTTTTGTTGATATCGTGTGATATTAGCAAGTTTCTTTTTCGGAGTGTATTTTGCAAGGTTTTAGTGAGTTTTATTTGCTTGTGAATATCTGCGACATACCGCGAGTGTGAAACCAGCGCAATATGAATTCAGTGTGCAATTTAATACGTAAAAACTTGGAACACGGCCATAGGATGCAAGTGAAAGAACTTGGTGCACCCAGACCCGATCTAACGATCAATCAAGAACAAAAACAGTGCAAATCTAGGCAAGGATACAAACGCAGTTTTAATAGAGCAATGTACGATGCAGCTGAGTGGTTGTGAAGTGAAAAATGCATTTTTCTGTTTCACCTGTCTTCGTACAAATAGTACTGATAGTGCCTGGACTGAAACTGGTATCACTGACTTAAAGAGTTTTCACGCAAAGGTGAAAATACATAATTCCAGCTAAAAACATTTAACTTCGAGCTTTGGAGGTAAACTACAATAAACGCCTTAAATTTAGAACTGAAAACACCAAAAATATTAAGCAGCTGCAAAGTTAACATTCATCGCATTAAAGACCTCTCCGAAACGCGTCTTTTCATATGATTTTCTGCAAAGTGTCAAAAAATGTAATGATGACGTATAAAAACACTAACCAAAGATTTTAACTCAAAGTTAGCTTCTAATGATATTTAATAAATACCTGATTATAGAAGACACAGTACGTAAAATTATGGGTAGAGAGTGATCTGCCCACCCCCCTCCCCCTGAATTCTTAGTTGTTTGTCAGACTAATCTGTAACGTAACCAGAGGTCTATATTGGCTCCGATTGATAAATGCCGCAGCCTTCCCCAGTATAGAAACCACGAGCCGCGCCTGGTCCAGAATATCAAATTTCAGGCATTATCTCTCACCATGGACAGCGTAGTGGCCGACGGCCTTCACTTAACGAGCGGGAGCAACGGCGTTGTCAGTGCTGACAGGCAAGCAACACAGCGTGGGACGTGCGACGGACGTATCCGCTGGGACAGTGGAGCGAAGTTTGGCGTTAATGAACTACGGCAGCAGCCATTGCTAACAGCACCACATCGCCCTCGACGTCTGTTCTGGGCTCCTGGCCATATCCTTTCGACCCCAGACGGCTGGAATACCGCGGCCTCTTTATCAGATTTCTTTCCCTAAGAGCTGACGGCAGGGTTCGAGTGTGGCGTAGACCCCAGGAAGCCATCGACCCGAGCTGTCAACAAGGTACAGCCCATAATGTTGCGGGCTGTGTTTACACGTAACGGACTGGTCCAACTCAACCGATCATTCACTGTATGAAACGTCCCCTTAGAACAAATTATAGATTTTTATATTGGTAATGCCACGTAGCGCTCTGTATGAAAATCACTGGCTGTGCTGTGTGCAGCCTGTGGCTAGTTTGCATTGTTGTCTGCCATTGTAGTGTTAGGCAGCGGCAGCTGGATGTGAACAGCGCGTAGCGTTGCACAGTTGGAGGTGAGCCGCCAGCAGTGGTGGATGTGGAGAGAGAGATGGCGAAGTTTTGTAATTTGTGATGAACTGCTACATATATTATGACTATTAAGGTAAATACATTGTTTGTTCTCTATTAAAATCTTTCATTTGATAACTATCCCTATCAGTAGTTAGTGCCTTCAGTAGTTTGAATCTTCTATTTAGCTGGCAGTAGTGGCGCTCGCTGTATTGCAGTAGTTCCAGTAAAGAAGATTTTTGTGAGGTAAGTGATTTGTGAAAGGTATAGGTTAAAGTTAGTCAGGGCCACTGTTTTGTAGGGATTATTGAAAGTCAGACTGCGTTGCGCTAAAAACATTGTGTGTCAGGTTAAGCACAGTCTTGTATAAGTTGTTCAAAGGGGACGTTTCAACTGGAGGTAGTTACGTTCGGCTTCGTGGAGATTGTGTGCAGACATTCGCGGACTTCGTGTACCCAAACAACGATGCAATTATGCGAATGCACCATTTCACTGGGCTACAATAGTTCGCTACCGGTTTGAAGAGCGTTCTGGACATTTCGCGGGAACGGTCTGGCCACCCATATCGCCCGACTCGAAACATTTATCGGACATAATGCAGAGGTCAGTTCGTGCACATAATCCTGCAGCGGCAACACTTTAGCCATTATGGACGGTTATAGAGGCAGCTTGGGTCAGTACCCTTCCAACGACTTGTTGAGTGCATGCCACACAGAGCTGCTGGCACGACGCCTGGCGTATGGAGGGCCGACACGGTACTGGGCGGTATCCCAGGACTTTTGTCAGCGCGGTGTGTCCTGGCGGCGAGAGCAGCACAGCGCCGGCAGTCGCGTCACGTCGCGCGCCTTTCTCAGCCGCTCACGCGGCGACTTCCGCTTCCTGCTGAACACACACGGCTATCCTTCTGCCGCCCGCGCGGCGCACCAGCGGCGCCCCGCCACCTTGTTCTTTTTGCGCCATTCACCACGTAAGCTGATGTCGTGAGTCCACTGTCACAGTGGAACACTACCTTTAGAAGCTGGGACACTATTCGTGGATAAAAACAGCGATTCAAAAAGTGTGTTTGTTACCTTAATTCCAGTCTACGATCACAACAATTGTCGTTAGACTATCCATTTCTGTCCACAGTGACCGTCTTGAGAGCTGTCACAATAAAGGCAAACCGACTGCAACTAATGGACAATCTACCTCTTCAGAATGAGATTTCCACTCTGCAGCGGAGAGTGCGCTGATATGAAACTTCCTGGCAGATTCTTTCAGGAGTGATAGCTCTGCAAGGTTCGCAGGAGAGCTTCTGTAAAGTTTGGAAAGTAGGAGACGAGGTACTGGCAGAAGTAAAGCTGTTAGGACGGAGCGTGTGAGTCGTGCTTGGGTAGTTCAGTTGGTAGAGCACTTGCCCGCGAAAGGCATAGGTCCCGAGTTCGAGTCTCGGTCCGTCACACAGTTTTAATCTGCCAGGAAGTTTCATATCAGCGCACATTCCGCTGCAGAGTGAAAACTGATTCTGAAAACATCCCCTAGGCTGTGGCTAAGCCATGTCTCGGCAATATCCTTTCTTTCAGGAGTGCTAGTTACGCAAGGTTCGCAGGAGAGCTTCTGTAAAGTTTGGAAGGTAGGAGACGAGGTACTGGCAGAAGTAAAGCTGTGAGGACGGAGCGTGAGTCGTGCTTGGGTAACTCAGTTGGTAGAGCACTTGCCCGCGAAAGGTAAAGGTCCCGAGTTCGAGTCTCGATCCGGCACACAGTTTTAATCTGCCAGGAAGTTTCAATCTACCTCTTGTTCACATTAAAATTTAGCGTAATGAAAAGGTACCATTTTCATACGTACCAAATTGAACTAAAAATATGGTACGATCTAGACCACGGTGCGGGCAGACTCGTAATGTGAATGGGATGCAGTCCCGACACAAGAAAGAGAGAAAAATTTCCGGGCGACGTTTGGGAAGAACATTCACTGTGAATTTTGCTTTTCTCATTAATAAATTGCATTACCACTGTTGTGCCTAGATCTTGTTACTGTGTTACGAATTTTTCCCTCGTTCAGGTGGCAAAATGCATAGCATACGGCTCTCACAAGAACTGCAACTTTGGCACTAGCGTGTAGATGCAAATGACAACTCGAGACAGACGTGACTAGTCGACTGAGACACGTGCAGTTGGGGTTTTGCTCGACGAAGTGACTCTGGACCCAGCGTTAGTGAGAACTGACTATGTGACGTTTCTGGCTACAGCTACAGCTACTCTCCACTTCAAAGGGGTGTGTGTTGTGAATCACGTAGTGCAAGCACGTGTAGTGATCCCAGAAAATTTCTACACGGTCTCGTGTGACGGCTCGCTATGAGATAGGACTGTTGATATGTTTAAAAATATCGGGAATCCGATATATTGATACTTAAAAGATGTGATTATCGGCTCTCGATATATCTAGGAAAAGTATCGATATATCGGCGGGAAGATATCGACAACGTGCCTATAAAAATATCGGCTGCGCATTGTAAATACACTGCCGGTTTTAGAGCCTTATATTATTTACCGTTAGATGCTCTGTACATCAACGAGCTACCAGGTTACCCATCCCCCTTAGAGCAAGAACTGAAAGAAAAACGATGCTCGTTCACACTTGGCGATAACCAGTATGCTAAGAATGGTAACTGCAGGTTGTAGTAGTTGTTGTTGTTGTTGTGGTCTTCAGTTCTGAGACTGGTTTGATGCAGCTCTCCATGCTACTCTATCCTGTGCAAACTTCTTCATCTCCCAGTGCCTACTGCAACCTACATCCTTCTGAATCTGCTTAGTGTATTCATCTCTTGGTCTCCGTCTACGATTTTTATCCTCCACGCTGCCCTCCAATACTAAATTGGTGATCCCTTGACGCCTCAGAACATGTCCTACCAACCGAAGGTAATGGCACACGATATAAGGTATCTAGTGGATCCGAGGTTCGGTTTTGTCACACATCGGATTTGTCCGGAACAGTTTATGTCGACTTGTCTGTCTTTTCATTTCTGCAAACGCCAGCGTGCTGGGAGCTGTAGTGTCAACACTGCGTGCCGAAGTTAAACGTTGCAGTTTCTGCTGGCAGCGCCCATTACGTCAGCATTTCCCCTCATACGTCTCCGCCCACTGCAACGACCAATCATGTCTTTTACATTATTGGTCATCATTTCTAGCAGCTGTGTTTGAAAAGTGCCCATTTGATTCAATAACACGCTAGTTGCGTCAAAAATTGTTATTTTTAGTCTTGACCAACCAATTACTCTCGGCAGAGGAAAATTAACAGTAGACTTCTTAGCATTTGCAGACTATCTATCCATCTTAACTTGCGATGTTTCAACAGACAAAAAACAGACTCAACTCCTGAAAGAAGCTGCGGAAAAAGCCGGCCTGCAAGTATCTTTTGAAAATACAGAATATACGACTTGCAACAAACAAGCACCAAAATTCATGGAGGCAAAATATGGGAAAATTAAACGAGTGCGACAGTTTACATACCTCGGTGAAACGATTCAGGAAAATGGAATAGAAACTGTTTATCGACTCACTCAAAATATCTACAGTAAAAAATGTGTCTCCAAGAACACAAAACTACGACATTACAATACCGTCTTAAACCAGAATGGCTGTATGGATCAGAGACACTAATTTTAAACAGGAAAACAGACATAGAAAACGTTCAGAAAAACGAACGGAAGATCACAAGAAAAATTTTAGGCCCAAAACTTGTAGATGAACAGTATCGGCTCACAGGCAAACAGCAAATCAAACAAAACTCTAATATTTACACTGACATTAGAAAACGCAGATTAAGATTCTATGGACACATCAAAAGAATGAATCCGGACATACTTACAAAGCAAATAATTGAATTCTATGAAAACAGGAGTAAGTCAAAAACGGACCCCATGAAACGGATTGGCGAAATCAAAACAGATTGAAACTAGCAGGAATTACATCACAGGATATCTAAAACAGGGAAATCTTCAAAATTCACAAGTCGCAAGTTGACCAAGAGAAGAAACCAAAGAAGAAGACTCGAACAACGTGGTCTCAAGAAATAAAAGAAGCCCACAGTAAAAGAATGAAAGAAGTATGGGCACAAAGAAAGGCAAATGCATACCACTAAGTACTTTTCGTAGTCCTAATGGGCTCATCGATATCGATATGTCGATATGTCGTGGCGGAAATATTGCCTATATGTGTTGCTATGGCTTGGAAAAAACGATAGAGCGATATGTTGACATTTTATCAACAGTCCTACTCTGAACGCATTAAATTTAACGCCATCGGCTACGGAACGAATGACTGCGAGCAGCGGATCATATGGAACACACGGACGACTACACTTCACAATAATTATTTAAATGAAAACTTTCTAAAATGACATGTTTTAAAAAATGAACTAACAGGCAGAAAATAATTTCCCCTGGCCCCATACACTCAGACAGTCGTGAAAATTTGTCCTGGTGAATTTTTAATGGCGATGACAGTACTTCTAAAATTTAAATTTAAAATGAGAAACGTAGGGCACGTGGCAGAGCTAACTGATGCCTGAATAGTTCACCCAAACCGCTAACAGTTTTTTGCACTGCAAATGATGTAAACTATTGGGCGACTTTTTTTCTCAGCAATTCCTAGTCCCTACAGTCCTAGCGATTATCTATTAATGCGCTCCAAGTTTTACGTTTTAAATTGTACAAATATTGCTACAGCTATTAAAAACGACAAGGACAAATTTTCAGGACTGTCTGTATGGGGTTAGGAATCTGTATGGTGTAGGAGAAATTGTTTTACGTTTTTTAGTCCGTTTTAAAAATGTACTACATTAAAAAATTATTTAAATAATTATTTTCTGCTTTTTACTCTCGTACGTGTGAAACACTTTGGTGAGACAGCAACATCGACATGTAGAAAATGTCGGGTTTATGTTACTTTCTGTCAGCTTGAGTCAGCCAAATGGTTCAAATGGCTCTGAGCACTATGGGACTTAACTTCTGAGGTCATCAGTCCCCTAGAACTTAGAACTACTTAAACCTAACTAACCTAAAGACATCACACACATCCACGCGCGAGGCAGGATTAGAACCTGCGACCGTAGCGGTCGCGCGGTTCCAGATTGTAGAGCCTAGAACCGTTCGGCCACCCCGGCCGGCGAGTCAGCCAATGTGCTGCTTCGTCCTACGTGTGTCTCGCGAAGGTGAGAAGTAGCAAGACTGGAACTCACGCAGAGGACCACCAGCAGTCATCCTTACCGCCACCCGTCAGACAACAAAGCGAATAAATACGGCACTGTCATCCAGTTCTGAGCTATGTCGAAACTTTCAAATCCCTAACGTATAGGGAAGTTAGTTTGAAACCAATTACAAAATTTATACAGAACAAAGCAACCTTATAGAAACGTGTTAAAATGAGCACAACGTCTTTAGTTGACGTGGGAGCCAGTGGTTACGCCTGGAGAAGAAAACGTGCCCAGTGTGAGTGAGCCTTGCCGAAATGCTGACCACCTTGTGAGAGCACGGCCACATCCAGCCGCAAGCGGTCCTTCAGGAAAGCCGGTCGGCCGACTGGCCCGCCTCTGCGCCGCCACCCTCCCAGGGCGCCAGTCGCCTCCACGGGGCGGTGGCGGCGGTTTGGTCAGTCGATTGTCTGTTTTTGTTCATTTAGTTTTTTTTTTAGCACTGAAAGACCTGAGTCGAAACAAACCTCGGGAGTAGAACTACTGACAGCCTTGGGAGAGCCAGTCCTGACAAACCTCTACCATCTGGTGACCAAGATGTATGAGACAGGCGAAATACGCTCAGACTTCAAGAAGAATATAATAATTCCAATCCCAAAGAAAGCAGGTGTTGACATGTGAAAATTACCGAACTATCAGTTTAATAAGTCATAGCTGCAAAATACTAACGCGAATTCCTTACAGACGAATGGAAAAACTGGTAGAAGCCGACCTCGGGGAAGATCAGTTTGGATTCCGTAGAAATATCGGAACACGTGAGGTAATACTGACCGTACGACTTATCTTAGAAGCTAGATTAAGGAAAGGCAAACCTACGTTTCTAGCATTTGTAGACTTAGAGAAAGCTTTTGACAATGTTGACTGGAATACTCTCTTTCAAATTCTAAAGGTGGCAGGGGTAAAATACAGGGAGCGAAAAGCTATTTAGGATTTGTACAGAAACCAGATGGCAGTTATAAGAGTTGAGAGGCATGAAAGGGAAGCAGTGGTTGGGAAGGGAGTGAGACAGGGTTGTAGCCTCTCCCCGATGTTATTCAATGTGTATATTGAGCAAGCAGTGAAGGAATCAAAAGAAAAATTCGGAGTAGGTATTAAAATCCATGGAGAAGAATTAAAAACTTTGAGGTTCGCCGATGACATTGTAATTCTCTCAGAGACAGTAAAGGACTTGGAAGATCAGATGAACGGAATGGATAGTGTCTTGAAAGGAGCATATAAGATGAACATCAAAAACGAGTATAATGGAATGTAGTTGAATTAAGTCAGGTGATGCTGAGGTAATTAGATTAGGAAATGAGACACTTAAAGTAGTAAAAGAGTTTTCCTATTTGGGGAGCAAAATAACTGATGATGGTCGAAGTAGAGAGGATATAAAATGTAGACTGGCAATGGCAAGGAAAGCATTTCTGAAGAAGAGAAATTTGTTACATCGAGTATAGATTTAAGTGTCAGGAAGTCGTTTCTGAAAGTATTTGTATGGAGTGTAGCCATGTATGGAAGTGAAACATGGACGATAAATAGTTTGGACAAGAAGAGAATAGGAGCTTTCGAAATGGAGTGCTACAGAAGAATGCTGAAGATTAGATGGGTAGATCACATAACTAATGAGGAAGTATTGAATAGGACTGGGGAGAAGAGAAGTTTGTGGCACAACTTGACTAGCCCGGGTTCCCGGGTTCGATTCCCGGCGGGGTCAGGGATTTTCTCTGCCTCGTGATGGCTGGGTGTTGTGTGATGTCCTTAGGTTAGTTAGGTTTAAGTAGTTCTAAGTTCTAGGGGACTGATGACCTCAGAAGTTAAGTCGCATAGTGCTCAGAGCTATTTGAACCATTTGAACAACTTGACTAGAAGAAGGGATCGGTTGGTAGGACATGTTCTGAGGCATCAAGGGATCACCAATTTAGTATTGGAGGGCAGCGTGGGGGGTAAAAATCGTAGAGGGAGACCAAGAGATGAATACACTAAGCAGATTCAGAAGGATGTAGGTTGCAGTAGGTACTGGGAGATGAAGAAGCCTGCACAGCATAGAGTAGCTTGGAGAGCTGCATCAAACCAGTCTCTGGACTGAAGACCACAACAACAGCAACAGTTTTTTTTTAGACGAATGAAGCTGTCTCTGTGGCCACGTCAGCCACGTCAGTCTTTTCCACTTGCCGTCTGCGCTTGAGGGGTTCCTTCAATATGAGACAACCAGCGAACACAGTTGTTTGACGAGAACAGGCGTTACGGTTCCACGTGGCCCTGACTATATAACATAAATAACGTATATCATTTCAAGGAGAGGTGCATAAAAACTATACTTCTAAAAATGAAGCATTTTCAAAATTTTTTTCGTTGGTTGGTTGATTTGGTGGAGAGGACCAAACAGCGAGGTCATCGGTCCCATCGGATTAGGAAAGGATGACGAACACTGCCGGCCGTCCTCTTTCAAAGGAACCATCCCAGCATTTGGCTGAAGCGATTTACAGAGAAACTAAATCAGTATGGCCTGACGTGGGTTTTAAGCATCGTCCTCCCGAATGTTACTCCAGTGTGGTAAAGACTGCGCCACCGCGACCGCTAAAAAGTATGTATTTTCTTAAATACGAATTTGTCGTAGTTCCAGCATTGAATACGAATTTTAAGTTGGTGTTGAAAGCTTAGTACCTGGTGCTACACTGTAAATGTGTGTGTTGTGGTCTTCAGTCCTGAGACTGGTTTGATGCAGCTCTCCATGCTACCCTATCCTGTGCAAGCTTCTTCATCTCCCAGTACTTACTGCAACCTACAGCCTTCTGAATCTGCTTAGTGTATTCATCTCTTGGTCTCCTACGATTTTTACCCTCAACGCTGCCCTCCAATACTAAATTGGTAATCCCTTGATGTCCTACCAATCGATCCCTTCTTCTAATCAAGTTGTGCCACAAATCCCTCTTCTCCTCAATTATATTCAGCGCCTCCTCATTAGTTAGGTGATCTACTCATTGTAAACATATGTTTAAACAAATGAACGGTACTTTCTAAATTTATAGTTATTGAAGCTCTGTCTCTCTCTGCCTGATCACATGTAATTCTCTTACGGTAAATACGCAGATGAGGTGAACAGAAAGTATAATAAATTTTTTAGTCGTACAGTAAACGAACCAGATGGTTTGTCGAAACTATTTGGTCCAAAATTTTGCTTCCGCCGTTTTGCAATAGTTACAAGCGGTTGTGGGCCGTAATCTTAGACATTTGTAAACATGACGCCATCAAGATATTAGTCGATTTGTGATTGCATCACAAGTTATTCTCGACTGAATATGGCAACTTAAGAGCGCAATTCTGGTCATTTGCGGAAAGTTTTAATTTTCTGCTTTAACGTGAAGAAAATGGCGGCTGCGGCTCATAAAGTGCTGGGTAAAACCTATGATGAGATACCATTTACTGAATGAACGTGCACAGAACGGTTTCAACGCGTGATTTTGTAGTCAAAGACCGGCATGGCGGAGAGAGAGAGGTTTCCAAACCCACTCAAACCGACGGAAACAATCACGGGAGATCGTTATGGAAAGCAAATGATGCGTTTGAGCAGAGCATTGGAAAGGCAAACGGCCGCAATAAAGCGATACACACGGAAAGGTGATTTTGCAGCATGGCAGTGCTCAACCCCTTCTTGCAAAACCCGTCAAAACGTACTCGGAAACGCTGAAATGGGAAGTCCAACCCCACTGGTCGTATTCTCCATTCTCCCTCTGACTTCCACTCTTTCCGGTCAGCGGCACACGGCCTGGCTGGCCAGCGCTTCCGATCGTGTGAACAAGTGTGAAACTGGACCGGTGCGTGGGTGGACCTCGTCAAAAGACGCCCAGCACTTCCGCCGCGGGGTCCGTGCGCTGCACGACAGATGGGAGAAAGTAGTGGCCAGCGGTGGGCAATACTTTGAATCGTAAACATTTCGTAAGATTTTCATAATAAAGCCTCGAATATCGAGAAAAAACGGCGGAAGCATGGTTATGGACCTAACACTTTTTCGTGAAAAAATTTCGTCATCTTTCATTAATATCCTTTCGATGTTTAAGCAACGCAGCGTGCGCATGGACGAGAGTGGGGGAACCGCTTGAAAACCGCACTCAGACTGGACAACGGAGCCCACAGAAAGACTACAGACCTGCTTCGTTTAAAAGATAAAGAGTGAACAATTCAGTCATCACGGAAAGTGACGATGGACTGTATCGATAGTTTTCATTGGGTTCTGGCCATAGACTGATTTCACTCGAAGAATGAATGAATAACTCAACCGATATGTGGAAGTACCAGAGCATACGGAGAAGTGATGTCTCCAAATTTGTATGTGAAAACTCCTAATGCTTTCTAAACGTTCTAGAGCTTTTTTCTCGCTGTTTCTCAAGTTCAAAAAACGGCTCTGAGCACTGTGGGACTTAACATCTGAGATCATCAGTCCCCTAGAAATTAGAACTACTTAAACCTAACTAACCTAAGGGCATCACACACATCCATGCCCGAGGCACGATTCGAACCTGCGACCGTAGCAGTCGCGCGGTTCCGGACTGAAGCGCCTAGAACCTCTCGGTCACTGCTTTCGGCGTTTCTCAAGTAATGAAATAGCTACATTACACACCGCCATGTTGCACGCTACAACTCAGGCCCTTTAGTGACAAAGGGCTGCTGTAGAACGTTAATAACATTTGTTTTATTCAAAAAGTTTAAAGAGTTTTCGCATAAAAAATTCGGAGACGTTACTTTTGAGCACAGTCTCGTACAACAGAATGATTCGATTGTTTTCTGACAATCGACTGGATCGCTTGTTTTCTTTCTGTTTTCCCATCTGTACGCGATGAAGTCATTGACCCTCCTACCTAATGCGACCCCTAGGTAGCCTATTCGCGCAGAAAGAGAACGTGAGGGTGGGGGAGGGGGGGTGGGGGGAGGAGAGAGAGAGAGAGAGAGAGAGAGAGAGAGAGAGAGAGAGAGAGAGAGAGGGAGGGAGGGAGAGAGTGAGCACAGAGGTGAAGTCGCACATGATTCTGATCAGCTGCAATGCTATGTTCATCTGCGATCGTCAGTCGATTCGTATGTCCACAATGCTTTCCGGTGTTCGAATATTGTTTTGAAGACTTCAAATCGATTGCAATATATCAGAGTTATTTTATGATTTGTTACGCACTCGGTATGTGTCTGCACCTTGGCCAGACGACAGATTTTGTACATTTTACTCATCTCAACGTAAATCATAGGTTTCATCAAGGAACTGTCTTTTCGAAGCTCAAATAAGGAAGTATTCGAGATGGAACTAGTACTGTTTTCAAGTAAGCACGGTGACATTTGTACTCACGTATTTCGCCATGCATCACTCATTCTACAGATACTGAGAAGAATGTCAGGAACTACGCGCATATTTCCACGGAATGAGGGCATTCCTAGTAAGCAGAACGAAACAGACCGTCGTCTCCCCTCCCCCTCCCTCTCTCCTCTCTCACTCTCTCTCTCTATCTCTCTCTCTCTCTCTCTCTCTCTCTCTCTCTCTCTCTCTCTCTCTCAGTCTTTGCTTTAACTTGCGACAGCTATAAATATCTCGGTCCCCATTTCCATCACATATCAGTATTCAGCACCAAAAAATATGTATGTTTTACTCAAATCATTCGAGACAAATATCAAATGTGCCTGTTTTTGCAATTAATAACCGACGCATTTGATTGTACATTGCGCTAACGATGTAAATGTAGATCTTTCAGTTCTAACGCTTGATATTTATGTTCGAAATTTACTTTAGTGCTGTAAATTTCGTTATACAGTCATGGTTAGCTGTTTCAATCTCTGGTTAGAAACTACGTTTAACGTAATCCAGGAACAATGACGTGGATGTAATAGTTTTCGTTGCCATCGGGATGCGAGAGATCGGTGAGTCGGCTTGCCTCTCACCACTGGGGTGCCCGATGTCGGTGAGAGTCCACGGCAGTTGCGCCTGTCACTGTCACCTCGTGGACATCTTACTCGTCACGATGGTTGTGGCTTGTGTTCCGCTGGTAGCCGCGCAGCGGCCAGCGCGAGAGTAAGAGCAGTTGAATAGAAACACACACCGCCGTCAGTTACCTTCACGAAGCGGTTGGAGGCGACCACCGAAATCAAGCCACTGTCAAGCCCTAGGAAACAGATAACTACGTTACCAGACAAGTAGCCTATTTGCCAGAAATGTCATTTGCTAGCCATACTCGTATTTGTACTGTAGAATCACATTTGCAACACTCAAATAACTTTGAACATAAATGTCAACCGATAGGATACAAAGTTTTACATTTACATCGTAATTGCAATGTAGAATCAAATTCGTCACTTCTTAAATTCAAAAACAGGCTCTCCTGACGTTTGTCGCTTATAGTGTCATCGAGCGCGAATGGGAAAAAATGGTTTCAGTAAACCGCACGTGTTTTTTGGCATCGAATACAAATATGCAATAAATATTGGGGTTCCCATATGAAAATGCAAAGTGGACCCCACCACGCAGAAGGGGTGGTTAGGAGGTGGCCAGTTGTTGCACAGACAATTGCCCCCTTTATTAATATAAAATTTTCACCTAGAACAGTTTTTTTCACACGACGCGTCGTTTTCGTGACACTTAGTTGTCTCAAGTTAAAACAAACCAACTCCCTGTATAGCCCTTGTAGCGACCCGGATCTAGGAGCGCCTCCGTCAGAGGCCATAAACCTTCATAAATACTCCACAAGCCGCTGTATAGCGCATGGCGGAGGGTACTTCGTACCAACATTACCAGTTATCTTTCCCATTTCATTCGTGTTCTGAGCGAAGTAATAACGACTGTCTACATGTCTTTAAGTTGCCGTAATATCTCTCATCTCATTCTCATGATCCCTGTGCGAGATACACTACGTGCACAGAATAATGGCCGCACAGCCTTCTCGCAAACAGGTTCTGTAAATTTACCCAACAGGCTTTCCCGAGAACTACGTGCTTCTTCCAGACATTCCCCTATAAGTTTACTGCGCGTTTCAGTTACACTTTCTACAGGCTATACCGAATGGTACTCACATTGATCACTTGAAAGAAAAACTATTCTAAGTTGCTTCTTCATTTGATGTATTATTTATATCTGTAAATTGAATGTAATAAATGCTACGAAACCATAAAACCCTTATATTCATGTTGGCATACACTGTACACTGGATGCCATTTGCCTCACTTACTTGGCAAGGTCTGAAAGCACTGTAACACTGCACTAGCGTCTTTGGTTGGCAGTCGACGCTGCTGATAGTGCGTTGCTGTCACTTGCCAGCTCTATTTCTCGCTGTAGCCCACCTCACATCGTCAACAACCCGCCTTATGTGCACAACCCCTTCCCCAATCGATCCTTTAAAAAAATCGTTTCAAGACAAGTTAATTTTCACGTATATTAATGTTTATGGTATCAAATATTGTGAACTACGTCTCGTACAATGATATAACTTTGCACCACATTAGTGGTGTAAGTCAATAATGTCTGCGAATAGAGTTAGTAGTAAAGAAGTAAAGAACTAAAATGTAGTGCCTGTGCTGAAGTTTTACTGCATGAACAGCGAAAATGTACCGTACTACACTTCTTTCCTCTCATAGTTTTGTGGGGGGTATCGGAAGGGAAACTTTTCGAAAAGGTTTGAATTTGTGTCCCAAGTTTGTAGGAAGTCGCAAAATGCCCTCATTCTCAAGTAATGAACGAATATGTTGTGGTCTTCAGTCCGAGGACTACTTTGGTGCAGATATACGTGCTATTCTATCATGTGCAAGCCTCTACATCTCAGAGTAAGTACTGCAACCTACAGCCTTCTGAATCTGCTTAGTGTATTCATTTCTTGGTCTCCCTCTATAATTTTTACACCCATACTTCCCTGCAATACTAAACTGACGATCCCTTGATGTCTCAGAATGTGTCCCATCAACAGATCCCTTCTTTCTGTCAAACTACGCCAAAAATTTCTTTTCTCCCCAATTGTGTTCAGTACGTTCTCATTAGTTACATGATCTACCCATATAATCTTTAGATTTATTCTGTAGCGTTAAATTTCGAAAGCTTATTTTCTCTTCCTGTCTGAACTCTTTATCGTCCGTGTTTCACTTCCATACAAGGCTACACTCCACACACATACATCCTCAAAAGACATCCTGACACTTAAATCTATGTTTTATGTCAACAAATTTCTCTTCTTCAGAAACGCTATTCTTGCCAGTTCCAGTCTACGTTTTACACTCCTGGAAATGGAAAAAAGAACACATTGACACCGGTGTGTCAGACCCACCACACTTGCTCCGGACACTGCGAGAGGGCTGTACAAGCAATGATCACACGCACGGCACAGCGGACACACCAGGAACCGCGGTGTTGGCCGTCGAATGGCGCTAGCTGCGCAGCATTTGTGCACCGCCGCCGTCAGTGTCAGCCAGTTCGCCGTGGCATACGGAGCTCCATCGCAGTCTTTAACACTGGTAGCATGCCGCGACAGCGTGGACGTGAACCGTATGTGCAGTTGACGGACTTTGAGCGAGGGCGTATAGTGGGCATGCGGGAGGCCGGGTGGACGTACCGCCGAATTGCTCAACACGTGGGGCGTGAGGTCTCCACAGTACATCGATGTTGTCGCCAGTGGTCGACGGAAGGTGCACGTGCCCGTCGACCTGGGACCGGACCGCAGCGACGCACGGATGCACGCCAAGACCGTAGGATCCTACGCAGTGCCGTAGGGGACCGCACCGCCACTTCCCAGCAAATTAGGGACACTGTTGCTCCTGGGGTATCGGCGAGGACCATTCGCAACCGTCTCCATGAAGCTGCGCTACGGTCCCGCACGCCGTTAGGCCGTCTTCCGCTCACGCCCCAACATCGTGCAGCCCGCCTCCAGTGGTGTCGCGACAGGCGTGAATGGAGGGACGAATGGAGACGTGTCGTCTTCAGCGATGAGAGTCGCTTCTGCCTTGGTGCCAATGATGGTCGTATGCGTGTTTGGCGCCGTGCAGGTGAGCGCCACAATCAGGACTGCATACGACCGAGGCACACAGGGCCAACACCCGGCATCATGGTGTGGGGAGCGATCTCCTACACTGGCCGTACACCACTGGTGATCGTCGAGGGGACACTGAATAGTGCACGGTACATCCAAACCGTCATCGAACCCATCGTTCTACCATTCCTAGACCGGCAAGGGAACTTGCTGTTCCAACAGGACAATGCACGTCCGCATGTATCCCGTGCCACCCAACGTGCTCAAGAAGGTGTAAGTCAACTACCCTGGCCAGCAAGATCTCCGGATCTATCCCCAATTGAGCATGTTTGGGACTGGATGAAGCGTCGTCTCACGCGGTCTGCACGTCCAGCACGAACGCTGGTCCAACTGAGGCGCCAGGTGGAAATGGCATGGCAAGCCGTTCCACAGGACTACATCCAGCATCTGTACGATCGTCTCCATGGGAGAATAGCAGCCTGCATTGCTGCGAAAGGTGGATATACACTGTACTAGTGCCGACATTGTGCATGCTCTGTTGCCTGTGTCTATGTGCCTGTGGTTCTGTCAGTGTGATCATGTGATGTATCTGACCCCAGGAATGTGTCAATAAAGTTTCCCCTTCCTGGGACAATGAATTCACGGTGTTCTTATTTCAATTTCCAGGAGTGTATATCCTGTCTACTTTGCCTAGATTGCAAACCTCACCTATGTCTCATTTCTCAATCTAGTTCCCTCATTATTACCTGATTTAATTTTACATTCCATTATGTTTATTTTGCTTTCGTTGGTGTTCATCTAATATCCTCCTTTCAAGACACCGTCCATGCCGTTCAACTGCTCTTCCAAGTCCTTTGCTGTCTCCTGCAGAATTACTATGTCATCGGCAAACGTCGAAGTTTTTATTTCTTCTCCCTAAACTTTAAATCCTACACCAAATTTTTCTTTGGTTTCCTGTACTGCTGGCTCAGTGTATAGACTGAATAAGACTGGGAATAGGCTAGGACCGTGTCTCACTACCCTGTCAACCACTGCCTCTCTTTCATGCCCTCGACTCTTACAACTACTGTCTGGTTTCTGTACAAACTGTAAATAGCCTTTAGATCCATGTATTTTTCACCTGCTCGTTTCAGGATTCAAAAGAGGGTATTCCAGCCGACATTGTCGAAAGCTTTCTCTGAGTCTACAAAAGTTATAAACGTAGATTTGCCTTTCTTTAGCCTATCTTCTAAGAGAAGTCGTAGGATCAATGTTGTCTCCCACGTTATACATTTCTCCAGAATCCAAAATGATCTTCAACGAGGTCGGTTTCTACAAGCTGATATAATCTTCTGTAAATAATTCGTGTCAGTTATTAAACTGATAACATTCACACCCTTCATCACGTATTTTCTTTGAATCGGAATTATTATATTATTCTGGAAGTCTGAGGGTACTTTGGCTATCTCATACATCTCGCAGACCATGAAGAATAGTTTTGTCGCGGCTGACTCACCAAAAGAGATAAGCAGTTCAGAAGGAATGTCGTCTACTCCAGGGGCTTTGTAGCCTGGATGATTTGCGTGCTGTCACTTACACTGCCTCAAGACACATACATAGTTTCTAACGGTAATACTTCACTTACCGTGTTAAATGTTTACCGTAAGATTATATTTCTTAATGAGTAAATTTTGACAGCATCTTAAATTTTAAATCCGCTCAGTCGGTATGCATGCGGCAGCATACATACCTAGTATGTTCCAAAACGCCGCGCATAAAAACGGGATTTTCCAGTGCACATACCTCGGGTTCTACAGGCTCTAGTATTTTGGACAGCCTCATTATGTGCCCCGCAGTAACATCGTCGTAGTGCCACTGTCCCGCAGTGTAGCGTCAAATAATGAATGTTACACACTCCCTTCTGCTTAGGTAAATGGAGCAAATCGGTTGGTTCTTTTTGTATCTAATGTGGTCTACCGTGGGCTTGATGAGACTTGTGGAGGCATCATTAGTTCATGGCCGGTTCCTCGGAAAACACGAAGAAAGGGCTTTTTTACCATATTTTTGGCATAACTATCGGACCAAAACCCAGCAAAGCATTCCAAAAGGGCTATTCACAACAAATGGCTGAAATTTTTACGAAATATTTCTAAGATCCCGATCTCAAACAACTTTAAAATTTTTTTGGTGTCTTTATCCGTTTCCAAGATACAGCGGTTCAAAGTTGCCCTACTTCTACACATAAAATGCGGTATGGGGCGAAATCTAAGTAGCAAATAACCGCAACAAATTGCTCAAATTTGAAAAGTATGTTCTCTCGGCATTTCTCTAGAAGAGCCATCTCCCCGTTTTCAAAAATCTTTATCCATTACCGAGAAACACCCTAAAAACTTCCACGTGGGAGTGGATGGGTATGAGAGACTTCCAGCGACGGACTAGGGAGTGTGAGTGAGCTACAGTTAGGAGAGCTCGTGGAAGTCATAGGTGAGTTTCAGGTTAGAAAAGCGCAAAATACGTTCGCATGCCCAAATTTTTGGGAAAATTTTTAAATATACTGAGGAACATAGAATAAGACACTTCTCAGTCTTTTAAAGAAAGAAGAACATATTCGCCTTTTTTGCACACACATAGGAGCAGTTTTCCTCTGGTAATTATATGAAATATAGAAAATCAAATTTTTGTTGTCTCTGGAAGCCGTTAGGTAAGCAGCTTGCAACTGAGACCAGCTGATCGGCTGACCGCCTTCGCTGTCGAGGAATGCAGACTACTCCCAGCCTGCCCCTCCACCTCTCCCGTTTCACCTCGCTCTCTGTTACAGTCTTTAACCGTTCCCTCTTTCTCTTCCTTATTTTTCATATTCCGCACACCTATCAGCTGTACTCGAAACATAACTTTCCTTGAATCTCTTCCTACTCGCAACATTTAAATGACTGGACGCTGACAGTTGTTTATTTTTATATAAAAAATACTCTTTTGCCTTCAACAACCCTTAGTACCTTGTTTCCCGTGAATCATGTCACTTTACCTGTTCCAGTCCGTGGACAACAATATTCGTTCGCTATTTAAACAGTCTCTTGTCCAAGTTTGACATTCAGCAGCCGCGCGGGATTAACCGAGCGGTCTTGGGCGCTGCAGTCATGTACTGTGCGGCTGGTCCCGGCGGAGGTTCGAGTCCTCCCTCGGACATGGGTGTGTGTGTTTGTCCTTAGGATAATTTAGGTTAAGTAGTGTGTAAGCTTAGGGACTGATGACCTAAGCAGTTAAGTCCCATAAGATTTCACACCTTTTTTTTTGACATTCAGCTTCCGGTTCTTCCTTCTGGCGCACACCTGACTACCCCAGATGGATTTTTCTTTGTGTGCATCCCGTAGCCACTCCGCTTACCCAACATTTACTGCTGCGTCATTTGCGAACCGTATCGCCCTGATGTTCTGTCCGCTGCAAACAACTGCAAGCCTAGGCAGCCCTCTACTCCTCTCATTACCACTTCAATATACATTTTAAATATTATTGATGGCAGTGAGCAGCTCTGTCGTACACTATTGCTGGTTTTGGCTTCTTGTGTGGTTCACAAGAGAAATCGTGGAGGGCCGCATCAAACCAGTCAGAAGACACGGCCGCTTACAGCGCAACCCCGCCCCCCCTCCCAACCACCCCCTCACCAAAGGAAAAAAATCCCCTAACGCCGTCGCTGTTGTCAACTTCGCGTAAACAGAGTGGATTAAACTTCTATCCCTCCCACACCGCCTTAAAAAAAAAAATCCGTTCCCCGTTATCAAAAGTCCTATCTAAATCTACGAATGAAAAGTATGTTTCCATATTCCCAAAAATGCGTCGTATGTTATTAACAGGAGAGTAAAGCTTGCTTCTCGAGAGCTGCTCCTCTCCTAAATTCCACTTTTAGTTTTCCCGCTCATTCTCTGATACTTCCTCTCATGAGTATTTTGCGCGTGAATTACACCAGACTGACTGTGTCATAATTTTCACATCAATCGGCTCTTGCTTTCTTAGGAAGCGTAATAATTACATTAGTATCAAACCTGATGTACCGGTAGCTTCCCCAATTACACAAATTTAATTTACGAGCGCATAAAGGGTAATTACTTAGAACTTGCACTCATTTTATTTCGTGAACGATTCGAGATATCGAAATGAGGATTTTAGCAAATTGATAGTAGACCGAGGGGAAGGAAATTTTATTGTTTGGGTAATAGTTGTACATCACGTACCAACAAAAATATTGAGGCGAGTGTCTTTTTTTTTAAATTGGAACTATTCGCTTTTTAACGTCATTGGCATCCTGTTAAAAATACATCTACGGTGATACAACGCTGCATGACGTTAGCGTTGAAATTATTCGCGACAACATCAGAAATGAGCAAAAGCGAAGTTAAAGCTACTGCGGTGTAAACACGGCCATGTGAGGCTTTCATGCGACTCCAGCACCATCTACTGTCAACTTGTTTTCAAAAAATTTGTTCGCTTTGATATTATGGAGACATTTGAAATAGTATTTAAAAGTCCTCTGATACGCTAGTAGTTAGCACACACACTGCATGACAAAAACAGAGAGGCTTCCAGAAGGCATTGTCGGATGTCTAGGTAGAACGACGAGCAATGTGCATTACTGCTGTTCGTATTATTGTTTTTACCGGAAAGAGTAGGGTATGTAAAAGGCGTGAACAGAGTCAGATGTTGAGTGATCGTTGTGAAGGAGATCCCGTGTACACATGTGAGAGAGCGTTATTAGTACCTGACAGCGCTCGACAAGGAAAACGGTATGACTCTCCATTTCGCCGGTGGTGCAATATCCAGATTTGTGGGCCGTTATCGTTTTTAATTTTGTCCTAGAGTGTCAACCTACAGCAACACCTCCAAAATCCCACCTCCATTAACAATAAGTTGTCTTATCTCTTTCAGCCTTTTCTCATGTTTCTGCCCCATACGTTGCTACAATTTCTACAATAGTTTTAAAAAAGCATAATCTTGATTTCTAATCTAATTTGTGTGCTCGATAAAACTCCGTTAAACGGTTCGGTTGCGTTTCTTCCTTCCCCAAAGATGGCTGGGCAGTACCGAGAAGCGTGCGGAGACGCTCAGCAATCGCTCTGCTGAAGGCAGCAGATGCCCGTGCCAGGGCTGACCACCTGTTCCCCGACATCCGAAGAGCGTTAGGTAAAGTTCAACATTGCCACCTACTGAGCAACACAGACCAGCTGTGTTATTGGACTGAAGAAGTTGTGTAACTAAACATCGAAAACATTGAGCAACTGTTTTCTTTGTGTAAAATGCTTTCGATGTTTAGACGTGTACAACAAGTTGTGTGTGATGTTTAGTGCGTGTGAGACTCTGCACAAATGGACCGTAAGGAAACTTATAAAGTCAACGAAATGAAGCAGACTCTCACAGATCGACAACATCACATAGAAATGACATAATGAATGAAATGAAGTCCCATGCTTCTTTACAGAGCGTAGGGGAACGATGCGGGAGACCCGCACCGCCTTACTAGGCAAGGTCCTAATGGAGGTGGTTTGCCGTTGCCTTCCTCCGACCGTAATGGGGATGAATGATGATGATGAAGACGACACAACACCCAGTCATCTCGAGGCAGGAAAAATCCCTGACCCCGCCGGGAATCGAACCCGGGACCCCGTGCTCGGGAAGCGAGAACGCTACCGCGTGACCACGAGGGCGGACATAACGAACACAAAAAACGCACTTGAAAATGGGAATCATTTCCCGAAACGCGTCGTGTGAAAAATAAAATAAATAAAATCGTGACTGGTAGCAGATGAGTTATTTATAAACAAACCTATTGTTTTCACAGTCGCAGGCTTTCAGAACCATTTCTAATGGATCAAATCAAAGTTAAAATTTCGTTACTTTCTACCAATCTTTGTGTTCTTGGTGCTGCAGCTTCATCATACAGCAGTGTACGTTGGTGAGACTACTCGTGTTTGTGTGCACACATTACGTCACCAACTCTCTCGCCTGCGACGTCGCCGAGTACACGCAACTGTCGAGCAAACAAACGTCGAGATAGGCTGAGCTGTGATGCGACGCATGATGCAGCTACTTTTCAGCGGCGTCCCTACAGACTCAACGCCCTGTTCGAAAGTTGCTTCATAGAATACGTGGACTGTGAGTGCGGGTCACTGATCGCGAGCAAGTAACCTGCTGTCCAGAGTTACGACTGAGTAGCCCGAAGATCGAGCATTCCTTCAGCGTTCGAGCGAAATTCTCGGGGGGCAGGGACTGATAAAAAATTTCACGCTGAAGCAGGTAAGGCA
Organism: Schistocerca cancellata; assembly: GCF_023864275.1. Taxonomy (NCBI): domain Eukaryota; kingdom Metazoa; phylum Arthropoda; class Insecta; order Orthoptera; family Acrididae; genus Schistocerca; species Schistocerca cancellata. The sequence goes on from NC_064634.1 coordinate 515,020,492, forward strand.
GACCACCGAAAATAGGAACCGAGTGAGTACATTAAGATGTGGTTTCGCCTTAATTCTGGCCGACAATGTGACGAAATGTACAGTTTGAACCGGGTGGTTATAATTAAAGTCCAGTGTGGGCTGTAATTATCGTATAAAAGCGAAACTTGGTAGATATTCTAAAGCGTTAATGCGGAACCGCTTTACGCTGGTAAGAAACTGGTTACAATTTTAGTCATCAGGCGCAAATACGGCGCTGTGAATGGAAGAAAAACGTATAGAAATGTTTCCATATATAATGGATTATGAATGGGGCGTGGGCAGGAAAGGTGAAAAAACTGAGAAAGGCTAATATTCAGAAAGGCTAATATTTTATCTTGTTATTAAACGCCGATTACATAATTTGTTCAATATGAACACTGCAGACGTCGACGAGATGCTGTACAGCGCCAGATTTGCACCTGGTGGCGAAAACTGGAACTGATTTTTTTTTTCAGCGTAAATCTGTTCCGCATTAGCATGTGTGCCATATGGTAATTACAACCTACACTGGACCTTCTGAGTAGCTGACCTCTTTATTTTTTATTTTTTTGGAACTATATTCCATTTTCGGTAACGGTGGGAAAAGCATTCGAAGAGGACTTTTACGACATAACATGTGTAGAACAAGTGTATGTAGAGGATCAAACATCTACAGGGATCAGTGCTTGGAACTCTTTATTTATTACATACCGGGTATGAGTGGTTTGCCCACTGCCCTGCCTTCTGTACCCGTGCTATAAGCAGATGATCTGGTTTACTAAATCTCTAGCCCGGAATGCGGTACCAGTTGCAGCACAGGGGCAACAAAAATTCGATTTTCAATATTTCGTGTAATTATTAACCGAACTAAAAAAATTAAATTTCTGTCGTAATTGACTCATTAAGAGGCATAATCTTACGTTAAGAACTTAACACAATAAGACACGTATTGTTCGTCTTGAGGCAGCCCAAGTGACGGCGCGGAAATACACGGACTTCATTCATCCACCACTTCAGAATGACAGCTCTTAGCGGCTTCCAACAAAGCAGGGGCCTGGAATCTCACTGTTGAGAGCAGAAGTGTCTTCAGTGATGAGTCCCACCTCCAACTGAGACCTGGTGACCAACGAAGACGTGTCTGGAGACACCCGAGACAGCGGTGGATTGCCGACCCGACTGTCAAGCGCCAAACGACCAGACCAACCAGGAGAGATGGTCTGAGGTGCCATAGCAGAACCCCTTTGGATATCATCCACGGCACCCTAACAACACAGTGGTACGTCGACGCCCTGTTTTGTTATCCATCATGGAAAGCCATCCTGGGCTTACACTTCAGCAAGATAATGTTGTGTTGTTGTGGTCTTCAGTTCTGAGACTGGTTTGATGCAGCTCTCCATCCTACTCTATCCTGTGCAAGCTTCTTCATCTCCCAGTACCTACTGCAACCTACATCCTTCTGAATCTGCTTAGTGTATTCAACTCTTGGTCTCCCTCTACGATTTTTACCCTCCACGCTGCCCTCCAATACTAAATTGGTGATCCCTTGATGCCTCAGAACATGTCCTACCAACCGATCCCTTCTTCTGGTCAAGTTGTGCCACAAACTTCTCTTCTCACCAATCCTATTCAGTACTTCCTCATTAGTTATGTGATCTACCCATCTAATCTTCAGCATTCTTCTGTAGCACCACATTTCGAAAGCTTCTATTCTCTTCTTGTCCAAACTATTTACCGTCCATGTTTCACTTCCATATATGGCTACACTCCATACAAATACTTTCAGAAATGACTTCCTGACACTTAAATCTATACTCGAAGTTAACAAATTTCTCTTCTTCAGAAACGCTTTCCTTGCCATTGCCAGTCTACATTTTCTATTCTCTCTACTTCGACCATCATCAGTTATTTTGCTCCCCAAATAGCAAAACTCCTTTGCTACTTTAAGTGTCTCATTTCCTAATCTAATTCCTTCAGCATCACCCGACTTAATTCGACTACATTCCATTATCCTTGTTTTGCTTTTGTTGATGTTCATCTTATATCCTCCTTTCAAGACACTGTCCATTCCATTCAACTGTTCTTCCAAGTCCTTTGCTGTGTCTGACAGAATTACAATGTCATCGGCGAACCTCAAAGTTTTTATTTCTTCTCCATGGATTTTAATACCTACTCCGAATTTTTCTTTTGTTTCCTTTACTGCTTGCTCAATATACAGGTTGAATAACATCGGGGAGAGGCTACAACCCTGTCTTACTCCCTTCCCAACCACTGCTTCCCTTTCATGCCCCTTGACTCTTATAACTGCCATCTTGTTTCTGTACAAATTGTAAATAGCCTTTCGCTCCCTGTATTTTACCCCTGCCACCTTTAGAATTTGAAAGAGAGTATTCCAGTCAACATTGTCAAAAGCTTTCTCTAAGTTTACAAATGCTAGAAACGTAGGTTTGTCTTTCCTTAATCTTTCTTCTAAGAGAAGTCGTAAGGTCAGTATTGCCTCACGTGTTCCAATATTTCTACGGAATCCAAACTGATCTTCCCCGAGGTCGACTTCTACTAGTTTTTCCATTCGTCTGTAAAGAATTCGTGTTAGGATTTTGCAACTGTGGCTTGTTCGGTAATTTTCACATCTGTCAACACCTGCTTTCTTTGGGATTGGAATTATTATATTCTTCTTGAAGTCTGAGAGTATTTCGCCTGTTTCGTACATCTTGCTCACCAGATGGTAGAGTTTTGTCAGGACTGGCTCTCCCAAGGCCGTCAGTAGTTCCAATGTAATGTTGTCTACTCCGGGGGCCTTGTTTCGACTTAGGTCTTTCAGTGCTCTGTCAAACTCTTCACGCAGTATCGTATCTCCCATTTCATCTTCATCTACATCCTCTTCCATTTCCATAATATTGTCCTCAAGTACATCGCCCTTGTATAGACCCTCTATATACTCCTTCCACCTTTCTGCTTTCCCTTCTTTGCTTAGAACTGGGTTTCCATCTGAGCTCTTGATGTTCATACAAGTGGTTCTCTTATCTCTAAAAGTCTCTTTAATTTTCCTGTAGGCAGTATCTATCTTACCCCTAGTGAGATAAGCATCTACATCCTTACATTTGTCCTCTAGCCATTCCTGCTTAGCCATTTTGCGCTTCCTGTCGATCTCATTTTTAAGACGTTTGTATTCCTTTTTGCTTGCTTCATTTACTGCATTTTTATATTTTCTCCTTTCATCAATTAAATTCAATATTTCTTCTGTTACCCAAGAATTTTTACCAGCCCTCGTTTTTTTACCTACTTGGTCCTCTGCTGCCTTCACTACTTCATCCCTCAAAGCTACCCATTCTTCTTCTACTGTATTTCTTTCCCCCATTCCTGTCAATTGTTCCCTTATGTTCTCCTTGAAACTCTGTACAACCACTGGTTCTTTCAGTTTATCCAGGTCCCATCTCCTTAAATTCCCACCTTTTTGCAGTTTCTTCAGTTTTAATCTACAGGTCATAACCACTAGATTGTGGTCAGAGTCCACATCTGCCCCTGGAAATGTCATACAATTTAGAACCTGGTTCCTAAATCTCTGTCTTACCATTATATAATCTATCTGATACCTTTTAGTATCTCCAGGGTTCTCCCATGTATACAACCTTCTATCATGATTCTTAAACCAAGTGTTAGCTATGATTAAGTTATGCTGCAAGATAATGCTAAGCCAAATAACTGCTTGTATAAGGTCGGGAGGTAGACCAACGCGTTATTGCCCTGCTCAACTTGTGAAGCTCTTTCTCTTGGATAAATCATCCATTTTTATCTGAAATTGTAATCATTCGGTTGTCTGTACATTTACATCACATCTACGGATTTCCGTCACGTTGGGTTAATTGCTTCGTGGTGCGTCGTTTGTTTGTCTTAAAGTATAAATTATTTAATGGATTACACAGGGGAAAGATTTCAACAAACCAAAGTGTGGGAGAAGAGTGTACTTTATCACCTGCTCTTCATAATAGTAATATGAAAGATACCATCTAAAAGTAGAAAGGGGTCCCAGAAGAGATCCACATAAACATGAATAAATATATTTACATGCTACTATACGCCTATGATATTGTATTAACAGTAAATTCTGAAGGCAAAGTGCAAAAATAAATCCATGCTATAAATTTTATCGGAGGGGATTATACACTCCTGGAAATTGAAATAAGAACACCGTGAATTCATTGTCCCAGGAAGGGGAAACTTTATTGACACATTCCTGGGGTCAGATACATCACATGATCACACTGACAGAACCACAGGCACATAGACACAGGCAACAGGGCATGCACAATGTCGGCACTAGTACAATGTATATCCACCTTTCGCAGCAATGCAGGCTGCTATTCTCCCATGGAGACGATCGTAGAGATGCTGGACGTAGTCCTGTGGAACGGCTTGCCATGCCATTTCCACCTGGCGCCTCAGTTGGACCAGCGTTCGTGCTGGACGTGCAGACCGCGTGAGACGACGCTTCATCCAGTCCCAAACATGCTCAATGGGGGACAGATCCGGAGATCTTGCTGGCCAGGGTAGTTGACTTACACCTTCTAGAGCACGTTGGGTGGCACGGGATACATGCGGACGTGCATTGTCCTGTTGGAACAGCAAGTTCCCTTTCCGGTCTAGGAATGGTAGAACGATGGGTTCGATGACGGTTTGGATGTACCGTGCACTATTCAGTGTCCCTTCGACGATCACCAATGGTGTACGGCTAGTGTAGGAGATCGCTCCCAACACCATCATGCCGGGTGTTGGCCCTGTGTGTCTCGGTCGTATGCAGTCCTGATTGTGGTGCTCACCTGCACGTCGCCAAACACGCATACGACCATCATTGGCACCAAGGCAGAAGCGACTCTCATCGCTGACGACGACACGTCTCAATTCGTCCCTCCATTCACGCCTGTCGCGACACCACTGGAGGCGGGCTGCACGATGTTGGGGCGTGAGCGGAAGACGGCCTAACGGTGTGCGGGACCGTAGCCCAGCTTCATGGAGACGGTTGCGAATGGTCCTCGCCGATACCCCAGGAGCAACAGTGTCCCTAATTTGCTGGGAAGTGGCGGTGCGGTCCCCTACGGCACTGCGTAGGATCCTACGGTCTTGGCGTGCATCCGTGCGTCGCTGCGGTCCGGTCCCAGGTCGACGGGCACGTGCACCTTTCGCCGACCACTGGCGACAACATCGATGTACTGTGGAGACCTCACGCCCCACGTGTTGAGCAATTCGGCGGTACGTCCACCCGGCCTCCCGCATGCCCACTATACGCCCTCGCTCAAAGTCCGTCAACTGCACATACGGTTCACGTCCACGCTGTCGCGGCATGCTACCAGTGTTAAAGACTGCGATGGAGCTCCGTATGCCACGGCAAACTGGCTGACACTGACGGCGGCGGTGCACAAATGCTGCGCAGCTAGCGTCATTCGACGGCCAACACCGCTGTTCCTGGTGTGTCCGCTGCGCCGTGCGTGTGATCATTGCTTGTACAGCCCTCTCGCAGTGTCCGGAGCAAGTATGGTGGGTCTGACACACCGGTGTCAATGTGTTCTTTTTTCCATTTCCAGGAGTGTAATTTTATGGTAGCAGTAGATAAAATTAAGACAGTGGTATTTCTTGGAAAATACCCAGTCATCATCATCATCATCATTTAAGACTCATTATGCCTTTCAGCGTTCAGTCTGGAGCATAGTCCCCCTTATAAAATTCCTCCATGATCCTCTATTCAGTGCTAACATTGGTGCCTCTCCTGATGTTAAGCCTATTACTTCAAAATCATTCTTAACCGAATCCAGGTACCTTCTCCTCGGTCTGCCCCGACTCCTCCTACCCTCTACTGCTGAACCCACGAGTCTCTTGGGTAACCTTGCTTCTCCCATGCGTGTAACGTGAGCCCTCTATCTAAGCCTGTTCGCCCTGACTGCTACATCTATAAAGTTCATTCCCAGTTTTTCTTTGACTTCTTCATTGTGGACACCCTTCTGCCATTGTTCCCATCTACTAGTACCTGCAATCATCCTAGCTACTTTCATATCCGTAACATCAAGGTTAATCCACCCAGCTTTCGCTCCCAAACAACGAAGTTGGTCGAAAGATTGAACGGTGCACAGATAACTTAGTCTTGGTACTGACTTCCTTCTTGCAGAAGAGAGTAGATCGTAGCTGAGCGCTTACTGCATTAGCTTTTCTACACCTCGCTTCCAGTTCTTTCACTATGTAGCCATCCTGTGAGAATATGTATCCTAAGTACTTGAAACCGTCCACCTGTTCTCACTTTGTTCCTCCTATTTGGCACTCAATCCGTTTATATCTCTTTCCCACACAAAGTACAAAAGAAAATTATAATTGAAGATCAGTTTTTGGAGCAAGTTCAGCACGTTAGTTACCTAGGTAGCTGTATTACTTCTAACGAAGATAAGGATATGGGGATTAAATTGCAGAGACATCAGAATATGTGTGGCACTACAAGCAAAATATAAAAAAAGAAAAACACGCATGCACACAGAAAAGCGACATTCTATAAGGGAATGGCTGTCTCTCTTCTGCTGTATGACAGTGAAAAGTGGGATATGAAAAGTAAATATCGCAGCCACGTTCAGGTGGCTGAAATGAAATTTTTACTAGCAGTCAAAAGCTGCAGTAAGCTGGACCGTTGGGAAATGAAAACACGAGACAAGATCTGAATATTTTTGCGGTAAATGACAATACAGAGGAACATAAACAAAACTGGAAGGAACATCAGAAACGAATGGAAGGAGCAAGTATTCCAAAGATTACCTTACAGTACAAATCCAAAGTAAAGAACGACATAGGACGGCCAGTTAAATGATGGAATTGAGGCCAAAAAATGTTCGATAGGACTATCTGTGAAACGCAGAAGAAGAGGAGAAGGTAATTTTTGGAAAGACTTCGTTCAGTGTAAACACTTTTTCATGTGTGAAAAGATCTTAAGCCAAGTCTCAACGCAATGACACTAACGTCCCAGGTGCGGGTGCGAATGCGATTAGAATTTCGTTTTAGCTGTGAGGTTTCTATGTTTTATACGGAGAAAGTATATGTTACGTCCTTGATATTCGCCAAGTATTACCACAACGACTGAGTTGGTGATGCTTGAATACTCAATGTTATTGAAGGTAATTGATTAGCTGTGAAACTTTAATTTCGCGTGAATCAATAGGTGATGAAATGATGCTCACATCCAGTGTGCAGATAAAATCGCACTAAAGGACACATTTTGGGCAGAACAAATGAAAAAGATTTACATTGAGGCAAGTGGCAACTGCTTCTGACTGTGAAATTTGTTTATAATGAACAAAAACTTATGTCCAGCCGAATGGTAGTCTCCAGCAAATACATTATTTCATGTCTGATTTCTCCCCTGTTGGAGATTTCGCGGGTAGCTGTTCAGATACTGGATATGGTCGACATTTCTAGGGGCAACACGTGACTTCCTTGCCGTAAGTAATCATCCACTTGTGGTGAACGCACGTTCAGATGAAGCTTAGGTAGCTGCTACGTATCCCCGAGATTTTTCGGGCCATGTTCACCAGTTTAGGGCAACGATATTTTTGTAAAAACAAATAATTGCCGAAAGCAGATAATATTTGTAAAAATAAAATTTGGAGGTCCTACCGAAAGAAGAGGTAGGTATCAGTGATCGTAAGGCTGTGACAGCATCTGTGAGGACGGGTCCTACAAGGAATGTTAAGAAAGGTAGGAAGATATACTTGCTCAGCAAGGATGACAGGACACAAATTTCAGAATATCTCACCAAATATTCGGTGATGAGGACGAGGATGTGGAAAACAAAATGAACATATCGTTCAATATGCCCTAGATAGGTATGTTCCAAGAAAGGTTTTAAGGGATGGGAAAGAGCCCTCATGGTTTAATAGCCGTGTTAGAAAAGCGCTACAAAAACAAAGTGTGGTGTCACCGCCAGACACCACACTTGCTAGGTGGTAGCCTTTAAATCGGCCGCGGTCCGCTAGTACATGTCTGACCCGCGTGTCGCCACTGTCAGTGATTGCAGACCGAGCGCCGCCACACGGCAGGTCTAGAGAGACTTCCTAGAACTCGCCCCAGTTGTACAGACGACTTTGCTAGCGATGCTACACTGACAACTACGCTCTCATTTGCCGAGACGATAGTTAGCATAGCCTTCAGCTACGTCAATTGCTTTGACCTAGCAAGGCGCCATTACCAGTTTATATTGAGATTGTACTTATGTATCATCAGACCGATGTACACCAATTATGGATTAAAGTTAAGTATTACTTCAACTACGTACTATTTTCGGCTACTATAATTCCTTGTGATTGTCCAGACCTCACGCCAGCCTGCGTGAGCTTAAAAGCGTGCATTTCGGCCTCCTCCAGCAACACGGTGTTGGCTTTTCTGCCAACACAATACAAAGAGTACTTCCATCTCAGATGCAAGAGAAGTAAAAACCCTGGTGACAAGCAAAAGCTGAACGAAGCGAAACTGAGCGTAAGGAGAGCAATGGGGGAAGCGTTCAATGATTTTGAAAGTAAGACGATGTCAACCGACCTGAGTAACAACCCTAAGAGATTTTGGTCGTATGTAAAATCAATAAGTGGGTCAAAATCATCTATTCATTCTCTCAGCGACCACACCGTCACCGAAACGGAAGATAACAGAGAGAAGACCGAAATACTGAATTCTGTCTTGCGAAGTTGTTTCAACGCGGAAGATCGTAACAATGTCCTTCCTTTCAATCGTCGTACGAACGTCGAAATGGCAGATATTGAGATAACCGATCGCGGAACTGAAAAGCAGCTACAATCGCTTAGTAGTGGAAAGGCTTCAGGACCAGATGAGATACCTATAAGATTCTACAAAGATTATGCGAAAGAACTTGCGCCCTTTCTAGCAGTAATTTATCGTACATCGCCTGAGCAACGAAAGGTACCTAACGACTGAAGAAAAGCGCAGGTCATTCCCGTTTTTAAGAAAGGCAGTAAGACAGATCCACACTATTACAGTCCTGTATTATTGACGTCAATCTGTTGTAAAATTATGAAACATGTTTTATGCTAAAAAATTATGACATTTATGGAAAATGAACATCTCCTCTATAAAAATTAACATGGAGTGTTCGAGTATAATGACTTTTCTGGAGACTAGAAATCTACTCTGTAGGAATCAGCATGGGTATCGAAAAAGACGGTCATGTGAAACCCAGCTCGCGCTATTCGTCCACGAGACTCAGAGGGCCATAGACACGGGTTCACAGGTAGATGCCGTGTTTCTTGACTTCCGCAAGGCGTTCGATACAGTTCCCCACAGTCGTTTAATGAACAAAGTAAGAGCATATGGACTATCAGACCAATTGTGTGATTGGGTTGAGGAGTTCCTAGATAACAGGACGCAGCATGTTATTCTCAATGGAGAGAAGTCTTCCGAAGTAAGAGTGATTTCAGGTGTGCCACAGGAGAGTGTCATAGGACCGTTGCTATTCACAATATACATAAATGACCTGGTGGATGACATCGGAAGTTCACTGAGGCTTTTTGCAGATGATGCTGTGGTGTATCGAGAGGTTGTAACAATGGAAAATTGCACTGAAATGCAGGAGGATCTGCAGCGAATTGACGCATGGTGCAGGGAATGGCAATTGAATCTCAATGTAGACAAGTGTAAAGTGCTGCGAATACACAGAAAGATAGATCCTTTATCATTTAGCTACAAAATAGCAGGTCAGCAACTGGAAGCAGTTAATACCATAAATTATCTGGGAGTACGCCTTAGGAGTGATTTAAAATGGAATGATCATATAATGTTGATCGTCGGTAAAGCAGATGCCAGACTGAGATTCATTGGAAGAATCCTAAGGAAATGCAATCCGAAAACAAAGGAAGTAGGTTACAGTACGCTTGTTCGCCCACTGCTTGAATACTGCTCAGCAGTGTGGGATCCGTACCAGATAGGGTTGATAGAAGATATAGAGAAGATCCAACGGAGAGCAGCGCGCTTCGTTACAGGATCATTTAGTAATCGCGAAAGCGTTACGGAGATGATAGATAAACTCCAGTGGAAGACTCTGCAGGAGAGACGCTCAGTAACTCGGTACGGGCTTTTGTCAAAGTTTCGAGAACATACCTTCACCGAAGAGTCAAGCAGTATATTGCTCCCTCCTACGTATATCTCGCGGAGAGACCATGAGGATAAAATCAGAGAGATTAGAGCCCACACAGAGGCATACCGACAATCCTTCTTTCCACGAACAATACGAGACTGGAATAGAAGGGAAAACCGATAGAGGTACTCAAGGTACCCTCCGCCACACACCGTCAGGTGGCTTGCGGAGTATGGATGTAGATGTAGATAGATGTAGATGTAGATTCCGCAAACAGAGGTCCTGCGAAACTCAGCTCGCCCTGCTCCTCCATGAAATCCACAGCGCAGCGGACAACGGCGCTCAAGTTGATGCCGTGTTCCTTGATTTCAATAAGGCATTTGACATCGCACCCCCTCCCCCCCTTTGCCGTTAAATGAAAAAAAAAAAAAACGAGCTTAAGGAGTATGGGAGTACCCTTGCTATTGTATTCAAGACTTTCTTGCAGGCAGAACTCAACACGTCGCTCTTAACGGAACTAAATATACAGATGTAAAGGTAATATCCGGAGTACCACAGGGAAGTGTGATAGAACCGTTGCTGTTTATAATATAATATATAAATGATCTAGTAGAAAGCGTCGGATGCTCTTTAGGGGTATTCGCAGATGATGCAGTTGTCTGGTTCAAATGGCTCTGAGCACTATGGGACTTACCATCTGAGGTCATCAGTCCCCTAGAACTCAGAACTACTTAAACCTACTTAACCTAAGGATATCACACACATCCATGCCCGAGGCAGGATTCGAACCTGCGACCGTAGCAGTCTCGCGGTTCCCGACCGATGCGCCTATAACCACTCGGCTACAGCAGCCGGCTCTTTGTGAGTTTGAGTGAATACAAGGTTCTTTAGTGAGTGCGCATGAGTTCTTATCGATGGTTGACAATTAAGTGCAGAGTTACGCTTGACACTAATCACTGTATTTAGAAGAATTTGAATTGTTTTCAGTTAAAAACAACAGTTTGCTATACGATCGCTTGTTGTACAAGCAGGCAACGAAAAAAGTTAGACATGAAGTATCATGCATTTCCTGGGGACAAAGAGTCGAAAGAAAAATTGATAATTGCATGTAAACATGACGATTCGTTTTGAGTTCGTAATGCTTGTGTGTGCTCAGTACACTTTGCTGATTCGGATAGTGAGACGAATTTGAAGATTGTAGTGTTGAATTTTCCTACGACGCATTAGTTGGTGCCTGACGCTGTACCAGCTGTATTTCTCCTAGTCTCCAGAGCTGATCTAAGGGCTAGTAATGAGCCTAATAATGAGAAAAATTTCAGGCAAAAAGAAAACATATTTGCCATTAAGAATATCGGAAGAGGTTTTACGGATAAATATACAACCAACTAACGAAGAAACTGCTAGTAGAGAAGAAAATTGACTATGAAATCAAACAACGCACGTTTGCACGAACATGTAGAAACTATGGAAAAAGAAATAAATGAACTTAGCCAAGAGCACACAGATTTAGGGAATCGTCCATCTCAGTGTAATGCTGAGTACATTAAAATAAAACCTTTTGAAACAGTGACTGAGGGTCCTTTTGCTGCCAGGAACAAATGGACATGTAAGGACGATATAGTAACTGGTGATTTGAAGATGATGCAAAGCGTTATGTTTTAGCATGGACGTACTGAAAATCCTTTCGCTAGTGCAGTCACTATAAAAGTATACTCGGTCAGTGTAGCATCTCATCAGGTTTTATTGATTTATGCCTTAATCTCATGGAAATACAGTCAAGGCTAATGAATAAATCTGAAAAAGATGCATTTCTTAGTTTCTCGTGGAATGGAAGTTAACAGTGACTTACGTCTACCGAAAATCAAGTAAAAGACGAAAGGAAAGACTCGTGTAAAGTGCTTCTGCTCTTAGAATATAAAAGCAGAAATTACAAACTTGGCACTGTTAAAGTAACATTTTTAGTGTCCCTCATTCATCTGCATCTACATCTGTGCTCCGCACACTTACGGTGAGTGGCGGAGGGTATTTCCACCACTGTTACTTCCGCCCTTTTTCTGTTCCAGTCGCGAATGGTGTGAGGGGAGATTGATTGCCGGCAGGCCTCTGTGTGAGCTCGCACCTCACCAATTTTTCCATTATATTAAGATAGATGTAAGTGGGAGGGGGGGGGGGGGGACACCAATACAGGGTATAAGTGCAGATATTTCTATTGGTGACTGAGGACTGTGTAAAGTACAACATTATACCAGTATTTACTTCATTTGCAGACTAATAATTACAGCTGTTAGGAGCAGTATGTTAGGTTGGTTAATACCTCGAAGTACATGTGGCAAGGCAAGCCATTAATGCTTATTTTCGCTTCCGCAGCAGGTCATGTGTTAGAAGTATGGACTCTTGGGCCCTAAACGGTAAGTGTACACTGGCAGGTGGAGTCCACTTAGTGGTGCAGCTCTGACCATGCAGAAAACATCAGGTAGTAAATTATGTGACATGTTTACTGGAAGACTCTTCGACGCAGAGAAAAGACAATGGAGACCCCGATGTGTGTACATGTTAAGGTGCTCCGTATGATAATATCTGTGTATACTGACCCACTCGTCCAGGAACGTACGCTGTCGTAATTTTAACAGGAAAGCGCATAGTGTTGCCTCTCTTGTAGCGTCTCTCACTGGAATCCGATTAAGATCTCTATGACACTTCGGGCTCACTAAACGAAATTTCCAAGAAACGCGCGGCTCTTCTTTATTTTCTCTACCCGGTAAGGGTGCCACACTGATGCGCTATGTTCAAGGAAGTTTCTGTAAGTGTGGGTGATATGCACTTTCTGGAGATTATTTCAGTAAAGCTAACTCTGTCATCTGGCTTCCCTACAGTTACTTTTATGTGGTTCTTCCTTATTAAATTGTTCAGCACGCATTCTCTCAGATGTTGAACTGATGTGACAGGTTACACTGATTGCTCGGCAATAACGGGGATGTTCACCTATTTGTAGGGTTGGAGCTTCAGTTCGTAGCGTTTTTCCCCAGGTTTAACAAATACAACATATATCTACATCTACATCTACATCCATACTCCGCAAGCTACCTGACGGTGTGTGGCGGAGCGTACCCTGAGTACCTCTATCGGTTCTCCCTTCTATTCCAGTCTCGTATTGTTCGTGGAAAGAAAGATTGTCGGTATGCTTCTGTGTGGGCTCTAATCTCTCTGATTTTATCCTCATGGTCTCTTCGCGAGATATACGTAGGAGGGAGCAATGTACTGCTTGACTCTTCGGTGAAGGTATGTTCTCGAAACTTTAACAAAAGCCCGTACCGAGCTACTGAGCGTCTCTCCTGCAGAGTCTTCCACTGGAGTTTATCTATCATCTCCGTAACGCTTTCGCGATTACTAAATGATCCTGTAACGAAGCGCGCTGCTCTCCATTGGATCTTCTCCATCTCTTCTATCAACCCTATCTGCTACGGATCCCACACTGCTGAGCAGTATTCAAGCAGTGGGCGAACAAGCGTACTGTAATCTACTTCCTTTGTTTTCGGATTGCATTTCCTTAGGATTCTTCCAATGAATCTCAGTCTGGCATCTGATTTACCGACAATCAACATTATATGATCATTCCATTTTAAATCACTCCTAATGCCTACTTCCAGATAATTTATGGAATTAACTGCTTCCAGTTGCTGACCTGCTATTTTGTAGCTAAATGATAAGGGATCTATCTTTCTATGTATTCGCAGCACATTACACTTGTCTACATTGAGATTCAATTGCCATTCCCTGCACCATGCGTCAATTCGCTGCAGATCCTCCTGCATTTCAGTACAATTTTCCATTGTTACAACCTCTCGATACACCACAGCATCATCTGCAAAAAGCCTCAGTGAACTTCCGATGTCATCCACCAGGTCATTTATGTATATTGTGAATAGCAACGGTCCTATGACACTCCCCTGCGGCACACCTGAAATTACTCTTACTTCGGAAGACTTCTCTCCATTGAGAATAACATGCTGCGTCCTGTTATCTAGGAACTCCTCAATCCAATCACACAATTGGTCTGATAGTCCATATGCTCTTACTTTGTTCGATAAACGACTGTGGGGAACTGTATCGAACGCCTTGCGGAAGTCAAGAAACACTGCATCTACCTGTGAACCCGTGTCTATGGCCCTCTGAGTCTCGTGGACGAATAGCGCCAGCTGGTTTTCACATGACCGTCTTTTTCGAAACCCATGCTGATTCTTACAGAGTAGATTTCTAGTCTCCAGAAAAGTCATTATATTCGAACATAACACGTGTTCCAAAATTCTACAACTGATCGACGTTAGAGATATAGGTCTATAGTTCTGCACATCTGTTCGACGTCCCTTCTTGAAAACGGGGATGGCCTGTGCCCTTTTCCAATGCTTTGGAAAGCTACGCTCTTCTAGAGACCTACGGTACACCGCTGCAAGAAGGGGGGGCAAGTTCCTTCGCGTACTCTGTGTAAAATTGAACTGGTATCCCATCAGGTCCAGCGGCCTTTCCTCTTTTGAGCGATTTTAATTGTATCTCTATCCCTCTGTCGTCTATTTCGATATCTTCCATTTTGTCATCTGTACGACAATCTAGAGAAGGAACTACAGTGCAGTCTTCCTCTGTGAAATAGTCTGCCAATGCTGGGGTAGCTTTTTGATTCCGCAACTGTAGAAATGACGTGGTTTTGAGGCGAAGTATTCGTCACGTTCGGAGTGCATTTTCATCCGGAAAGGAAGTCCCTTGAGGGTTTTTCGATAGAGAGCGGAAAAGATGAAAATTGAGGGAGGTAGATCGGAGGAATAAGGTGGCTGCGGAATGACTTCTCTACCCACTTCCTGTGCAGTGTTTTCTGTCAGTCTAGCAGAATGCGTAATCGTTGAGAAACATCACCTCGCGCATTGTTCCCGGTCGTTTTTCCGGGACTGATTCTGCAAGGTGTCTCAGTTGTTGACAGGTTACACGCCAGAGAAGCAATTCGTAGTACAACAGTACACCGTCGCTGTCCCACCAGAGGCTTCACGTTATCTTTTGTGCGGGGAGTTTGGGCTCAGCCACAACTTTCTTTTTCTTACGTTAACTTAAAGTAACGATACAGTACAGGAATGGTCGGCGTTGTTCACGAGCCAATTGACGGCAAGCAAGCAGAGATTCACATACGGCCACTCGCTGATTTTTTGCGGTTTTGGCTTAGAGCATACGGTACCCATATACCCGATTTTTGAACCTTCCCCATTGAATACAAATGCTGCAAGATGGTGAAATGATCACAGTTAATTACATTTTCCAGTACGCTGACTTGAATCTTCCTGGATTAATACGTTTAAACGAGTTTCATCAAAACCCGAAGCTCCTCCTGTATGTGAAGACTCACTAACGTGAAAAAAACGATCCTCCTTAAAACAAATCTATTTTCTTGCCGTGCTCTGCCCGATGTCCTTAAGGCCTGGCCAGACAGAATGCGCCCTGGCCGTCCGGCCTGTGGCCTTGAACCGCAGCCGGCAGGCCGCACTGTTGAATGCTCGTTACTAGAGATGGGCAAACTGAAACACGTAACTGTTTCGAAACAAATGAAACAGTACAATGTAATGTTCCGATACGTTGTTTCGAAACAGTGAAACAGTGTGTGTATTGTATTCTAAAAAACCTACACATTTTATCATCTTGAATGTCTACTGTATTGTTGTTGTTGTGGTCTTCAGTCCTGAGACTGGTTTGATGCAGCTCTCCATGCTACTCTATCCTGTGCAAGCTTCTTCATCTCCCAGTATCTACTGCAACCTACATCCTTCTGAATCTGCTTAGTGTATTCATCTCTTGGTCTCCCTCTACGATTTTTACCTTCCACACTGCCCTCCAATGCTAAATTTGTGATCCCTTGATGCCTCGAAACATGTCTTACCAAACGATCCCTTCTTCTAGTCAAGTTGTGCCACAAACTTCTCTTCTCCCCAATCCTATTCAATACCTCCTCATTAGTTACGTGATCCACCCACCTTATCTTCAGCATTCTTCTGTAGCACCACATTTCGAAAGTTTCTATTCTCTTCTTGTCCAAACTAGTTATCGTCCATGTTTCACTTCCATACATGGCTACACTCCATACAAATACTTTCAGAAACGACTTCCTGACACTTAAATCTATACTCGATGTCAACAAAGTCCTCTTCTTGAGAAAGGTGTATAAGTATGTCCATATAAACACAAATAAGGTGCGAGAGCGCTAATCATGTCGCAGAAAGTATGAAACTATCACTTAGGCGTCTTGGCAGTTCCGTATTTCCTGCAGCAAATGCGCTGCTTTCGTGTTGCGTGACTTTCATGCTTTTCAATTGGCTGAGGACAGCCATAGCTGAAGACAGAAGAACCACCACGAACGGAACTGGAGGTGGGAGCAAACTGCAGAAACACACATTCCGTTAGTATGGGTAATATACCCATCCTGCTAATTTCCATCTACACAAGGGGAATCATTGTGGATAATAGGCACAGTGACTATAGACTCACAAATAACGCCAAATAATTCGAATAAATAACCAAGTATAACAGAAAATTTTTTTGTCTTTCAAGGTGTTTCGAACCGTTACTATAAATTCACCATGCTTCCCAGCCCTTCCCGTACACCATTACACTATCAGTGATTTGTCAAACAGATTGCTTGCAATTATACCTACATCAAATTTATGTATATGTCTAATAACTGTCACTCTACGCCTTTTTTTATTCAAAATGTTGTAGGCTTACTTGCGTTTCTTAATATGATTACTGTACATGAACAGAGACGCGTATGTTATAAAAAAAAGTGTAATTTAGCTGAATGATTTTCACATATATTATTTTGAATGTGAATAGTATGCGTTGTTTTATTGTTTGGTTAGTGCTTATAAAGCAGATATTACGCCATTTCGAAACAGGACAGTCAGCTAGAAACGAAGCTTTATTTTCGGATATCTTAAGCTTCATGCTATTGCTGGTCAAAAATATTTCGACACTCTTGAAAGAGTTTCATGAAGTGGTATGTTGTGTTTCAGTACCTGTGCCGAGCCCGAATCTCGTCCGACACAGAGTGGAATGAAACATCACTGTTTCGATACAATCAGTCCGTTCCAGGCACAGGTGGACTGAAACAGCCTTATTTTGAAACAACGATACAGTTTCTGTGTCTGGCTCGAGATCAAATCTGGTCCGAGACAGGGGCGGAATGAAACACCACTGTTTCGAAACAGTGAACCACAACCGTTCCGAAACACTGAAACAGTTCCACGTGTCGATACACTGTATCGAAACATAGAAAAGTCTGCTCGTTACTGCACGGCGGCGGTCACGCAGAGTGCGGCTCTGACGCACCGGCCGCCGCCGGGTTGTCACAGATTACAGATTCGCCGCAAGCCGGAGCGGCTGCTTGCCTCTGTTGGCCCACTCAGCTGCTCTGCTGTCACACTGGAAGCGGCGACGTGAGGCAGTTTTTGGCTTGCAGCTAGTAGTGCACGCGTTATGGACACAGAAAGACTTACAGAGGAGATGAGAGAATACAACTTTTTGTATGGTACACGCGATCCTGATTACAAGAACATTCTGAAGAAGGCTGACTCTTGGAGGGATACAAATGCTAAACTGGATCAAAATGGTAGCTGTAGAACAGTCCATATTGCCTGGCACACTTCTTTCACGATTTCTGAGACTGTTGAAGGTCCAAACCGATAAGAAAAAGCTATGGTCTGGTGACTGTCGCCTGTAGCCAAGTATCTGGAAAAGATTAAAATAAATTATGCTGGTAGAACGAATAGATAAGTTAACGACTACAGATATGTTTGTTTAAATTCAGTGACAATGTTATCAATACAATGAAACAAAACAATCTATTTACTAGAAAGTTCTCTCTAGTGGGACATACGGAACTAGATGTTACTATCGTTTGCTGTATTCGTAAACACTGCAGATCAATTTATCACTCCACTCGTAACTACACTGTGGGATAGCACATTTTTCCGCCGAACCTTTCATATATTACAGCAAAACTGAAATGGAATAATTTATATGACTTCTGTATGAAGCACAAAGAGGCCACAAATAGTAAACTTACCTCAAACAAATGGGTAGTCTTTGCCTTGTATGAATAGGCTTTTTACAATTCGTTGTGCACTTCTCGGTGCTCCCTTTTATCAGGAGATGCAGTTCCTCGAAACATTCTCGCGACATACGAAAATATTTGATGAACCTATCTTCGTCAGACTCTAGTTCAATACACAGACGATGGTATTCTCCTAAGCTTTCTCTCCTGCTATTAATGTCGTGCACCCAACATCTCCTCTTCTTGGTGCCATTTCGTATCGCTAATGCGAGGAGAAGTTCTTCCTCGTCCAAGGTAATCATTTCTGCACTTAAAAAAAAAATGAACTCGCGCAAAGATAACGTGTCCCGCGTGAAGCTTCCAAATCGTCTAACGCCAAGACAATCGTGCTACGCATGCAAGCTCAATAATGTGGTTCGGCCCCATCCACAGTGTAACAGCTGACGCAGCAAGAGTCGCTGCGGCCGGCCGCTATGAACATATGTGCCAAGCTAATATATTTATAATATCTGTTTGCGCTGAGAGTCAACTGTCGTTCGTGCATTCATCAGGGTAATGGGGAATCCAGAACCGAAAGAGATATTCTAATCTAAGGCGATTTAAATATGGAAGAACTTAGTACGTCTAGTTTCAAATAAGAATAACACGCGTATAATCTACACATTGGTGAGAAAAGTGTACAAATTTACAATAAATTCATTCAGCCAACTGGTGAGGTTCAACAATTAAACACAGCAACCCACTGGACGGAAGTAAACAAACAGAAGAAAGCAAAATTGCCTCGAGTGCTTATGTTGAACTAAATTGAGTTTTCAATGCGAAACGATTTAAAAGTTGTGGGTGCTGTGAGACTAATCGAGAGATGCACGTGTGGAATTTATGAGAGACAGGAAAACAAATACCGGTACTTTACTCAGCAGGCAAACATAATTATAGGGATTGTAATGACACGTATGGGGACTGACACGGAATGTACCGAAGCGAATCTGGAACAAGGAAAACGTTCGCCACATTCCCTACCAAAACTGGAAGTTCAGCTGCTGCTTTCCGAGCATGCAGGCCAAGGGATTCTCGTACTTAATTTCTTGGCGTCCATGAAGTGTTGCTGGAATGTAAGAAAATTATTTCCGATTCTCCCCACGTCGGGTGTCCCAGATTTCCGAAGAGCGGAACGGACCTGTTTCGAAACTCGCACAGAGAAGGGCGACCATAATATAATTTTTTTGGGGGGGGAGGGGGGGGAGGGGGGAGGCGGAGTCTAGACCTAGAGCCACGCAGTGTCTGTAATGTTTTGGCGACTTGTAAGTAGCCGACCCGTTAAAAATCTGCGTAGTATCGACTTTTAAATCATTTTCTCGAAAGAAAAACACCTGACTACCAACATTTTTTTTCTTTCCACGAAAGCTCGGTGGGGGAGAGGGAGACTCCCCCTGTCCTCCCTTGAGCGCTTTGCGGAATGATGATAGTTCAACTCTTGATGATGAGGCAATTGAGATACCGATCGGGAAGTAAATCCTCCTTTATTTCACTCGTTCACACCATACGAGTCAACGCTATTAAATGTAGCAGAAATCAGTAAATTAGAAGATATGTTGGACGAACCTTCGAGTATGTCTATTTTGTAAAATCAGGTGTCGTAAACCGGCATTTCTCAATCTTTTTTTCTTTTGTGGCACACCAAAGTACGTTTCAAACGTTCGCAACACCCCATACATGTTATTTTTCCCTAGATGTAAAAAAAGTATCGCATACAGCGTTTTAGAATTGAATGCAAAAAAATATATGACTGTTATGATGCGACTCATGTTCAAATGCGTGTGAAATCATATGTGACTTAACTGCTAAGGTCATCAGTCCCTAAGCTTACACACTACTTAACCTAAATTATCCTAAGGACAAACACACACACCCATGCCCGAGGGAGGACTCGAACCTCCGCCGGGACCAGCCGCACAGTCCATGACTGTAGCGCCCCAGACCGCTCGGCTAATCCCGCGCGGCTTCAAATGCGTATAATAACGTACAGTGATGGGCGATTTCTTGCAAATTGTTTCTTCGAGAAACGATTTGGCGAATTTTTTTTGTTCTAGGTATTTTATCTCAAAAGATCAGAAGACAATATAAATCTCGAGACATTCCTGACGACACAGCGGGCCGGCCGGAGTGGCCGAGCGGTTCTAGCCGCTACAGTCTGGAACTGCGCGACCGCTACGGTCGCAGGTTCCAATCCTGCCTCGGGCATGGATGTGTGTGATGTCCTTAGGATAGTTAGGTTTAAGTAGTTCTAAGTTCTAGGGGACTGATGACCTCAGAAGTTAAGTCCCATAGTGCTCAGAGCCATTTGAATCATTTTGAACGACACGTTGGTCAACAAACGTTGGTAGTAAACAATGCAGACATCTCTTGAAGTTGACATTCTTTACTCAAAAATGGCACTGCTGATGATAAACAACTACGAATAAACTAAGAAGTTACTCTGTAGTTATAAGCTGACATTAAATTGTGAAAAGGTGCCTATTTCTCATACATGGTGAAAAAAATGTTTACATTCTTGGTATATCAAATGATGCATTGGTTGCTTGCTATTAGTTATGTAACCACTCAGTATGTTAATGACTGGCCGGCCGCGGTGGTCTAGCGGTTCTGGCGCTGCAGTCCGGAACCGCGGGACTGCTACGGTCGCAGGTTCGAATCCTGCCTCGGGCATGGGTGTGTGTGATGTCCTTAGGTTAGTTAGGTTTAAGTAGTTCTAAGTTCTAGGGGACTGATGACCTAAGATGTTGAGTCCCATAGTGCTCAGAGCCATTTTTTGTTAATGACTTTGTATTTCCCCTCAACAGTACATTAATTCTCGAGATTTCAGGAAGATTATCCTCTGCTTTGGTTACTGAACGTTGTCTGTTGCAACAACCGATACACATGGAGAAGGTGATGGATAGGGATTTTGGGAATACGTAGCGTTGTAAATGTTAGTCAGTTTCTAAAAAATTCACAACAAAGATATTAAGCACGAAAATATAAATGGGGTACTAACTTCATGAAACAAGCCACAGAATTGATTATAAAACATCGTGTATTATCTGAAGGAAGACATTATTCTGTTGCGTGGCCATCGTTTGACGAACTACTACAAGTCTGTGCTGATTTGATAAGTTTTCTATTTCACACGCCATTATAGTAACAAGAAATAAGTGAACAGCCCTTTATCGCATACAGAATGATGGAGAAACTTTGTGCCTAATTACAGTCTGGCAGACGACAATAAACTGCAGGCACTGTACGATCGGAAAAATGAGTTCTAGGAGGTACACCGAGCGATTTGACGCGGTGGTTAGAACACTGGACTCGCATTCGGGAAGACGACGGTTCAAACCTGCGTCCAGTCATCCGTCATTTCCCTAAATCGCTTCAGGCAAATGCCGGGGTGCTTTCTTTGAAAGGGTATGGCCGACTTCCGATCTTTCCTTAATCCTATGGCACCGATGACCTCGCTGTTTGGCCCCTTCCCCCGAACCAACCAACCAGTGAACCAGCTACGTGGCACAGAGATTACTGATTCCAAGCGATAAGACCAATTTAATGATCTAAAAGGAAGTGGGTAAAGAAAATAAAAAACATAGATGCGTATAACCGAATATTGTGAAGCATGGAAAAGTCTACGGGAAGCCATCTAGCAACAGAAGGCAAATAGCCGCTGCTGATGAAGAGACGTTTTACACCTGGAATCTCGCATCTCCCACCTACCCATTCATCTAGTGTCAGTCAGTACGTTGGCAGATAAACTGGCCCTATTGCTCCGTCGCTATTTAAGTAATGCGATTCTTGCAAGTATGTGCATCTTGCTCCTCAGGCAACGCTATTATTTTATTTTTATCTTGCACTGTTTGGACGATGTCTCATTGCAGTGGCCTTTTGAGTGTTCGCGCTTCAGCTGTAGAGGGCTGAGCTATACAAACGAAATTTCTTTCGAACATTTAGATATTATTTCACGTTATTATAATCTGTACCGGTATGCCTTACAAAGTTCTGTCAACACGCAGGAACTGTAATAAAACATAGTTTAATATTGCAGTTCGTATAAAAATGTAATTTGGGATTGAGGTGGATGGTAGTATTCGTAATGCACTATACCTTGCACTATACTCATCATAGTGATCTATCAGTCATGTATGAACTAAGAATATAGATGAAAATGTTTCATAATTTAATTTGTATTTTCTGGAATAAAGTACAAGGAACAATAAAATTAATACAGCAAAGAATAACTTCTAAAGATAAATGTAAGGGTGTTAAAATAAGAGCTTCATCTTATTTGTGGAAAGTTTGCCGCTGTTAAGGAATTTTCAGAAAAGTTGTGTTGGCTACCCTGGTTGTTTATGTGTTTTCTTGTTCCGTCAACAGTGTGTAAGCTGCCGGTTAGGGGGTGAACTGGTTGATTGTCCAACTTTTTTGAAACGGTGGACACGACGCGTTGGTTCATTCAGTTTGCATATTTAGAGTAAGACAGTAAGTATTGGTAGTACTTTGGAGTTTTGAATTACTCACAGTGCAGCGGTGTCGCATCCAATGCTTTGACGAACTTTCGTATTTCGTTTACTTGACACATGTGGCACGTTTTTAGAACGTACTCTTCAGTGACTGATTTTGTCGCCTCTGTCTTTACGTTCAGTGGAGTACTTGCGCACAAATACTGTGACAATCTCGAAAAACAAGCTAGTATTTCTGCCTTGCTGCTGCTTTTGTGTGACGCTATTTTGTAAGCCGTTACGGTAAGTGTAACCGTAGATACTTCTTGTTGTTCCCTAAAACTCGTTAATTGAATTGCCTTTTAAAAATAACATCGGATAGTTAAGAATTTGCTCACGAGCACTGTAAAACTGTTTTTCGAAGAACGCTCATATTTATGTTCTGTATACTTTAAAGTAGGACCATGGTTAACAAGAGATTCTCTTTTTGATGCCGATGTTGTTTCAGAGGGATTGAGAAAAGTGTCGTAGTGAATTAGAAGCGAGACTTGTTAAGGAAGACCTAGTTTCAAATCTTCGTCCAGCCATCTAGATTTACTATTTCCGTGGCGTCCCTTGTTCGCCTTTCCTTCTTGTTTAATATGCGACATTCGGCACGTTGGCTGCACAGATTTAAAGATTACTGCCTGTCCGTAACACGATGTTTGTTTACGTATTTTTATGTTGATGCTAAAAATTCCATTTCTCTTACAGGACTGGTGACTTTTTTCCTCCTATCTCTTCAACATAACTGTTCCTGATCATGGCTGGTGAGGGCAGTAACTCACCAATATTGGATTTCCTTCGCGGGAAAAAGATATTCTTGACTGGGGGCACTGGTTTTGTAGGTGTTGCCCTCATAGAAAAACTCCTTCGCACAACTGAAGTCGATACTATTTACCTTCTGATGAGACCGAAAAAGGGCAAGCAGATAGCAGAAAGACTCCAGGAACTTGAAAAAAATTCTGTAAGTATTGTGGGTAGAAATATTCTACAGTGTTAAAATTGGCCATAGGGAAAAGTTTTCTCTTATGTTTATATTAATAAGACATGTATGAGAAAAAAATGAAGTATTGCTTAAATATAAGGCTTCATTTTATATAATGTGTGTTGCTTTTATTGTCTTTTATCTGAATACTGAACATTTTTGTAGAATCTTTCAAAACATTTTAAGCTATGAGAAAGGTTTAGCTGAGCTGTGCTTGCCAGTAATTCACTTGATAAAGTTTTTTCATGCAGATATCCATGGTTTTCCTGAATTCAGTAACAGTAATTATTATTATTTCAGAACACAAAGGCAGCCAACCGCTTCCTTTATAATCATACCATTAACTTACTGCGATTTGTGCTGAGGACATAAATATCTTGTGAAGCGGTTCTTTATAATGTTTCTGCTTCTCAGTGAAATTAATCTGCAAAATCTTGTAACACTGAAATTTTTTTCTGAGTTTGGCTTTCAGTCGTTGAAGTGTCAGATGCACTGTTACTGGAAGAATAAACAGGGTGAGTCAGGAGGAGACGTACAGGTCTTGAAGGGTGATAGTATCAGTGATTCTGAACAAAAAAATTCATATTAACATGTGCCTTATTGCGAATGGTTTTTTGAGCTAGAGCACATGTAGTATCACTTTTGTACGATTTCTTGAATTACTCAATCCGCACCCTCCAGTGAAAACATGTTGCTGTGCAAAATCAAACTACATTCAGTTTCCTACAAAAACAGGACCTGTTCATGTTTCTCAAGGACTTAAATTTGCCCAAAGACAGCATGAGGATACTGACAATCTAGTGCTATGCACATGTGCTGTAGCTAGGTGCTCTTTGTAGCCCAATTTGAAGTAGTTTCACGGCCTGATAGAATACAAGTGTCCTTATAAAACTGTTCGTCTAAGCTTCCTCTACACTACTGCTGTACGCTGTGAACAATAACAATGTTGGAATAACACAGAAAATAAGTAGGCTTAACAAAGTAGGCCTATTATTACACATATTCTGTCAGAAACGATTGACAAAAAGTTCATATGAACTTTTTTTGTTCAGGATCACTGATACTATCACCCCTCAAGGCCTGTACCTTTCCGCCTGACTCGCCCTGTGTATCATTTAAATAAAATCCATGACTCTCATATGTAGTAAAGCTACCGTTGTTGGCAATTGTATTACATATGACGTGTTCACACACTCGAGAGGATTTTATTGAAATGGGTCCTGGCCACAAACTGTTTGCTTTAATATTATGGTGTGCAGTTGTCCCAGAGTGTCAAAATAGTGTCATGAAACATAAGTTACTTTTGGGTATCCTCAGTTAAGATGTACATTTAAAGTGTCTGGCTGCCACATAATGAAGTGTGGAGGAAAGTAAAATTTTTCGCAACATAGAAGCTAACAGATCATGAATTCAGGAAGGCTGTGAGGGACACATGTGTATTCAGGGGATTCTTTTATGACACTGATCATTATTTAATCTGCAGTGAAATTGGGATTGTGAGGCCGAAAGTGCAGGAGGTCAGGTCCATATGTAGGAAGATAAGAGTGGAGAAACTTCAGGATAAGGAAATCAGGCACAAGTACATAACAGCGATCTCAGAAAGGTACCAGTTAGTTGAATGTAGTCAATTACAGTCATTGGAAAAGGAATGGACAAGGTACATGGACACAGTACTAGAAGTGGCTAAAGAATGTCTTGGAACAGTAGTGTGTAAAAGTAGGACGAAGCAAACAGCTTGGTGGAATGATACAGTCAAGGCAGCCTGTAAAAGGAAAAAGAAGGCGTATCAAAAATGGCTACATACCAGAACCCAGGTAGACAGAGAAAGTTATGTTGAAGAAAGAAACAAAGCCAAACAGATAATTGCAGCATCCAAGAAGAAATCGTGGGAAGACTTTGGAAACAGGTTGGAGACTATGGGTCAAGCTGCTGGAAAATCATTCTGGAGTGTAATTAGCAGTCTTCGAAAGGGAGGTAAGAAGGAAATGACAAGCATTTTGGACAGGTCAGGAAAACTGCTGGTGAATCCTGTGGATGCCTTGGGCAGATGGAGGGAATATTTTGAAGAGTTGCTCAATGTAGGTGAAAATACGATCAGTAATGTTTCAGATTTCGAGGTAGAATGGGATAGGAATGATGATGGAAATAGGATCACATTTGAGGAAGTGGAAAAAATGGTCAATAGATTGCAGTGCAATAAAGCGGCTGGGGTGGATGAAATTAAGTCGGAACTCATCAAATATAGTGGAATGTCAGGTCTTAAATGGCTACACAGGATAATTGAAATGGCCTGGGAGTCGGGACAGGTTCCATCAGACTGGACAAAAGCAGTAATCACACCAATCTTTAAACATGGAAACAGAAAAGATTGTAACAACTACAGAGGTATCTATTTAATCAGTGTTGTGGGTAAAATCTTCTCAGGTATTGTTGAAAGGAAAGTGCGAGTATTAGTTGAGGACCAATTGGATGAAAATCAGTGTGGGTTTAGGCCTCTTAGAGGTTGTCAGGATCAGATCTTTAGCTTACGGCAAATAATGGAGAAGTGTTACGAGTGGAACATAGAATTGTATCTATGCTTTATAGATCTAGAAAAGGCATATGACCGGGTTCCTAGGAGGAAGTTATTGTCTGTTCTACTAGATTATGGAATAGGAGGCAAACTTTTGCAAGCAATTAAAGGTCTTTACATTGATAGTCAGGCAGCAGTTAGAGTTGACGGTAAATTGAGTTCATGGTTCAGAGTAGTTTCAGGGGTAAGACAAGGCTGCAACCTGTCTCCACTGTTGTTCATATTATTTATGGATCATATGTTGAAAACAATAGACTGGCTGGGTGAGATTAAGATATGTGAACACAAAATAAGCAGTCTTGCATATGCGGATGATTGAAAGTTTGCAAAGTAATATTTCAGAGCTAGATCAGAAATGTAAGGACTATGGTATGAAGATTAGCATCTCCAAAATGAAAGTAATTTCAGTGGGAAAGAAATATAAACGGATTGAGTGCCAAATAGGAGGAACAAAGTTAGAACAGGTGGACGGTTTCAAGTACTTAGGATGCATATTCTCACAGGATGGCAACATAGTGAAAGAACTGGAAGCGAGGTGTAGCAAAGCTAATGCTGTGAGCGCTCAGCTACGATCTACTCTCTTCTGCAAGAAGGAAGTCAGTACCAAGACTAAGTTATCTGTGCACCGTTCGATCTTTTGACCAACTTTGTTGTATGGGAGCGAAAGCTGGGTGGATTCAGGTTACCTTACCAACAAGGATGAGGTTACGGATATGAAAGTAGCTAGGATGATTGCAGGTACTAGTAGATGGGAACAATGGCAAGAGGGTGTCCACAATGAGGATATCAAAGAAAAACTGGGAATGAACTCTACAGATGTAGCAGTCAGGGCGAACAGGCTTAGATGGTAGGGTCATGTTACACGCATGGGGGAAGCAAGGTTACCCTAGAGACTCATGGATTCAGCAGTAGAGGGTAGTAGGAGTCGGGGCAGACCGAGGAGAAGGTACCTGGATTCGGTTAAGAATGATTTTGAAGTAATAGGTTTAACATCAGAAGAGGCACCAATGTTAGCACTGAATAGGGGATCGTGGAGGAACTGTATAAGGGGGGCTATGCTCCAGACTGAACACTGAAAGGCATAATCAGTCTTAAATGATGATGATGATGATGATGATGATGATGATGATGATGATAGAAGCTAATTGATGTAAGAAATTAAATGCAGCCCTATATTAATTTGATTATATTGATTCCTCATAAGGTAAGCTGTAGTGTGTGCCAAGATTTATGACAAGATAATTTTCAGCTCCCATTCAGAAGATTCAGTATCCAGACAGGGTAGGCCGACTGAAGTCTACTAACAGATTTTGACAGGTTGATCAAGGCCTCTTTCTCAGAATTTTTCCAGCAGAGACTACTGCTCTGCTGCTCTCCAGTGGACCATTGTGGAGCAGTTAATTCTGCTTGTCACCTCAGTCACCTGTGTGACTCTTGTTTCATAAGAATATCCACAGACTACAGATGTGCGTAGAATAGAATGTGTTGTACATAAAGTGTCATAAACTAGTGTCAATAAGTTTACAGTACTAGCTAATGACAAGATTTTTGAATGTCATCTTGCTTCTTTAGTTCTACACTTGGTTTATGGCAACAGTAAGACACCATTTTATGTAAGGCAATGGAAACAAAAATTTAAAAAAGAATAATGCAGTAATTCATTTATACCTTCAACATTTTCTGTAGAGCCCATCAAGAAGCAGGGATTAAAACAAGTCACAATACACATTAACATAAGATGAGGACAGAGAAACATATGTTTACTGTATCAACAGCACTGGTATTCACACTTACATTGTCGAAATTAAGTCGAGTGAATTACTAAGAAAGCTGTTACATTGAAGGGGGGGGGGGGGGGGGGAAGAAAGAAAAATAGCTGCTGCCGCCTCAGTTTTACTGTGTACCGTTTCATAATAAACATATCTGGTTGTCATGAAGCTAACAAAACTTTTCTGTTTCTGAATCCAGATATTCATATAATTTGTGGGAGGAGTGGGCAACAAGGTATGTGTATAATTTTCTTTTGAATTTGTAGGTTTTCCCAATTTCTTGATTTGTTAGATGGGGACTTGTTGACTATCTTACAATAACTGTATGTAACTTCATTCTGGACACTGGGCAAGCAGGCAGAGTCTACTCAGTAATTATTTTTGTGACTTATATTGTGACTGCATATATCACAGTACAAATGCTGATGCGCCACAGCTGATACAGGTCTCCACTGGAGTGCACTTGCTAACTGGAACAAAAATTGTGGATTAGCTGCTGTGTTATCATGATGGAATGCAGAGCAGTATGTTATGATTCTTGAAAACTGTAGGTCTGTCTGTGGTGTGTCATTGTAAAGCCTTTCATGATCATGGAGATGTACTTTTTAAACATCTCCTGTAAAGGAACTGTGTTGTTATTACTACTCGTGAGTATCCCACTGTTGCCAGTTTGAACCTGTCCCAAGAGAACATTTGTCTGTGTGGCCAGCAGTGACATATTTTCAAAAAGTACATACATTTTGTGTCAGAGTGTGTAAAATTACTATTACGTTGTGCATTGACAACAGATTTCTGAAATCCTTCGGGGATGTGGAGATCAGACATGCAATCCTTAATGGTTGGAACTCTTCAGATATCTTCTGATAAAGGATGTGAGATTTGAGTGACTGACACAGGTCTGCACTGGAACTGTATCAGTGCAATATAGTCACAAAAGTAACTAGAACTGAACATTGAATGAGTTGTTGTGTAACTTAGAATGATTTACCAGAGGTTGAGTACACTCTAAATCGATACACTTGGCACACGACCATGACCAATGCCCCAAGTTTTGTCAGCAAAATTGACTTATTCTGCTGATGCTATATTTGGTCATAATGTAGTCTATATAGTGGGCTAACACTATAGTCCACACAGTGATTGGGCCCAATTCATTGAGACAGCAACTCAGTCAGCAGTTCTGCCAGAAATTGTGGCTGTGTGCACTTTGTCATGTCACTAACTCAACCGGTTCTGCATCTGACTATTGCTTTTTCTGCAGGGATTTGAACGCCTCGTGAAGGAGTGCCCCGAGAAACCTTTTGCACGGTTGAAGGCTGTGGCCGGAGACGTCTCGGAGGAAGGCCTGGGTCTGCTGCCAGAGGATAGGCAGATGCTGACACGGGAGGTGCAGCTGGTATTTCACTCGGCCGCGACCCTCGACTTCGAGTCGCCTCTCAAGCCGACAGTGGCCACAAACCTGCTCGGCACTAGGCGCGTCATCGAACTGTGCCGAGAGATGAGCAAGCTCGAGGTGAGCGAGTAATTTGCTGACTTTCTCTGGGAGGAAAATATTGAGTTGACATCTTAATAGGACAGATCTCACTGTGGTTAGTGACTTGTCAATGAAATATATTTCGTACTAAGTACCATGTCTGTTTTTCATTCTTCATTTAACCTTTGTGGAGCATATCGTCCGGGAGATGCATTATTGGTACTGACAGTTCAGTAGCATTGTTCCATTGCCTGGTGAACGCAGGTAGCCAGCCAACATTGGACTGTACTCGAGCAGGCAGCAGGAGCCACGTTGCCTCTCTGGAAATCTGATGCATGCTTCAGAACATACCGTTGAGTGTCTTGCATGAAACTGGTGCTGTCGTTTGCTCATTTGTGTTAATAGTGCAGTTTGTAGTTTATTTTACTTTTGTTGTTGTTAGTGTTTATTTGCTCATGTTTCTTTTTAAACAATATCCAGTGCAACGAGTAGTGCCAGCCAAATTGTGAAGTGAAAGAAAGAAAAGTGTCCTACCCAGCCGAGCCCTGCGAATTCGTGTGTTCTGTGTGGGACTACTTTGAGAAAGAAAAGGAAAAGATTGATCCCTTATTTCCTGTTTCTCAGGTTGTTAAGAGGAGTGCAGCAGCATTGAAAATAAGCAAGAACACTGTTGTAACAATAGGGAAAGAACAGTGCGGTATAGGCTGTGGTGAGAGTGGCACAAAAAGGCTGCACACACTAAGAAGCACGTGATAGCTGTAGAGGGTTTCCAGAAAGACACTATTTGTCATCATATATATAGCTATTATAATAAGAGAAGGTAACATCCCACTCTATCCAAATTACTCGTGTCACTTCAGAAAGATAATATTTTTGAAGCGAGCAAATTTTCTTTACATATAGTGCTGAAAGGCATAGCCTTCAGCTATTCAGTGTTTAACAGATGCAAAATATTGATGGAAAGGGCAGCTGTAGTCACATTTCTATGCAGAATCATGGGTGTGAGATTCGAAAATATAGTGTGGCTAGATGAAATGTGGGTTAATGCCAGTCATTCTTTGTGTAGAGGCTTGAGTGATGGATCACCTGAGGGGGTCATGGCAGTGCCTGTTGGAAAAGGAGGGCGAATTATTGCAGTAAATGAGGATACTTTGGACAATTTCTGTTAACTGCTTATTAATGTTTCATACAAAAAAGACAGGTGATTACCACAAAGAGATGAACAGTGTGGTTTTTCAAAAATGATTTGAAACATTGCTTATGACAAATCTGACAAGTCCATCAGTGATAGAGGTGGACAATGCCCCATATCATTCCATTGTTCATGACAGGACACCAACTGTGGAAATGAAACAAGAAGAATTATTCAGTGGCTCAAATGACAAAAAGTGGATTTCAGAGAAGATTGAAGAAGGCAGAATTACTTGAAATTGTAGTACAAAAGGAACCACAATTTCCAACATATGTAATTGATGAGATTTCTAAAAGGTACGGGCATGAAAGTGTTAGGCTTCCTCCATACCATTGCCATGTCAGTGCCATTGAAGGGGTATGGGTGCAAATAAAAAATTATGTTGCTGCAGACAGTAAAAAATTCACGATCTCTGAAGTTGAAAATCTTCTTGTCGTTGCTGTCAATAAATTGACAAGCAAGACGTAGACAAAAATTTTGAACAGTACTGAACATGTCAACAGTGTCAGCCAAAAATGAAGACACTGTGGAAGAATGCGTAGAAAATTTAATTATGCAACTGGGAAAGAGCATTGAACAGTACTGAAGAAGACAATTTTAAATCAGATTCTGACAGTAATGAGAGTGGCGTTTTCCCATTAGCATAACACTACCACACCAGAGTGTGTAAGGAGTGAGCATGCCTTTGGCATATTGTCATATAATCTTCAGATTATAACCATTAATATAGTGCTAAATTATTCAGTCATTTGTTGTGTAACTAATTAATATTGTTAATATTTAGTAGTCATTTATTTTGCGAAGTTTAACAAGAACTT
Source organism: Schistocerca cancellata (assembly GCF_023864275.1). Taxonomy (NCBI): domain Eukaryota; kingdom Metazoa; phylum Arthropoda; class Insecta; order Orthoptera; family Acrididae; genus Schistocerca; species Schistocerca cancellata. Next base: position 515,052,001 of record NC_064634.1, read on the forward strand.
TGATATTTCACATATATTGCTATTTCATATATATTTACAAATATCATTGGAAAAGTTCTTGTAGAATCTAATTACTTTGGGATTAAAGAAGACCACTTACTGAGAAACAGAAGCATTGTTATCAATAGCCACACATGAAAGAAAGAAAGAAAGCTAGTAAGTTTCTCTTTATTTTTTGCTGTCTTTTGCGTGCGCCTGTCGACAATTCAACGCTTCTGTTTTTCAACACATTTACAGGTTAATTTTTAAATCTATCAGAGTAAAGCACTTGACCTCATCTTCATACAAATCTTTTAAAAATTCATTAGCAACATGGATCAGACAGTTCCCTACAGTGTCATATTGTTTATTCCTGCACACCACAGTCACACACAGCACTCTTCCAATAACCACATATCAAAATGTGGCCACATCTCCCTTGTGATGTAGTTGAGTTTTGACTACCCACAACAGGGAAGGTTACCATCACTGTTGGGTTATGAATTGGGTAGACATTCTGGAGTGGGTATTCATTCCAGTGTTCTGTCAATTTTTCAGTAACGTAGAAAAATTTTTGACCCAAAGGTCGACCCAGTTTGGCTTGCTGGACTTCAGGTGTAAAGCTGGTGGAATTTAAAAAGTGCTGATTACACCAGAATTTTTATGGGACTCTGTCTTAAGAATTTACACCTTCCTTTTGAGATGAGGTGTAGCAATATTGGATAGAACAGACAACCACTGGGTGAAAGTAGATATGACAGTGCCAGCTACCCTCCTTATGTCCTCGTTTAGCCATACACCTGCCTTTGTTATATTTTTGCTGGTTTGCCATGCAGTGCTACAATATCGAGAATCTGAGCACAAAAGTGAAATTGTATCATTGCATAGTTACATCCAGCTATTTTGGGTGGGGTGGATTTATTCTTGAGCTAAGCTTCTTTGACAGTTTCACACACTGCTGCTTAAATGACAGTGTCAGATTGAGGGTGAAATCCTGATATTTAGAGAAGTAGTTGTGGGAAATTTTAACCCATCAAATAGCATGTATAACCTGCTGTGTGCCTCTTTATTATGGAAGTGTGATGCTGCGACCTCTGTTTTGCTTGACTTTGGTGGGAGTCTCCACTTGCAAAAGTACTCATTCAGTATGTTGAGATCAGTGGAGTGTACACTCTCAATCCTTGAAATCTTTACCCTGATATTTTAATACCATGTCATGTGCTTACTGATTAGTAGCTGGCACACCATTGACATAAATAGTAAGCAGATGTAAAAGCAGGATTGATTACTGATATGGCACTAAAACTCAACAGCTTGAAAACACTTCAGTAGAGACACATCATCTCAAAATTTCAGTGTTCATGACTGCAGTTTCTGGAGAGCCATCTGCATACTGTACTTAAACCTAGTGCAGAGCAGATGGTGACAGTTTATTGCAATGCCAACATAAATATGCTTGTTTGTGTAGTCCACAAGATTAGGCAAAAGACTTCAAATTTTGTTCTAAGAGCAAAAATATTACTGATGTTGATGCAGTGGAGTGAAATAAACAAAATTTTGCTGTGGTACTAAGCATTGATTAGAAATGTATTTCATGCTATAATTATAATAATTTTGTTGATTTTTTCCCCTGAAGTTATATAAATTCATAAATGTAATTTGTTTCAGGCTATGGTTCATGTTTCTAGTGCGTATGTGAACAGTGATAAAAAGAAAGTGGAAGAAATTCTGTATGATCCTCCAGCTGATGTTGAAAAAGTAATAAATATTGCAACTACTCTTAATGATGAAGCAGTAGAGGCTATGACTCCAAAGTAAGTAACATATCTCTGGCATTTTATTCTGAAGGAAGTTATTATAAGAAAAGCTCAAAAACTATGGAACTATTGGTGTATTAAAATTTTGCGGAATACAGAGCTATTTCTTGTTAACAGGTTACTAGGGGAACTTCCTAATGCGTATGCACTGACAAAGAATTTAGCAGAACATGAGGTATCAAAAGCAGTTCAGTATTTCCCTGTTGCCATAGTGCGTCCCAGTATGAGTGAGTACAGACTTTACATCATATATTTTCTGAATGTGCCATTCCTTTACTAAATCAACGACAAATTTTTTAATGCATTAATGGTGTAAAAACAAAAGCATGTATAGAAGTTACTCCATATTGGCCAGATGGTTCCGTTCTCTGTTTTAGTGCCAAGCAGTTAATTTTATTTTGTTCAATTCAGTACAACTAAAAAGGCAAAAATATCTGCCTATAGCTTACACCTGTGCTCGTCTATTCTTCAGAATAAATGTTTCATTGGACTGTGTTGTGTGTCACCACTTACTGATGTCAAGTTCAATGAATCCTGTTTCCTGGCATAGAACTGCTTCTAATGACAATGATTCTTTTATCATAAGGTCCATCCTTGCTTCTGTTCCAGCTTTTGGTTGCAATTGATGCTCTAACATATCTGTGTCGAGGTAACGGAGGTAGATGTTATTAAAATGAATTAATTCTCAATTTGTGTCACTATTGATAGCCGACAAATCGAAAGTTTGTGCCACAAAAATCTCTTTCTTTTGTGTCTGTATGTGAAATACTGAATGCAAAATATGACTTAATTTTTGTGTAAAATTTATTGGTTGTTTTCTGTGTAGTACTGTGTGTTTTACTATTAGATGATCTGAAATTTACACAGCCTGGGCTTATTGCATAGCAGGAGTACAGACACAGTCGTGTAACTAGATTCTTTTTTGATGAGTAGTGATCCAAGTTTTAATTATCACATCAAAAAAATTATGTTTTTTAAATTGTTTACAGGTTTGTATGCGGCCTTGGTTCACTTTGAAACCCATGAGCCAAAGTACCGTAGCACACCACTAGACCAGGAAAACCAAAGTGACGCATCCCATTAATAAAGTGGAGCTCAGTCGTGCCATTTTATTTTCCCGCATCTGGTGGTGTGCTCTGGTACTTTGGCTCAGAAATTTCAAAGTGAACCAAGGATGCAGACATAAACCTGCAAACAGCAAAAAAAAAAAAAAAAAAAAAAAAAAAAAAAATTAATTATATAACTTTATTTTTTATTTATTTATTTTTTGGGTAATAATTAAAACTGTATCACTACCCCTTGTATTGTATTTCTCAGACTCGGGTGATATACTATTACCAAATCATCATCAGATGTTCTGTTTAACACTTTGAAGTCAACCCACTTAGGAGAATAGCAGGTCAAGGAAGCCAGCTGTTATGGCATTACGTAACGCTCAAGCGTCTGTGTATAAATTACGCCAACCACACATAAAATTGTCTTGAACCATTCTATTGTCGTTTTACAATTGTGGACCCATACCTATTCCATTTTCATTGCCTCTGCTAACACGGTAATAAGCTGTGTTGTGTCATATGCCCAAATGAGCAGATGTAATATAAAACAAACTGCGAACAACATGAGAAAAAATTACTATCTGTGCAAGAAAATGACCCACATTACAAATTACCAGCACAGTCTCATAATGAGGTAGTTCTCTGAGATGGGGATAAAATAAGTCGTTGGCTGGGATTTGATGCAGCTGCGCTGTTTAGTGCTTCAAGTGGGTCATTACTGTGTGGTAACACTTGTATGAGGCAACAGAGTGATATAGTGAATGTTTAGTTTATTATTTTTTAATTAAACAGTGCTTTAGCTCATGTAATGGGAGTTTATTACGTAGTTGTTGAATCAGGCTATGGTTAAATTCTGATTTTGATCATACATTTTTAGCTTGGTGACATAAACGTAGCTATTCTTTACATGTGTACAAAGTGTGCTGTGTGCCTGCTCGTGGTACAAAAAATGATGTGCCTGCTCAATGGGTAAAATTTTACTATCAAGTTTGTATTTCATATATCTGAAAAAGTAATACTTCTAAAAAAGACCAAGCTTCAAGATTTGTTTTTCTTATTTATAGAAGTTCTCTGATAGGTTACCTATTTTAAAATATTGGTATAACTATCGGAGAGGGAGGGCAAGTGTGATGTTAGTTATTGCGCAATTCCGTGTAGCTGCCTTTTGTATGGAAAAGTCTGAAGTATTATTGCATGCAGAGAAGTGTGTTGCAATCAGGGCAATACCTATTTGCTTCTTTCCTGCGTGCTTAGACAGTAAAACGTCTCATCTTCTTCACACACACTGTGGAAACCCATGTTGAATGCTGCTTTGTCATGAGATTCGTCTCTGAAAAAAGTGAGATTCAGACAAATAAAATTGAAGTAAATTGTCATTGCAATAGCAGTATTTGTAGAAACAATTTAAACGGTGAAAAAATATAGCAGACTGCAGCGTACTTGAGTATGAATTTTCTGCAGACAATTCCCTTTCAGATTATTCTCCCTTCAATCTAGAATCATTGAATTATTCCTCTTGAGCTTCCAAAATTTCTTCTTAACTCCCCAGATGACATATTTGCTAAGAAATTCCAGCTAACTACAAAACCTAACAGGTAAACACATGAAACTTGACAGTGTGAGCACACTTTTGCTCAGTCAGTCATGACAGCAGTTCCTAAGTTTTAGTTTCTTTCAAAATAATTTTATAGAAATTGGAAACAGAAGGTAGCACCAGTCAAATGGCAGGTAGTGGGACATCCGTATGTTGTTCTCATACAAAAGGAGTTCAGTTTGAATGATAGGAACCTTGCGTGGAAAAACTCACAGCCAATGATATAGTCAGGTGTGGCCTTTTAAGCACAACATTGTGGCCAGAGTTGCGCTCAGGCTGGATCATAAAGTTATTTAGACGAAATGAAAAATGAGGCAGTAAAATACTAAGAAACTGAATTACAAAGTAAACTAACAGCTATAAACAACTATATACACTTGAGTTCAATATGTAGTAACTCTTTCTCTTGGTGTGTTCAGTTGACAAGCAACTATTTGGTGAATTCAAACATGTATAATTGTATGCAGATGCTAGTTTGATTTGCAATTTAGTTTCTAGCATTTTACTATCACATTTTCTCCTTGTTCCTTGTGCTTATTTCCTAAGAAGTGTAAGTCAGTTGTCATAATATTTAAACAATGGAAAATCTAGTATGGAATGATGACAGTATTGTGAAAAGGATGGATTGCTACTCATCATATAGCGCAGATGTTGTAGACAGGCACAACAAAAAGATTATAAACATCTTTACACACACACACACACACACACACACACACACACACACACACAAGCACTGTGACCACTGTCTCTGGCTGCCTCGGCAGCAGTCTTTCCTTTTCGTAATATTCTCCTCATAGTATTTTTGTGACTTGAGACTAAAAAAGATAAATAGTATTGTAATGTTGTACAGACACAGCATCAGAAGTAACACCAACCAAATTTTATTCTGCTTCAACATGAAGAGATCAACAATGGCATTGAATGAAGTGTAGAACAGTACAAAGTCTCGTAACTGTATAATACATTGATATACGGTCTTGTAGGTGAATATACAATAAGCAATAAACACAAGGGAGACAGAGGGCACATGGCACAACACTTGCTGCTCCATCTGTCTAGATGACGAGGCGACATCTCTAGGCCACCCGTGGAGGCACGTGTATTGTATGCTGTTTGATTATGTGTGCGAACACTGTAAGGTCACAACAACAATAAAAAAAATTTTGTCTGAAATTTCTTTGTAATTTACAAGCCATCACGTTCTGTTAGAAGTTCCTCAATTCTTATACCGAGGCACATGGAATGAATTACTAAGAAAGCACGATTTGTGCCTGTAGTGGCAGTATGTGACTCCTCTGACACTGTTATTGTCTTCATTACCTGTCTGTGGTGCTGTCTTAAGGAATTCATGAAATATTTGTACAATTTTTCCCCGTGTTGTTAGTAAATGAATCATCTTAACTGGTAAAGTGTGCTATCTACCATTTTCTTGTTTTCGTTGTATCTTCAGAAAAATAATATATGTAACTGGCACAGACATCTGCATAAATATATCCTTGGGGGTGGGGTCAGAAAGGCTCTAAAATTGGCGTTTTTTAACATAAATGAGTGGCTTGCTTAGACATTTCATGTCACGACAACGAAATGTTATAAGTGAAATGAAAAAACTCATTATATCATAGGGAATTGATGGTTACCCACTCTATTCTAGAAGTGTAAGAGTATTCTGTAATGAATAACAACTCTGGGTTCCAGGGAGGAGAGACAAGTGCCCCCTCCCTCTCCCCATCCCCCCTCTCCCTTGTGGATCAATATGGTAACAGTGTGGAGCATTTCTCTGAACTAAATGTTGTTGTTGTTGTTGTTAGAAGACTGGTTTGATGTAGCTCCTCATGCTACTTTATACTGTGCAAGCCTTCCTGTCTCCAAATAACTACTGTAACCTACATTCTTCCGAATTGCTTACTGTATTCATCTCTTGGCTCCCTCTGATTTTTACACCCCCCCCCCCCCTCCCCATCCAATCTTCAGCATTCTTCTATAGCACCACATTACATTTCAAAAGCTTCTGTTCTGTTCTTTAAACTGTTTACTATCCATGTTTCACTTCAATACATGGCTACATTGCATACAAATACTTGAGAAAAGACTTCCTAGTACTTAAATCTGTTCTTCAGAAATGTCTCTCTTGCCATTGTAGGCTTACATGTTATATTCTCTCTACTTCGGCCAGCATTAGTTATTTTGCTGGCCAAATAGCAAAACTCATCCACTACTTTATCTTGTTTCCTAAGCTAATTTCCTCAGCATCACCTGATACAGTTCAGCTAGAGTACATTATTCTTGTGTAGGTATTGTTGGTGTTTATCTTATATCCCCCTTTTGAGACATTATCCATTCTGTTCAAATGTTCTTCCAAATCATTTGCTGTCTCTGATGGAATCACATTTTTTAGCAAACCTTAAAGTTTTTATTTCTTCTCCATTCCTATTCCAAATTTTTCCTTGGTGTCCTTTACTTCTTGCTCAGTGCACACTTTGAATAGAATAACATAGGTAATAGGCTACAATCCTGTCTAAAAACAGAGTACAGTGAAATTAGTCAAATAGACAAGAATGTAACAACTAGGGGAAAAATGTATCTCTCTGAGTACAAAAAATGTAAATATATTCCTGTTTATTTAGAAGACTGTGTCTGAAATGTGAGATACCAGCTTGCCTCACTACCTTCCTCAGTTGTTTAAAAATTTTCCCAAAACTTTTGGCACGTAAACATATTCACACTTTTTTTATGGTGCAACTCACCTCAAACTCCTACAAGCTTCCCAAACTAGCCAGCTCATACCCATTAGTCCATCACCGTAAGTTGCTCATACCCATCCACTGCGTCACTCTTTCTCACTCATTTATCCCAACTCAGTGTCATTATATCTTTGTTTCTGTAGGGCATTGTCTCCTATGTCACATCCACAGTCACCTTTATTCTGTTCTATTACCACAGTATTCCATTTTCTCTTCATTCCTCTCCTGCCCCCCCTCCCCCCCTCCTCCCCTTGCCACTCCGGCTCTCTCTCTCTCTCTCTCTCTCTCTCTCTCTCTCTCTCTCTCTCTCTCTCTCTCCCTCTCACACACACACACACACACACACACACACACACACACACACAAACATGGCCATTGTCTCCTTCGCTTTTTCAATACCACAGTCACTGTTTGCTATATTCCAGTATTTATTACAGGATGTATATGACCTGGGAGATCTGGGAAAAAACTGGGAATTTTTTCATCTGGGGGAAACCCAGGGAATTTTTTAGAATTCCGGGAATTTTTCATTGTTTTAGTTTTCAGTTAAATTTTTGTAATTTTGACTGGTAAGAACCGGTACTCTAACAAAGGATATTACTGTATCCCACTATTGCAGAATAATACTGCAGCAATAAAACATGAGAGAAAAAAACAAAAAAAAAACTTAAGTTTCAAAGGAAATGTGCATATACAACAAAACACAGTACTCATACAAGCGTCTACCAACAGCAAAATGTGTTGAAGGCTTTAGAAAGATTATGCAATGCTGCGTAACAACAAATTGCCTCCATTGAGTGTGACATCACAACTGTTTACCTTAGATTCGTTTGAGCAGTTGCGAACGGGCCCGTGTACCTGCGCTGTTCAGTCATGTACGAGTAGTACCTTCACCCGCTTCTGGATACAGAAGTGTGGTTGTAAGCTGTACAAGCAGTAGCAGCAAACAGCCAGATGCTACCTGGAAAAATTTTACTAGTACGTCCAAGCTGCCAGATGCACACATGCACAGCAGGCCTGGATCTAGGGGACGGGAGGTGACGGGGCATTTGATATTGGTACTTCGTGAATTGTATTCTGTCGTGCTATAAAAATGACCATTTGTGCCAAAACAGTCTTGTTAATTTCGCACCAATTGTCATCTATTGTTTTGAAGCTGGTGTTTGCATTAGCTTATTTGTTATTTTTTACTGCTTAATTATTACACGTTTATCTATTCTGCTCGTAGTGGTCAACAAATTGTGCATAATTGGCAAGCAGTCTGTACTGGGGGCCGGTTTTTTGTGCTCCACCTTATATTATTTCACTGTGATCAGCCACATAATGCTACAGTTGGCTAAATGAGAGGTTTTGCAGAATCACAAAAATTACTTTTACAAGTGTGTGAGAATTCTGTAATGAATAAAAACTCTGTACTCCAGAGGGGAGGCAAGTGCCCCCTCATGGTGCCTTCCATCTTCAATCACCTATGCTACTGATTTTCAATTTTTCATAAGGACTATATACCACACACAATTGAAAGGTGAAAGAGTAAAGTGAATGGTTCCCAAAAAAAGTCATCAGCAGTGAACTAATTCCCAAGGATGAAAAAGTTTGCCCATCTCATATTATGACCCTGTACTGTAGACTAGTGACACCAAAACAATCTTCCTGTTGGGTATACAAATGATCCCAGGCCCAAGGGCTTGAGCCTACCCTTTTACCACCAATAGAATCAGAGGTAACAGCACGGGAAAATGCTGGTTTTATGCGCGGTGTTTTGGAGCATGTTAGGCAAGCATGCTGTTTGTCGCATGCATACCAATAGGCATCATCTACAGCAAGTGTAATAAATTTCGTTTAGACTTCATAAAAGCAGCATAATAAAAAATAATGTTGTTAAAAAGTGTTCTTTCAAGCACTGAATGACAGATTAATTGTATTATGCCTAAATAATATAAAAACTAACAAAGAACCCAATACATTGTGCCATATTGCCTCCAGTTATGGCTATTATTGCTTTATAGTTTACATACATAATTCTCAACTTGAGGCTCTTCAGAATATAGGGTACAAATCTAGTGGCAAAACTGCAGAAAGATTAAAATATATTTTGTTTCCCTTTTATTGGAATGTGTCTTATAAACTCAGTGCATTGCTGTGAAGATGTCATGTTAGAATAGCCTTCAAGACTGATAACATCTTGTCAGCTGCTTGTTCACGATATTAAAAATTTAAAAAATCAAATTTACAACTGCAGGCATTTATAAAATCTGCTGCACTCAATGCAAAACCTTTCATATCGGGCAAACACACAGAAACTTTAATGCTATGGTTGAGAGAGAGATCAAGCTTTGCTTCTCAGTTAATTTCGAAAGGACACAGTCACTTGTATTGTCCCGGGACAACCGGGAAATCCTGGAAATACCCGGGAATTTTTTCATCTGGGAGAAAACCAGGAAAATCCCTGGAATTTTTAATCGCTTCAGCTTTCAGTTAAATTAACTGGTAGGAATTGAGTCACTAGCATAGAATGTTACTGTATCCTGCTACCGGAGAATGATACTGCAGCAATAAAATATAAACGAGAGAAAAAAATAAAACTTTACTGGCAAAGGAAATGTGCCATTTAAAACAACAAAACACTGTGCACAGACAAGTGTCGGCAAACAGCAAAAATATGTCCAAACACTTAGGGCGAAGACTATGTAATACTTCGTAACAATAAACTGCTTTCTATGAGCGTGACGTCACAACTATTTACATAAGGTTCGTTTAACCAGTTGCCAGTGGGCTCATGTGCATGCGCAGTTGCCTCGCGTACGAGCAATACCTTCTCCTGCATCCCGCTACTTGAAGTGTGGCTGTTAGCTATATCAGCAGTAGCAGCCAAGCAGCCAGATGCTAAAGAGAAAAATTTTTCTCGCGCGCTCTATCTGCCAGATTCACGCAAGCGCGGGTTTGTCCGAGTTGTTGTGGGAAGGGGGTTAGTCTCCATTTGACCCGTGTTTGAGTTAAGTGATTTCGCTGTTTCCTCTTCGTTTACAGCTCCCACATCAAATGAAAACAATACGAATTTCTGTGGTCGGTAGCTATCAAGTGAATTAAAGTACATTCACGTACTTACGGAGGGCAGAAATATATTATTGGTTTCAGTTTTCTGATTTTATTTTATTTCCAAGTTATTAGCAGTCAATCATTAATCACCTTGCTGAACAATGAAGTTATTTTTGTCAGTTTGCTAAAGAAATTTGGCTTTATTAATTTTTCGGCTGAGGCAATCAATTTATTTGAAACGAAGTGTTTCACTCCACAGTATTGGCTAGTTCCAAGTGTTCGCTGAATTTAAAGTGCACGTTTTCATCTTCTGCCACGTATGGCATTATGCCATAATAAAGAACCAAGTATGACGTAGTACAGTACTGGTACTCTCAGAAAATTTACATCTCAAAAACCATACTAAAAAGCTTAATATCAGATGGGACCTACTTCATTGCAAATCCGGAAAAAACCAATGTGCGCTTCAAGCCGAATTTTGCATTTCAGTATGTCTACGAAATTCCGATACTTTTTGAGTATCCTCTGATGTCCTGTTTCTTTTCTGGCGTAATGTGAGCTTTCCTAGTGCTTTATAGATACGAACATGCAGGCTTCCTACACCACTGCAGCTGGGCATGCGCAATAACGCCTGTTTTCTGGCCCTCTCTGGCAGCTGCTAAATCGAACCTATTTCTAACAGTCTCGGGATAGTGCTGCAAACGGTGGTTCAAAAAGCATAACTTTCAAAGTAAATTTCTTTTTACACAAGATGAATCATGTTACATGTGAAAGTGGGATGAATTTCTTAAATCATAGTGTTTAAAACTGAACGCCTTGAGAAGCAGCCACTTAACAAGAATTTCGAGCTCAGAAGACCAGACATTTATGTCATTATTTTAAATTTACTGGCACATTTGTGTGCTGTTTCTTAAAGTATAACACTCGCAAAAAATAGCAATATTACATGTGAAAGCTTAGCTTCTCTTGTAGCTTATTAATCTTAGAGACCAATATCATATGTGAAAGCTTAGCAGTTCTTGTAGTTATACTCTATATATTAATGTAAACCACTAACTTTTCCTCTTTGTGTGTTTGCACTACGTAATCTTGCTATTGGCTGACTATAACACTTGTCCTGTGCTCTGAATATTTGCTGTCATCGGCTGGCGAAATCACGTGCCGTGAGATACGACTGGCTTACAAAAGGACTTCGCAATCTCGATTTCAACGCTCTCGAAACTAACATCAAGTGTTTGCTGCAATTCAAATTTATACTTTTGTAATACGAAAA